>NC_084484.1:46290060-46912381 GCF_030035675.1 Rhineura floridana | reverse complement strand
GCATCCAAAACACATCCGAATGAAACTGAAATTGTGGGGAGACCCTCCTTGGATCCTCCTATTGAGATTCTGTCTGCTGTCACAAGCACCATGTGGTGTAATAATGCAAGCAATTAAGGACCTTTTTAGTAGTTTTGCTTATTTCATCTAAACAGACATATACAAAGAGAACTGCAATATCACTCATGCTAAGGTAAATTCCATATGCAGAAAATGGAGCATAATGGTCAGAAATGCTTCAGAAGAACTATTGAGCAACAGGAGCAAACATAAAGAGACTTAATTGATTCTGTTCAAAAAATGGGAAACACCTGAGCAAATATCCCTCATAGATCAAATGAAACAAAAATCAGCCATGGCATGACAGAGTGAATGAAAAGGGGAAACACATTGTAAGAGATGGAGGATCTCTTTTTGTAGTTTCTGCTGCATTATCGATACGAATTTACATTGAAAATATTGGCACAACATAGAGTCTATGGTTAGGGACAGTATTTGATGGTAGGTGCAATATGAATGAATTCATTGCTATGGATAGAACCCCCCACCCTAATAATCAGTTTAAGCCACCTGCACTGTCGATCCCACACAATATATGCATGAACAGTACAACTCTTATTGAATTAATTTGTCTGTGCTATGTTAATATCAGTGGTTAACTTTAAAGAGCTTCATCTAGTTTAATGGAAAACAGCCTCTGCTTTCTTTCATCCAGTTTTTGGCCTGTTGCAAGCTTTTTAAACTCAAATGGTTACACAATCTCTCAACACAGGAGCTGGCCCATCTGATATCATATATGATATCATATATGATATAATTCTGTTCCTTAATATTGCTGTGTGGGAGAATATCAGGAGAATTCAGATATCCAGGAATAATTAACTCACAAAGCCATCTGCCTGAGAATAATGTGTCTCTGGATTGGACTGTGCAAATAGTAATGCTTCCAGCTGAACACTAGAGTTTATTATGATCTTTTCTTTTCTGCATTTGCTCAGATATTTGGTCACATTTGCATTTGTTGGACATAGCCAATGAGCCCAGTTAACATCCTCAAGTGGAAAGAACTCCCATGTGTCTACTCAGAAGTAGACATTGGGTTTAATGGGATTTACTCCCAGGTTAGTATGTATTAGATTGCAGCCTAAGATATCGCCTTAAGGCTGCAAACCTGTGCATACTACGTTGGAGTAAATGAGAGGGCCTTACTTCTGAGTAAAGGTGTTTAGGATTATATTGTTAGACTGCAAATCCTATACTCACTTACTTGGGAGTAAGGCCCATTGAACTCAAATAGGACTGACTACTAAGCAGACACATGTAGAATTGAGCTGTTCAAAAATAATATGAATATGATATGTTGTGTAACGGGGGGAGTTTGAGATGGTTGGAATGACTTTATTTATTTGCTATATTTATTGGTTGCTTTTCCTCACAACAGTCAGCCAAAGTGACTTACATTAAAAGCATAAATAGACAAGGTGGCATTAACCATCTCTTTTAAATTATAGTACAATGATTGGAAGTCATACTTCAGAAAACTTGTTGCAATGTATGCGCCATCTTTCCTTGCTCTCTCTATAAAACAGGTTCTAGGGTTTAGCTGATGCTCAAATTAAATATGGTGTCCTGAACACATCAAATTTCATTGGGTGGGATTCAACACAGTCCCTCCATGAGTGAAAGGGTTTCTTCCATGAGCACAACTCTGATTTGGTGAATGGCATCTCATTCCATTCATGACATAACATACCCAATGGTATATCTAATGCTCAAAGGATATACTACATTGGGGTGTGATTTCCAGTTTTCCAGTCCCCTTTATACAAGGGTTTTTAGGCAAGGTTTTGAATTTGAAATCCATAATGGTGTTTCAGACATGCATGCCACCTGTTAACAGGGAGAAGATATTTGACATTTCATCTTGGAGGGAGATCTGAAGTATCCTGTGGCTCCACGCAGGAAATCTTTGTCACTCAAGTCTAAATATGGTATTGACCTGAAGAAACTTTGTTTTAATTAGCTTGTCCCTTCCCCTTTGCCCACTTGTTGTTATGTGCCTTCAAGTCGATTATGACTTATGGTGACCCTATTAATCAGTGACCTACAAGAGCATCTGTCGTGAACCACCCTGTTCAGATCTTGTAAGTTCAGGTCTGTGGCTTTCTTTATGGAATCAATCCATCTCTTGTTTGGCCTTCCTCTTTTTCTACTCCCTTCTGTTTTTCCTAGTATTATTGTCTTTTATAGTGAATCATGTCTTCTCATGATGTGTCCAAAGTATGATAACCCCAGTTTCATAATTTTAGCTTCTAGTGACAGTTCTGGTTTAATTTGTTCTAACACCCATTTTTTTGTCTTTTTCGCAGTCCGTGGTATGTGCTAGGGCCACCCAATAATTCTGTGGCAGGAAATTTGTATTGTTACAACTGCAGTAACTTGGCAATTCACCTTGTGGCCAGACTTATCAGTCTAATCACCACTTGTTTCAAGTCCCCTCAGGAAACCAGGTCTTTAACTATGTGCCCCTAAAGCATCATTTTGTTTAGTATTCATGAAATTTCACCTCTGAGCCTGTTCCAAACCAATTTCACCTGAGCCCAGATGCCCCATCTTCAGCTAGCCTCTCCTCCTCACCCCTTCCCCATGTTTGCTTTTTCTCCACAAGTTAGGACACAATCCAAATTATCCCTCCCACTGGTTGGATTTTGCAGAGCAATGGGGCCACCACTGCATCCACGCCCCCGCCACTCATGGTGGTTTTGTCAGAACATGGGGGGCAGGATGATTGGCTTCAGATTGGGGTCAATGCTGTTGTGTGACTGCAGTGAGACTAGCTCAGGATTCAGAACATCTCAGGCAGGCTCAGCCCTGCCCTCTCCCTGCCCTTGGAATTCCCTGTTTCAGGGTTTTCCACTGCTTACAGCTGATGGGGATATTGCCAGTGGGTCTCCCACTTTAAGCCCAGCATAAGGGTTTTTTGGATCACTCTGTTGGTCATAAATTTGGAGCAATGGTAAGTAAGGTTCCATGGCAGGCTCCCTTAATGAGAAAAGGAGTCCAAGACGGGTGGGTGTTTCTAAAAAGGAAATTCTAAAGGCACAATTGTAAACAATTCCAACAAGGAAAACAGGAGGAAGAGAAGAGAAGAAGCCAATGTGGCTTCACAGAAAGCTTAGAGATGACCTGAAAACAAAAAAGGACACATACTAGGAAGTGGAAGGAAGACTAGGCCACAGAGTAAGAGTACAGACAGGTAACGTGGAATTGCAGGGATGGCATCAGGAAGGCTAAAGCTGAGAATGAGCTGATGCTAATAGCAAAAAAAAAAGGCGTCTTCAAGTACATGCATAGTAAAAGACAGAGAAAACAAATAGTGGTACAGCTGCTCAATGAGGATGGCAAAATGATAACAGATGACAAAGAAATGGCAAAAGTGCTCAATTCCTACTTTGGCTCAGTCTTTGGTCTATCCCCCTTCTGGCAAATGTGAAGTTGAAGGGGCAGGACTGGAGCTTGAGATTGATAGACAAATGTTCAAGAAATATCTAACCACTTTGAGTGAATTCAAATCTGCAGGGCCTGATGACCTGCATCCTAGAGTACAGAACAAACTGGCTGAAGAACTCTCGAAACTACTGTCTATTATCTTTGCAAAATCGTGGAGGATGGATGAAGTGCTAGATGACTGGAGGGGAGCTAATGTTGTCCCTATCTTCGAAAGGGACAAAAAGGAGGAACCTGGGAACTACAGACCAGTCAGCCTGACATCAATTCCTGGGAAAATTCTGGAGCAGATTATAAAGTGGTCAATCTGTAAGCACCTTGAAAACTATGCAGTGATGACTAGAGGCCAACATGGCTTTGTCAAAAACAAATTGCCAGACTAATCTTATGTCATTTTTTGATTGGGTAACCTCCCTGATAGACTGTGGGAATGCTGTGGACATAATATATCTTGACTTCAGCAAAGCTTTTGACAAAGTGCCCCATGATATTCTGATTAGCAAGCTAGCGAAACATGCGCTGGATGGAACAACTATCAGGTGGATTCACAGTTGGTTACAGAATTGTACTCAAAGAGTGCTTATCAATGGTTCCTTCTCAAACTGGGGGCTGGTAGCAAGGGAGATAGGGTTCAGTCCTGGGCCCAGTGCACTTCCACATTTTTATTAATGACTTGGATGAGGAGATGCAGGGAATGCTTATCAAAATTGCAGATGAATCAAAATTGGGAGGGATAGCTAATAACCTGGAAGACAGAAACAAAATGCAAAGGGATCTTGATAGGTTGGAGCATTGGGCTGAAAACAACAGAATGAAATTTAACAGGGATAAGTGCAAAGTTCTACACCTAGGAAAAAGAAACCAAATGCACAGTTATAAGATGGGGGATACTTGGCTCAGCAGTACGACATGTGAGAAGGATCTTGGCATTGTAGTTGATCACAAGCTGAATATGAGCCAACAGTGTGATGTGGCTGCAAAAAAAGGCAAATGCTATATTAGGCTGCATTAACAGAAGTATAGTTTCCAAATCGCATGAAGTACTAGTTCCCCACTACAGCAGGACACGGAATAATGGGCTCAAGTTGCAGGAAGAAGCAAAAGGGAAAAGCACCAAACTGAAGGCAGGAAAGAGAGACAGGCTCTGGAGCTGAGTAGATTTATTGTAAGCTCAACGTGTTGAGCTTACAATAAATCTACTCAGCACCAGAGTCTGTCTCTCTTTCCTGCCTCAAGTTGCAGGAAGCCAGATTTTGACTGCACATCAGGAAAAACTTCCTAACTGTTAGAGCCATATGACAATGGAATCAATTACCTAGAGAGGTAGTGGGCTCTCTGACACTGGAGGCATTCAAGAGGCAGCTGGACAGCCATCTGTCTGGAATGCTTTGATTTGGATTCCTGCATTGAGCAGAGGGTTGGACTCGATGGCCTTGTAGGCCCCTTCCAACTCTTATTATTCTATGATTCTATGAAAAAGAAACCAAATGCACAGTTATAAGATGGGGGATATTTGACTCAGCATACTACATGAGAGAAGCATCTTGGAACTGAATATGAGCCAACAGTGCGATGTGGCTACAAAAAAGGCAGATGCTATTTTAGGCTGCATTAACAGAAGTATCATTTCCAAATCATGTGAAGTACTAGTTCCTCTCTATTCGACACTGGCCTCATCTTGAGCACTGCATCCAGTTCTGGACACCATACTTTAAGAAGGATACAGAAAAACTGGAGCGTGTTCAGAGGAGGGCAACAAGGATGATCAGGGGACTGGAAACAAAGCCCTATGAGGAGAGACTGAAAGAACTGGGCGTGTTTAGCCTTGGGAAGAGAAGACTGAGGGGAGATATGATAGCACTCTTCAAGTACTTGAAAGGCTGTCATGCAGAGGAGGGCCGAGATCTCTTCTCAATTCTCCCAGAGTGTAGGACACAGAATAATGGGCTCAAATTGCAGGAAGCCAGATTTCGACTGAATATCAGGGAAAACTTCCTAACTGTCTTTCTCTAGACAGGGATAATTAATGACTAGGTAGAGGTGTATGTTTGTATTAGATGTAACAAACAGTTCTATTGACTAATTATCTCTCTCTCTCTCTCTCTCTCCACACTATGTGTATTTATAGAATCAGGTGCTCCTGCTCAAACTCACACCTAGGGGAGGTCCAAGTTACAAGAAGCCAGATTTATCAGGAAAAACTTCCTAACTGTTAGTGGTAGGGCAAGGGAACTAATTACCTGGGGGGGGGGCTCTCCAGTAGTAGAGACATTCTAAAGGCAGCTGGACAGCAAACTGTCTGATATGCTTTAAGTTGGATTCCTGCATTGAGCAGGGGGTTGGACTCAGTGGCCATATAAGCCCTTCCCAGCTTTCCTCTTTTATGATTCAATGATTCTCCTGTCATTATCCCCCCATGGCATGTGCAATGAATTCCCAATTAAAGTTCTCAGATATCACACCTCTGTGAAGACACATGTAATTTGTGAGTTCACGCAACACGTGATTAGGGACATACGCAGGTTTGGTAAGAAGCTGTTTAAAAATAAAGATATAGACCAAATTCCCTAGACCTAAAATTGTTTGTGCTCCTATTAAAGAACATCATTCGAAGAGCCCTGCTGGATCAGGTTGAAAACTCTTCTAGTCAAGCATCCTGATCTCTCAGTAACCAATCCTGAAGCTTGCAAGCAGCACCTGAGTGCATCAACACTCTCCCCATCAGCAATTCCCAGTAACTGGTATGCAAAAGCACACTGCCTCTAGCAGTGGAAATACAACATTATATTGCACAGTTTTATTATACATTTTATATTAGGGTTTATATTCGAGAGCCCAGCTACTCCTGCAAACTACATCACAAAGAGGCCGATTTCAAAAGCAAATCACAATTATTCTTTTTACAAATTAGACTGTTGTACCTCCGAAACACCAAGGTTTTTAAAGTGGGCTCTAAATTAATCTTTATTAATCCATGTTGTCATGATTGCATAATGTCTGGATTTCAGTATCTGACGTGTGGCTTGCCATTTCCCTTTTACTCTGGCAATCAAAAGTGTGTGAAAATAAACCTTACACTTAAAAAGAAAGGCTTCAGGGTTTCTTTTCTTTTTCTTTTTTTAAACATAGATATAATCATTTGTATAGTTTTTTTTTTTTTAAGAGAAGACTTCTACTTCACACAAGAATAAATATACGGTATGTCAGGATTTCAGATGTGCTATTTTATGTTAAAATATGCACTGCTACATGTCAGGGTTGTGAAAATAGGAGGTAAAACAAGAAGGCAGTGGGCCAAATAGGTACAGAGGGATTTTTCTCCATTAGCATCTTTTTGAGAATTCCATTCCTGTAGCTTAATTGTTGCATTTTTAAAAGGACTGCTAAAATAATCACAGTACACCCTACTGCCTTACTAATCAATTGGAATCAGAGGCACAGATTTTTAAAAAAAAAAAGATTTAATTTTTCAGTCTTAACATTTTTCTACAAGTGCTGCAATATTACTACTTGATTTTGGTCATTGCCAAAGAACTGATAATTTACTTTGAAATGACTTTCTTCAAACCATTTGTAAGCTGACAGTGTTTGCACTGACCCTCATCTTTTAACTGTCATGTATCAGGGAGGTATTGAACAACAAGTGGTAAAGCCTTAGATTGGTAGTAAGGAAAAATGACATATTCATATGCGGGAATTGCCTGACACATTTTGCTGTTAAAAACAAAAAACAAAAATGAAGGGCACTATAAATCTTTTTTTTTTTTAATAATTTTTATTCAAATTTTTCAAAAGACAAACAAAACAAAGTCAAAAAACATAACAATACAACAAAAAAATAAAAATAAAATAGTTGACTTCCGATTTGTCGCAGATCAGCTATAAGTATATAATATACATCAAACCTGTCCCTTAATGTATACATACAGGATCACTTTTCTCCATAGGCTGTCTTAGTTAATCGTCAAATCCCAATATCATCATTTTATTTTGATCTTTCAATAAAAAGTCTAAGAGAGGCTTCCATTCCTTAAGAAATGTATCTGTCGATTTTTCTCTAAGTAGACATGTCAATTTATCAATTTCTACTAAGTCCATTAATTTCAATAGCTATTCTTCCGTTGTTGGTGTTGATTCCATTTTCCACTTTTGTGCATATAATAATCTTGCTGCCGTAATCATATATAATATTATTCTTCCATATTTCTTTTCTATTTGTTTATCCATAAAACCCAATAAAAAAAATTCTGGTTTTGACTGAATATTTATCTTTAGAATTTTTTGCATCTTCCTACCTATCTGTGCCCAAAATGATTTTGCCTTTTTACACAGCCACCACATATGATAAAATGATCCTTCTTGTTGTTTACATTTCCAACAAACATTAGAAACATTACTATACATTTTTGACAACTTTTCTGGAGTCATGTACCAACGGTACATCATTTTATAGAAATTTTCTTTAAGATTATAGCATAGTGTAAATCTCAAGCCTTTTTTCCACATATTTTCCCATTGATCCATTTGTATGTTATAACCAAAATTTTTTGCCCACTTTACCATACACTCTTTTACTTGTTCTTCCTCCATATCCATTTTCAGTAAGAGTTTATACATTTTCGCAATTATATTTTCATCATTTGTACACAATCCTATTTCAAAATCAGATTTACTTATTTCAAACCCATACATTTTCTTGTCCATTTTATATCTTTCTAACAATTGTAAATAGGCAAACCATTGAAAACTATATCCTTCCTTTGTCAGTTGTTCTCTCTCTTTCATTATATATTCTCCATGTACATTTTCTAATAGTTCTTGATAAGTTAACCATTTCTCTTTTCCAGCCATTTCTCTTCTGTAAAACGCTTCTTGACTTGAGACACATAATGGTATTTTTGAATAAAACCTTGGTTTATATCTATTCCATATTTTCAACAGAGGTCTTATAAAATGATTGTTAAAGTCTACATTTACTTTTACTTTGTCATACCATAGATATCCATGCCATCCCCACTTCAAATTATGGCCCTCCAAATCCAATAGTCTTTTATTCCTCAATAAGATCCATTCCTTTATCCAGACTAGACAGCAGGCAGCAAAATAAAGTCTCAGATTTGGTAATCCCAGTCCTCCTCTTTCTTTGGCATTTTGTAGTAGTTTAAATTTAACTCTTGGTTTTTTTCCTTGCCATACAAATTTAGAGATATCTTTTTGCCATTGTTTAAAAGGTAAATCAGAGGATATTACAGGTATTGTTTGAAACAAAAACATCATTCTCGGTAATACATTCATTTTTATCACAGATATTCTACCCATTAATGACAATTGTAGTTTATCCCATTTTAGCAAATCTTTCTTAATCTCTGTCCATAATTTTTCATAATTATTATGAAACAACTTTGAATTTTTATTTGTCATAATGATACCTAAATATTTCAACTTTTTCTCTATTGTAAAATCTGTCTTGTCCATTAACTCTTTCTGTTCCCTTAAAGTTAAATTTTTCACCAACATCTTTGTTTTTTGATTTTGGACTTCCCGGAAGTGAGTGCTCAGCTGGTGACTGTCTCTGAGAGATCTCTGCCTCAGAGGAAGCTTTTTTCAGTTTAAAAGCCAGCCAAGAGGAAACTTTGACTGGCTTAAATGTTCTCCAAGGTATAGGAGAACCGATCAGATTTTCCACAGGACTTCGTTGAGCTGTCGGCTGCTGGAATTGATCAGGAAATCCCTGAGATAAGAAGGCATGCCGATCGGCTGAAGATGGAGTCAGGACTTCCAGCAAGCTGTACTGGAAAAAAGCGAAGCATTTTTTTTCTTCTTAAAAAAATGTCCTTAACCAGCGAGCCTACTTCTGTCTAAATCTTATCATTTGGCTTAAATTACTACAATAAAAGGGATTTGTTTACGAATCAGCAACTGAGAAATCTGGGTGAGTCATACTTTTTCTCTTTTAAATATAATTAAGGAAGAAAGAAAATGTAAACAACTTATATATATATATTTTACGACAAAAAGCTGGCCTGAATTTGGAGTTTTAAAGTTTAAAAACGGATGAGAGGTAATTATTATTTGATGGAAATATATTTTGGACTATTTTTCTCCTTGGACTATTTCTTTTTGGACGAATCTGCTGTTCGTATATGTTACTAATCGCTTGGTGTTGTGAACCAGAATTGTTTTGCATTCCTGGACGTAGATAAGAACTGTGCTGTGCTGGCTGGACTATAATAACAGGCCTGGAATATTAACTCTTTCGTTGGTGGAGGAAAAAAAAAAGAAATAGACTGCCTCTAGGTTTTGGAACAGTGGTTAATATCAGAAATTAAAGGCTTCTTTCGAGAATGACAACTAAAAAAGCAACTAAGGCCCAGGAGCGAAGAGGTTCAATTGACCCACAGGAAGGGGCTATACCCCCAGATATGTTTCAAAAAATAATGGAAGGGATTAATGATATAAAACAGGAAATGAAAACTGAATTGATAGATATAAAAGACTATATTAAAACACAAGTGGATGAGATTAAAGGGACAATTGGGCAAATAAAGGAGGATGCAAAAAATACTAAAGAAAAGGTACAAATCTTGGAGAATAGAACAGATATATTAAATCTGGAATTAGAAAAAAACTTGGACTATATGGCTGTGACTGAAATAAGAAATAAAGAACATTGTTTGAGATTCCGTGCAATTCCTGAGGAAACAGGTGAAGACATCAGAGATAAAATTGTTAATGCTTTAGTAAAATTTCTGGATTTGAATGAAGATCGGATGAAATTTGAAATAGACAAAGTTTATAGAATTAATTCCAGATATGCAACAATGAAAAAAATTCCAAGAGATGTGCTTGTTCACTTTATAAAGAAGACGACCAGAGATATGGTATTACAACAACACTTTAAAAATACCTTTAAAATTGATGGTAAGGAAATACTGGTGATGAAAGAAATTCCTATTAGACTTTTATGTAAGAGAAAAGAATATGCTTTCTTTACAGAAAAACTTAAGCAATGCAAAATTCAATTCAGATGGGATGTTCCAGAAGGAGTGATTTTTACATTCAGACAACAGAAATATAGATTGAATACTGTTCAAAAAGCAAGGGACTTCTTGAGAAAAGCTTCAAAAGACATGGAAGAAGATAAACTCAAAGATATGGATATAATTCCTGGGAAACAAAGTCAACAAGAACATGCAGAGGAGGGGAAGGAAGATGATGGATTAAAAGGAGCATCAGGCACATTTTAAAATACACGCTTAAAGATGGATTACAAATATCTAACTTGGAATATAAATGGAGCCAACACGGCGCAGAAGAGAAAGAAAGTGTTTCATTATTTGAAAAAATTAAAATTGGATATAATTTGTTTACAAGAAACTCATATTAAGAAGAAAGATTCCAAATATTTGATTTGTAAAAATTTGGGTGAAGAATTTATTTCGGCTGGACCAAAAAAAAAAAATGGAGTTGTTCTTTACATTAACCCACAATTGCTTCCTAAATTGGTATTACTGGATGATAGTGGTAGATTTGTGGGGGTTGAAATTACTTTACAGGGTACAAACATTTTGATAGTGGGTATTTATGCCCCCAATGAAGATAAAACAAGGTTTTACACAGGACTTATGGAAAAATTGTCAGAGTTTTCATATGATCATTGGTGCGTCATGGGTGATTGGAATCGGGTAATCTCACCAAAAATTGATAGACTTTCTGAAAAAAATATTAAAGAGACACAGGGTAAATTACCGAAGATTTGCTTTGAACTGATGGAACATTTAGAATTGGTGGATACCTGGAGATATATAAATGATAACGCAAAGGAATTTACTTATTTTTCAGAAAGACATAAAACATTCTCAAGGATTGATATGATTTAGATGTCTAAAATTCTAGCGAAGGATATTTTTAAAATGGATATATTACCAAAAACTTTTTCGGACCACAATCCTGTGATATTAACTTTAAAAAAAAAAATCTTGGATTTAGATGGAGACTAAATGAATCTTTATTACAGAATGACAAAGTAGTACAAGAATGTAAGAAGAAATTAAAAGAGTTTTTTGAACATAATTTACATAAAGGAACAAATGAAAATATTGTTTGGGATACAAGTAAGGCATTTATGAGGGGATATTTTATTAAATGTAACTCTGAATTTAAAAAAAAGAAACAACAGAAAATGCAATTAATTTTGGAAGAAATAAAACAAAAAGAGGAAGAATTGAAAAAGAATCCAACTAAAGTTTCTATTGTAAATCAAATTAAAATGTTACAGAAGCAAGTATCAATGCTGACAGTTAGAGAAATTGAAAGGAAACTAAATTTTGCTAAACAAAGGACTTTTGAATTTGCAAATAAACCAGGGAAATGGTTAGCATATAAATTAAGAAAAGAACGTCAAAAAATATTATTTTAAAGATACAAGAAGGAGATGAGACGCTGACAGATAATGTAAAAATCAAAAAGATTTTTCATCAATATTATTCAACATTGTACAAGTGTCAGGAAATTCCATCTGAAAAAATAGAAGAGTATATATCTAAACAGAATTTGCCTAAAATTACAGACTTTCAGAGACAAGCTATTAATGGCCCTATTACGTCAAGAGAGATATCTGAAGCTATAAACAAAATTAAATTAGGAAAGGCGCCAGGACCAGATGGGTTATCTGCAATGTACTATAAATGTTTGGAGGAAGAACTCTTGCTACCTTTACAGTCTACAATGAATTTTATTCTGCAAGAGGGAAAGATACCGGATAGTTGGAAAAATGCTAACATAACATTAATACCTAAAGAGGAGCAAGATTTAACTAAAACAAAAAATTATCGGCCAATATCTCTATTGAATAATGACTATAAAATTTTTACAATGATCTTGGCAGAAAGATTGAAAATAATATTGCAACAATTTATCCAGGAAGATCAATCAGGGTTTTTACCTAAAAGACAATTACGTGACAACGTCAGGAATGTCTTGAATGTGTTGGAATATTTAGAACAACGAAATGATAAACAAGCAGCTTTGATTTTTTTAGATGCTGAAAAAGCATTTGATAATTTGAATTGGAAATTTATGTTTCAGGTTTTGGAGCAAATGGATTTTGGAGACAATTTTATAAAATGGATTAGATCGATTTATACATCTCAGAAGGCTCAGATAATTGTTAACGGAGATTTAACGGATTCATGTGAAATACAAAAGGGTACAAGACAGGGATGTCCATTATCTCCCCTTTTATTTATTCTGGTCTTAGAAGTGCTGCTTAGAGATATAAGGCAAGATAAAAGGATTTCGGGATTAAAGATAAAAAAAGAAGAATATAAATTGAGAGCATTTGCTGATGATTTGATAATTGTACTAGAAAACCCTTTGGAAGGAATTAATGTATTGATGGACAAATTAAAAGAATTTGGACCGCTGGCAGGATTTAAGATCAACAATCAAGGGCACTATAAATCTTAATAAAGGTCAGACACCTTCAACTTTACTGGTTTCTGTCACAGACTTCATCCCTACTCAAGTTTTCGCATCCATGATTCAGATCAGATCACATGAAGAAGTGACTGGCATGGTGGGACAGAGCCTCAGTGCTGGTTCCCTGTCAGGTTTGTTGTTGTGGCTTACCAGGAGGGAGGGAGAAGGGGTGAGGCGTGAGGACATTGGTGTGGTGCAGGCACACCAGCGGGAGCACAGAGTTGGCTCTGCCAGTGCACTCGCACTGCAGCAACCTCCCCTCTGCCTCACCCCTCCACGTCTCCCTCCTGGTAGGCCACAGAGACACACCCGCCGGTAAGGAGGCATTGAGGCTCAGCCTCACCCGGCAAGCTGCTTTGGGGAGAAAGATGGTGGGATCTGTATTTGCCTCCCTTCCACTTCATGTCCTGTGCCAGTCTTTTCATGACATTCTTTACATGTTGGGTAAAGGCCGGAATGAAGAAAGCCTTCTGAATATGGGTAAGCATTAGGAAAAACAGCTATTGTATGCAGGGCCGGATTAAGCTGAGGAGGGCCCCTAGGCTGATTGGTGTTTGGGCCCCCCTTCTCCTCTTAGGCACGCATGCATGCCATCAACCAAGATGGCGGCAGAGGCTTCAGCCCCTGAGGGAAACCTCGGCAGCCATCTTGATTGATGGCAAACCGCAGAAACATCAGAGAAAAAGGTAAGTGAAGTAGGGGGATGGCGGGCAGTTTGGAAGCTCTTGTCCCATGATCCAAGGCTCCTGTCCTGCTTCTGCGGATTGTGGAAGAAGAGCGGAGGGCCCTCTGTAGCTCCAGGGGCCCTCTGGCCAGTGCCCCACAGGCCCCCAAGAGCTCCGGGCCCCTAGGCTTCAGCCTACTAAGCCTAATGGATAAACCGGCCCTGATTGTATGTCACTCAGGAAGTTGTTCACCTTTTTATTGTTGGTTTGTTAAAACATGCCAAAACCTGAGCTTATGCCACAGCAGTGATAGTAAAGGGGGAGAAAAGGTGTGTGTGTGGGGGGGAATGACTAGTCTATCTATTCTACATACAATGTCAGGAAACACATCGTCATTTTCTGAAGCAGAGGCAATGCCAGCAGAGGCAATGCAGGTATTAAGATGGTGGACTTTTATTCCTGACACTGGACATACATAGAAGATTATGAGCCAGAGTGGTGAAGTGGTTAGAGTTTTGCACTATGACCTGAGAGACCAGGATCAAATCCCCATTGGACCATGAAGTTCACTGGGTGACCTTGAGCCAGTCATTGCCCCTCAACTTAACTCACCTCATAGGGTTGTTATGAGGGTAAAATGGAGAGGGGGAAAACGATGTATGCCAGCCTTAAATTCCTTGGAGAGAAGGTGAGATATCAATGCAACAATAACATTAATAAAATAACATCTCTGACAAACTGCTCTTAGAGACACAGGAGCAGGATCATTCATAAAGGTGGCAGCCATATCACAGGGTAAATATTGTTCCATGTTTTTCTCTACCCTGCAAAACTCGAGTCATACTTTTATTTTATGTATGCATTTATTTATATTGAATTGATTTTTATACCAACCATCAACAAATGTTTCCAGGGCGGTTTATCAAGTATGTTGTTATGTGCCTTCAAGTCGATTACGACTTAGGGGAACCCTATGAATCAGCGAACTCCAATAACATCTGTTATAAACCAGCCTGTTAAGATCTTGTAAATTCAGGTCTGTGGCTTCCTTTACAGAATCAATCCATCTCTTGTTTGGTCTTCCTCTTTTTCTACTCCAGCATTATTGCCTTTTCTAATGAATCAAGTCTTCTCATTATGTGTCCAAAGTATGATAACCTCAGTTTCATCATTTTAGCTTCTAGTGATAGTTCTGGTTTAATTTTTTCTAACACCCAATTATTTGTCTTTTTCGCTGTCTGTGATATCTGCAAAGCTCTCTTCCAACACCATATTTCAAATGAGTTGATTTTTCTCTTATCCACTTCTTTCGCTGTCCAACTTTCACATTCATAAATAGAGATTGGGAATACCATGGTCTGAATGATCCTGACTTTAGTGTTCAGTGATAAATCTTTGCATTTGAGCACCTTTTCTAGTTCTCTCATAGCTGCCCTGCCCAGTCCTAGCCTTCTTCTGATTTCTTGACTATTGTCTCCATTTTGTTTAATGACGGTGCCAAGGAATTGATAATCCTTGACAAGTTCAATGTCCTTGTTGTCAACTGTAAAGTTGTATATATCTTCTGTTGTCATTACTTTAGTCTTCTTGACATTCAGCTGTAGTCCTGCTTTTGTGCTTTCCTCTTGAACTTTCATCAGCATTCGTTTCAAATCATTACTGGTTTCTGCTAGTAGTATGGTATTGTCTGCATATCTTAAATTATTGATATTTATCCCTCCAATTTTCACACCTCCTTCATCTTGGTCCAATCCTGCTTTCTCTATGATATGTTCTCCATATAGATTAAACAAGTAGGGTTATAAAATGCACCCTTGTCTCACACCCTTTCCCATGGGGAACCAATCGGTTTCTCCACATTCTGTCCTTACAGTAGCCTCTTGTCCAGAGTATAGGTTGCGCATCAGGACAATCAGATGCTGTGGCACCCCCATTTCTTTTAAAGCATTCCATAATTTTTCATGATCTACACAATCAAAGGCTTTGCTGTAATCTATAAAGCACAGGGTGATTTCCTTCTGAAATTCCTTGGTCTGTTCCATTATCCAATGTATGTTAGCGATATGATCTCAGGTGCCTCCCCCCTTTCTGAATCCAGCTTGGACATCTGTCATTTCTCGCTCCATATATGGTAAGAGCCTTTGTTGTAGAATTTTGAGCATTACTTTACTTGCATTGGATATTAAGGCAATAGTTTGATAATTACTGCATTCCCTGAGATCCCCTTTCTTTGGTATTGGGATGTATATTGAACACTTCCAGTCTGTGGGCCATTGTTTAGTTTTCCATATTTGTTGACAAGTTTTTGTCAAAATTTGGACAGATTCAGTCTCAGTAGCTTGTAGCAACTCTATTGGTATGCCACCTATTCCTGGTGATTTGTTTCTTCCAAGTATTTTAAGAGCAGTTTTCACCTCACATTCTAAAATTTCTGGTTCTTCTTCATACGGTTCCTCTGTCATTCTTGCATCTCTTTTATAGAGTTCTTCAGTGTATTACTGCCATCTTCCTTTTATTTCATCTCGGTCAGTCAGTGTGTTCTCCTGTTGATTATTCACCATCCGTACTCTTGGTTTAAATTTCCCTTTCATTTCTCTAATCTTTTGGAATAGGGGTCTTGTTCTCCCCTTTTTGTTGTCCTCTTCTATTTCTATACAATAAGTATTGTAATAGTTCTCTTTGTTGCTACTTACTAGCGCTGTATTATTGCATTTATGATTCTGACATTCTGATCAAGTAATGCAGTGCTAAAATGTAAGACTGAAAATGGAAATGGACTGCCTTCAAGTCAATTCCAACTTATGGCAACCCTATGAATAGGGTTTTCGTGGTAAGTGGTATTCAGAGGAGGTTTACCATTGCCTCCCTCTGAGGCTGAGAGGCAGTGGCTATCCCAAGGTCACCCAGTGAGCTTCATGACTGTGTGTGGATTCAAACCCTGGTCCCCCAGATCGTATTCCAACACCTTAACCACTACACCACACTGGCTCTCTAAACATAAGATTAACAAAGCAGTAAAACAGCGATTAAATAGCGAGTCATGTATTGAGCGTACCAGGTGCCTAATGATAAGTGCCCCGATTTTGTTTATCCCCCCCCTCGAGTAAGCCACAAAACTGGGGGAAGATTATATCAAACCCTACATGAGCTGCATGTTGACCATTGAACCACACTGTCACTGAGTCTGTTTTCCATCAAGTCTGAAAAAACTGTAATTAGGGGGAGTTATGTCTTTGCCCAGTCTGGGAACGGACTGCCAAGGCCGTTGCTATGGTAACCATTGCGATTGGCTGGGAAAAGTTCTAGCAGCTATCTGTGTTAAGCTGTGTCTTCTGTGTATTGCCTCTGAACTGAGAGGTTCTCTTCTGTGTTTACCTTTGGAGAGAGATGTACCAGAAGGGGGGGTGACTGAAGAAACTCTACATGTATTTACTCTTAAGCCTTTGGCCATAATGTCTTAATAAAGACTCTTAACATGATCTAATGCTCTGAAGAAGTTTCTTGCTCAACTTAACTCCAACGTAATGTATGCTGTTTCACGCAACAACGCACACATGTCAACAGGGTTATGGGCCCAGATCCACAGTGCATTACACGGGAGTAAGTTGTTGGTCTGAACGGCAGATGGAGTTCCAGAGGGCAGCTTGATTGATTGCACCAGATGGAGGTGAGCAACATGGCTGTAAACCTGTCTGGCGGAGGCTTGCCAATGGAAAGATTGACGGAAAAGAATTATGGCAGCTGGAAGCCGAGGATGCGGGCTTTGCTGATAAAAGAGGATTTATGGGACACAATAGATGGACCCACTCCGGCGGTACTGACTGCAGCCTGGACGCGTAGAGATCAGAAGGCGCAGGCTTTTATACTTCTGGCTCTTTCTGACTCTCAACTGCTACACGTGAGAGATGTTACAAACACCAAACAGATGTGGGACGTGTTGGAGGCTCTTAGATTGTGTTTGGCACGGAAGCTTTATCAAATGCGCTTCATGGGTGAGTGCGAAATGTGTGAGCATCTCACGGAATTCAGACGCCTGTTTGCTGAGCTGACGGACCAAGGCGTCGAACACTCTGAACTTCAGAAGACCTATCTGATCCTGGCTTCGCTCGATGGGACTTGGAATAATATGGTCATGGCTTTCGAAGCCATGCCTGACGGAGGTCTGAACGTTGTGTTTATTGAGGAAAAGCTGACCCAGGAATGGCAGCGGAGACAAGAGGCGAAAAGTGCTGAGGAAAAGCAAAGAGCCAAGCTGAAAGAAGAAAGCAGCAGCAGATAGGAAAACAAGCAAGAACAGCAACGGCTGAAGGCTTGTTATGCCTGTGGGGCTCGTGGGCATCTCCAGCGGGACTGTGCAGTAAAGCGCAACTCCAGGGACAGAGGCTTGAAGCAGGGGAGTGTGAACTTTGTTTGTAAACAGAAGCCACAAACTTTAGCACCTATTGACTGGATTGTCGACAGCGGGGCGAGCCATATATTAATTAAAGACAGAAGTTTGTTTTATGCTTCAGAAGAAGTGCAGGATTTTGTGCAACTTGCGGATGGATCACAGAAACGGGTGGAAGCCCGAGGACTGGTGAGATTTAATAAACTTGGGATAATGTCAGAATGTTTGTTTGTTCCGGAATTGGCTCATAACATATTGTCAGTCAGAAAACTGGTGAGTTGTGATTTTACTGTATTGTTCCACAAAGGCCAATGTTATGTAATGAGGGGAGATCAAGTGTGTTTGCAGGGAAGCCTTAATGATTCACAGTTTGTAATAAAGAGCAGTCAAACAGGGTGTGCTGTGTTAAACGCTGAGGCACAGGTACATCAGGGCTGCGTCCATGAATGGCATCAAAGGCTGGGGCATGCAAACCTTGACACGATTAAGAAAACCCCAATGCATAGTGAAAACATGAAATTGAAGGATTGTGGACAGATAATGGATTGTGATTCTTGTCATAAAGCTAAAATGACTATTGCACCAATTAACCGGGAGGCTGAAAGAACCACAACAGCTCCCTACCAGCTAGTTCATGTTGATTTATCAGGGCCAATAAATGCTTCACGAGGAGGTGCGAAATTCTTTATGGTACTGGTTGATGATTTTACGAAATACACTCATGTTTATTTGCTTAAGCAGAAAAGTGAAGCTGAGCAGAAGCTGAAACTGTTCATTAAGAGAATCGAAACTCAACATGACGTCACTGTGAAAGCGATTCACTCAGATCAGGGGGGGGAATTCACAAGCAAAGCGTTAAGTGACTTCCTTGAGAGTAAGGGAATACACCAGACTTTCACAGCTCCTTTTAGCCCGTTTTCCAATGGATCTGCTGAGAGAAAAAATAGGGTGCTTCAGGAAGCAATGAGAGCCATGCTGATGGATTGCAGTTTAGGAAATTCCTTCTGGGGAGAAGCAATTCTTTATACGAATTACATTCACAATAGGGTATTACACAGTGCACTTGGAATGTCTCCTTATGAGAAAATCACTGGCAGAAAACCGAAAATACAACACATTCAAAAATTCAGGGCAAGGTGCTGGATCCACATTCCACAGGGAAAAAGGAGGGGCAAGCTTGCGCCGAGGGCACAGCAAGGTTTTGTTTTGGGATTTCAGAATGCATATTTCAGAGTTTGGTGTCCAGAAACACAGCAGTTAATTCTGAGCAGAAGCATTAAAGTCTCAGAAAAACCTTGGGATCAAAGGGAAACAGTTGTTCTTACAGGGTCAGATGACACACAAGAACAATCATTTAAGCCAGATCTTGACATTAAAGTGGAAGGCACACAAATACCTCTCAGAGATGCTTTGAATGAGCTCATTTCTGCAAAACGCAGATCAAAGAAACGCAAGGCTGAGGAAATGGAAGCTCCTGCGCAGGCTGTGCCAAGCACAAGCACAGATGGGGGGGCTGAGAGAGCAGAAGCTCTGGTACCTTTAAGACGTTCTACAAGATCAAACATAGGGAAACCACCTGAAAAATTCACAGTGGGGTTGGTATCCAGTCCTGGAATGCATAAACTGGTGGAAATGGATTCTGACACTTTATATTTGACATGTGTACAGCCAAAGTTTGATTGAATAAAGTTCTAGCTAAATGTACAGAGATGTTTTGAACTGTACTGAAATGTAAGCTGTATTGCAAGATGTATTGGAGAAATGTATTGTTGTTATTGTTGTAATGAGTTACGGACATGATGGGAAAAAGGGGGGATTGTTGACCATTGAACCGCACTGTCACTGAGTCTGTTTTCCATCAAGTCTGAAAAAACTGTAATTAGGGGGAGTTATGTCTTTGCCCAGTCTGGGAACGGACTGCCAAGGCCGTTGCTATGGTAACCATTGCGATTGGCTGGGAAAAGTTCTAGCAGCTATCTGTGTTAAGCTGTGTCTTCTGTGTATTGCCTCTGAACTGAGAGGTTCTCTTCTGTGTTTACCTTTGGAGAGAGATGTACCAGAAGGGGGGGTGACTGAAGAAACTCTACATGTATTTACTCTTAAGCCTTTGGCCATAATGTCTTAATAAAGACTCTTAACATGATCTAATGCTCTGAAGAAGTTTCTTGCTCAACTTAACTCCAACGTAATGTATGCTGTTTCACGCAACAACGCACACACGTCAACACTGCAATGTTTGGCTGCACATGGCCAGGAAACAATAAAACCTGGCAAACTCAACATAAAAGAAATGAAGTATTATTCTGCTCCAGTAGTTTGCTTATTAGACCAGGGTTAGGGAACTTCAGGCCCGGGAGCCAAATGCACCTCTCAGGCACCTCAAGCCTCTCTACCCAGCCATGGGTTTCTCCCCAGGTATCCCCCCCAGGACACACCCCTTAGCACTCCAAGTTCTCAGGTGCTTTTGCCTAGCTGGAATTATCCTTGTAATAATGTGTTTTTGCTTGTCTGGAGAGATAGACTGGAATAAAGCCAACTGTGTGAAGTTAAGAGTCACATCCAAATGTAAGAGTCACATCCACTGCTCCTCCTACTTTTGCCTCTGGCCCTGACTATCTTGGCCTCTGGTCATGCCCACCATTGGTATGTACCCCCCCAAGACTAAAAAGTTTCCCCATCTCTGGATTAGAATATAAGCTCTGCAAGAGTTAAGGTTCATTCCCCCTGCAATCATATGGTCCTTAGGAGTATTAGATCTCTCTCCCTAAGACCCAGTTTCAGAGAGGGAGAGCCGGTGCTGGATGCTTTCTCTCCACTGTCACTGCCTTGCCTACTACCCATATCAGAATGCCAAATCAGTGGATCTGCCTGGAGTGGACTGAGGGTGTGGACTGAAGGTGTGCCAGCCAGGGGTGGAGATGGTGGAGAGGGAAGGAAATGGATCCAGAGGTTCCATGGCCTCCCTAGTCCCCCGGCATGCCTCCAAGCCAAGGTGGATACTATGCCAGTACTGGAGCTGGAGAAGTGAATTGCCTCCTCATTGTTCCCAATTGGGGGGGGGGTTAAACAAAAAAATCTGGATGGAGAACAAGAGTCCTGCTCCAAACTCACGTCTGCCCTATTGGTGTGAGACCAAGAAGACATAGAGGCTGTTTTCACACTGCACTTTATTCCATTATTCTGACGATTTCTTACCTGGTAATTTGCACATTATATTTGATCTTTCACGTGACACACAAGCTAGCTCCAGAATTCTAGTGGAATGTAGTGGAAGTTTACCACTAATTTCCATGATAAATCATACCAGAAATAATCCATTAGCAAGGCTGGGAACCCAGAAGATTTCAGGAGTTTTTCATTACTGCAGCTGCTCACATGCATCACAGCATGCAGCGCGTTCCCACCCTTTAGTTGTGCTGAGGTTTTTTTTGCCTGACGAACATTTTACCAGAATTCCAGTATCGGCGCAAATAGCAGCAGCATATCCCCAACACATCCCTGTCTTGATACAACTAAAACAATTTAAAAAGTCAGATCCTAAAGGGAGAGGGCTTGCATGGCAACAGGATGAGATCTTAGACCTCCTACACAGTGGGGAACAGTGCGCATGGGCGAGGGACGAAAACAAGCCGTGTGAAAAAGTTGTGCGAAATGCCAGTATATCAGGTGAAAAAGTTGCTGTTCTTTAACGCAACAGGTACTGCAGTGTGAAAGGGATTTTAGAAATCGGAACAGAAGGGCTACCTTTTTAATCTGTTAAACTAATGCAATCAGCCCCATGTGTGAAAGCAGCCTGAATGTGCTGATGGTTCAAATCCCTTTAGTTGTCTCTCCCCTTCCCCTGCATTTCAGGAATGCAACCTTAATTTTTTAAAAAAAATATTTCCCTTTCTAAAATATTTGTATATAATATGTAGCTAACTTGGTTAGATACAGGTATTATACGTGTGTTTAAGTGGTTTATTTTAGGCTCCTAGCATTATTTTAATGTGATTTTATTGTATGTGCCCTTTGTTAAAGAAATTCCTAGTTGTTCTTTCTGTGTGGAGGAAGTTAAGATGCTCTCTAACACTTGAAAAGTGAGTTCCAAGGGACAGCCAACAGTATATAATCATAAGGAAGCTATGCTGTAAAGTATAACTATTTTTAATCCTCAGCATATCAATAAAAAGTCAGTTTAGTCCATTGCTTTACTTAAACATTTTCTCAGCTACAGTATCACATTGACTCTTTGGAAATTTGACAAATGACATATTGAGAATAAGATTGAAATACATTCATTTTCCATTCTTTTCTTGACAATTAATCTGAAATAGTCTCAGGTCCTGGGTCTGCAATTTGCTTTATATTTCTCTTTGAACATTCTGCTGATTGATGTCTTGTACTGAAATTCTGAACTCCGAATGTCTTAAGGTCACTGTTGACCACTCTGTGTGTGTGTGTGTGTGTGTTGCTAGACTACTTTATACTGAAGTCCACTCCACAAGGGCATTGATCCAAGAGAAAAGAACTCTCCATTCTCATTTTATATATTCTCAAAGTGACAAACTTTTAAAAGAAATGATAGATTTAATAGAATTATCCTTAGTAGCACACAGGTGTGCTTTTAGATGTCATTCAAAGATATGTGTTTTTCACATAATTACTGAACTATGTAATATCTCCAAGTTCAGAGGTGCTACGGGCTGGTTTCAGACTAAGATAACTGAACTTCCTCTTCATTTAAATCAACAGGACTTAAGCTGTGATTAACTTGCAGCACTGATTTCAATGGAACCTAAGTTCAACTAATTTAGGATTGTATCCAATGCTATTCAGAAGAGACCCATTGAAATTAAAGGACATGACTACCTTATATCCTTTAATTTCAATAGGTTGTATTCAACAGAGTCCTA
Source organism: Rhineura floridana (assembly GCF_030035675.1). Lineage (NCBI taxonomy): Eukaryota > Metazoa > Chordata > Lepidosauria > Squamata > Rhineuridae > Rhineura > Rhineura floridana. The sequence continues at coordinate 46,889,447 of NC_084484.1, read as the reverse complement.
CTCACTGACATAACTTAGCCATGTCTATTAACTTCAATGTGTCCACTCTGAGTAGGACTGGTATTGATTGCCACCCAATGAGTCTACTCTGAGAATAATGTAATTGGAGCCAACCCTATGCCTTTGATTAAAAATTGCTAGGGAACAACAGTGGGGATGTCATGTCCTGCTTGTTGACTTCCCAAGAGGTATCTGCTTGGCCATTGTGGGACACAGGATTCTAGACTAGATGGGCCTTTGGTCTGGTCCAGCAGAATGTGTTTCTTGACTGTAATAATCAACTGGGGAATGACAGCGGGTAAAATATAGGGAACTGTGGACAAGGCTTTACTTACAGCAACAGTGATACAACCAGACAGTAGCGGTCAGCATACCAGAGTGGGGCAGCTTTGCTCACCTGGCTTCCCAATGCAGAGGTCACTGTGGTAACTACCGCCCTGTGGTTTTAGATGAAAGTGGGGCTTATACATATTTTAAATAAAATAAATAAAACACTAAGAGGGCAGAGGGGGTGGGAGGTTGGCACAGTGTAGGCGCAGCGGAAGGAGCAGTGGATTGGTTCCACCACTGCGTCCACAATGTGACCTCCCCAGCACATCATCCTTCCCCCTCTCCCTCTTGGTTACTAGTGGCAACTTCTGCATTGTGAAGACAGCTGAGCAACGCCATCCCACTCTGCTCTGCCAATTGCTACTGTAACCAGAGGAGGCACCTAGTCCGTTTATTGCTTCCAGTTGTGCTGCTTGTTATGTTCTGTTAAAGGAGATCAAGCTGATCTACTTGAGGTTTATCCCATTTAGTTTTCCCAACAGCCCTGTGAGATAAATTAGGCTAAGAGAGAGTGACTAAGCCAAAATTATCCTTCACAGCCTAGGGATATTTGTACCCAGGTCTCCTCAGTCCATGTCTTACTCACTATATCTGCATAAGCCCATATAGTGAGTAAAATTGTGCTAGCCCTCTGCTTCCTGACTGGTTGCACATTTGTGGTTAAAAAATTATCCTTACCATATAGCAGAACAATGGCTCAGATGACTGGCTCCTCATGTTATTCTATGTCCTACCCACTGTGGGGATTACTTCTTGGTAAATGGTTGTCAGTGGATGTGGAGAGAGAGATTTGGAGGCATGAAAAGCAGAGTCCTTTAATATATTTCTTCCCAGAGGAGCCAGTTTTGTCATATAAACCTTTGTGAATGGCTCTAGGGATCCCTGTGGATTGGACGTGGATGTGGCCTTTCTGTTCATGCTTTTGAAATTTAGGCATTCAGCAGATTGACCAGTGAAGTAAATTGGTAGCCATAATATTGGTTTTATATTGGCTGTGGATGTGCATTCTAAAAAGGAAGCAATTTTATCTGACCTAATGTCTGAGTTATGGCAAGCTTAAAAAGAGAGGTTAGTTGATTAACAAGAGCTTTCATCTCAACTTGAGGGTATGTGATGCTGGCCATGCTTGGCCAGTGGGGCAGGGACTCTGCCAGTGCAGAGCTCCTGCTGTGCCCAGCGAAAGCATGGCATCACATAGGCTACAACTGCAACATTCCCATCAGCAGTGTTCCTGGCAGATGAGACAATTGTAAGCCCCCCCCCTCAAATGGGGCATTAAGGAGCAGAGTGGGGCCAGCGATGGCACTGCTGGATGCAAGCCAGTCTGTTTCTCAAAGAGGGGCTTGATTTGGGTTCTGGCACTGTGCCAGCCTGGATCTGGTATAGCAAAATCAGTGGGAAAATTGCCCACCCCTCACCATCCAACCTGGCTAGCAAGAGAATCCACCATTCCATCTCCTCTCCTCCATGATCCAGCTGGGATCGCTCAGCAAGTTGTGTTGGTGGCGATTCGGGATGGAAGGATCTATCCGTTTCAGTTCTCTCAGTTTCTTGTTTTTCCAACCTTAAATTTGGCCCTCCAGATTTCTGCAGCAATTTGCAATTTTCTTTGGTTAAAAAAATTATCATGAAACTTCTTCAGCATTTTAGTATTAATTTCTTCTCATAAACACATTTTTGTACAGTTTTGACTAAGGTACATATTTTTGCAAGCAATTTCTCCTAATATAATGCAGTTTTGTAAATACTGCTTGGTTAGAGATCTATATCACAACATTTGGGTAAATGTGGATTTCAAAGAATGCTTGCTTTTTGGTTCTCAGATTGTTTCAGAAAGTGCACATTTTATAGATTCTGCTTTCAATGTAAACTGATCGAATTTCTCCATAGTGGTGATAGTGTGGATTTCAGCTCATATAGGGGTTATGGAAAATATAAAAGCTAATGGGGCAGCAGTCTTGTTACCTCAGCTGCCATCCCATTGAGGTTGTTCTGCCTTTTCGCTGGTCTGGAGAGATATATAGGCAAGATCCGGATTAGAGATTGTGATTGAGAGTTTAAGGGAAAGTAGGTTCAGGATGCCAACATGACCCTATGCTCTTTACTACATTTTGTCACACGTAAAATCATTTGTTATAGCTGTGTATGCACCACAGAAAAACTACAGATCATGTGAGAGAGGATATGGTTTTTGGTGTAACTAATTTAGTGGAGTTGCTAAGAAGTTAAAGATCCATTAGCAGCCAGTGACTGCAGGAATATGTCTATATTATAAGGACTTAAAATAATTTATTGGAACTCCTGGAGCATGAGGAAAGTGATTTACAAGAAGTCCTGATTTGCAGATGAAAGTTCTTTAGTTCTTCTCCTTGCTTGCTGGCCTCGTTCCACCTGGCCTGGGAAGATGGGGCCCTGACTGATTCCTGTTAGAAAAGCGGCTACTACCTGAAGATGCCAGAGGCCATCTTGGCTCAGGAAGTTGTTTAAGGCCTTCGGTTTGGGGCAGAATTTAATTCTGGAGATTTATGATGAAAAAAAGAACCTGTTTGAAATAAGAGAATGTCCTAGGGAAAATAGTGGAAAAATTGGCAGGGGACATCGAGGGTCTGTTGGCCATGAAAGTCCACGCATTAAAGAGACTGGCTGATGCAACAGAAAAGTTTCAGAAAGCCCATCATTGGCAAGACTGCATCAAGGAAGCAATTTTATGAAGCAACCAATCACTCTATAGTCAACTTCAAGTTTCTAAAGAAAAGCTCTGGAAGACCTAAGGGCTAGTATCAGGGATTGGCACAGTTGGGCACAAGATCCACATCCCAGCTGAGGACCCATTGCCAACTCTTGATGTCTCCTGATGTTGTTCCTCCTCCTTGTTATCTCTGCATCTTCACCGGACACCCCCCCATCGGAATGGATCCTTACCTGCAAGTGGTTTACAGCCATGTTAAAAATACAAAGCAAGACAACTAACAGGATATACAGGATATTTTTTTTAATTCATGATCTGCATTATTAGATGTGAGAATACATTTTTTGTAATATTCATGTGAATTTTTAGATATATTTTATAACGGTCATATTCTCTTTTTTTGTATATGATTCATTTTGTTTTCATTTTATGAACATTGTTTAGAGATTTATTGCTCATTTATGTTACTTAAAATGTGGATTATTGTTATTATTAGCAACTGAATTGAGTGTAAAATGTATATTGATTTTTGTTGAAACGAGAGTTTTTGAAATATAAAGTGGTATGCAAATTAAATACATACATACATGTACTGTAGGGCTGTATGAGATACAGCATGCCAGACATTTTCATTATGAAGCTTCGTGAACTCAACTTCGTACATTTTCCCCTGAAGATTATTTGGCAATGGCAACACAGGGAGAAGTGGAGCAGTATTATGGAAATCCTTCAGGGTTTTTGAGGACCACTGGACTGGGTAGCTACTCTGTGTAAAGATTAGCTGTGATGCGTTCCTTGTCCAGTAGGTGGTGGCCATAGAGCCTATAAGATATTAAACCATAGCTTCAGCAGCAGAATTATATAATCCTTCAATTTACTATAGTATTATGGAAGGCTAAATATATGGTAATTTCTTATGCTAATGAGTTCTATTCAATTAGTTTTGAAATATCCCCCCTCAAAAAACACACCTTGTTTTTATCTCTTTTGCAGGGAATCTAATGAAATGAGTCATGCTGGCAATGTCTTAAACCATGTTCCGTCATTGTCCTTAGCAGGTATGCCTTTTTATATTGTGACTGTATGCATACCTGTCCTCGATGTAATCATGCTTAAAGCAATCTCCCTATCCCTTATCCCTGTTTCTTTGAACCTAGTTCTACAATGCTAAGCACATCTTAATTATTTTTTTTTAAACAAGCAGTCCATTCACCTGCTTCTATTCATTCCAATTTCTGACACAAGTATTTACACTTCAAAATCCCATCTAGCAAAGTGCCTCAGGTCCATTACAGCAATATGCATGCTTGCTCCCACATTTAAGTTTCATGACAATGTTTCAAACAAAGGAAAGAGTTCTGAATAAACAGTCAATCTTTGTAGAGATTGGCAAATATGAAACTGCCTTCCTGAAGCCAGTATTTTTGTTGTTGGTTTTTCTCTGCTCAGCACTTCATGTATTTTATGCATCAAAACATTCATTTCAATTTTATGTTAAAGAGGCTAGACTGTAACAAAATGCCAAAAAATGCAACAATATAACTTTATAGTAACAACTGAGCCATAAATAAGATTAGACAGATGGCCTTCCATTTCAAACTGAACAAGGTAACCAGTTTGTTTGTTTGTTTTTAAAAAGCAGAGTTCTTGCTCAGGCCCTCCCTTAGCATGTGCAGGGCCCGGGCCAAAAGCATAGTTGCCCCCCCCCACATTCTTTATATATTTAGAGAGAGAGAGAGAGATTTTATTTATGAATATATGTAATTATATTCAACACTTAAATGAACTAGCGGCACAATTATTTATAATCAAATTCACGCCTCTGTTGCCTTGGCACTATTTCTTTTCTCAACGCGAACAGTACTAGATACACTATTTTCACATTGTACTAAAAAAAACCCTCATCAGATGTCCACTTTTACAAGTTTAGAGCATCCAAACATATTTCTGCAACTCTGTACTGAAAGGGTCTGCTTCTAGTCTATCCTGTAATCTGACAGGGGTTGGAACACCAGTCTCTGTATCTTCCTTTACTCATGAGGTAGAAGACATGTACCTTGCTAACTAAAGGATGAGGAAACGGAAAAAGAGCCTATAAAATTTTAACACACACACACACACGAGGCAAGACAAATATTTTATTCTTGTTGCAGCATCTAACCTTAGCGTTGCAAAGGGAAATATCGCCTGTTAATCTATAACCACTGCCTGGTAGTAAGACACAACGAACTCAACTGGATTCGATGAGCAGGCAGGAAAAGCATCGCACAACTCTCTTGTGGAAGAAAGCCATAGTCAAAATCCCTTCCTTCCCTCTCTCTGACCCGCTTTATTTGTTTTTAAGCATGAGAGTTCAAATCTTGCTAGAGGTTACACCCTCTGAGCTGGCTCCATTACACGAGGAGAATCATGAAGGTGAGCACGACTCTGAGGTGCGCTGTGAAACTCCTTAGAAAAGCGAGTGGTGGCGACAACAGAACTTCTGCAGCTGTGCACCTTCACCTCTGTCCGGCTCGCTGCCACCACCGCCACTCTCCCGCCTCTTCCCCTGTGTTGAACGGAGCAGCCTCTGCAGTGCTGCCCGAGGGGGAAGGGAGGGGAAAGAAGCTTCTTTGTCCTTCTCTCAGAGGCTTTCCTCCCTTTCTGCGGCAGGAAAGCCGAGAGCGGGAGGCACCAGCTGCTAAAAGGGGAAAGGCCTGGGGAGGTGAGAAGAGAAGCTTCCTTGGGCAGGCCAAGCGTGGGGGCCCCCCAAAGTGTGGGGCCGGGGGCAACTGCCCCACTTCCCGGTGCCTAGGGGCAGCTCTGTTCTTGCTTGTGTGTGGAACCTCTAGTTGGTGTTGGAATCCAGCATCCATTATCTCCAGCCAGCATGGTCAGTGGTCAGGGATGGTAGGCATTGTAGTCCCACAACACATGGAGGGCCATAGGCTTCCCAACCCTGCTCTAAACTAACATCAAGAAAGAGCTGTAGCTTAACCCTAGAGCACATGCTTTGACTGCAAAAGACCCATTTGTTTCTGGGCACATGCCCAAGGGGCTGATTTTTACCTATATGACTTGGGACCAGGCTATCTGAAAGACGAGCTGCTTCCATATGAGCTTGCAAAGAATGGTAATCTAAATGCTCTTACATACATGTACATAGACCTCTTAAAAAGTACTTGAATTCCCAGCCAAGAGAGAAAAGAATTTCCGGTTAATTAAATCATTGTAGGGGGCCAAACGTTGTTGGCTTGCTACAGCACCTTAAGCCTGGTCAGTTACCATTTATGAGTATTGGAAGAAGACAATGGATGGTCTTCTCATCATTTGTGTTGAATATTGCTTGGTGTTGGGCTATTAAGTCTCCTTCCTTGAGCTTTGCCTGGTAATATTAACAAGTTTGGTCCTACAAGATGTCTGAAAAATTAATGTAACACTATAAGAATTTCTTCCTCAGTCCTTACCAGTATACAAATGCTCTCAGCCTTCCTGGTTTCTCCACCAGTACAAACCAGAGCTTTTGTAATATATATTCATACAACATGACCACTGTACGTTCCATTAGCTACAATGGCAAATGGAAGACCAGAAATTAAAAACCATAGATTGCACAACTATTCAATTGTATGAGATGGAAACATTGTGAAATAAATTTCCCTTGTGCAGCAGATGTCTCTGGGCAATTGTACAATACAACCACACAATTTGTACAGTGCCCTTGATAGTTCATTATGTGAATATGAGTAAAATTTTGGAAATGCAAGCAACACATTTCATGCGATTGAAGCTAAATAATATCTTTCTTTTACAAGTGTGCCAACTGGGGAGCGTCAAAATTAGTTCCTTAAAAATGCAATCAAATAAATCTTATCACATACAAAAATGGCAAAATTTATTCTGAGAATATACAGGCACCCTTGGAGTAAGTTGGATTCCTTTCTTAATATTCATTTCATTCATTCCAGTAAATGCAAATTAAATGGTTTTAATCACAAAGTCGTGCCACTTCAGGTTCTTGAAACACAAGTGGCTGGTGATTTTTGTTTTGTTTTGTTTTGAAGGACTTCTCTCTATCCCCCCCCTTTTTGGCTAAGTCAGTAAGCATAATCAAATTAAACAGAGAATCATTGAATCTTCATTCCAAATATTTAATCAGAATAATACACATCCCGAGGAAAGCAGTTGCACTCCAGTCTGTAGATTATGTTTTCAATTCCTTGCAAAAGCAATTAGACTGGAGGTAGTGGAAGAATGCAAAGCAGTGAGCTTCCTTTTGAAAAATGATGACAACGTTGAGTTTTTGATAACTTGATAACAACAACAGAGCTGTAGGCCAAGAATATGGAAGGGGAAAAGACAGTATCACCAAACTAAAAAGGGAGAAAAGAAAAGATGTATGTGTAAAGACAGTGGGTGGTACTCTGCTAATGCATCCAATCAGCACAAAGATGTCTGCTCGTACAATGGGACTTCCCGCCTGAGTGCGCTCCTCAGATCTGCTTCAGAGGGTTGAGGGAAACCCTAGAACATTCTGTTGCCCAAGCAGAAATCCTTGTTCTGAAGGAACAGTCACATAGCGCTACATTGGATACAACCTGAGGTAGTGAACATCCATCCAATTTAATGCTGCATTATATTCCAAATGAGCATATTCTCTTCTAAGCTAAATATCCAGTTATGTTATTTAGGTACTACATTTATACTACACTTTTTAAAGAAAGCCCCCTAAAGTAGCTTACAATAAAATAGGATAAATAAATAAACATAATAATTATACAGTGGTACAAAGCATAAAACAGCCAGCTGAAGTAAAACAGTTATTAAAAGTCTTCCTTAGAAGGAAAGTCTTGATCAGGTTCAGAAACACAATGTGAAGAGGGTAGCTCTTGAATCTTTGTCAGAGATAGGTAGGTGCTGTATAGAGACTTCTGTCAATTGCAAAATTGAGGTTATTGACATTCAGATAGATGTTTAAAAATGTCATAATATGGCTTTTCTCTCATTTCTTCATATAATATACACAATTATCCCAGAGCTTCATGACGGTATATTGTTCCAATGATGGAAGTTTGCAGAAGCTACAATGCACCACTTGAGAATCCTTATTAGATTCAATGGATGAGTAAAATTATGTGCACACAACACTACTTTCCTCTATTCAAGTGAATAGGGAAACTTTTGCATAACTGGAAAATGCTTTTGCTTATTTAGCATTCCCTTGAGTCCCAGGGAGAGCCAGTGTGGTGTAGTGGTTAAGGTATTGGACTATGACCTGGGAGACCAGGATTTGAATCCCCACATAGCCATGAAGCTCACTGGGTGACCTTGGGCCAGTCACTGCCTCTCAGCCTCAGATGGAGGCAATCGTAAACCCCCTCTAAATACCGCTTACCATGAAAACCCTATTCATAGGGTTGCCATAAGTCGGGATCAACTTGAAGGCAGTCCATTTCCATTTTCCATTGGGTCCCAGGGGGTACTGGATTGAGGCAGTTGCCTTCTTCTATAATACTTATTCTTCTGTATTTGTTCCTAGAAATGCTGCCACACCTGAATTATCTAAGCCATTAACATAGTTCAGCTTTTGTTCGAGTGGTTAAATCAAAAAGAGACTGTGAAGACCTCTAAAAGGATATCTCCAAACTTAATGATTAGGAGGTAAAATGGTAAATACAATTCAATGTAAACAAATGTGAAGTGACACACACTGAGACAAAAAACCATAATTTCACATATAAACTCATGGGATCTGAACTGGTGGTGACTAACCAAGAATGAGACCCTGGGGTCTTAGTGGATAGTTCAATGAAGATGTTGACCCAGGGCTGGTTCACACAGAACTTTAGTACGGGTCTGGTGCCCCTTTTAATTTGCATGGATTACACAATGTTGCACGCAATCAGCAGCTAGATTGCAGTTTTCCCCTTTAAATCTGTAGTATATCAATGTCCTTTTAATCCAAAAAGGGAAGGTAAAAATGACTTCAGTTCATATCTCTGAATGCTTGTAGACGCTTTACTCTGATGCTTTAGGTGGGTGTGTCAATCATTCCCCTTTCCATGCCCGCTCCCTCATCCTCCTTTCTTTCATTTCATTTCCTATTTGGCTGCTGGCTCCGTTCTGCAAGCCTGCTGAAAACTGTGCTTTATTTTTCTTTCTCCCCTAATTTGTGCACAAAAGCATAACACTGTTCAAGCAAATATTTGCATTCCAGCTGGATTGTAGCAGTGAAAATACAAATAATTGTACTTTATGAAACTCTGGAACAAACTAAGCTTGCTCAGTTGCCAAGGTAACCAAAGGAAGTGAAATTTTGACTTTAAGAGGGTGCAGTCATTAGGACACTGCATGATTAATCCTTTCCCTTCAGTGTGAATGAAAAGCACCTGGTTTACATCTGGCTTTGAGCCCCCTAGGTGGACTGTGCAAACAGAAACGAAGGTTAAAGCAGTGTCTTTAATACGATGTTTTGCTCCCATGTGGATAAGTGGTGTGTGACAGCTGTGAAAAAAGCAAAATCCATGCTAGGGATCATTTGGAAAAGAAATGAAAATAACACTGCCAATACTATAATGCACACTTAAGGTACAACCATACTTGGAATACTGTGCTCAGTTCTGATCACCTCACCTCAAAAAGGAGGTTGTAGAGCTGGACAAAGTTCAGAAAAGGGCCACAGAAATGTTCAAGGGGATGGAGCAATGAGGGAAAGTTACAACATTTGGGACTTCTCCGTTTAGAGAAAAGGCAAGTAACAGCTGACACAATTAAGGTGTATAAATTTATGCATGGCGTGGAGAAAGTGGACAGAGAAAAGCTTTTCTCCCTCTCTCATAGCACTTGAACTCACCGATATCCAGTGAAGCTGAATGCTGGAAGGTTTAGGACAGACAACACAGAGTTAAGCTATGGAATTTGCTCCCACAAGGAGCAGTGGTGGCTGCCAACTTGAATGCCTTTAAAAGAGGATTATTTATTTATTCATATCTGTATACCGCTATTCATTAAAAAAAAAGCTGTTTACAACAATCAGAGAGTTTTGAAAGCAACAAACAGAATCACAATTACATGTATACACACACACACTAAAACATGTAAAATTTAAAATCAGAAATTGACTATTAGACAAATTCATAGAGGATAAGGCTATACATGGCTATGATGACTATGTTCTACTTCCACTCTTGGAGGCAGTGTGTCTCCGAATGTCAGTTTCTGGGAATCACAAGCGGGGAGAGTGCTGTTCTGCTCAGATCCTGCTTTGGGGCTTCCTATAGGCATCTGGCCACCCTTAGCTCCTGCGGGGAGGAAGGGCGGGATATAAATCAAATAATAAATAAATAAATCTGTCTGGCTACTGTAAGAAAAGTATGCTGGACTAGATGGGCCATTGGCCTGATCCAGCAGAATCTTCCTATGTTCTTATGCTGTTTGGAGCAGAGAGAAAAAGAATATTAGGTGCAATCCAACATGCTTCTCTCCCCTGCAGCTCTCATTGAACTGGGCTCTTGAGCAGCTCCCATCTGGTCCACCTGGGGTTGCATTGTGCAATAGAACGTCCTTCTAGGTTGCCCCAGAATTGTACCACCATCCTAGAAATAGGGATGGATGAATTTGTCAATTTTAGTTTCTCTCTGTTTCCCATTTTCCCAGCCTTAAGATCAGTTTGCCCCAGTTCCACATCAATTTGAGAGTTCTTTCTTTTAAAAGTTTGCACAATGATTTGTATGCATTTATCTGTGCATGGTATTGAATTTTCCATTAATTTGCTTATTCTCCATTGCTGAGGATTGCATTTTAATGTAGTGAATTTCTGTGGCCATTTGTGAAATTGGACTTTTAAAAAAAATAAAAAATCCTCCTCTCTAAACATTGATTGTAAGAATGAAAATTATCGATATTTCCTTTTAAAATATTGATATTTCCTTCAAAATATCAATAAAGGAAATGTTGATATTTCCTTCAAAATATTTATATTAAAATCAATATTTTTTCTAGGTGAAAAGAAAATGGATAGGTAAAAGCAGTGGCTAACAGATAAAGAACAAACTTGACTCGATCCCAGCCTGTTAGGTTGACAGAATGCTTTCGAACCAGCACTGGCCAATGGATCCCGTCTCTAATTAGGACTCTCTCTAGTTGTGAATATAATTTGCTGTAATTGCGTTGAAGAACCACCTCTCAAAATTTGGAGAAGTTTGGCTTTTGAAGGATAGCTGTTTAAGTTGGCAAATTGGTTCAGGAACTGTTAATTAGGTAAGTTCGCATTAAATGTGAAACAAACAGATTTCTTCCCTGTCCCTACCTAGGAAAAAATATAAACAAAATGTAAAAGGATGGCTTCTATATCTCTAGCAGCAAATTAATTAGTATTAATTATGTTGCGGTTCACTGTATATTTCAGTCTCCTCCTACCCAAGTATGACATAATACACATACAATGTAGGATTAATTAAAGACAAGCTAGACTGCAAATCTACAGTAGCATGGCTGTTTCTTTCATGTTTCTGACAGGCTAATTTCCCCAAATTTTTCAAATATACACAACTTGAAATGTAAAACACTTTTTGTTTTGTAGGCTTTGAAAGAGAGCTACCAAATACTAAACAAAGGAGAAATAAAAGACTACATTTACAAAATACTAAATTGTTTACCCAATTGAACTTCACTATCTGATTTGTCTTTGCCTGGACCATAATTGGCTTGTTGTGTCAATATTGTAAATCTGTTTATTGACCTCAACAAATCCAGGGGTGTTCCCAGTGAGCTGATATAAAGGTGGAAGGAGAGAATTGTCTGGGAAACATTCATAGATGGCCATTGTAGCAATTTTTAGTATAAATGATGTATTTATCTCTATTCATAGATGCCCTATAGTAAGTTCTAGTAAAAGGAGGCAATTTACTATAGTAATTTTCTGTAGTATAAGAAGGACTCACCCCTTCCAGCAGATAAATCCATTCTGTAGAACACACAGAGGATGCGTATAGACATATGTGGTTATTTCTCAATATATAACGTTTAGGCCTTACAAGCCTTACTAAATTTTGGTTCTTCCCAAATTCAGGAATTCTGCATTTTAAACACCACACTTCCCATGCTGCAGTGTGATCTCATGCACAGTCAGGATTCAGTGTTTCTCCATCATCAACCCACTATGGTACATCAGTACATCCGTTGCTTGCAGCAGCTTGGATATGGGTGCTTCTTGCCAATCTTCATCATGTGATCATACATATGGAGAGGATGATTTAGTGGCTATGCATGGAAGCATCACTAGGCCTCAAGGCAGATTACAATCATGCAGAAATAACCAAGGCACCACTGACACTCATGCGACTGTAGTAATTCCAATGTTATTTGGCAATATCCTAGATGGCAGCATATATATGAATTCAGTGAAAATCATCTAGTTGTGTTGCCCCATCCCTTCATCATCCAGCAGTGGCACATGAGAGAGGTAGAGCAGCAGCACTGTGCTCACCAGGAAGAGGATGGGATGTGGTGAGGCAGCAACTAGGTCAGAGGAGCTCCGCATTTGCAGGACACCAGCAACAACAACCTGGAGCTCCGCTGACCTCACCTGCACCTCAGCCCACTCCATCCTCTTCCCAGTGAATGCAGTGCCACTGGTGTTGGGGAAGCACCCAAGCCACATATCAGCACATTCAGCACGACCACCGGGACTGTGCTGCTACCACTGTTCTCCTCATGCACCATTGCTACCTTCATTGGTATAGCCCTGCTCCAGATGCTGCTGCTAGAATGTAATAAAACAACCTTATATATAGCAGATGGGGGAAACTTTGGACTTCTAGATATTTCAGAACTACAACTCCCATCACCCTTGGCCATTGGCCACGTTTGCCAGGGCTGATGGGACTTGTTGTTCAGCAACATTCGGAGGGCCAAAGCTACCCCTCCCCTGATATATAGTTGTGATTAAGAGAGAAAAGAGTGTGAAGGACCTAAAAACTAAAACTCAGTAAATGCATTACAGCCACAAATGTCAATCCATTCTATAGATATCACCATAAAAAATCTAATATACTACATTTTTGTATGTCTCTGCTTCTGTTACAGGAAACTTTTGTCATTTTCAATAAACACATCCACGGGTATATCTACATACTCTGGGGTTGTGAAATGTTTTGACTAGACTTGCTGTTTTGCTGAGAGGTTTATGAGGTCTCATTAGGTAGAAGCTCCCAGTAATATTGATTCATTCCTCTTATATTTTTGCATAAAGAAGTAGCAAAAGATTTTTTCAGTCCAACAGATGGATTAATCGCACTAGCTGAACCAAACAGAGAGACCAAAAATAGGTGGCAGTGAAGTGTCATTTTGATTTCACAAATAGTGACTGCTTGATGTTTCTCTATTAAACAATTCATTTTATTAAAAGAACATTAGAAGAGCCTGCTAGATCAGGCCAGTGGCCCATCTAGTCCAGCATCCCATTCTCACAGTGGGCAACCAGATGTCTGTGGAAAGTACTTAAGCAGGACCTGGGTGCAAGAACAGTCTCCCCTCCTGTGGCTTTTGGCAACTGGTTTTCAGAAGCATACTGCTTCTGACCATGGTGACAGAGCACAGCCATCATGGCTAGTAGCAACTGATAGCTTTATCCTCCATGAATTTGTCTAATCTTCTTTTAAAGCCATCCTAGTTGGTGGCCATCACTGCCTCCTCTGGAAGTGAGTTCCATATTTTAACTATGTGCTGCATGAAGAAGTACTTTCTTTTGTCTGTCCTGAATCTTCCAACATTCAGCTTCATTGAATGTCTGTGAGTTCTAGTGTTATGAGAGAGGGAGAATAACTTTCCGGAAAGGGTGTGAGACGGGCATATTGTATCATCCTATTTGATTAATCTATGCGCAGAACATATCATACGGAAAGTGGGATTGGACCAAGGTGAAGGAGGTGTGAAAACTGGAGGGAGAAATATCAATAATTTAAAATATGCAGAAGATACCATACTACTAGCAGAAACCAGTAATTATTTGAAATGAATGCTGATGAAAGTGAAAGAGGAAAGCACAAAAGCAGGACTACAGCTGAAGGTCAAGAAGACTAAAGTAATGACAACAGAAGAGTTATGTAACTTTAAAGTTGACAACGAGGACATTGAACTTGTCAAGGATTAACAATACCTTGGCACAGTCATTAACCAAAATGGAGACAATAGTCAAGAAATCAGAAGAAGGCTAGGACTGGGGAGGGCAGCTGTGAGAGAACTAGAAAAAGTCCTCAAATGCAAATATGTGTCACTGAATACTAAAGTCAGGATCATACAGACCATGGTATTCCCGATCTGTATGTATGGATGTGAAAGTTGGACAGTGAAAAAAGTGGATAAGAGAAAAATCAACTAATTTGAAATGTGGTGTTGGAGGAAAGTTTTGCGCATACCATGGACAATAATTGACAATAATAAGACAAATAATTGGTAGAACAAATTAAACCACAACTATCATTAGAAGCTAAAATGATGAAGCTGAGGTTATCATACTTTGGACGCATAATGAGAAGACATGATTCACTAGAAAAGACCATAATGCTGGGAAAAACAGAAGGGAGTAGAAAAAGAGGAAGACCAAACAAGAGATGGATTGATTCCATAGAGGAAGCCACAGAACTGAACTTACAAGATTTGAACAGGGTGGTTTATAATAGATGCTATTGGAGGTCACTGTTTCATAGGGTCACCATAAGTTTTAATTGACTTGAAGGCATATAACAACATATAACTCTTTTCATGCTGTGCATAATTTTATACACTTCTCTCATGTCGCCTCTGACTTGCCTTTTTTCTAAACTAAGAAGCCCCATATGTTGCAACCTTTCCTCATAGGGGAGTAACCATCTCCTTGATCATTTTGGTTGCTCTTTTTTGAACTTTTTCCAGCTCTACAATATCCTTTTTGAGGTGAGGGAACCAGAACTGTACACAGTATTCCAAATGCAGCCACACCATAGATTTATATAACAACATTATGATATTGGCAGTATTATTTTCAGTACCTTTCCTAATGATCCCTAGCATGGAATTTATGCAGAACTTTACACTTGTTTACAATGAATTTCATTTGCCATTTTTTTACCCATTTACTCAGTTTGGAGAGGTCCTTTTGGAGCTCTTCGCAATCCCTTTTGTTTTAACAACCCTGAACAATTTAGTATCACCAGCAAACTTGGCCACCTCACTGCTCACCCCTAACTCTAGATTGTTTGTGAACAAGTTAAAAAGCACAGGTCCTAATAACTGATTCTTGGGGGACTCCATTTTCTACAGCCCTCCATTGGGAAAACTCCATTTATTCCTACCCTCTGTTTCCTTCTATTTAACCAATACCTAATCCACAAGAAGCCCTCTCCTCTTATTCCATGACTGCTAAGCTTACTCAGTAGTCTTTGGTGACGTACCTTGTTAAAAGCTTTTTGAAAGTCTAAGTACACTATGTCCACTGGATCACCACTATCTATATGCTTGTTGACAGTCTCAAAGTATTCGACTAGGTTAATGAGATAGGACTTTCCCCTTGCAGAAGCCATGCTGGCTTTGCTTCAGCAGGACTTGTTCTTCTATATGTTTGGTTAATTTGTTTTTAATAATACCTTCTACAAGTTTTCCTAGGACAGAAGTTCAGCTAACTGGCCAGTCATTTCTGGAATCCCCCCTGGATTAACATGTAACTGAAGGTCACAGAAACTCCCATCAACATTTGATAGCCGCAGGCATTCAAATGCTGTAAAGGCAGGGCCAGCCTAACCATGAAGAAAATTGTGACAAGTGTCTCAGGTGGTGGGTGCAGGGAATTGGTACTCCTCCCCGCAAGGCCTCTGCTCACTTGCCTCACTGCTAGCCCTGGCTCACAGAAGTCTGATGTGGACAGTGGCATCCTGCTGCTCTTCACGTGAGGCTTCTGCAAGTCTATTCCTTCTCTACCCTGCCATGAGTCAGATTCCTCTTCACTGGATGATGGAGGCAAGGACTCTGAACCTGAAGGGGAAGGGCATGCAGGGCGAGCCCCAGAAGTGCTGCTATCAGACAAACCTACAGGGAGAGTGCCCTCCCCAGTCTGAGGATGTGGCACTGCTGTCTTCAGAGGAGGTTCCCCACTCTGCTGCAGTAGGAGATTACTAGAGAAGGCTGGGCTCCTTTAAGTAAAGCAGTGCCTTGCAATATGGGCAAGGCTAACAATTAGGCTGCACCAGCTATTGCTGCTATATAAGGTCTCGGGTTCAGCTTGTTCCTTGCTGGAGCAACTTCAGATCTCTGTGTTCCTCACAGTGCTGGCTTGTGTCCAGCCTGAATCTTGCCTTGTGGAGTAGCCAGAGCTTGGAAGTAACTTGTTATTTTTAATGAGTTACTTGTAATTAGTTACAATTTTAAATAACGAGTGGGTAATTCCATTACATTTGGCAAGTAACGGAACGACTAGTAATTTCCCTACTTTTCAGCTGCAACTTTAACGTTTCCACGTTAGGTTGGACGTTACTTGGGGGCGGGAACAAGGGGAAGTCAGCTCCTGGCTGTGATTGGTTAACACAAGACATGTGCCTCACACTGATTGGACCTCTGCGCAGACTCTCTCTTCCCTCATGATCTGTGTTAGGAGGCACGAGGGAAGAGGTGAATAGGCAGGGCCTGCTAGCGTCTGAGAGGAAAAAATGGACGCCGGAGGAAGAAGCCAGGGCAAGGACAATGGAGGAGAAGGCAGCAGCAGAAAGGCGAAGAGCTGTGGAGGTGAGTGACGATGATTTGTGTGTGTGTGTGTGTGTGTGTGTGTGTGTGCCCCGTGGCCCCTTCCACCCCATGGCATTTTTGCCCCCCCTGCCCCCCACGGCCCCTTCTGCCCCTCCCACTGCCTCTCCTTGCCTTGCTGCCGCCCCCCATCAATCACAAGGCACTTCTGAAACTTTGGCCTACTCAGAGCTTGGAAAAGTTACTTTTTTGAACTACAACTCCCATCAGCCCTAGGCAACATGGCCACTGGATTAGGCTGATGGGAGCTGTAGTTCAAAAAAGTAACTTTTCCAACCTCTGGTACTTCTCTTCTTTCCCCCCCTTTTTGAACTCTCCCCCTTGTTCCTATGCATACCTGTGTGCTGTATTTATCCAGACAGAGCACTCCTGCCTTTTAAAATGCCAGCTAGCTTTTTATTGTATATTTATTTGAACTCCATCTTTCTTTTTATTTGTATTTTTGTCCTGTTTAATCACAAGACTGAATTGTATGTGGGACAAAAACTGTCTCAGTAATAATAATAATAATAATAATAATAATAATAATAATAATAATAAAAATCATTAGGCGTATAATAAATGGCTTAAGGCTGATTGTTTTGTTCTTGGCACAGATGAGGTGAGAAGTAGGGTCCTTGCAGCTCCTCCTCTCAGTCCCCCAGCTCTCAAACTCATGTTCTGTGAGAAAGAGAGAGATTCCCAGTCCCAGAGAGAGATAGACTGTTGACAATCTCTGCTAATATCTATACAAATGTACATAACATGCATCACCTGAACTCACATGATCTAGAGTTACCTTAGATCTTGCAAGATTTGCAAATGAGAAGCAATAGGGTTTTATATTAGTTCTGATTGTCTATTGGGCTATCATAGGTTATATGTTTTTTCCATTTTCTATGGCAAAAACTCCAACTTCAGTGGAATTCATGTGATGTGTTCTAATCATTTGGATTTGGCTAATGAATGCTTTATTCTTTCATCAGAACTTTAGCAGTAGTACTAAAATATTAATAAAAAAGAAAAGGGAAAGAAAAAATACTTTACATACATCATTCAGCTGTATTGCTAATTATAGATATAGATATAAAAGATAAATGGCATTTTGTCAAAAGTATTTTTGTCTACATTTTATACCTCATCCTTGGTTTTCCAAGTTTGGCATGGAATGCTTCTCATACAGAATTAATTTGAAATGCTGCATATTTATTATCATAATCATCATATTCAAAATAAAAAATATATGTACCGCCTTCAAGTTGATTCCAACTTATGGTGACCCTATGAACAGGGTTTTCATGAGGCTGAGAGGCAGTGACTGGCCCAAGGTCACTCAGTGAGCTTCATGGCTATGTGGGGATTTGAACCCTAGTCTCATTTTGTTCTCACAACAACCCTGTGAGACAGTAGGTTAGACTGGCCCAGGCAGGGTTATTCAGTGAGCAAAAATGATGCAAATATTTATTTATTTATTTATTTATTTTATTACATTTCTAGACCGCCCTATAGCAGAAAGCTCTCAGGGCGGTGTACAACAAATAAAATCACAATTAAAATATGAGCAAGTGTGAAAAATATAACATGATAAAAATCCAAAATAGAATTGCCATGAGTTTATAAATTAAAATCCATATTAGGTTTAAAATTAAATTTAAAATGTTTAAAAAGCCTGGGTGAAAAGGTAGGTTTTTACCTGGCACCGAAAAGATAACAAAGAAGGCGCCAGGCGTATCTCGTCTGGGAGGGCATTCCATAGTTCGGGGGCCACCACCGAGAAGGCCCTAGATCTAGTTGTTGATCTCCAGGCCTCTTTATGAGTTGGGACCCGGAGAAGGGCCTTCGACGTCGAGCGTAGTGAATGGGTAGGTACATAGCGAGAGAGGCGTTCCACCAGGTATTGCGGTCCGATGCCGTTTAGGGCTTTATAGGTAAGAACCAACACTTTGAATCTGGCCCGGAAACATATCGGTAGCCAGTGCAGCTGCGCCAGGACAGGTGTTATATGGTCAAATTTCTTTGTCCCAGTGAGAACTCTGGCCGCAGCATTTTGCACTAGCTGAAGTTTCCGAACCGTCTTCACAGGTAGCCCCACGTAGAGTGCATTACAGTAGTCCAATCTAGAGGTTACCATAGCATGGATAACTGAGGCGAGATTCTCCCTGTCCAGATAGGGTCGTAGTTGGGCTACCAGCCGAAGCTGGTAGAATGCATTCCGTGCCACCGAGGCTACCTGAGCCTCAAGTGACAGGAGCGGATCTAATAAGACCCCCAAACTACGTACCTGCTCCTTTAGGGGGAGTGTAACCCCATCTAGGGCAGGTCGAACGTCAACCATCTGGGCAGAGGGCCCTCCCACCAACAGCATCTCAGTCTTGTTAGGATTGAGTTTCAGTTTATTAGCTCTCATCCAGCCCATTATCGCGGCCAGGCAGCGGTCTAGTACATCAACAGCCTCACCTGACGAAGATGAAAAGGAGTAGTAGAGTAGTATAGGATCTCTTTTAATTGTGCTATCGACCTGCTTACTTCCACTCTGACTGGGGCATCTTGCAGCATGGGGAAGAGATGGGGGCACATCACAGCTGAAGTTCACCCATATAGGAGCATTATCTCTTGTTTATTACAGAGACGCCTGTAGCAGGTTTTGCTGCTGAGAGCAGCAGTCAGTTAGTGCGGCCACTTGAGTCACAGCTTGCTGATCCTGAGAAGGCAAAACTAGAAAGTGAGGTTCAGAAAGGAGGCCCTGTGCACGAGGAGGAGGAGGGCATGAAGCAGTGCCAGTTGCCCACAGCCACATCTGCAGAACAGCAAGTACCATGGTTTGGCTTTGAGAAAGCTTGTACATTTGTGAGCCAGAGTGGGGAAAATGTTGTTGTACGATGCAATTACTGCCTTCCAAGGATCAAAAATCTGAGATCAGCTGTTTCCTCCTCATCCAATGTGAAGAAACATTTTGAGGTAAGCCTTTGTCATGCTGGTCCTCAAAGAGTGTCCATTGTCTATTTATGTTTCAATTGTGAAGTTCCTCTTCCATTTTTTCTTGGATTCATGCTTTGTTCTTCTTCCTCAGAGGGCACACCCTGAGAAGCTGAGAGCAATTGAAGAAGCAATAAAGGCAAGGAGACGTGGCCTTCCTGAACCAATGCATGACACCCCTCCTCCCAAAATGCTGAAGCAGCAGCAGACAACCCTTGAGAGGTGGGGATCTGGCAGGGAGCCTGTCACCCAGAGCAATCTCGACAGGAGAATCATTGATTTCATTGTAGAGGAGACATTACCACTTCAGACTGTGGACAAACCATCATTCATTAATGTGGTTCACATTGGACTCCCCAAAGATCTCACCATCATATGTACCAAGACTCTGAGAGACAGAATTGAGAAGAGAGCATGCCACATGAGAGAAACTCTTGCAAACCGAATGGGTGCTGTGGCATATATAGCAACCACTGCAGATTGTTGGACCAATGGCAAGAAGAGTTACTTTGGGGTAACAGCCCACTGGATCATCCCAACTACCCTGAAACGTGAGGTCGGGGCCTTGGCTTGTAAGCGTCTGAAGGGGTGCCATACATACAATGTCCTTTCAAAAGCACTGCATGATGTACATGTGCAGTACAGGATCCACAACAGTTATGTGCACTACTACAGACAATGGCTCCAACTTTGTGAAAGCGTTCAGAGTTTTCATGGCCAAAGAACCAGTGGAAGCTGCAGGCACCAGTGATGATGATGGTGACAACCAGGAGGAGGAGGAGGCTGAGGTGGAGTTTGTGTCTATCTGTGAGATCCTGGACACAGGACCTGAGGCAGAGGAAGAAGCTGCAGACTCAGGAGAGGATTTTGTTTTACCACCACACCAGAGATGTGCTAGCCACACCCTCAACCTTGTGGCAACACAAGACATAGAGGCCATGCTTTCTGACTCCTCCAAAAGTAGTCTTCTTGGTCCTTTCAAGAAACAGTTTCGTTCCTTGATGGGAAAGTGCAGCAAGTTGTGGTCCAAGCAGAACCAGTCAGCACAGATTGCTGAGTATATCCGTGCGCAATGTGGTGTGTATCTGAAGGTACCGAATAAGACCAGGTGGAATTCCACCTTTGATGCGTTGAAGCAACTACATGAGCTCCTGTCAACTGTGCCACTAAAAATGCATGCCATAATGGACTGCTGCTCCTTGTCCAGGATCACAGCTGCTGAGATTGAAGTGGTACAGGAATACACAGAGATTATGGAGCTACTAGCCCAGTCCCTAGATATCCTGCAACGGGAGAACGGCATGTTCATGGGGTATTTGCTACCAACGCTCTGCAATCTGGACCACAAGTTAGAAGGACTGGAAAACAAACCTGAGAGGTACATATACTGTTTTCAGCTGCTGAGAGGTGTGCGCGAAGCCCTAAGAAAGCGGTTTGCAGCTATCTGGGAGGACAAGAGGCTTCTTCTGGCAGCCTGCCTACACCCTCGCTTCAAACTAGATTGGCTGGAATCGTGTCAGGCCACCACCCATACCAACAAGTAAGAACATTAGGGAAGCCCTTTGGGTGGATTACTCCAAGGGAAATGTTGTCTCAAGGGAGGCATCAGAGGGCTTAAGGTGGTAGGCAGGGGCTAGGCCTTTTCTTCCTGGGACTCCTCATCACAACCTTGGGTTGCTGCAGGTAATCCTTAAGGGTCTGCTGTGCTGCCCCATGAGTGTGGTGACTTGGTCACCTTCCTACCTTCCATGTCATCATCCACAGGCTCAGGCTGGACCCTGAACCAGGGGACATGACAAGCATCAGGAAATGAAGAGCAGATGATGGTTTCCTAACATATATGTGTTAACATATCCTCTCTCTTTCTTAGATACACAATGGAAGCCTTGTTGAAAGCTGAAATAAAGATGGGTGTACTTAATGAGGACAGTGATCAGTCTTCAGATAAAGACCAGGAAGGAGATGACTTAGAAGATGACTTCTTTAACTTTCTGCCCCAGGGCAAGATGTCAGCAGTGGACACTGCTGAGGAGGAACTGGTGAGGTACCTGAGGTCTCCCAGCAGGGAAGTGTCATCACTCCATGGCTTTCCAAGTGTGCTGCGGTGTTTTTTGCAGCACAACACAGGCATGCCTTCAAGCGCCGCAGTAGAACATCTGTTCAGTACTGGTGGCAACATAATGACTGTAAAAAGACATTCCTTGTCTGACATGCTCTTTGAGCATCTTGTTCTTTTGAGACATAACAGAAACATATTATAAAAGCATTTCAAGTGTAAAATTTGATTTCAAGAGTTGGGGTATCTTCATTGCTTGGGGGGATGTGAGATTCTGTTATGCCATTATGTTAATCTTATGGATAAATTTTTTTATTCTACTACCCCCTGTGTGTGTGTGTTTATTTTTAATATTGTTTCAGGCTTCTTAGATGTGCACAGAGCTTGGAAGATTACTTTTAAAAAGTAATAAATTACAGTTACAATTACTTGGCCCAAAAAGTAGTAATTACCGTTACAATTACAATTGCTCTGATAGTAGCTGATTACTTTACTTTTTCTCAAAAGTAATCACTACAATTACATTTCAGTTACTTTTTTAAAAAAAACTCCTACAAGGTGCTGGCCTTGGCTGCTGCACATCTAAGAAGCCTAAAACAATATTAAAAATAAACACACACACACAGGGGGTAGTAGAATAAAAAAATGTATCCATAAGATTAACATAATGGCATAACAGAATCTCACATCCCCCCAAGCAATGAAGATACCCCAACTCTTGAAATCAAATTTTACACTTGAAATGCTTTTATAATATGTTTCTGTTATGTCTCAAAAGAACAAGATACTCAAAGAGCATGTCAGACAAGGAATGTCTTTTTACAGTCATTACGTTGCCACCAGTACTGAACAGGCGTTCTACTGCGGCGCTTGAAGGCATGCCTGTGTTGTGCTGCAAGAAACACCGCAGCACATGTGGATCTAAGGTAACTCTAGATCATGTGAGTTCAGGTGATGCATGTTATGTACATTTGTATAGATATTAGCAGAGATTGTCAACAGTCTATCTCTCTCTGGGACTGGGAATCTCTCTCTTTCTCACAGAACATGAGTTTGAGAGCTGGGGGACTGAGAGGAGGAGCTGCAAGGACCCTACTTCTCACCTCATCTGTGCCAAGAACAAAACAATCAGCCTTAAGCCATTTATTATACGCCTAATGATTTATTATTATTATTATTATTATTACTGAGACAGTTTTTGTCCCACATACAATTCAGTCTTGTGATTAAACAGGACAAAAATACAAATAAAAAGAAAGATGGAGTTCAAATAAATATACAATAAAAAGCTAGCCGGCATTTTAAAAGGCAGGAGTGCTCTGTCTGGATAAATACAGCACACAGGTATG
Organism: Rhineura floridana; assembly: GCF_030035675.1. Taxonomy (NCBI): domain Eukaryota; kingdom Metazoa; phylum Chordata; class Lepidosauria; order Squamata; family Rhineuridae; genus Rhineura; species Rhineura floridana. The sequence goes on along the minus strand of NC_084484.1, from coordinate 46,866,316 downwards.
CATAGGAACAAGGGGGAGAGTTCAAAAAGGGGGGGAAGGAAGAGAAGTAGGGCAGAGCTTGGAAAAGTTACTTTTTTGAACTACAGCTCCCATCAGCCTAATCCAGTGGCCATGTTGCCTAGGGCTGATCGGAGTTGTAGTTCAAAAAAGTAACTTTTCCAAGCTCTGCTTCTCTTCCTTCCCCCCCTTTTTGAACTTTCCCCCTTGTTCCTATGCATACCTAGGCAAGGAGAGGCAGGGGGGGCAAAATGGGCCACGGGGGGGCAAAAATGCCACGGGGGGGCAGAAGGGGCCGCAGGGACACACACACACACACACACACAAAAATCATCGTCACTCACCTCCACAGCTCTTCGCCATTCTGCTGCTGCCTTCCTTGCCCTGGCTTTTTCCTCCGGCGTCCATTTTGTCCTCTCAGACTCCAGCAGGCCCTGCCTATTCACCTCTTCCCTCATGCCTCCTAACACAGATCACGAGGGAAGAGACAGTCTGCGCAGAGGTCCAATCAGTGTGAGGCACATGTCTTGTGTTAACCAATCACAGCCAGGAGCTGACTTCCCCTTGTTCCTGCCCCCAAGTAACGTCCAACCTAACGTGGAAATGTTAAAGTTGCAGCTGAAAAGTAGGGAAATTACTAGCCGTTCCATTACTTGCCAAATGTAATGCAATTACCCACTCGTTATTTAAAATTGTAACTAATTACAAGTAACTCGTTAAAAATAACAAGTTACTTCCAAGCTCTGGATGTGCAGCAGCCAAGGCCAGCACCTTGTAGGAGTTTTTTTTTAAAAAGTAACTGAAATGTAATTGTAGTGATTACCTTTGAGAAAAAGTAAAGTAATCAGTTACTTTCAGAACAATTGCAATTGTGATGGTAATTACTACTTTTTTGGGCCAAGTAATTGTAACTGGAATTTATTACTTTTTAAAAGTAATCTTCCAAGCTCTGGGAGTAGCCAGCGTAAACTCCACTTTGCCTTGTGCCTAACCTAAACCTCATCTTGTCTTACACCTTAGTTGGGCTGGACCGGGCCTGGCCTTGCCTTGCTTCACAACAGAGCACGATATTGCCTTGCTCTGAGAAGGAACTGGGGGGAGGAGTCCTTCCTCAGAATGATGCATTATGGGTAAGATGTCCAGAAGACTGCTGCAGCAGATAACTTTACAGGGTGGTATTCAAGACTGCTGCAGCAGATAACTTTACAGGGTGGTCTTACTCAGAGCAGACCCATTGCAGTTAATGGATATGACTAACTTAGGTTTATTAATTTCAGTGAGTCTACTACTCTGAGTCGGACTTAGCTGAATACAATCCACAGTGTTTAGGTTGCCTTCTCAAGGGAAGAGATCAGCTGTTCATCTGTACACAAGATAAGAAATAGTGACTCTTCTATTCTTGAACAGAACGTTGTTATCCCCGCCTCAGCACACACAACCCCCCTGTGAAATACTGGAATGATAATATGAACCTACCTTATAGGGCTGTATATTAGGTAGTCTGAATGCTATAGCTATTGCTATATAATTATTAAATAATTAAATGACTGGCTGCAATTTCTTCATATGAAAATACCCTGTTTGTAATGACCAATCAGTTATAAAACAATATACGTTATAAGCAACCTTGGCTATAAGACAGCTAGGAATTGGTCTGGAAACCAAGAAGTGCCTTTGAGGGCAGTGATAGCAAACAAATGCCCATAAACCATTTTCAGATGCTATTTATTCTCAGTGCATGGCTGTCATTTGAAGAAAGGATTGTAAGTATTAAACCACATGGATTTCATTTTTCCATCAAAGTGGAGCAACCCCTATAGATATTTAAGGGGGGGGGACGCCCAACAACAACTATGAATAAGTAACATATCCTCTAAACGGTACTAGAAATGCTGACGTTGTGATCCCAAAAACAAATTTGGAGATCAAACCAACAGCTACAGCAATAAACTATCATGAAACAGACACGTTGCAGAAAGAATGTCAAGCTGTTATATCAACTTTCAGAAAAGACAATTCTCTTCACATATATCTGCTGAAATGTTTAGTTTACAGTAAAGGCCTTGAATTACTTTATATATGAGTCTCTTGGGTAGTATTTGGTATAGAAATGTGTTTCTTTCCTACTATTGTTATAGGAACACTACAATATCTTCATTTCGATAGAAACACACACACACCAAAGGCACCAACCTGCATTACTCATATAATTCTTATTTGGGGGACCAGGAACTCTATCCTGTGAACAGGACCCAGTTGGGCTTTCTAAAATGTATCCTTCAATCCCCACCACTTGCTTTGCCTGTTGGGAGTGACAGGATCAAAAGTTCTCATCAGTCACAGACAATCCACGCATCATGTAGCCGGATTCGGAGTCTTCACTAGTATCTGTCCATTATTATGGCTTACATGCTCAATGCAGGGATGTTCTGGTTAAGACAGGGTACCTGCTTTTCCCTAAGTCACTTCTCAGGCTCCTGACTGGCATTACAGTGCCAAATCAGGTGTACAGGAAGTCACATCTGTCAACCCATTGATAGCTGAAGAATAAATAGCATGTACAAGCTCAGCACAACTAGGGCTATAGGAAATTTCAGGGTTCATGAAGTCTGTAATATAGTCTCTTAATCTGGCAGAAACTTCCTGCTATTTCAACAGGGATTTAAGAGTGAGAGAGGACTTATACAAGACAAGAGGGAATGGATGATTGACAGCTGTGACTATAGAAGGAAAGGAAAGAGCCCGCCACTGCCTAGACATTTATGGGACCAATTCTCATTTATGCTACAAAAACCCAGGTTTGCCACAGAGTATAAACCTGACACAGATTCTGAGTGTATCTATATGATGCAAGTATTTCCACAAACATCTGTTTGCCACAAACTTCAAAATTATAGATGTACACTTAAAATGGATTAGTTGTACATATAAAAGCAAAGGGATGGATCCATACTAACATTGGGATCACTGGAACTTACTCCCAGGTAAATGTGCACAGGATTTCAGCCTTAGTTAATTGAATTTAGTTCTCCCATTGAAATCAATGGGACTTAAGGTAGACTATGAAATCAGTGGTAACATAGTTCAGCTACCTTAATCTGGATCCAACCAATCATAAGCAAAGAGAGGCACAGACTCTTGTTACTGTGAATAAAGGCCTTTGCATATATGTACTGAGAATTGATGTTGGGAAACTTGTGAACCCCCACCCCCATCCCCACCAGCACAAATAATTAGGTTTGACACATTGAACCATTTTCCTAAACTGTGGGCCCCTCCAAACTGGAGATTTTTTTGTTCTGTTTTTGCAGGTGTATTCTGCAACAGGTCATTGACACAATATTACTTCATTAACGGTGGATTTATTTTGGACCACCCACACATCCTTCAGATTAATCAGATTACTGCCATCTAGAGAGGGGTGCTCTTGCACTATAGTACAGCAGAACAACAGTGACAAAAATCCAGAATATTTATGGTATAAAAAATTACAGGATTTCAGCAAGAGGTTACGGGACATGCAGTAATTGGAAATGAAGCAGTATGTCCATCCTGCAACTGTTGCAGGCACAAACCATATTCAAAGCAGGATTGCATAAAACTGCTTGGATACCATCATTTATTTATTTATCTATTGCATTTGTATACCGCCCCATAGCCGAAGCTCTCTGGGAGGTTTACAACAATTAAAAACATTAAAAACAAATATATACATTTAAAAACACATTTTTAAAAAGCAATTAAAAAACACATGCTAAAATGCCTGGGAGAAGAGGAAAGTCTTGACCTGGTGCAGAAAAGATAACAGTGTACAAATCATCATGAAAGCACGGTTAAAAAAAAAGGATATCTGGAAGGGCCCTGTGACTTATGCTCCCAATCCCTCTGCCCAAGCCAGGTAAGGAGGTTGGGGGAAGGTAAGGGAAGGTAGGTGAGGGTGTGAAAAAAGGGGTAGAGGTGGGTGGGAGGAGTTCTCTGCACTCCAGCTTTTTAACCCTCTAGGAATCATAACACTCCGCTTGGAGGCAAGCATTATGAGTCACTGAGGTTTTTATTCAGAACCAAGTAATTGCAAACATCAGCAACATCGCTGATGAAAATGTGTGCTGAGACTTGCCCTATGATGGCTAGGCATCAGTTAGAAAGGTCAAAGCTCACTCGTATGGCTGTTTTTCTTGGCGCACATCTGATTGCCTCAGAAGCAAACTGAGCTACTTCCCCCTTCCCTCCAAAATTTGGAAATGGCTTGGCTTATTTCCAAAGCCATTCCAATTCCCTGTTGAAAGCAATGGTGATATTGATGTCTCCATTAATTGCAATTGGATTACAAGAGGCTGCATCCCCATAGCTAGTGAGGGAGAAACAATAACCCATAACTAATGGCTCGCTTGTCTCAACGGTTGTCAATGGTGGATTTCTGTTTGCCTCACACCAGCCAATTTGGGGTACTAGTCTTTCTACAATTCCCCTATTGAACAATGGAGAATCAATATCGCAGTTAGCCCCACCACCACCAGCCTTGATTTTGGTATAGAGGGGCTGATAAGCCAAGAATTTTAATCTGAGATAGAGAAGAGTTCAGGGACTTCTAATGATTTCCTCTCCTTTGAGGAAAGCATTACAAAGCCCCTAAAGCCCATTTCCAGGCCCAAAGAGTTCTGCCTCTGCTACTAGATGCAGTAAGCCACTGAATACTAGTTACTGGGAATGACATATGTGGACAGCACTGTTGCATTTGGGTCCTGCTTGTGGGCTTCCCACAGGCATCTGATTAACCACTGTGAGAACAGGATGCTGGACTAGATGGGCCTTTGGCCCGATACAGCAGGGCTCTTCATCTGCTCTTATGTTAGCATCTTTAATATGTAGCTTGGAGACTACATTTTCTCCACTTCCAGTCCTGTTCAAAACTCTGAACACTGCTGTGATCCACACGGAAAGATATCCCAGGCCAACTAATGTAATAATGCAACAGTAAGGGCTGACGTCTTCCGATAATATCAAATTTAGTAATGTTAGATGCTACAGGGTTTTCCAAATGCAATTTATTGCCATCTTTTCTCTCTCCTTGGAATAGAATAGCTTGAAAACAGGAGAGGAGACAAGCTGTTTTCAGCCCCATTCTGATTAAAACACAACAGTTGTTTTGCTGTCTAGCTGTAAGCCAATTATGAGGGAAATGGGTGACATACTCAAAAGATATGGAAACAAATAATGGTCTTTTGCAAAAATGTGAAATCTAAAAAGAGAAGCCACTGTAAGCACTGACAACCAAAGTTAAGAGCCAATGGAAGTACATTTGCCAGATAATCAGTATATCCACCCCCTTACACTTGTCTCTTTTTCATAGGCATTCAGAGTGGGAAGAGTGGCACCAGATCAAGCTGCCTGTTCAGACATCTGTCAAGTTTAATTAAGGAGCATACAGACCCTTAAAAAAAGGTGTGTGTGAAAGTGACGATACAGACACATAGCCATTTTTGGCTGAGCTGACCAGAAGCGGAGATGGTTTAATGTTTATTCTGTGGTGTATCCTTGCGTGTCTACACAGAATTGTTTTCCTAGGGAGGTTGCAAATTGACTTTGGTGCTGCTCTAAGGAAGTCAGATAACATTGTGGTACACTGCCCATGTCACAGTGGAAGACTCAGACACCAATGCTTTGCATTCCCTCTTTGGATTGTGCACAACTGCCTGCTTCGGAGAGGGCACAAAAATGTTGATGATCATAGAAAAGTGATGACATTGAACATGGAATGAGCAGGCCATGTGCCAGGGGACAATGAGGGTAGGACTTGGGTGTGCATGCTTGCCCCATCCCCAGTTGAACCATTATTGACTTTAGGGGAATGGCTGCACACAGCTATAACTTTTCATCACAGAAGGCGTGAATAGGGTTCATGTGGATCAGCTGCATGTATAATCAAGCAAAGCAGCAACACATTTGTAATGGCGCACTAGGAATGCTTGAGAAATTTGATCATTACATATTCTGATATGAACTGACCTGATCTGCACCTTCTGGACTAATGTGGAGATCAGAATAAAGTTCACAGTTTGGCACCAAACTGTGAGGACTGCTTAATGTAGTCAACACACACCCAGTGACAGAGGCCAGCCAGGCTTCTCCCTGCAGTCCTTGCAAGATGGTGTGAGAGAGCACACGGTCACATGGACCAGGAGAGGCGGGACAGCAGTCTTCATAAAAGCAGCAGACACTCATGAGACTGGGCCTCCTTTGTCGAGCTTCCCTGTCCACCCTCCATTGGTTTGGGACGTTCACTGGGACTTTGGTGGTCGCTGGTTAACAGAGGCAGAGAGGAATTTTACTGCCAATCACAATTGGCTCCTGACTGGGAAGTTTTCACCTTTCCTTCAGTGAAAAGTTGTTAGGTGTTATCTATCATCTACTAGGGTAGAAACAGCGCTGCACAGATTCTCAAGCTTAGGTGGGAGCTCCCTATGGGGTCTTGGGAACAGTGTCTCAGGGCCTGGGCCTACCTCAGGGGTCCAGGCCTGATGTCACTCACCTCAGGTTGCCAGTGGGATTGCAGATACTTGGCCTAGGCCACAGTGGAGTCTGTTATGCTGGTCAACTCCCAGGGGTATTCCCCAGCAGCCAGGATGTTCTAATCAAGGTCAGATCCTTGCATTACTACCATGCTAAACTTGCTTAGCTGCTGTAATTAATAGAGTTGTGACCTGTTTCAACCCAATAATGTGTTGGCCTTTGTTCATTCCTGCATCCCCAGAGCTTCAACTGGAACATGCCACACAACTGGGATTGTTACAACACAATTATTGGCTCAAAAATGTACCAAAAATGTTCATAAAATGCATATACTGAGAGAAATACGTGCCAAAATAGATATTTAAATACATACTTAAATGCACATTTTCATGCAGATTTTTTAATTTTAAAAAATGAACACAAATTAATGGAAAATGGGACAGAATGGATTTATGGTTGGAAACACATGAAAGTAACGTGGTCTAGAAAGAGACTGATCTGTCCATCCTTAGTAATACACTTTAAAAAAATGTTCTGGGATTTTTACATTAATCTGACTCTTTCAGTCCTTAAAAGTATCTTGATTTAATTGGCTTTTTAAAAAATGTCAAGAGGGTGAGGGAAAGGAGCCAGGAGTGTGCTGGAATCTGCTGGTGCATAATGAAGCGATCAGCCCTCTAAAACGAAGCTGCCAGTCCCTTCCTTGCTTCTTCACATTTCTGAAGGAAATCAATAACATATCAAGAACACAGTGACACCTGGCCGTTTAATTTCAGAAGGTCTGCAGATCAATAGGTTTAGAAAGGCTTATAACTTTCTCTACAACCAAAGGGTAACTCATACTGGAAACTGGGTGCATATGGGGTGCTAGGAAAGTGGGATGGGATTAAGGGGGGGGGGAAACCTGACATTTTTGAGCATAAATGCTTTCTGAAACTGCTTTACTTCTAAAGAAAAGGTTTCAAGCATGCCATTTTGTTGCTTTGCGCCCTTCTTTCAACAAGGTTTTCCATGAGTGTGAAATTATATGAAAATTCTCCCTTCACGACACCACTAGCTATTCCCACCAATGCTGTTGCTGACTGAGTAAGGAAACAAACGAGGTGAGCGTTGGTGTTGGTGTTGTTTGGTGGGCGGTGAATGGGGATGGCCGTGGGTTCCTTATTCTTGTTCTAAACAGTTTGGGACCAGGTTACATTAAGGATTGCTTGCCCATACACAAAGTTCTAATTCAGAAGTCCTGCTTTTAAGCCTGTTGGTAAAATCAGTGAGGTTGGCAAGCACAAGAGACAGTGCCTTCTTGGTAGTGGTGGATCAGGTGGAATTCCCTTCTGAACTTATGTGTGGCCCCTTCAATACAGGCCCTTAACGAGGCCTGGAAAATCATATATTTTCAGATGCTTTTAATTGAGACTATAAATGGCTTGTGTGATTCAAAGCAGTTTTCTTTTCTCCTAGTTAGTACCGGTACACCATTTTGTTTCATGTATTGTACTTTGTGTCATTCATCTTACATGCATCACTTTGTGAGGGATTGGGGCTCAACCAGAACCTTGGAAGGAGAATCAGATCAGCCCAACTATCCCTGTTGACTCTCCTTTAGAGGATGAGGAGCTAGTCAGATTCCACTAAGCTCTGCCCAGCTACATACAATGTAGGGTCATAGGAATCTACCTTATAGTGATTCAAACCTTGATCTAATAGCTCAGTGTTGTCCCATTTGACTGGCAGTGATTCTCCAGATGGGAGACATTCCCAGACTTATCAGGAGATGCCAGGGATTGAACCTGGGACCTTCTGCATGCAAAGCAGATGCTCTGCCGATGAGCTACAGCCTTTCCTCTGTGGTCCTTGTGTTACAACATGTGGGGAACTGCTCCTCTTTCTGTATGAGAAAGCCCGTTCCTGCTAAGCCTTGTGATGTGATGCTGAAAGCCCTTAGTCCGTGTCTAGCCTTTCTGTTTCATTTCAGTTCACTGCTCAACATTCTTACCTGGAATTAAACCCACTGACCTAGCCTGATCAACCTTCCAAGGGAATTGTCAAAGCCACCCTGTGCAAAAAAAGGAACACACAACATCAAGTCCAAAGAGGCACTGCAAGTGAGAAAGATAGAAAAGGTTCAAGAAAGGAATATAAAGGTTATGGAGAGACGAGGGGACAATTAGTAACTAATTGTTTGTTGCATAGATCTATCTACAGCTGTGTCCGCATGAACCCAGGAGGACAGTGTTAGGTACTCTTCTCTGGGTAATGGAAGAACATCTTCCTTACATTTGTACTGTTCACATACATGCTTAATGTGTTCAGAAGTACATTTCCCCCCTTTTCTCCATGAAGAGCTTTGTGGATGTCCTCAGAACTCACCATATCCACACCAGACATTTAAAGCACTCTTATACCACTTTAACTGTTATGGAGAATCCCATGAACTGTAGTTTCTTAAGGGTCTTGAAAACTGTAGCTCTGTGAGGCCAGCATCCCTCATCAAACTGCAGTTCCAAGTATTCTCCATGACTGTTAGAGTGTTGTAAGAGTGTTTTAACTGTATGGCGTGGTTGTGACCAGTATTCCAGAATTCAGCTTTATACCCAGTTGGAACATTGCTCCATTTATCTATACTGACCAGCCATAGCTTTCCAGGGTTTCAGGGAGAAGTCTTCCCAGTCTTACTTGGAGATACCAAGGACTGGACTTGGGGTCTTCTGCATGCAGAACATGTGCTCCATCACTGAGCTATGGCTCACTCTCAATTTTCTACTTTCTAGAGCGAAACTTGTCTTCCACTGTATGGCACATTCGTGCAGAGAGCCAGTGGTGGTGTAGCGGTTAGAGTATTGGACTGCATATTCACCACATAACATAGCTTGGCAACATACATGTTGAATAAGTATACCATTTGTTAGCTTCTGTTATGTGATGGGCTTGCTCAACTCATTGAAGCCATCTGCTGTTCTTCAGAAGTCTGTAAGAGATTCTGGATTTTCTATGTTTAACTGAAACAAGATTTATAAAGCAGTTGAGTGCAAAAGGTGGTAAAATATTAGTGCCCCAGGACACACTTGAATACAGTGGATTTTTATCCTATTTTTACCAGAAATTATTAGACTAATTTTCAAAGATTAGGGTACTTGTATCTGATCTTATTAAACAGTGCAGTAGACTGGAACCAATTAACTGAGTGATTACTAATTCCATATTATTAACTTCAAACAGCCCATATTTTCATTGCTGATATGTTGTGAACAGTAATTTTTTTAAAAAAACTAAAGACTTCTCAAACAATGAATAATCCAAGATATTTATGTAACAAATCACTGAAGAAGTTGTACTAGCCATAGCCTAGACTTTTTTTAAGTAAGTGATGCCTTTTTAAACCATTCACTTTCTGACCACAATTCCATCCCATGATAAAAAATAATAGTGTCTACCTATGTCTCTGCTCTGTTTTTCTTTTATCTGCTTTTGATGTTATCTGATGCCCTTTTAATTCTGTATTCTATTTTACCATATTTTCATTCTGTTGTTATTACTTTTCTATGCCTAATAGCTTTGTCCACAATAGTAACATTTGCCTATCACATTGACTAGATGACTAGATCAGTGTTGTGTAACTAGTAATTTATATCTCTGGGGAAGCTTCTTAATTGATTTGCCTGTCCTGGGAACCAGCAGCAGGCTATGTAAAGAATGATGTTGCCCTTTCAGACTACCATTGCTGAGATTCCAAATTCTCACTGCTCACATAGATGGTCCTTGCTCACAAAGTTTGGCATGCAAATATGGTGGTGGCTAAAGATGGGGAAATCTGTCAATTTTGATTTTTCCAGTTTCTTGTTTTTCCAGTCTTAAATTTAGTTCTCCATATTTATGCAGCAATTGGTGATTTTTTTGTTTTTAAAAAAACTCATGAAAATTCATCAGAATTTTAGTGCAATTTTCTGCTATTAAACAGATTTTTATATGCAACGTTGGCTAATGTATACATTTTGGCAAGCAATTTCCCCTAATAATGCATTTTATGTTATCTTCACCAATATATTATGTTTTATGCACACTTTCCCTTAATATATACATTTCTGTGTACATTGGTTGGAGAACCGCATCGCAGAATGTGCATAAGTGCACATTTTGAACGATTGCTGTTGCCATATTGTTTTGGAAAATGTGAATTCGATAGATTCACCTTTAAATGCGAACTGAATCAAATTTCTCTTCCATCCCTAGTAGTGGGTTGCTTTCTTATATCACATATTTCTTGTGGTTGGTTAGAGCGCTGCTGTGCTCATGTTCTGCTTGCAGGCTTCCCACAAGCATCTGGTTGGCAACTGTGAGAACAGAATGCTGGACTAGATAGGCCATTGGCCTGATCCAGCAGACTTACATTCTTATGTTCTTTTTGGATTTACCCTTCAGCAGATTTTAAGAAGGTGCTACCATTAGGCAGATTGAGGCAACTGATCTTGGTTGTCATGAAGGGACAGCAAATCGAACGTTATACACCTTGACTTGGGGAGGGGAGGTTGCATGTGTTGCTTTGCATCAGGCAGCAAATATCTGGGGCAGTCCTGGCTGAATGTGTTTTATTAATCATCTTATTTATTAAATTTATCACCTACCATTCTTCCAAGAAGTTCAAGACAATGCGGATGGTTCTCCTTTTATCATCTCAATGATTGAGTGAGATAGGTTAGATAGTGATTCGTCCAAGGTTATCCAGTGAGCATCAAAGCTTAATAGGGGTTTGAACCTGGCTCCCCTAGGCATGGAGAATAAATTCATTCCCTTTGCATTTTGAAGTGGAAGTGAAAAAATGCATGTTTTAGGGCAAGTAGGCATATAAGACATGTACAATTGAAATGCATTTTTTTATGCAGTAAAAACATACATGCAAGCAGGAGAAAGCTGACATGGAATGGAAATAGGCTAATCTATCCCTCCCTACCGAATCCTAGTTTGAGACTCTAATCACTACACAATTCTGCTACATGCTCTGGGCCAAAGAGCAGCTGCAATATTGTCACTCTGTCAGGCTTGCTGGGCTCCCTAAGCTAAGCAAGACAGTACATAGTTTTACACTGTAATAACTATCAATATATTACATGATCCTTGATTTTCTGCCCCTGTCTTCAGAATGTGTTTGGGGCAAGTGCCCCATCTAGGATAGCCAGATGGAAAGGAGGCCGACGCTCTTGCATGAAAAGCCACACACTTGCTGAAATTCCATCTTCTACATGACTATTAAAGGCACAGGAGCCCTGTCCTCTTGGGCATCTGGCCACCCTTGCTCCATCATCCCTCCCCAATTACAGTACTGGACCCAAATCTTTCACAAAAAAATGCTGATTGTGATCAAGTGTGGGGTTATATCCACTTTAGCCCCATTCAAAAAAGCATAAGTGCGTGGCCAAAGGATTTAGCTATGAAGGAAAGAAGCCTTCTGTTAATATGTGGAAATCAGAGGTGACAATACAGAATTGTGCCCTTAAACATAACAGACAGAAACCATAAGTCACTTTCTGCAAAGATTGTAGCGGAAATTGCTCTTAATCACCTGACTCTTTTCGAGTCTGCACTTTTGAAGCGGGAAACCAAACTGAACAAATATTGTGAAATTAAAAAATGAGCACTATAGTTGGATAGGAACAAGAAGCTGTCTGAGTTATAAAAGATGGATGTAGGATCAACAGAGACAGATAATCAGAAAACAGAATGGTAGAACAAATAGAACTATAAACTGGAAACCTGGGGAGGATGGCTAGAAAAATCCAAGAGCAATTAGACTTTGCCTAAGGCACTGAGAGCAGCTTATTTCTTTCTTGGAAATTTGGCAGCTGCTTGGAAGAAAAGAGAAGTGGAAAATCACTTGATTTAAAATGAGTACAACATTTTCACACACAACACCAAAATGCTTTTTGCATTTCTGTCTTCTGTGCTGTGACTCTAAAACCAAGCCTCTGTTGCTTAGGACACACAGTGAGTTTTAAAATGTCTTTCTTTTTTTCCACCTTGTGTCTCCAGTTCAAAGCATCCACAGACGGAACAAAGAAGAGTGAGAGAGAGGTGTGAAAGTGCTCTTTGGCATCACTCAAAGACAATGATTTCAGAAGTCTCAGAGTGGAAGGAGGAACACTGAGAACAATTGCTGTAAAAATACATAAATGCCAATACTGGTGACAAAATAAAATTAAAGGCACTGAAGGAGACTGCAGTCTACCATCACTTTATTTGTATTAAATTTGTGTTAAATTAATTACAACTCAACATTGTGTAGACATTTCCATGGGACTTTGGAGGGAAGAGAGACTTGTTATAAAAGTAAATTGAAGGAGTCTGATGGGAATGAGTAGAGCTGATTAGTGTCAGGGTCACAGGAAGCAAGTCAGATCATTGGTCCATCTAGCTCAGTATTGTCTACACTGTCTGGCTGTAATCATGGTTGTAGTCATCTGGGAGCAGGGTCCCTATGTCTCCAGTGTCCTATAGACACTGTCTTCTAGAAGCTATCATTGTATTGTTATGGGTTTGGGGGTTGAGATGGATGATTTCTATGAGTTCCCTTCCAGCCTCTGATTTGGAACCCTGCACCTGGTGATGGGCTCTGCAGTGGAGAAACCTGCTCCGCTGGTCAGATGAGTCTCTTTTGTTAATCTAATAGAGTGGCTAGGTAAGCTAATGGGTCTGTCAAGTTCCCATTAACTGGCAAATGGGCTAGGGATATCCTATTGTTATTGAAACTGGGGCCAAAGAGGCTTGTGTTTTGAGTAGAGTCTGAGGAAATGCTGGGAAATGGAGAGAGGCGGAGAGGCTGGCTCCCTGTACCACAGCTTTAGGATGCTTCCTACAAGCCTGATGGAAAAGCAAGAACTATTGGACTGCTGATGCTTTGAACTCCTCCATCTTAAGCTCCGGTTGGAACATGCGTAAATAAACAAACCATATTTCGTAAAGACACCACAGACTCTTCTGACCTTCTTTCCAAGGAAACCAAACCCTGGACAAGTGCTGGGACCCCTGGAGATCTCTCACTGCTTGGAGATTGGGGTGGCACACAACAGTATTCTTCTTACCTAACCTCAAAAAGACATACCCTCACTCTGCATTCAACACTCAACAGAACTCCAAGCAAAGATATCAAAAGTTCCTTTTATTGAATCATCATCGGAGGTTGTATAATCTTACAAGGGCTGTGACTGTGAGGGGGGCGTGATGTGACTATATCATTAAACTGCACGTCTGAATTTGGCACTACTGGCAGCAGCTTTCCAGGGTTTCAGACGGAATATTTCCCAGACCTACCTGGAGACGCCAAGGGTTGCATCTGAGACCTTTTGCATGCAAAGCAGATGCTCTAGCTGAGCTACGGTGTTGTGGCATCTACTCTTTGGAATCCCCTTCCCTTACATATTAGACAGACACTGCTTCTGCTGTCTTTTTGCGACCTACTGAAGACCTTTCTCTTTTATCCCAGTCTGAGTCTGTGCTGGAATTGTTTTTAAAGATGTTGTTAAAGATGTTTGTTTTTAGGATGCTTTTAAGTTTTTTTAAAAAAAATTAAGATCTCTTGTTTTTAAGATGGTTTTAAAGAAGGTTTTAGTGTTTTATCTCTTGTTGATTGCCCCTGTGGGCTTCTTTTGGGAGGAAGAGCAAGATATAATTTTAATAATAATTAAAATAAATAAATAAATAAAATGTTGCAGTGTGGAATTCTCCCATTTAGGCTTCTGATCAGCCACCAGTACTCATTCCACGTGCCCTCCTGTCTGTTTTCTGTCCCCTCCCCACAACAGTCAGTCGGTTTTGAAGCCGGGAGCTTCATCATTTGCTCAGTTTTCATTGGGTTGTGTTTAGGGTCTCTCCCCCCAAAAAATGTCTCCAAGCTTGCTGATACCTCACTCTTTTGCATGGATGGTGCCATTTTGGGTAAATAAGGATTCATGTTCTGAGAATGAGTTCAAAATTAGAAGATAGGGTGTTCTTAAAAGTCTAAAGAGGGGAAGGCTGCTGGCTGCAGGGCAATTTGGAACACAGAAGCAGCAAAGGGATAAGCATCACTCCCCCTGTTTCTTCTATGTTCATACACTCACTCCCAAAGCTGCTTTCATTTAGAAATAGCAGCCATTGGGGGTTCCTTACAAACATCTGAGTGTGACATATTATTAGGCCTTTAGACCCACCCAGGAGAAAATGATAGAAAGAATGTGTGCAAGGAAAATTAAAAAGTGCTTCATGTTGTTTGAACTAGAGCTATAATTTGTCCTTTAGTTTATATTGTTTCTCTGCAGGGCTTGCTATTTACAGTGACCTGTCTCTTTAAACTTAATAAAGGGTGTAATTAGAACCCTCCTGTGAATTTCTGCTTCAGTGACAATATGTTGACCAGAATTGGTTATCATTGAAAACCCTACAAAAATACTGAATAAAAGCTCATTTTTTATTTTTTAAAAAAGCTATGACAAATAATTAACAGAGAGAGAGAGAGAGAGAGAGAGAGAGAGAGAAATACATACCACATTTTTTTAAGGAAAAATAGATGCAATTTACAATTTACACGACTGTAAATTTCATGGTTATCATCCCAGGTTAGGGTCACTATACTCTATGTGACAAGCACACTGGTGTTTGCAGTGCTAAACCCCAAAGAGGCCTGGTTCACATGTCATGGCAAGCCAAACTATGGCTTACTCAAACTGTGCGAACATACACGCTCCCAGAGAGGAGCTTGCAGCCACTGTTTAACTCCTGAGCCATGCTGCACAAAGCCAGAGTTTGGCTTAGCATGTCATCTGAACCTGGGCTCATGGTTAAGCTCAGTCCTCACTAACCACAAGCTGTAGCCAAGAACAAACCTTAGCTACAGCTCATGGTTAGTGAGGAGGAACCTTAAGCAACAGCCAGGTTCTGATGACACCTTGGCTTAGCTCAGCACAGTGTAGGGTTAAAAAAAGATGAGAGAAGAGCAAAGCAAAGCTCTGGAAGCCCACACATTTGCATGATCCCAGTAAGCCACAATTTGGCTTTCCATGATGTGCAAACCAGGCCATTGGATGGTATTCAACTAGACTCTTGTGCTAGCGGAATGACTTCAGCTAGTGTAAGAGGGTTCCTCTCTCCTTCTCCTGTACATGTCCTGTGCCATCCTGCAAATCTGCTCCAGAGGGTTGGGGGAAAACCCAGAATAGATTTAGGGGGTGTGGAAGGAGGAGATGTGCAAGGAAAAATCCTTCTGCTGACAGCATGTTTGACTATGTTGAATTCAACCCAATGTGCGAAGGGGGGGGTGAAATCTATTGGCACTTGGAGAAATATTGTGCCCATGTTCTGGGGAGCTATGATTGACCCACAGCTCTTTGGTGTGTGCCCACTGTCCCCTCATGATCGCCTTGTATCAAAAGCTTCCATTTTGCCTGGAAAGGTGACGTAGGAGAGATGTAGCTGACCAGCACAAGGCAAGCTACAAGTTTCCCACTAGAAGTCTCTCTTGGACAAAGGAATGACCCCACATTCGTGTGGGACCTCCTTGAGGGTGAGAATCCAGTGATTTCAGGTACCTCCTCTTAGAAGTACTATAAATCCTACTTTGATTAACTCTTTTGGAGACACAACTTGAAATCACTCACCCAGGACTACCTCCTTTGTACACCAAGCGCCTCTCATTCAAACCCTGAGCCAAGAACTCTTGAGCCGAGACTTCTTTTTTATGAGTTTGTGTCTTTCCCTTCTGAGCTTCATCCCCCTGAGTTTCTCCTTCCCACTCTCCAAAGCTTGTGAGTCCCCATCTGGGTATCCATATTTGCACCTTTGGATCATCTCCCCACACACACACACACACTGCTGTTCAGAGAGAACAGAAAGAAGAATCAGTCATAACTCTCTTTCTCTTTAAATCTCTTTCCCTACTTTGCTAAGTCCTACTGTGAATTCCACCCCTCTTGTGCCTCTGCCTCCTCAGAAGCTGAAGTCACACCATGCAACAGAACAACCAACTCTCCCTCAAACCCGTCTTCTCTTTTTCTCTCCCCTTGTAGGAAGCTTTCAACAACTAACCATTTAACTGCTTATTTTGTTATATTGTCTCAATCTTAATTTCTAGAAAAACTCTGATCTTGTCTCTGTTGCTCCCTTCGGTACCTTACATGGGTACTTCACCACCTAGACTAAGTGATCTGAACATTGCCTATGCTTAGCTTGCCGTCCTGGACTCCTGCCAGGAGGAAGGGCGGGATGTAAAATAAATAAATAAATAAATAAAAAGAGTGCCAGTTCTGGAAAGCAGTCTGTCCTCTGGAAAACAGCCAGGATTGTAGTGGAAAATGGTTCCCCTGGGGTGTGGGGAACCTTCGGTTCTTCAGCTGTTGCTAAACCACAACTTTCATCAACTCTGCTTGCTGGGGCTGATGGGAGCTATAGTTCAGCAACATCTGGAGAGCCAAAGGTTCCTTACACCTGCCCTAGTACAACATTTGAATTAAATCTTCCCCATGAATGTCCCAGAAGGGCTGACTCCTTGAACACAGAGTAGCCTATGACATTTACAGATGTGTGTCCTGAGCAAATGTGGTAATAATCATGACTTTTAATAGTTTGGAGACATGCATTTGCTCTTCACACATTACTGCATAAAAACATGATTTGGTGTGCCAGTAACTTGTGAAATGGCCCTTGATCAAACAGAATGCTCTGAACTCCAAAATATTGACTTCTCTTTAAAAAGTCTTTATCCTCTTTTATTCACCCATGCAGCTCCTGATCCACTCAGAAAGCGCTCTTCTTTCTCAAATGGATGTGCCATAAATCCTTGCCTGGGTTCAAATGTGCCTATATGGTGGTGGTGGTGAGGGATATACTTCCATTTCTCTGTTTCTAATTTTTCCAGTCTTAGGTTTAGTTCTCCATATTTCTGCATCAATTTGCAATTTATTTATTTATATAAAGGCCTCATGAAAGTTTGTCAGCATTTCAGTGCACGTTTCCCCAAATATATACATTTTCAAATGCAACTTCCCCAAATACTGTAACATTGCATTGCTATTTTCACTGACATGTGCATTTTTGTACACATTTTTTGGTTTGAGAACTGCACTGCAAAATTCAGAGCAGTGTGAATTTTGAAAAATAGCCGCATTTCAGTTTGTGTGGTGTTTCAAGAAGTCTGAATCAGGTACGTTCACGTTGAAATACAAACTGAACCAAATTTCTCATCCATCTCTACAATATGGTCCCTTTAATAGCTCAGCTGGTAGAATGGAGAACTACAGAATTGCAATTCCCCATAAGAATGGTTAGGTTGCCGGTTCGATTCCAGCTCTAAGAAGATATGATTTGAGAAAGGGGTATACCTTAGGGGAAGAGCACACGCTTTGCATGCAGAAGGTCCCAGGCCCAAATCTCCAGGTAGCACTAGAAAAGACTTCTGTCTGAAACACTAGAGAGCTGCTGCCTGTCAGTCCAGACAATATTAAGCTGGGTGGATTATTGCTCTGGCATTTTCCCATAGCAAACAAAGAAGAATTAGGGGCTGGGGTCGCATGGGCTCATACCTCTTTCCAAAACTGCAGTAACAGTGGTCAGCACCCACCTATTATTTGTGCTGTCAATAATTACAAATTAAATTTCATCAGATTTTAGACCCAGACTGAAACAAGTTCCCACTTTTAGCCCTGAAGAATGGCCTCCACTGCCCTGGACTTGTCCAAAAGTTTCTGGAGGTAAAGCTGCATCTAAAGAAAGGCAATAATAGTTCCAGAGATGTGGTCTTCTTAACTAGATGGGATCAAGAAGCAGTATATTACTGCGTAAGGCTTCCCTCTCCTTTGATTAGACGGCTGTTGCGATCATGTCCTTTTGCCTATGGTTCTTCCAAGACACTTTCACAAGAATGTCACATTTTTCATTAGGTCAGATTTCTGGTCTTCTGCTATGTTCTAAAACACTTTCACAGTACAGCTGGCTGGATGATGACTATGTGAAAAAGTTGACTAAGCTAACACATTACATGCTGACAACCAACTGTGTTTTATCTTCGTTGAGGAAAAGGCTGTGCTCTGCCATCTCATTTAATACGTTGAACAAAAAGGATACGATGCAGTTCCTATTCAGAAAAAAGGATAATGTATCAGGAACCATTGTAGCAATGTACACACAAGCATTTGGGCACAAAATTTCATTTCAATGCATTTTTGCAAAAGCAGAGAAAGAAAGCACAAGAAATAAAATAGTTAAAATGGCTCTTAACGCCCAGGGTACTGATCTTGTTCTAGCTCACAACTACATAGGCACATAGGAAGTTGCCTTTTACGGAGTCAGATCTTTGGTCCCATCTAGCTCAGCATTGTCTACTTTGACTGGCAGCAGTTCTTCAGGACTTCAGGCAGGGTTCTGCCCCACCTGCAGATACCAGGTAATGAACCTGGGATCTTCTGCATGCAAAGCAGATGCTCTGTCACTGAGCTATGGTCCTTTCCCTTCTTGGTTGAACTACAGTGGACACTGTTATTTTATTCTTACTCCCACATTCCCTTCTTTTTCCTGTTCTGTTCTTCTGAAATTCCAGAGTATAAACCACACAGAGTCTCATTGCTGCCCAATGTATTGTGGTCACTGCATAGGATTGCTTCATCATAGCTGTAGGATAACATCAGAGCTGAATTTGAACCAAGCACTAAACACCTTAAAAATGAATAGACCACAAAGCTCAGTTCTGGAACATGTGGGGCTTAATCATGTCTGGCCATGTGCAGAGAATTTTTTTTTTAATCAGTGAATAACCAAGCATTTGGGCTAAGGCTTTTGAGTCACTTCTAGGCACGCTGGACACTCTGGTGCTTCTTATGAGCAGGGCCACCCTCAGGCATGCCGGGACCCTTACTTTAAAAAAAGTAATCCTTGAATCAAAATATTGTCAAGCATAAGTACTAAGTTCCATTCCAGCCTGGATCTTACAAGTGTTTAACTTTGGTTGACTCCAGTCACTGTTTTTGCTCTATTTACAGATTTAAGACATAATGAATTTACACTTTGATGAGATAAAGTTGATCCCAAGAGAAGGGATCTAAGAAACCAGGGAGTATTCTGTAAAGAAGCAGTGGCCAGGCTTCAGGCTTATTGCCTCTACCTCATTTTTACTAGAACCCCAAGATCTATCAGTGACAGCCAAGTGCAAAAGCCGTACAGTAAATGTATTAACAGGGTGCCTCCGAGCACATTCTGAGTCTAGGGATTTTGTTTTCAGTATTACAACTGAACTGAGCTCACAATCTTTTCACACAGAAGGCCACTCTTGGGGCACTTCCAGACTGTTATATCTCACATATTCAGGTTATACAATTATACTGTTCGGAAGGTCTTGTGCAACAAACCTGCTTCCCCAAAAGATCAGACTTTTTGCCATAAGGAAAGTGAAAGTGGAGTAACACTTACTTTGATCAACATCATCTAACCTCCCCAGAAACAAATCAGGATGAATGCTCTTTAAACAGCCAACTTCATCTACTCTCCTTGTAAACAAATGTTCAATAAACAGGACAGCTGGATCCCCCCCCATTAAATTTCTTTATTTCAGCAACCAAATTTAGGTGGAAAAAATCATTTTGTTGCTGCTATTGTTAAACAATTGGGAGTCAAAATCCCTCGCTGATCTACTGCAAATGACCCAGAAAATTACCAGTAAATCCTAATCTACCTTCTGGCCACTTCTGCATCAAAGTGTATGTGTGTTTTGGGTTTGGGTTTCTTCATATTCTTTTATTTTCTTTTGGTTTGAAGGAGCTCTTTGGTTGTCATTGGGGTTATTTTTCCTGTGGGTGAGTATCAGTTGTGATATTTAGTGCTTGACAGCAGCTTTTTGGGCTCTTAGAAATCAGGCTCCCAATCTATGCACCGAGATTTAGCACTGCTTTAGCTGTTCTGCCTCTAAATTATCTAAATTGTCACCATTCTTGGGAGGAAAATCCTAAGGAGGTGTCATAAATAAATGTAGCATGTCACTGTATGCACTTTAAGCAAGCATAGAGCAGCTAACAAGAAGTTCACCAAAAGCCCGACTTTTCCCTAGGTGATTTATGCGAGAACTGTCCATTAGTGTAAACTCTGAGTTATGCATGTAAATCCCCCTTCACATCAATAAGTGAATGGACCCCAAAGTGTTGGACTTAATTAATCATTTGCCTTGTCCCTTCACTGTGGAACTAACCCCCCCCCCCCACACACACACACTAAATAATACATAGGGACAGGGGTGTTAGGTATCTGTACATTTACATGATGATGAATTATAATGGCTAAAGCCCAAACAGCAAGTTGAATGCTAATCTGATGATGGAGTTTGGAAGGAGGGCATTAAAGAGCCCAGAGGTTTTTGCTAGCAGACTTTGAGTGTCGAAGGTGGTTATAGTGGTGGAGAAATAAAAGGCTAGCAATACTTTTCTATATAGAAAAAAGCACTAGCCACAAGATTAGCCAGGCAGTTGGCCAGGACCTCACTGGTTGTAAAGGACCTCAGACAGTCTTCTTGCAGCCACATATCCATCTCTACCACACTGCTGTGATATCATTAGCAAGTGTTGCAAAAGGCTCCTGACAAGGCTGAGCTTCTACTTATACCTGTTAAGACCTGGGATGTGTGGAGAACAGAGATAGCCAATGTGGTACCCTACTGATGATATTGAATTACAACTCCCATCATCCCTAACCATTGGCTGTGTTGGCTGAGGGCCTGAGGATGATGGAAGCTGTGGTCGACCAGTGTTAGGAGGACACCATGTTGGCTATTCTGAGTGCATAATATCAGTTAGAGAGTGAGGGACACCAACCCACTTTGGGATGGGGAGGAAGGCCATGCTCCCTCCTCCGCAGTTTCCCCAAATGCAGCACTTTATTTTTCCTGTAAGAATGAATGCTGGCTACTTTATTTCCATATGAGGAAAAGTAAAGAGATGTACTGAGGGGCACCACTGAAGTGTGGACTCAGTCTGCTATGGCCAGGCCAACCATTAAGAATCAAGCCTGTGCTTATATACTTAGCTGCATCCTGCATTAAGTTTCTTGGTCACACTGAACTGTAGTTCTTAGGCTGAAAAAGGTTCCCTATCCCTGCCTTAATTGGTTGTATAGAAGAGGAAATTCCAGCAGGATTTTTATTTTATTTTTTAAAAAAACTTTTGTTATTGACACACATTTAAAAATCACACAAACACAAACACAACCCTCTATGAAACACAATATTAAAATAAAAGAGCTAAAATCCCTGATTTTAAAACAAAGACAACAGCATAATTGCCATCACTAGCTCAAAGGAAGCATAATAATAAAGATTTCAGCTACCTATAGAAAGAGGCCAAGGAAGTGGTTTGTTGGTTTGTTTATTATTTATATCCCGCCCTTCCTCCCAGCAGGAGCCCAGGGCGGCAAACAAAACCACTAAAAACACTTTAACACATCATAAAACAGACTTTAAAATACATTAAAACAAAACATCTTTAAAAACATTTTTAAAAGCTTTCAAGATGTCTTTTAAAAAAAGGTTAAAATATTGTTTTTTTAAAAAGGTTGAAAAACATCTTAAAAAGCAATTCAGCACAGACACAGACTGGGATAAGGTCTCAACTTAAAAGGCTTGTTGAAAGAGGAAAGTCTTCAACAGGTGCTGAAAAGATTACAGAGATGATGCCTGTCTAATATTTAAGGGGAGGGAATTCCACAGGGTAGGTGCCACCACACTAAAGGTCCGTTTCCTATATTACGCAGACCGAACTTCCTGATAAGATGGTATCTGCAGGAGACCCTCATCTGCACAGCGCAGTGATCGACTGGGTATATAAGGGATAAGATGGTCTTTCAGGTATCCTGGTCCCAAGCTGTATAGGGCTTTGTACACCAAAACTAGAACTTTGAACTTTGCCCAGTAGCAAATGGGCAGCCAGTGAAATTCTTTCAGCAGTGGAGTGACATGTTGGTGATACCCTGCCTCAGTGAAATGTCTCACCACCACATTTTGCACCAGCTGCAGCTTCCTGACCAACCTCAACATAGAGCATATTATAGTAATCCAGCCTGGAAGTTACCAGTGCGTGTGGTCAAGCTATCACGGTCCAGAAACGGCCGCAGCTGTCTTACCAGCCAAAGCTGGTAAAAGGCACTCTGAGCCACTGACGTCACCTGGGCCTCTAGTGACAAAGATGGATCCAGGAGCACCCCCAGACTACAGACCTGCTCTTTCAAAGGGAATACGACCCCACCCAAGGCAGGCATCTGACCAATTATCTGAACTCGGGAACCACCAACCCACAATACCTCTGTCTTGCTAGGATTCAGATTCAGTTTATTGGCCCGCATCCAGCCCACCACCGGGTCCAGGCAGTGGTCCAGGGCTTGCAAGGCCTCTCCCGATTCAGATGTTACAGAGAAATAGAGCTGGATATCGTCAGCGTACTGCTGACACCTCACCCGAAATCTCCTGATGACTGCTCCCAAGGGCTTCATATAGATGTTAAACAGCATGGGGGACAAGATGGTACCTTGCGGCACCACACAGCACAACTGCCAAGGAGCTGAAAGACAATCACCCAATGCTATTCTCTCAAAACGACCGTGGAGATAGCATCGGAACCACTCTAAAACAGTGCCTCCAATACCCATCTCACCAAGTTGGCCCAGAAGTATACCATGGTCAATGGTATCAAAAGCCGCCGAGAGATCAAGTAAGAAGGGGGTATTTACGACCGGTCGGTAATTGTCGCAGACCAGTGGGTCTAGGGTGGGCTTTTTCAGGAGCAGTCAGATCACCGCCTCTTTCATGGTGGCTGGAACCACTCCCTCCCGCAATGATGAGTTGACCACACCCTGGATCCACTTGGTCAAACCCCCTCGGCAAGCTTTAATAAGCCAAGAAGGGCAAGGGTCAAGAGCACGTGTTACTGGCAGCATCATTGCAAGCACCATGTCTACGTCATCAGGCCACATCAACTGAAACTGTTCCCAAGAAGTTGCAGCAGACGTTGCACTGGACACCTCATTGGGGACTACAGTAGATGTGGATGGGGCATCAAGACTGCTACGGAGGTGAGCAACTTTACCCTCAAAGTGCCTTGCAAACAATTCACAGTGGGCCTCCGAAGGGTCTAAAACTCCATTTCCTGGAGCTGATGTCAACAGACCCCTGACAATATGGAAAAAGTCCACTGGACGGCTGCTTGAGGATGCAATGGAGGCAGAGAAGTGAGCCTTCTTTGCCACCCTCACTGCCAAACAGTAGGCACAGTTATGATGTTTTACTCGTGCCCGATCAGCAACCCAGCATGTCTTTCGCCACTTGTGCTCTAACCATCATCCAGCCTGTTTCATCGCCCTTCGTTCACTGGTGTACCAAGGTGCAAACCAGGCTCCACAATGCCAGAGAGGGCGCTCAGGGTCAAGTGCTTCAACAGGGTCACCTGCTCTATCTACTAGGAACTCCCCCAGGGCATTCAGGAAACCAGTGGATTCCATTAGTCTCCAGGGGTGGACCATCTTAATCTGTCCACCACCCCTGCAGGAAAAGATTGGATCCATAAGTCTAAACTTCACTAGGAAGTGGTCTGACCATGACAATGGGGTGACATCCACCCCCCATCTCCAGATCACCCCTTCCTCCATCTGGAGCAAACACCAAATCGAGGGTGTGTCCTGTACTATACATCAGGCTGGTGACAACTTGACATAGCCCCATGGTTGTCATGGAGGCCATGAAGTTCTGAGTTGGAACACTAGAGGCAACCTCAGCATGGACATTGAAATCACCCAGGACTATTGTTCTGGACTTCACCAATACAACAGCCAAGATGGCTGTCCAGCTGCCTTTTGAATGCCTCCAGTGTCGGAGAGCCCACTACCTCTCCAGGTAATTGGTTCCATTGTTGTATGGCTCTAACAGTTAGGAAGTTTTTTTCCTGATTTCTTAGTAAAATTAATCTAACAGAAGGAAGGGACACTTAACAAGGACTGTCCCAATCTGAGACCATGGAGGGAAAGTATGAGAAAAGGGGATACCTGGGTTACTGAGTGTCCACAAAAATATTTTTTTTGGGAGGCAAGGTCTATGAATTGTTACTGTAGGTCACTGGCAACCCACTACACCCACCGTTACATTTAGAATTGGGGAGTGAGTGGCCCTCTCCCCCCCCCATGGATACCCTTGAACATACTGTGATAGAATTTGAAGCTCAACTGAGACCCCAACCTAGGAATCCCGGTCTCTGCCAAAGAGCAGCAAAGCAGCTGGGGGAAATAACACAATCTGAAACAGAGGAATGGGGATAGCACAGTTTGAAACAGGAGTGGGAGACAGGGAGTGCTTAACCCATCACCAGCCCATTGCATTTCTTCTGAAACCTCCTCTCTACCACCCACTGTAGAAGTCTCAGTAGCAAACCGGTAGGATGCAGCTACCTGATGAAAAGGGCAAGTGCTAAAAATGAGTGTGTGACAGACATCACTGCAACTGGAGAGTTATTTACTATGAATACCTTATTAGCAAGAGAAATGCCCCTTTTGAAAGCAACTCTGATGCATGCATTTTTCCCCTCCAGAAAATAATAATAATCACCTAGCAGGCCTATTTCCAGT
Source organism: Rhineura floridana (assembly GCF_030035675.1). Classification (NCBI taxonomy): domain Eukaryota; kingdom Metazoa; phylum Chordata; class Lepidosauria; order Squamata; family Rhineuridae; genus Rhineura; species Rhineura floridana. The sequence goes on along the minus strand of NC_084484.1, from coordinate 46,841,209 downwards.
TAAGAAGTAAAGCCGATTGCTCATTTTTCTATTGAATTGCCTGTGTTTAGAGCTTGATTTTCTGTGTTTATTCCTTCCTTCTGTAAAGTCCAAGACTGCATGCATTTTCTATAGCTTGTTTCTCATCTTCTTTACTATGGCTTTGGAGGGGTCGCTCATAGGGTTGTCACAAGTATTTGAACTGAGGTGCTGATATAAACAAACACCTCAGTTTGAATGCTTGTGAGCAGCCTCAAGGTGACTAGGAGTATCTATGCTCTAGGGATGCAACAATCTGACAATTTATTTATTTATTATCTGATTTTTGTCCCGCCCTTCCTCCCAGCAGGAGGCCAGTTCTCTCGGTTTCTCGTTTTTCTAATATTAAATTTGGTTCTCCACATTTCTACAGCAATTTGTGGTTTTTTTAAAAAAAAATCCTCATGAAACTTCTTCAGCATTATAGTGCGACTTTCTCCTACTAAATACATTTTTCTTTGCAGTTTGTACACATTTTCCCAAGCAAATTATCTTAATATTACACCCTTTTGTATGCTATTTTCACCAATATATTCATTTTGTGCACACTTTCCCCTAATATATGCATTTTTGTAAACATTCCTTGGTTGGAGAACTGCATCACAAATTTTGCATAAGTGCGAATTCTAAAGAAAGGCTCTGTTTTGGTTGTCATACTCTTCCGGAAAGTGTGAGCTTGATCAATTTGGCTTGACATGTGAGCTGAATCTAATTTCTCCTCCATTCCCACTACGCTCACCTCGAATCTGCAAGCTGTCTCCTCTGCTGCTACATCACCCATTCCATATCCCAGAAACCTATCTTTGGGGCAGGGTAGCAGCAGCCCTCAGGGCCTTCACGGGCCCTTTCAACAGCAGGAAAGATGTGTGTGATGTCACTTTCCTATAGGGGATTCTGGGAACTCCTTCACACAACTTATTTATTCAGCATTCATCCTGATTTGGTTGCCCAAAGCTATATCTGGTCTTTATTGAGTATTTGTTTTGATTTGTTTTTGTGGCAGTTATATGACAATGAACATTCATCCTGATTTGCTAGTGGGGTGTTTACATGTGTTTCCCTTAATCATTTGTTCATCCCACACATTTCAGAACGTTTCTTTCCTAATTGCAAAAGGTCTATTTTTTTTAGTGAATTTGTTATGCTAGAGCAATGGAGAGCTTTAATCCACATTAACTGCACAAACCTAAGTTTCTGGTATGTGCTTGAATCTCTCCTGCAAAGGCACCCTGGGACTTGAGAAAAGGCATCTGCCTGATAGGTTTCTGAGCTTCAAGACGGAGAAAGGAGGAGGCAGCAGAGGTGGGTGATTTGCGAGCACGTTTTGTTCATATCAGCATAGGAAGCTGCCTGATACTAAGTCAGACTATTGGTCCATCTAGCTCAGTATTGGGTACAGTGTAGGGAAGGAAAGATCTGTCAATTTTGGTTCTCTCAGTGTCTCATTTTTCCAATGTTAAATTAAGTTCTCTACATTCCTACAGTGATCTGCAGTTTGTTTGTTTTTTAAATCCTCATGAAAATTCTCCACCATGTTAGTGTAGTCCCATCCCCTTTGCTGACCTCGTTCTCCTTTTCCCCTTTCCAGCAAGTGGCCAAGGGGCTGACAACCAAGGGGCTGACAACTCCAGCAAGGGGAGCAACCTGGCTACCTAGGAGCCCCAAAGCAGTATGACCAACAATGTCAGCACAATGCAGACAGCAGGGCTCCCAGTGCGAGAGGCAAGAGAGTAAGAATGGATCCTCTTCCTCTTTCCCAAAGCATTTTAACTGTACTTTTTAACTTACTATAACTTAATTGGATTTTTGCACTGTATTGTTTTTCTTACTGTATTTATTGTACTTTTTTGCTGTTCACCGCCCAGAGAGCTATCGCTAGTCGGGCGGGACATAAGCCTAATAAATAAATAATAAATAAATAGTGTGAATTTCTCAAAATAAACATTTGTGTAGGCAGTTTTGACAAAGATACACATTTTTGCAAGCCATTTCTCATCATTTCATGCCTTTTTTGCATGTTATTTTCACTCATGTATTCATTGTTAAGCACACTTTCACCTAATATATGCATTTTTGTAAATGTTGTTCAGTTGGCGAACTGTATCCCAAATTCTAATAAATGTGAATTTTGAAGGATGGATGAGTTTTGGTTCTCATATTGTTTTGGAAATTGAGAATTTGTGAAATTCTTCTTGAAATGCGAGCTGAATTGAAATTCTCACCTATTCTTAGTACAGTGGTGACAACTCTCCAGGATTTCAGACTGGAGTCTCTCCCAGTCCTCCCTGGAGATGCCAGGGATTGAATTTTGGACCTTCTGCATGCAAAGCAAATGATCTATCACTGAGCTGCACCCCTTCCCCAAACATAGTTTTTGCAAGTGTTTGTTGGGATGCTCATAAGCACTCAGTCCCTTTCAGAGTGATGCTCCTATGTCCCTCATTTCTTGTTCTTACCAAATGAGTGCTTTTTTCCTACACATTAGGCACATCCAAAGCCAGTGTTCAATTGATTTAAGGATATACAGACAGTCCCTGCATATGAATGAATTGGGTTGAAGTGCCGGGAGATTTACAGGGAATTTCCCCCACCTATTTAGGGCCAAAAGGTACAGGGAAGTGATGTGGCAGGCGTATGAATCATAAATCCCCGTGTTTTTATGTATTTTTATAATTTAACCGAGCTGCCTCTGAAAGCACTCAGCAGTGAGCTAATCAAAAGCATATCTGAAGCATTACTGTTTAAGTGAGCACACATTCAGAATCCATCCAAAGCAGATGCACTGAATGCAAAGGAAATGTGAGCTGTTTAGACATTTAAGTTAAGGGTCATTTGTAGAAAAGTCTCATAATAAATAGAGGACACTTCTTTTATCTAAAATGGTTCCATGGCAATAGTCTCAGGGGTCTTTCAGCTTAACCTGGTGAGACCCTATCATAAGTTAAAAGTAAAGAATATTACCTAGGAATTACTGACAAGGAAAAAAGGGCTTTCTTGCCACAGTTTTGATTAAGCTCTTTGGTTTGTTATATGTTCACTTTGAGTCTAGCAAATTTTGCTTTTCTCATGTGTAATCCCTCCACACACAGACACACACACACACACACACACACATTGCCTTTGCTGAAGAGTAATGCACACCCCCAATAACTACTGGATGGTGTTAATCAGTTTCAAAGGCTTTTTTAAAAAATGGCAACATACACTTTACTGTCAGAAAGCTGTTCTGTTGGGATTTCTTTAAAAATCACCCCAAGGGTGCAATCTAAACCCTGGGTACTGCCCAGTACAGCTTAACAGAGCAGTGGGGCCACTGCACATGCTGGCCAGGATGGAAGGTGAGAAGGCAGACAAACTGCTGGGCAAGCCTGGAGGTGGTGCAGCAATTTGGCCTGGATCACATGATAGCAGTTGGGGTTGGCTCAAGATGCAATGGATCTTGGGCTAGTTCAGCTCCTTCTTGGAGCACCCCACTTCGAGGCTTCCCACTGGCTGCTACTGGTGGGGATCCTGCCATCAGCCCTTCCTCGTGCCTGCCTGTTCAGGGTGGTGATGGTGGAAGAGGAAGCTCTGCACTGGTGGAGGCTGGCAGGGTGTGCAGAGGGACACCACCGCCTACTCCACCATCACCCCAGGATGGTGCAAAGGGGGGTTGGACTGCACAGCAAACGTCTTTTGAAAGGATCAAATAGAAAGACAAAAGGCAGACACACATGAAGACCTTTCTGTCCTGTGATGTCTATAACAGCATTCCTAGTACCCACATCCCCCTCCCTCCCAAAAATCCTTCATCCCTTTCTTGTGTTTGGTATCCTGACTGCTTCTGACAGACACTCAGTTGTCAGTCACTCAAACACTTGCTACATTAAGCATTATTAACTAACCAATTATTTATATCCCACCCTTCCCTCCAGAAGGAGCCTAAGGCAGCGAACAAAAACACTAAAAACAACTTTAAAACATCTTTTTAAATAATCTGAAAACAATTCCAACACAGATGCACACTGGGATAAGTACACACTGGATAATAACTGAAACTCAACAGCCAATTTAGATCAGGAAAAAGTTGTTTCAGATGGAGGCATTTGGAAGTGGAGAAGCAGCAGGTGAGACTGTGCTTAATCCCCCCCTCCGCCTTTCCCAACTCAAAATCCCTCTCTGCTCTAAGGGGCTTTTTCCTTGGTGGGGTTATAACTGCATAAAATAGATCTAGGTTGCAATCCTATGCACATTGTAATGGAAGAATGAGTGTAAGAATTAAGGGCAGCAGGAGAGTGTAATGGAATGGATAGTGGACTCAGAGTGACAGGTAGAATGAATCACTTGAGACAAACAGGTAGAGTCAGACAGCAGATAGAGTGAGAGAGATGAGTGAGACCAGAGAGGGAAAAGGAGTAGGTACAAGCTGGTGGTTAGGATAGCTGTTGAAAAGGGGAGTCACTGATGTTAGATAATACATTAGAACCAATATTTGTTATTCTTTGCTACATGGTTCCTTGTTTTGATGTTTTCCATAAACAAAGAGCTTCACTGGTTCTTAAATGAGTGTGTTCTGGTCTGGATGAGTTCTAGAAATAGCATAATAAATCTTGCTCTCTACTAAACTATAATAACTCTAACAATTACGGAATCACTGCAGCTTCATATTTGTATTCACTGACCATTCCAAAGTACAGGAGAGCATGTACTTTTGCCCAAGTTAATGTGTTGAAAGACCGACTTAAAAAGATTCCAGACAGTGAATGGACAAGTCTTTGTGGAGCTGGAGTAACGGAATATGTTGAACATGTTCTACTGTCTTGTAATTTGTACAGTGAATGCAGAAAGAAGCTAGTTTTCCCTCTATTAACTGCTTTGCCTAGGAGTATTTCTGCAAATTTGGTATTGTTTAAGGGATGGGTCAACTTCTGTTACCAAAAGTGTCGCAAAGTGTGTGTTTTTTTAATCACAATGCAAATTAGGAAAAAATGCTGCCAGTCTTCTGACTAAGGAGCTACTTAATTTGTATTTATCTGGCTTGTAGTAATTTTCAGCAGTTGTGTTTTGTATGTATTTTAATTTTTGTGGCTTTTTATACTGATTTTAATCTTTTGGTCTGTGACCAAAATAAATGATTCATTCATTCAACTAACATGCCCCCCCCAGAAAAAGCAGGATTCTTCTTATGATCTTATTTCTACATATCATCATCTTCATCATCATCATTTTTAAATGGTTGCCCACTAACATTGTTCTCTGGGCAGCTCACAAATATAAAAGAATAAAATACAATTAAAATTCATAATGGTAAAATAACAATACTGTAATGAGTTTGGGGTTAACTAGGAATGGAATCGGTTGATTATTTATTATTTATTTATTTCTTTATTGAATTTATTAGTCGCCCATCTGTCTGGCTGTCCAGCCACTCTGGGCGACGTACAAAATAGGCATACCTAGACATTAAAAATCTAAAAACAATGAAGATAAAATCTAGCCAACCCCAAAAGCCTGCCTGAAGAGCCAGGTCTTTAAGGCCTGGCGGAAACTCATCATGGAAGGGGCATGGCGGAGATCATTTGGGAGGGAGTTCCACAGGGTGGGGGCCACAACTGAAAAAGCCCTCTCTCTAGTCCTCATCAGTCTGGCTGTTTTGACTGATGGGATGGAGAGAAGGTCTTTTGAGGCTGATCTTGTTGGGCGGCATAGCTGATGATGCTGGAGGCGCTCCTTCAGATAGACTGGGCCGAAACTGTATAGGGATTTAAAGGTCAAAACCAACACCTTGAATTGGGCCCGGTAAGCAACTGGTAACCAGTGCAACTCTTTTAGCACTGGAGTGACATGATCTTGCCAGCGGCTGCCTTTAATCAGGCGTGCCGCCGTGTTCTGTACCAGTTGCTGCTTCCGGACCATTTTCAAGGGTAGCCCCACGTAGAGCGCATTACAGTAGTCTAGGCGAGAGGAGACCATGGCATGTATCACCGATGGGAGCAGATGATTGGGAAGGTAGGGGCGTAACCTCTGTATCAGATGGAGTTGATACAGCGCTGCCCGGCTCACAGGCAAAACCTGAGCGTCCATGGACAGTTGGGAGCCAAGAATGACCCTGAGGCTACGGACCTGGTCTTTCAGGGGCAATTGTACCCCATTGAGCACCAGGTCAACATCCCCTAACCTTCCCTTGTCTCCCATGAACAGTACTTCGGTTTTGTCAGGGTTCAGCTTCAGCTTATTCCTTCCCATCCAGCCACTCACCGATGCCAGGCACTTGGATAGGGTTTCTACAGCCAACCTCGGTGAAGATTTAAATGAGATAGAGCTGCGTGTCATCCGCATATTGGTGACACTGCAGCCCAGATCTCCTGATGATAGTCCCCAGCAGCTTTATATAGATGTTAAATAGCATCGGGGAGAGGATGGAGCCCTGTGGCACCCCACAAGTAAGAGGCCAAGGGTCCAAAACCTCATTCCCCAATGGTACTCTTTGGTGCCTATCAGAGAGAAAGGAATGGAACCACTGCAATACAATGCCCCCTATGCCTAACCCCTCCAGACGATCCAGAAGGATACCGTGGTCAATGGCATCAAAAGCCACTGAGAGGTCCAGGAGGACGAGGAAGGTGCACTCACCCCTATTCAATGCTCTCCTCATATCATCCACCAAGGCGACCAAGGCTGTTTCAGTCCCATGTCCAGGCCTGAAACCCGACTGAAATGGATCCAGATAATCTGCTTCCTCCAATTGCGCTTGCAACTGCCTTGCCCAAGAATGGAAAGTTTGAGATTAGGTGAAATATGATTAATATTAATGTATATATTTTGAAAGGAAACATTTATATTCACTTATACTTATTACATTTATATTTTGAAAGGACATATTGATAAATTACCATTCTTAATATCAATATTTTAGAGGCGGGTTTCCCCCCCTGAAAATAGCCTTCGACAATTGCTGCATAAAAATGTGTTCGGCAATGATAGAGAATAAGAGAATTAATGGAAAATTCTGTACCAAATCTGAATTGGACAGAATTCTAGCACATCTTTAGGTTAAATTAAAAGGGTTTTGGGGGACCCAATTGTTTTCATGTGATTTTATGGCTGTAAAATGGGATTTCAGCAAAAAAGGGGACTGCTGAAATAGTCAAACCACTTTGTTAGTTAAGTAAATAGCCTGGCCAGGCCTGTTAAATATATGCTTTGTTATGTAAGGTTGAGCCAAAGTGTTATCATAGAAACAAAATAGTGGGAGACATTTCTGGGAGGTGAGCAGAAGGGTACATGTCTTTCTTCTCCCCTCCTCTGGCTGGAAGTGATGTCATCAAGGCCTGAAAACAAATGAAACTAGCAGTCATCATGGCACTAGAGCTCAGAAAGAGATACAGAGGCCTGTCTTGCTGTCTTTGCTGAATCCAAAACAATGAGAGAGCATAATCTGTTACAGTGCTAATGCTGTGAGCCTTCCTTTACATGCTCAGTTTGTATATATGTGTAAATAAACTTTAGATCACAGAAATTATAGCAGTCTCCAATGACTTTATTTACTTCAGAATCTGCCTGGTGGGTTCCTAAATTCCTTAGGAAGGATGCTTCTCATCATAGGTTCTCTCTGGTGCATGCACCTTCCCTAAACCTCCACTGTACTGGCCACTTTACTCAGATCTCTCTGGTTTTTCCTTCTTTCTCTCTCCTGTCCTCTGAACATAAGAACACAGGAAGAGCACTGCTGAATCAGGCCAGTAGCCCATCTAGTCCAACATCCAGTTCTCATATTGGCCAACCAGATCCCTGTGGGAAGCCCACAAGTAGGACCTGAACACAATAGCACTTTCCCTTCCTGTGGTTTCCAGCAACTGGTATTCAGAAGCGTACTACCTTCGACCATGGAGGAAGTGCATCGGTAGCATGGCTAGTAGCTACTGGTAGCCTTATCCTCCATGTATTTGTCTAATCCTCTTTTAAAGTCATCCAAGCTGCCCTCTTTGTCTCTTTGACTTAATTACCCCCATTTTCTATGCTCATGTTTCTACTGTTCCTTTTTGTTTTCAGCTACCTCCTACCTGTCTCTGCGGTGTTCCGAGTTGATCTGCCCTTTTGCTCTGACCAGCTGTGCTTTATGCAGCCACAGAAACTGAGCCCTCCAACCCGCCATTGCCGCAGTGCTCGTGATGAGGCCACATGAGCAACCCCACAAAGCCTGGCAGCAGCCATCTCTGTTTTCCTCTCACAACCTTTTTTTCCAAGGAAATCAAACTCAGGGTAAGCCCTGGGGCCCTTGAAACCTCTCACTGCCAGAAGATTGCACAACACATTACACGCATTTAAAACCTCACACAGTAAAAGCCGGGCCAGGGGTGAAGGATGTGATTTGGAGCAGAGGCAACAGCAGGAAGAGAATGGATTAAATGCTATCGTTTTGTGATTCCTAATTGCCCACCAGAACTGGAACTTTCTGATCTAAATAGGCAATCAAGCTGCCATGGCATACATTTCTATGTAATGTGAACTTTGAGCTTGAGGGTGCACTCCACTTTTGAAAAGTACTATGTACTGACCCTTTAATTTCCAGCTGAGTAGCCTTTCTATGCTAGCAAATACCAGATTACTCTGGCAACATTTCCTGGGACACGTACATGAAAACTTTTCTTTCTGAGGCATTTTGATAGAAAAGATAGCAAAAATCACAGCAAAAAGTGTGATCGTTAAACAATTGTAGCACACCTTAATGCTCAACAAGGAAGGACATATCTCCTACCCCCTAACCCAACACACACACACGCCACACAGACACACGTCATGTCAAATTTGAAAGAGACTCACAGGCTCTTTATTGCTCTGCTCTTCATACTCCAACCACATCAAAATTTTGTTCAAGTTTTTGAAAATATCCCAGTATGGATTTCTTTGTACCAATATAAAGTCTTAACACAGACTGATTTGTTAGGAAAACTTGTTGATCTTCTTCTTCTACTAGACGTCAATTTCCTAACACCCTTTGATCAAGAATTATAGAATTAAATTACTATCAGTCCTGTGTGTATTGTATAACAACAATTCCTATGATATTATGCTCAATTGCAATTATATCCTTTTCGCACCTGAATAAATATTTTTGCACTTACTAAATTCTAAAGAGCAAGATATAGCACTGTTGATGAAATCTGCACTGTTGATGAAATTATATATATATATATATATATATATATATATAATTTCCCCTTAATTTGCTTATTTGCTATCATTGTGGATCAGATTTTTATGTAGCATTTTCCATGGCTATTTTCAGAAATTGATTTTTTTTAAAAAAATAATCTGCATCTAATATATTTATATTAATTTTGATATTTTATTGATATTTCCTTCAATATTTGATATTAATATCAATATTTTCCCAAGGGGAAAAAAAGGATTGGTAAAAGCAGTGGCTTGCGGACAAAAAATGAACTGGAATCTATACCAGCCTGTTAGGTCGACGGAATGCTTTTGAACCAGCACCAACCAATGGATCCCACCCTACTGAGCACTGATTTGTTTCTTATCCTCTTGGTAAAGGACTATTGATATCCATATCTATAATCTGTCGGTTTTTGATCCAGTTTATACACCTAGTAGAATTAAGGAGTAATGGTTTTACTGGACCTCTTCAGACAGTTTGTGGGGTTGCACAATGGGATGTTATCCTACAAAGCAAACAAATAGCCTGCTCCAAATGCCCCCGCATCAAAGGTCAGGGAGGGCCCATCCATATCTAACTGCAATATTATCCACATTTTCCATATTCGGTTGGTGGTCTCGAGATCCATACATGTCCTTTTTGTTGTTGGATTATTGTGAAAACCTGATTATCAAGCATCCATACATGTGGGCTTATTTTGGTCTAAATTGCTTTAGCATTGGCCACTCCCCTAAGTCCACCCCTTTTCACTGATTGGTCCATAACAGTTGTTCGCTTTTCATGCGGTTTTTAGGAAGAGCACAAAAATGTATATCTTTTTTTTCCCCCATGCATGCACAGGTTTGTGGATGTGCTATTAGGTGGGAAAGAAACAAGGGGCTTGGCATATGACAGAGGAACACCCATGGACTGCCTATTGCAGGAAAGTCCATGGCATTGCATCTGAGCAGACGGACATTAATGCGATTGATTATCGGTTTAGAAAAGCATATTGGTTTTTCGGTGATATTTCTAATGCAGATTTGTGAACGCAAAAATCCGTACTAGCTTGCAGCGTCATATGGACGACAGTGAATTAATGAGGACACAAAGCTATAACATTGCAGATTATACAGGCTTATGGATGAGCCCGGAGAATGCTTTGCCGTATCTGTCTCTAACATAATAATCCTTTTTACATGTGTACCTTCAACATGCGCAGAAGGAAGAAGGATTGCTATTGGCTAGCCTTGCCCTCAGTGTTGCACATGTCACTGCCCCAGGCCCTCCAACATCTCCAAAGCAGATCCTAAACATGTATACCTCTGTACACAGTGGTGGTCTATGCAATCACAAACCCCTTGTGTAGGGTTCCAAACTATTTGCAGATCCTATCTACTTACAGCTGTGGGTGTATAAATTCCTTTTTACAGACACTCAGCCAAATATGCAGACATTGGGGTGGAGCCAGTGAGGCATGCGACATCAAAGGCTCAGACCACGTGGATGGTAAAATGCACAAATGAGGCTAATATCTATCTGCATTCAGGGAGTCCTTTTCCACCGGAGAGCAGTCTAATGTGCAGTCATAGGAACACAGAAGCTGCCTTACACTGAGTAGTCGGAGACTGGTCCATCTCACTCAGTACTGACTATATGGACAAGCAGCAGCTTTCTAGCGTTTCAGACACTAGAGATGCCTAGTATTCAACCTGGGACTTTCTGCATGCAAAGCAGATGCTCTGCCACTGAGTTCTTCCCCAGTGGGAAGCGCTACAATCCCAGAAAAACTTATCACTTGATTCAATCAAATGTAGAAACTGCTCCTCTGGCTCTTGAAAAAAAGAAGTGATACCAGTGATAGCCAGAACCAGCAGAGAAGGATGGAGTGGCTCCGGCACTTTATTGCAGGACACTCTGTTAACTTTCCCATTCTGGAGGAGGAGGAGTCAGAAGGCCTGAAAATGGAAGCGGGTGGAGAAAAGCAAAACTAAGAGCTTGAGCCAGAATTCAATTGGCTGTCATGCTCATCTGTCATTCCAGCTGCAGTGTGACCGAAGAACATACCACAAGACCTCTTTTTATATTTTGTCTGTCCTCCTTATCCTGGCAGCAGTTGCCAGCTGCCAGAGTAGGTGAGGTACTGCTGCTCTGAAGCATCTAGATACTGTTGCTGTAATGTCAAGGTGGGGCATGGCAGCTCCTTCACCTTCTATGTAGTGGTACAGAAAAAGACAAGGGGAAAGCTGTTGAAAAGTATCATGAAGTGGAGGCCACACACAGTGGATGTATAACAACCCTACCTTTAATATAAAACAGTTATCAAGGGGACAACCCTGCAGCAGGTTGCTGTTTGAATGCAGAACTGAAACTAAAAGGCACACAGCCTGAGAGCTGACTCAGCATTTGCTGGTATGGCAAGCCAGGAGGTCCAATACACTACACCTCTCCCCCCTGTTTTCAAAGTCCTGAAGATGCGAGGGACAAGCCGTAGTGCAGGTTGATCAACAGCAGTTGTGTATTGGAGCTGATGGTGTGCCCAGTCCTTCATTTGGTTCTGGTTCATAGTGGTTCATGTCAGGGTCCAGACACAAATGCTCTTCAGTAGAATTTCAGTGCAAATTTCCCCTCATATGCACATGTTTGTATGCAATTTTGCCCAATATACCCATTTTTATAAAGCCATGTTTTCTATTATAACATTTTCTATGTTATTATTTCTAATATAGTCGGGTTTCAAGCCTGGTTTTGGCACGGAAACAGCCTTTGTCACCCTGTATGATGACCTTTGTCGGGAGAGAGACAGGGGGAATGTGACTCTGTTGATTCTCCTTGATCTCTCAGCGGCTTTCGATAGCATCGACCATGGTATCCTTCTGGGGAGACTAGCTGAGTTGGGAGTGGGAGGGACTGCATTGCGGTGGTTCCACTCCTACTTGGCGGGTCAGCACCAGAAGGTGGTGCTTGGGGAACATTGATCAGCACCCTGGACTCTCCAGAATGGGGTTCCGCAGGGGTCAGTTCTGTCCCCCATGCTGTTCAACATCTACATGAAACCTTTGGGTACAGTCATCCGGAGCTTTGGAGTGTGTTGCCATCAGTATGCTGATGACACGCAGCTCTATTTCTCCTTCTCATCTTCTTCAGGTGAGGCTTTCAATGTGCTGAACCGGTGCCTGGCTGCGACAATGGACTGGATGAAGGCTAATAAACTGAGGCTCAATCCAGACAAGACTGAGATGCTGCTAGTGGGTGGTTCTTCTGACCGGATGGTGGATGTCCAACCTGTCCTGGATGGGGTTGTGCTCTCCCTGAAGGAGCAGGTTCATAGCTTGTGGGTTCTCCTAGAACCATCTCTATCACTTGAGGCTCAGGTAGCCTCAGTGGCACGGAGTGCCTTCTACCAACTTCAGTTGGTGGCCCAGCTAAGCCCCTATCTAGACAGGGATAACCTGGCTTCAGTTGTCCATGCTCTGCTAACCTCCAAATTAGATTACTGCAATGTGCTCTACATGGGGCTGCCTTTGAAGATGATTCGGAAGCTGCAGCTTGTGCAAAATGCAGCAGCCAGATCAGTAACAGGGACCAGATGGTTCGAACATATAAAACTGATTCTGGCCCGCTTGCATTGGCTGCCTGTATGTTTCTGAGCTCGATTCAAGGTGCTGGTTTTAACCTATAAAGCCTTACATGGCTTAGGACCACAATACCTGATGGAACGCCTCTCCCGACACGAACCCACCCATACACTATGCTCAACATTGAAGGCCCTCCTCCGGGTGCCTACTTGGAGGGAAGCTGGGAGTCTGGCAACAAGGGAGAGGGCCTTCTCAGTGGTAGCCCCCAAATTATGGAATGATCTCCCTGACAAGGTGCCCCTGGCACTGTTATCTTTTCGGCGCCAAGTCAAGACTTTCCTCTTCTCCCAGGCATTTTGGCATGTGTTTTTAAATTGCTTTTTTAAAAATGTGTTTTAAAATTTGTATATTTGTTTTTAATGTTTTTAATTGTTGTAAACCGCCCAGAGAGCTTTGGCTATGGGGCGGTATACAAATGCAATAAATAAATACATGAATAATATATGCATTGTATGCACACCTTTACCCTAGTATATGCATGTTTGTACACGTTATTTCGCTGGGAGTTGCAGTGTGAAATTTGGAGAAGTGTGAATTTCTAAGGATGGCTAGGTTGCAGTTTGCATGTTGTTTTAGACACTGCAAATCAGATAGGCTTAAATGTGAACTGAATTGAAATTCTCCTCCATCCCTAACCCACAGTAGGAATATTCAGATGAAGGCTGAAGACATTTTTCTTTGTCCAGGCATTACAACCATGAAGGATGCTCATTTTGGGGTGTGATCCTATCGACATTTATCACTGCTGATTTGACTGTATTTTGTGATTTTAATTATGGTTTATTTTTATATGGTTGTTCTATTTACTGTGGCAGCCTTTTCCAATCTTTGGCTCCCCAGATGTTGTTGGACTACAGCTCCCATCAGCCCCAGCCAGCATGTCCAAAGGTCAGGAATGATGGGAACTGTAGTCCAGCAACATCTGGGGACCCAAGGGTTGGGCAACGCTGTACTATGTGTTGCTTTCCACTACTTTCTACTCAGAGTAGGCCTGCTAAAATTAATGAACCTAAGTTAGTCATGTTCATTAAGTTCATGTTCATTAAGTTCAAATTGTTTAAGTGGGGGTAGTGCTGAATGCCACCCTATGTTTGTTAGCCATCCTATGTTCCAGAATGGAGGAAGGGTGGGATATAAAAATACTGTCTGGATAAATAAAATAACTTGTAGCACAAAAATCTCTCAGCTCTCTGCTAGTTTCCCCTTCTTTCCAGATTCAAACTGCAACAAAAACTGGTTCTTTGCCTCTCCAATTAGCTAGGGTGTGTCACCTTCCAGAGGCAGGGAACACACATTTCCAGATAAGGGCCATTCATTAGCTAGTTATTTAGTTTCTGTTAAATCTTCCTGAGCTCCCATTACCCATTGATAAACCCATGTACAGTAATCAGGACAGTCCAACTAACAACAATGACAACAACGGGGGAGGAAGGGAGGGAGAGGTATTATTATTATTTACTGAATTTATATCCCGCCCTTCCTCCCTGTATGAGCTTAGGGTGGCAAAAACACTATAAAACATCATAAAAACAGGTATGTTGGAAAGCCAAAGGACACAACAGTATTCAGATATGAAGGACTGCGGCAACTGCTGGGTGGGGTGAAGCTGCATCCTAAGAAAGTATCATTTTGGGAGGAGCTGGTTTTTGCTTCACGCTTATGGTCAAACATGCACAACCTGTGACCCTCCAAGTCAAGCAGAGCATGCATGCTCCAAAAATAACAAAATAAAGCAGGAGGAATGAAACAGTCATTTCTCTTGTCATTGAAGCCCTGAACTGCCAGCAAAATAAGGAGGTTTATCACACCCTAGGTGTGAGCTCGACAATTCAGCTTGGTAGGTAAAAAAATGTGCAGGCCTGACATATTTGAGGTTGAAAAGAGGCTCTCTGAGTTCACATGTAGCATGGGGCTTTGTTTCCATACAGAATTATCTGTTCCTACATGTTCCACATTCGGTGGAATGTGTCCACTCTGTTCCAGTGCATTTTCATCTAAAGTATGGGCGCAAATCTATAGGGAGTGGATAATACATGAAGGATCTTGCTTTAGAATAAGGATGAGGAAATCTCTGGCCTATGGGTCAATCTTGGCCCACCAGGCCTCTACATTTGGCCTGAGCCAAATCATCATACGCTGCATTAATCAGTTGATGTGCGAGGAGTTTAATTAGGTTTTATAACAATGTTTTTCTTCTTGCAAAATTTCATGGAGCAGAAATGTTGTTTTAGGTGAAATTTAGTAGCAACTGTACAACTAGTTGTTTTCACATAGAACAGGCTGGATAAACATGAACATGCAACTATTAGATGGTTTTCCTTCAAAAAAAGAAGAAAGGTACAGTAAAATACACTGAAAATTGCCTATGGGTTTGTTGTTTGCCTTCAACTATAACGTAATAATGTCATGATTGGAGGTACAATATGTGATTGCAAAGAAAATGATAACTTCAAGACAATGCAGCCTGTTGTGATTTCACTTCCATGAGTGGTACCAATCAATGAGAACTCCACTGCAGTGTAAAATAAGAGCAGCAAGACCCTAGCGGAGAATCAAGGCCAATCTGATTACAATGTGGTTGACTGCTCCAGTGGAAACATATTGGTGAGTAAATATTTGACAGAAACATCTATTCAATGACCACAAGTTGAAAAATATGTATGCACAGATCTATAAAGTAGGTTAGACAATAGCTTCTTATATGCTCAGCTTTTCTATACATGAGCATCTAAAACCTCCCAGCCTTCACAAGACTTTTCTTCCGCCAAGACTTTAACTGGTGGGTTTTCTTGAGAGTGGAAAGAAATACCCCAACTTTTTTAAAAAAAGTTCAGATACATTTTGATTACTTGCACTTAGATTTCAATTGACATCATGGAAATCCATAACATTAATCAGACTAAACTGTTCAATTTAGTTCTTTTTTTCCCCATTTTTTAAAGCCTCAGTTCTCTTGAGTATATGTGGAAAACTGTAGAATGTATTGTATATGTGTGTTCAGTGCAGTGATTTTGAAACTTTCTACTTGCATAGAACTTTGACTTGTTTGCTGAAAGAACTCTGTGTGCCTGTTACAGAAGCCTGCATACTGTAGAAGATTTGGGAGGGGTTGTAGTTTAGTGCTTTGTATGAGGAAGATCCAAGCTTCAATCCTGGGATCTCCAGTGATGGGAAATATCTGTGCCTGAGACCTTGGAGAGCTGCTATCAGCTAGGATAGAAACTAATGGGCTACATCAGGTGTGAGAAATCTTTGGCCCTCCAGATGTTGCTAAACAACAACTCCCATCATCCCTGTCCATTGGCCGTGCTTGCTGGGGCCAATGGGAGTTGTAGTCCAGCAATACCTGGAGGCCCAAAGTTCTCCACACCTAGGGACAAACACTCTGAAGGCAGCTTTCTATGTTCCTATTATTTATGTATTTATTCCTCTAATGCCAAAATCAGCTTCTAAGCAGTTTATGTCTAAAAACCAATTACACTACCATTAAAGTATAAGCATCCATAATTAAAAAATACACTGAGCAATGATCCCATCAAACCATTAAAATATAAACTCTCATGATTAAAACATGCAATAAAACAATCCCATTAAAATAACGTGGGACTGATCAAGGAGTGCCTATGTAAACAGGCGCATCTTCAAAAGTGGGTGGAATGCCAATACAAATGGGTCCTCCATTTTATCTGGAACAGCATTCCACAAAACTAGTGACACCAGCTTGGATGTGTATTGTAGGGATGGAGGAGAATTATGTTTGTTCCACATTTTAAAATGAGCTGGCCAAATTCACACCTCCTGGACTAACGTATGGATTGGAACATTATCCTTCATATTTCACAGATTTTTAGTTTTTGGCTCCAAAAACATACCAAAGTGCATTAAAATTTGTATTTTAGAATAAAATACATTTAGAAGTACATACATTGAGAAAAACGTGTATTTAAATATGTGTTTTGTGATAAAATATAAATTAAATATGAATTTTGTATGATTTTAAAAAATGCAATTTGATGCAAAAATGGGATAGAATGGGCTTATGAATGAAAGAATACAAAACTGGCCTGGACTGGAAATAAACTGATCCACCCCTAGTCTTAGGATACATATTTAATTCACATGGCATGTTGGCTAGGTCTAATGGATCTCACATCAGCTCATGTGAATGGAATGAGTGCCCTAGTACACATCCTTGTCCTATAGCTGTAGACTGCAGAAAAAAGTTGATAGCAGTGGGCAAGTTGACTTCAAGGGAAGTTTGTCATACACTGATGAACCTCTAATATGTTTCCCAGGGTTCTCTGGGACACTTCTTGGAAACCACTTACTCAGTGCTTAATCATTTTATTTCAGTAAAGGCTAGTGCACAGGAGCTAATACTGTACTGTACAGAGATTGAACATCTAGTCCCTGTTGACATTGTCCATTGTTCCTTACTCTCCCTGTCTTGAGTCCTGCTTCATTCACCATAAAATCTACAGGAATGCAGGCGATGTGAACAACACTGAGACAATGACAATATTCACACCATACATTTATTCCACTATTATTCCACTTTAAACAGTCATGGCTTCCCCCAAAGAATCATGGGAAGTGCAGTTTGTGAAGGGTGCTGAAAGTTGTTAGGAGACCCCCATTCCCCTCACAGAGCTACAATTCCCAGAGTTCTTTGGGAAGAGACTGATTGTTAAAATCATTCTGGCAATTGTAGCTCTGTTAGGGAAACAACTCACCGAATAACTCTCTGCACCCTTCCCAAACTATACTTCCCAGGAGTCTTTAGGGGAGTCATGAATCTTAAAGTGGAATAATAGTGGAATATATGTATGGTGTGAATGTGGCCAGGGCCGGACCCAGACATGCCGGGCCCTTGGGCACCAGCTTGCCTTGGGCCCTTGCATGCATGTGTGCACGCACACATGCACGCATGCGAGCACCCAGGGCCAGCCCCAGACATGCTGGAGCCCTTGGGCAAAAGCTTGCCTCAGGTCCCTGCGGTCCCCTTCCACAACTCGTGCACGGCGAGAGCTTTGGGACTCTGCCATTCCCTTCCTTAACTTACTTGTTCTGCAGTTGTGCACGCAGCAGTGCCCTTAAGAAATATGGCAGCTGAGGTTTCACTAAGGAGCTGAAGCCTCTGCCGCCATCTTGGTTCATGGCAGGGATGCGAGCACACAGGGAATGGCAGAGCTCCAAAGTTCTTGCCCTGCAATCCGCAGCAGCAACCCTGCCGCGAATCACGGAAGGGGAGCAGAGGGCCCCCCCAGGGGCTCCTGTAGCCTCAGGGGCCCTCAGGCCAGTGCCCTACCTGGCCACCCCTTGGAACCGGCCCTGAATGTAGCCAAAGTGACAGGGACAGTAGGCAGGAGACCATAGCAAAGGTAGAAGGCAGGAGAATCTTCACTATACACTATACAGAAGACTCCTATGTTTTAGCTGACACAACCTTCAGGTGAGTGGCTCTACAGAATTAAGGGCAAGATCCAGTCTGCAGGTTGTTGGCTGGCAACTTACACACCCCAGGATGAACTGCTTTTTTTCTAAACAAGCCAACCTCCTGACTCCAAGGAGAGAAAAAGAAAAAATCTGGACTTATGAATTCTTGTTTTTATTGAAGACAAAAGGTCATCTAGGCCCGCCTCCAAACAGATTGCAAATCCAGCCTAACTCGCCTCTCCCAGATTTTTAGGCTTTTAATTATGGAGGAATAGTTTTTCAACAAGTCATTGCTAAAGTTCTGGCTAGCACATATAATTGTATTTTCTCCCTCCATGGATTGCTTTCTTGTTTTTATATTTATTTATGCTCTGTTGGGACAGGTATACTATTGCAAATATTGGCATGTGGCTCTTGAGTTGGCTTTTGACAGCAGCTTTTCTGGAGAAGAAGAGACTGATCCCACCTTCAGCTGGAAACTGTGAAAGACTGCCTTCTGGGCCCAAAAGCTAGCTGGCATCCTGCCTTTGAATAGGAACAGGAATTCACTGTTAACTTCAGGATTTCCTCCCCCACCCCATCTGCAATGTAAGGTGTAGCTATGTTGTTGACACCATGGGATACAAAATAAATAAATGGGGAGAGGGAAGACAAGTCAATATCTTTAACTGGAAGAATTCTGAAGAAGTGTTCTGTGATGCTTGAAATATTTTATACACTCACTGACAGATATTGGTCTATGAAATTTATTCCATTGCCTACTTGATATTTTTCACCCTTGGGAACCAGCTCTGCAATATTTCTCTCCAAATATCACAGTGAGATTGAGGACATTGTAAGCATAAGTGCTTTAAGAAGAACAAACTACTCACTTTTAGCAGCAGAACATAAGATTAGCCACTGTTCTAATTAGAAAATAATTAAAATGTATAAAAATCGATGTGCATTTTGTAACAGACGCTGTTCTAAAAATACTGTAAAATCCAAAATACTCATAAAAATTGCTGGTTTGCAAAATATATTTCCAGGTCCCTAATAACCCAGAGCACTTGTCAAAATAGGCACTGCTTTCCAGACCTCCCGCTGAGATATAATTAATTTGAATGAGTTTCTCTCAATTGCAAAAGACAAAGGTGGGAGAAGTGATGTAACCGCTATCCATCTTACGCTGGGTTTGCACAACTCCTTCCTTATGACCGGCTTCACACACTGATTAATAGTCTCTTTCCACTTCAGACTTTAATTAAAAGCTATAAAAGCAGTCAGCTGTGAGCCATGAATGTGTTGGCGACAAAAAAGTGCCATTATATAGTGGTGAGATCAAGCACTGTACAAATTTAGTGTGAAACCATGTTAAGTAGATCCATATGCCTTCATTTAATGCAATATTCAGAGGGCTACTTGGTAGCACTGGGAAAAGCACGAGACAGTCAAGTATCAATTAAATTCAGAACACATAGTTTTATGCATAATGATTTTTACTCACACAGTGATAACTACACAACCGAGCTGTGTCCTAAGAAGAACTCTGTCGCACAGATCCATGCGAACCATGAAATCTATTAAGATCATTTGACTTTCAGACCACACAGCACACCAACCAGAGTATCATTATTGTTATTATTTACCTCAAACATTTTCCTCATCAAATTTTGGGAAATAAATCTACATTAATACATGACACACAGACCATTCTGGGAAATTAATAGGTATTTTGAAAGGATGCTAGAATCAGGTATGCTTCCTTTCCTTTCCAGGATCATCATAAATCCCGGGGCAAGTTGTGCATTACACTGCAGCCACATCAACCTGATGGCCAAACAAGATGTTACATTAAATGCATAGCATACATCTGTTTTTTCCCTTCTTTATTTAATTACAGGTGAAAGGACCCAATTCTCATCAGGATTAGAGTAGGTGGGGAATGGAGATTTAGGCTGCAATCCAATACACACTTGGGAGTCTGTCCCACTGAACCCAATGGAACTTACTTCTGAGTAGATATGTACTGGGTTGTAGCCTTAGTCCTGCTCTCCAAGATGCAATCCTGATGAAATATATATATCTCTCTCACACACACACATACACACACACATACACACACACACACGGCTTTCCTAAAGAATCCTGGGAACTGTAGTTTGTTAAGGGTGCTGGGAACTGTAGCTCTGTGAAGGTAAACTACAGTTCCCAAGATTATTTGGCTGAAGTTATGTGCTTTAACTTTGTGGTGCGGATGTGTTGTAAATTTCATAGCTGTGTGGGATATGACATTCATCCAAATCATTACTGGAGAAGGAAGGGAAACTACCAGATAACAATTAGGGCCCTTTGCACCCCATGATTACATAGCTGCATGTTCAGCATAACATGTAGTGTGACACCAAGTGTCCTTTCCTTAATCATTCTTTGCTTAAACCTTCCTCTGCTGGCCGCTTTAATTCTAAAACTTTCCTTCAGCTCCCTTTACCCTCTTAGCATTCCGGACCCATGTCTGTGTTCAAAGGGCAGAAATGCAAATTTCAAGGAGAAATTAAACACCTCTTTAGGATGAGTGAAACACCCCTGCCCTTATCCTTTGGTAAGCACTGCCTCCCAAAGATTATTTATAACAGAGAAGAGACTGTTGGGCATTCAATTCACATGGGTTCAGTGTAATATGTACTATCTGTGCTGTTTGAGAAAGGCTGTAGCTCAGTGGTACAGGATCTGTCTTTCATGCAGAAGGTCCTAAATTCAATCCCCGGCATCTCCAGGTAGGGCTGGAAGAGACCCCTGCCTGAAACCTTGAAGAACTGCTGCCAGTCAATGTAGACAATACTGAGTGAGATGGACCAATGACTTGGTATAAGGCAGCTGCCTAGGTTCCTAGCAACTGCACTTGATACTTCAACTGCCATTTCTGTGATTGTGTCTCGTAACATACAGGAATTAGACAGTGTGAACCACTTTTAATGTCACTTGCAAACAGTTGGCAAAATATAAAGTTTGCAGAGATGAAACAGCTTAGAAATCCTCCTGTAAATGCACGATATTGTGCACGCACTGGTAACCTCTAGGCTGGATTACTGTAATGCGCTCTATGTGGGGCTGCCCTTCAGGTTGGTCCGGAAGCTGCAGCTGGTGCAAAATGCGGCAGCGAGACCACCATGTCACCCCGCTGTTGAAAGAATTGCATTGGCTGCCCATTTGCTACTGGGCAAAGTTCAAGGTTCTAGTTTTGGCATACAAAGCCCTATACAGCTCGGGACCAGGATGCCTGAAAGACCGTCTCACCCCTTATATGCCCAGTCGATCACTGCGCTCTGCAGGTGAGGGCCTCCTGCAGATACCATCGTATCAGGAGGTTCATTCTGCACAATATAGGAAACAGACCTTTAATGTGGCGGCACCTACCCTGTGGAATTCCCTCCCTTTGAATATTAGGCAGGTGCCATCTCTGCTATCTTTTCGGCGCCTTTTGAAGACTTTCCTCTTCCAACAAGCCTTTTAAGTTGAGACCTATCCCTGTCTGCATCTGTGTCAGAATTGTTTAATATGTTTTTTAACAATGTTTTTAACCCTTTTTTAAGGTTGTTTTTTAAAATTGTTTTTAATGCTGTTTTGTATTAATGTATTTTAAGATCTGTTTTTATGAAGTTTTAAAGTTTTTTGGTGCTTTGTTTGCTGCCCTGGGCTCCTGCTGGGAGGAAGGGGGGGGAAATACAAATTAAATAAATAAATAAATAAATATATTTCTTGACGCCCAAATGGAATCACTTTCAGAGTTATGGCATGACAAATTAACCCAAGAATCAGGGGTTGTGTCCAATGTTCTCCGCCCACTAGCGCGATGGCTCTTATGCTAGTGGACAGATGATTTTTAATGTTGTGGAACAGGGGAATCCAATGCAACAGTTGCACTAGCGGAAACTCGTTGTGCAACAGATTGCACAATCTATAATGCAACAAAGTTGCCAGCATCCTGCTTATGCATTTTCTTGTGCAACAATGTTCTGCTTGCCCAAACTTTTCACCAGCAGAAGTATACCTGTAAATGATTTAAACTTAGCGCTATATTAGATGCAACCCATCATGTGTGCATCTCTATTGGGAAACATAGATACCTTAGTAGACAGATTCACTAACCACTTACACTGCTATAGTCCCATTGAAGTCAATGGTACATGAATCACATAGTTTTCTTTACAGTTTTTTTTCTTTTAATGTTGAGTGAAATCAATTGTTCAAAGAGCATCTGAGAAGATTTAGCTTATAAATCATTCACAGCAAGTAACAACTTCAAAGAAGGAATTAAGCTTAAGAGGAAATGGTATAATATATAACTTTATTTGCATGGCTGGATGTTTGAGAATAGTGTCTTGCAAATGTTAATTTCTCAACTGGAAGTTGAGTAATTATAGTGGAAGGCTAGAATCTGAATAACTGTAGAAGGATTTGGAAAAAAAATATCTCACCATTAAAAACCTTTGTAAGAAAATTATATCAAATTTATGGCAAGCAGATTACTCAAGCTTTTCTGCAAATTCACTGAACTGCATGCAAACTATTGCACATGTTAATAATGTTATATCACAAGAAAATTAGTTCAAGATGGTTGTGCCTTGGCAAACCTTTAAATTATTTGCCTTGGTAAGTGGTGTAAAAGTAGACTGGCCATTATAAAGTTAAACTTTTTTTTTTAAAGTCATGTGCAAAGAAGAAATTCAGCCATATAATTCATTTATTTGTATATGTATCCCAATTAATGTGAAGCTTGAGGCAGTTTATAAAATATAAATATGTAAGGAAAACAGTGAAAGCCGTTATTAAGACTGCAGTCTTAAACCCACTTGTATCCTCACTATTAACTATAAGTTTTTGTTTAAGAAGTCTGTCCTGTGTAGGACCCACTAGTGGAGGGAGGAGATGGGAGGAGTAAGGAGAGAGATAAAAGGATAGATCTGCACCATACATTAAAGCAGTATCATCCCACTTTAAACAGTCATGGCTTCCCCCAAAGCAGCCTGGGAGCTGTGGTTTGTGAAAGCTGCTGAAAGTTGTTAGGAGACCTCTATTCCCACCACAGAGCTGCAATTGTCAGAGTTTCCTGGGAAGAGCAAATGACTGTTACACCACTCTGGAAATTGTGGCTCTGTGAGGTGAATACAGGTCTCATAACAGCTCAGCACCCCTAACAAACTACAGTTCCCAGGATTCTTTGGGGGAAGCCATGACTCTTTAAAGTGGTATAATAGTGCTTCAAATGTATATTGTGTATGTGGCCAGACTGGAAAATGTAAACTGAGGACTGGATATGATGAATAGCTCCTTAAGAATCACTAAAATCTATTACTCATGGGTAAAGGGACAGATGAGTTGTAGTGTTATGAGAGGAAAAAAACCTCTCTCTATTCACTTTCTCCACACCATGTATAATCTCATAAACCTCTGTCAGGTTGTCCCTGCCCACTTACTCATGCTGTGAGCTGTGAAGATACAAGCACATTTTTTCAATGCAAAACACTGCAATCCTGTTTTCATATCAATTGATAGATATACTCAGTATTTTGTATGATGAATATGCTTTATTGTGAGAACTGGTGACTGGATCAATAAAATGACTGACAGCACATTACATCATTACATGCATACTCTCTTTAACAGATCATATTTACTCAGAAGTAAACTAAGTTCATTTGCAACAAATTGCAGGAGTGGGATTCACATTGTTCTTCACCACTTAGTGATTGCAAAGCTCATCTTGTGATCAAAAACAGGGCTATTTTAACCTCTGATTGTTCCACCATAGTGTGAGGTTCATGAGAACCACAAAAATATAGAAAGTGATTATACACATTTCTGCATTCATTTTCTCTAAAAGGGAATATGCAAATATTTGTGAGGCCTATCAGCATCCTGACTTTGCATTAAGTTTCTTTCCATTCTTGTAATGTCACATGAGGATTACAGGATATAAAAAAAATCTTTTAAAATTAAAATTGCCATGGTAACTTCCTGCTAATGTTGTACCAGTTCTATCAGTAACTCAGTCTCAAGGCAAACATCTCTGGGTTGGCAGAGTGAAAGAAAATGCATCTTGATAAAAGAAGTCCTTTTTTTTTTTCTTCAGTATATGCTTAGTGTTTTAATTCATGTCTTGGTAGGCACTGTCTCTGCAAAGCATCCTCAGTGGATTCTGAATTAAAATATATTTACATATGTATCCAGTTTCATAATAGCACACTTGCACTGAAACATATTAGATTGAGGCATCCATTTTAATGAAGGCTTTTAACAGTCTCAGTATGGCAATAGTCTACAATCTGGTGGATAAATATGCCACAAATGACAAATTAATATGTGCTGGCCCTCATCAGCAATGGAGACAAATGTTATTCTAATATTTTGGACTCTACTCAGTTTTGTCTGTCTAGGGAAAAGTTGATGTGAGTGGCCTGTGGATCTGCAATAAAGAGGAATAAAGTGCCCTCTATTTGAGAAAAGGGTGAGCTGCATCTTGCCTTGCAAAAAGACTGAAGGGTTAGAAGATTCAGAAAGAAATGGATTTTATTAAGCTGCCAAAGCCATTAAACTGCTTACATATTGAAAGGAGTGTGATATTGAAAACCCAGTGGGACTCCTGTTTAGATCGGCCAGGAACAGGTTTGTTTTGTTTGCCAAAGGACAATATGTTTCGCCATACTAGTGTTTTCATTGACGTCACTTCTCTTTAGCTGTTTTTTTCTTCCCCCAGGTAGGACATTTTAGAATTCTTAAGGATCCTCAGGGTGAACTCCTAGCGACACCACATCTGTGAGGAGGAAACTGAACTAATGCTTAATGGCAATTGGGCAGATAATCCACGTAAATTTTACAGTTGAATTTGCTTTGTTTGCTCGGATCCGGCAAATATTCCAACCATTTCCTATAGCCAGGGGTAGGTTCTTACGCCAATCCAGTGTAGCTCAATACAGTGAAATAATAACCCTCCAAGTTGGGGGGAGTTCCATTTCTCTCAGATGCTACTGCAAAAGAGTTTCTTAAAAGCTAAAGCATGACAAGTTGGCTACAAATGGTAGTGGCTGTCTACTGCCAAGGAAGACAAGAGCTGCAGAGAGGGAGAAAGAAAGATTACCTTGCAGAGGACACACAACAGCATTTTCAGAAGACAAACAAGAAAAGTACAAAGGAGTGGTGGTGATGGGGAAACCCTATTTGGCCTTGATAGGTATCATACACTGAAGTCAAAGAACACTTTTTGTAAGTCATAAAGCTAGCAACTGGTCAGCCTGACATGGTAAACTCCAGTGCAAATTTAGAGAGAGAACTTTCATATTTTGACTGCTGCTTTTCTAACTATGCCAGGTGAAAGCCCTTTCCAGGCCTACTGAAGTACAGCAGGTTCCTTCTCACTGGCTGGAGCTTTTCAAACAGCAAGAATGTGCAAGAAATCCCAATGGGCAAAATCATTTCAGAATTTAAGCATCTGTAGAAACTAGGGTTGCCAGGTCAGAAGCATCTCAAACCCTGGGATTTCAGGGGCAGGGCTGAGTGATGTCATGAGGAAGGCCCGAGAGATGTCATTAAGCATGATACATTAAGCATCAACCACAGTTGCTTGGAGGATACAATTGAAACAAAAACATTTCTCTTATTGGAAATTAAGATAGAAATCTTAGCTAAAAGATGGAGCCTGGGTAGGGAACATTTATTTTAGCCTATTTGCTTCTGGAAAAAAAGGGTTTAAGTGCCCCCAGTCACCAGAAGGCAACTGTAGGAAGAAGGGAGCTTAGTGTTGCAGAGATGTTAGATGGGAGCACTCAGGAGTAAAGATGGATGCCCCTGAAGGGACTAAGCCCCACAGAACTCAACAGGACTTACTTCTGAGTAGATATAGTTTGGGTTGCGCTGTTGGTAAAGCTTGACTAGGAATCCTCTGCAAATACATCCATATCCAAGCAAGATTGGCAACACATGCCTTGAATGCCCTGTCCCTACCTTTTAACATGGCTACCCCAAACCTCTTTACAGATTTGACCCTTCACTTTAGAAAAAGGTCTGAGAAATGAGTAAGAGTAAGAAGATTCCCTACCCTTTTCTGTCTACTTGTGGGCTGCTATAAACTCACAGCCAACCCAATTCCAGTGAGTAATAACTGACAGAGAGAAAACACACATGCTTTGGTCTAACTTCAAAGGCAGCAGCTTGGGAACATTACAATTGCAGCCACACTGCTAAATATGTGAATTCTCTTTCATCACTATTGGGCAAGAAACAAACCATCATGCAACCAACAAGGTGCATCATCAGTGGGTTTAAGGGGATAGAGCTGAGCACATGGAACCACTGTTGTTGCTTTTATGGATGAAAGGGAGTGAGGATAAAGGTAAATGAAATGCAAATAGAACAGAAAAACAAAATACAGTGATGATTTCTGAAATGCGATACCATACCAACCACAAGATTCCTATGAGTAAGGCAGAAAAAACTCAGCATCCCACAACCAGTCAGAATTTCTAACCAAAAACTAAACTAAAAAAATCCAGTCAGCCAGTCAGCCAAGGTCACAGAAATCTCTGTGCAGCGCAACCTGACCCAGGGTCTGCAATTAGTGCAGAATGCTGCCATACGATTACTGACATGAGTGAGACTCTATCAGAACATAATACCTCGCCTCTGAAATCTGCACTGGTTGCTGATTTGCTACTAGGCCAAGTTCAAGGTGGGCTTTCCATGTTATGGGTTCCACATAGTACTTGCTCTGCTCTTGTAAGAAATCAGTCCTTTAGTGTGTCAGCACCTACGCTTTGGAACTCCCTGCCTATTGACAGTAGGCAGACACCTTCATAGTAGTCTTTTTGGCACTTGCTAAAATCATTTTTGTTTAGGCAAGCCTATGCAGGCATGTAGTAGCTGTTGTGTTTTTTATTTATTTTTAATTCGGTTTTATTATTTTGAATGTTCTTAAATACCTCTCTTTAACTATGTTTGCCAATAATTTCTTTGTTTTAATTCCTTCTGTAACCCACTTTGAGATTTTTTACAATAAAGCTATAAATAAATGTTGTAAATAAAATACATAAATAAATTTTGGAGTCACTGCGGCCCTTGAGTCTCTTCCCACTTTTAGGAACAAAGGAATTTGCCTTATACAGACTCAGGCCATTTGGTACCATCTAGCTCAGTATTGTTGACATGGACTAGCATAAGCTCTCCAGGATTCCAGGCAATAGTCTTTTCCAGAAATTGAATTTTGGATCTTTGCATGCAAAGCATATGCCTTACCACTGAGCTACAACCCTTCCCCATTTAAAAAAGTATCTTTTAAAATTGTTCTTTTAAATTCACTAATGAATACACATCATACCTAGGACAGATCCATACCATGCATTTAAAGCACATTCAACACACATTTGAAACACATGAATCCCACCACAGAATCATGGGAAATGTAGTTTGTTAAGGGTGGTGGGAACTATAACTGTGAGGGGGAAACTACACTTCCCAGGATTCTTTAGAGGAAGTAATGTGCTTCAAATGTGAGTTGGATATGCTTTAAATGTATTGTGTGGATCTACTTCATAAACTTTGCCTGCTTACTAAATAATTTGTATAGAAAGTGGAAATTAGCTATAAAGTTTACTGGGTGACCATGGGCTACTCACCATCTCTCAGCCTGATCTGTCCCTCAGGATGAAAACAACAGAAGGGAACCATGACCACCCCAAGGAAGAAGGGCACACTTAAAATGTAGAGGAAATAATAATCTACAACCATAGTGTGAAATCAAATACTTATTGCGACACAGTATGAACAAATATTTATATAAGCATCAATGTCAAAGATGTTTATTATATACACAACCTGTAAATATATTTATAGTGCAATCCTACATTTGTTTACTCAGAAGCAAGTCCCAATGTATTCAATGGGGCTTACTCAAACAGGGAAGCATGCAGAGAACTGCAACTTCAAGTGATAAGGAACTTCATTCACCCAACCCAAGATCAGAATCATGCCACTTTAAGTTGTTTTGCAACTGTTTATACTTGTTTTTATGGTTATTGGAATTAATGGGCTTTATTTCTTATTGTGAGCTGTCTTGGTTTCCAGACTGCAACCCTACCTCACAGGTTGTTGGAAAGATTCCATATACACAAACACACTGCAGATGTAAATATATATACATATATGTATTTCATGTTCCCTCATGAGCGCTTTGGCTCAAAAGGTTCCATTTTGTCTGGAAAGAGAAGCTGGGAAGATCCAATAAATAGAAAACACACAGAAACCCTGTGTGGAAACGCTCATGGGAGTGTCTCTTTGAAATCCTCAAGAGTGTCTCTCTCTGCCCTCCATACTGGTGCAGGACCTTGAAACCATTCATGCCCAGTCTTCTTCCAGTTCCTAATCTAACTACATATCAATTGGCTATGGAGAGCCCTGAGATTGCTGAATGTGCTTTAAAATAAATACTTTAAAACCTGATCTCTCCTCTTTTGTTAAGCCGTAAAAGACAATTGTCTACCTTTTGTGCACCTGGAAATTGCCATTCCTGGACAACCCTATTTTGGGGTGTGTATTGTAAATTGCTATAAATGTCTTAGAACCCCTGGACTCAGTCAGTCTTTCCATCCATGAGTAGAACTTTTCCAAAGGCTGCTGGCAGAGAGAGTTTGGCTGTTGCTGCTGCTGCCACTACCAGCGATAGCAGAACCTCAAAACAGAAAAACAGAGGCAACAGCTATTTGTCTCATGCAAATAGTGCCCACCACCACAACCATTTGCAAAAGTGAGAAAATGACACACACACAGAGCAATTCACCCCCTCCAAATGGGATGGTAAATTTCCAGGTGTTTTGTTCAGCCCTACCTGAAATACCCCTGTCTGGCATTACCTTCTGAAGCAGGTTTGTTTGTAACTTGAAGAAAACAACAAAAAGTCTTGTGGCACCCTTAATGACTAACACATTTATTATGGCATACACGTTTGTTGGTTACTTACAGTCTACTTCATAAGATTCATGGAATGAGATATTTGGTTGTGTCAGATGTGGTCAGGAAAACATCTGATGTCACAATGGATCTGATTGTGTATCTCATGGAATAGCTACAGATCAAATCCCTTTAAACATTTACTAGCTTTAGGCAGTATTTAGGCAGGCAGTTACTTTGAGGGAGAGTAGGGGAGCTAGTATACTCTTTTGCATATATATGTACTCTAATAATTTTGTTGTACAGCAAAATGGGAGCAGTGATTTACCAGGGATACCAGAAAATATGGACTGTCCCTGCTAAAAATGGATAGTATAAGTTCATAGATTGAATGAACAGGAATGCTAAATTTCCTGCTCCTGTCTTGGTGGATTGTGCTCCTGAAATGTTCCCATTAATTTCAGTGGTGCTTATAATAAAGAAATGCTTGGAAGACTGTGCCCCATAGATTCCACTGAAATAGATTCAGAATATTTGCCAAAAAGCATATATTTTTAGTGATTTTCACCGTTGAGTGTGATGTGAGTTTAAAGTTGGCTAGGTACCATCTCCTATTTCAGTCTCCCCAGAAATATATTAGAATGACAAAGTGATTTTTTTCCTCTTTTTATTTTCTTCTGCCTTTTTTTACCAATACAAGATTTAAGAGCAGAGGATGAACACAATAAATAAATGGAAATATGTTTTAACTTAAGTTCATGAGGTGGATTTCTCAACAAATTCACAAGCAAATAGAGAAAAATTGAAGAGTGAGCAAACTCCATGCTAAAATTAGAACAATTCTGAGTAAACATTTGTAGGAGTTGCCATCTGCTAACATATAACTCAGAGAGGTAATAAATTGCAAGCCATCCAATCAATTAATTACAAATGAATCATTCAACCAGCCCTGTTTACAATATATCTGAAAGAAATGTCTAGTAGACCTCTCTCATTAGGCACAGAATAACAACTTATCCATAGCTTCCTGGGCCTTCATGGTTATTACAATGCTAAACTCCATGACCAATGTAAAAGTCATGGAGATACCCTGGCCACAGTTCATATCTGCCAGCCCTGAACCACAGTATCTTAAGTGATATAAAGAAAACACTCCAAAAACGATTACCTTTATTCATGGAACCACAGCTGAGCATAATAAATTCCACCCAACATTGATGGAATAAGACCTGGTCTACACATACTCCAGAATGAGCAATAGGCCATGCCGCTTCAGCCTGTAGGCAAAGTTCATGTTTTTTAACTGGCCTTTATGGTCGTTAGCACTGCAGGAACTGGGTTAGAACCTTTTCCCCTGATGTACTATGTTTTTTACTTGCAGGAATCTTTTTATGTGGAGAATTAAAAAATGGCAAAGATATCCCCCCCCCCAGGAGAGAGCTAATTGTATAATTTACTCTACCACTTCAGGATTCTTTGTCTCATTCTCTTGTATGGACAGACATCACAGAATAACACAAGCATTCTTTGTGTCTGGAAAACTGAGAGACCCTTTACAAAGCAATTCACAAGAGCCCACAGTTTGGGGACACTCTGAAAGTTTATATCATCATAAGGTTACTGGGATTAAACACATTAGGCAACATTCCTGTTAATTCCTTCTTTCAGTGCATTGCCAACAATTCATTTCTCTTTTGATTAATAAATCCTAAAGAAGGAAAGACTGCTCCAAAAACATTATACTGCTTTCTAGTTTCTCAGGCCAATCATGCTGTGTGTTCGAAATAATTGAAATAATCAGCATTGAAATACTCTATTGAAATTGCTGTGACTGCAGTTCAGTGACAGAGAAGCAAACAAGGTATGCTTAAATAAACACTATCTCAGAAGTAAAGAATGAAAGGGGGGAGAGATTTGGTCTAACTATCATGGGTAATTGTTTTGGTTCTTCGTAGTAATGGGCAAACTCCCATTGGCTCGGCTCAAAACTTATTCTTTTTTTAGCTTAAATTGCTCAAAAGGGCTTGGGGGAATACTCAAATGGCTGAAATGGGTGCCATATCTCCACCATCTTTCCAGACAAAAACAGTACCCTTAAGAAGGGAGAGGAATGAGAGAGAGGGCTTGCCAGAGGCAGGCCTCTCCTTAATTGGCAATGACAATCCTGAGCATGCTCAGAAGCATCACTCCCAGTTACCCGCCCCCTTCTCAAAGGGTAAGAGCCCTTGCTTGTTTGGGGAAGGAGAGAAACTGACAGGTAGGGTTAGCTAGTGACAGGGTCAAACCACATTTTGAATTGGCAAATTCAAAAGGGATCTATGCTGGGCTGGGCTTTTCACACTGGGGATTTCATGTTTCCAACTCACTGCATAACAATTTCATCCCTTTCAGTAGTTTATTTATTTATTGCTACATTTATATCCCACCTTTCCCTCAAGGTGACATACAACACACACACCGATTTTATCCTCACAACAACCCTGTGACTGGCCCAAGATCACCCAGTGAGCTTCATGGCTGAGAGAGGATTTGAACCTGGTCTCCAAGGTCCCAGTCTGACACTCTGACCACTATACCACACTGGCTCATCTTCTATATTTCTTCCTATTCTTCCTATTTTTTATATAGTTCTTCCTATATTTTAGGTTCAGACGGATGCTTACTTCAGTTATATGGTTCAGATGGCACAGCAGTTTATCTTTGCATGAGCATATAAGAAGTATGAGTGGAGAAAATGGTAATTTGTAATTGAAGAGAGTTGCACAAAGTTCATGCAGTGGTTAGACTATATCCAGTCATTACTGAGCATTCATTCTGACTTGTTTATGAGACCATTATATGACAATGAGCATTCATCCTGTATTCACCCTTGATTTGCTTGCAGGATGTTTACATGTCTTCCTATTAGTCATTCATTTGTCCCACATTTTTCAATGCATTTCCACGACATTTTCCAAAGAGCAAACAGTTTGTTGTTTTTAAGTGGATTTATTATACCAGTGTGATTGAGTGCCGTAATCCACTTGAACTATGCAAACCTAAAGTTCCAGTATGCTCTTCAATTCCTCCTGCAAAATACTGAGGGGGCCCCTAGACTCATGTTTTATTGTGGATGTATTCTGCAACATATTCTTGACATATAAAATATCATTAGTGGTTGATTTATTCGGCTTTAGTTTATTCAGCGATGCTATCCCAATGCTACCACATCATTGCTGTCTGGAGAGGGACTATGGAAAGGGAAATGGACTGCCTTCAAGTCGATCCCGACTTATGTCAACCCTATGAATAGGGATTTCATGGTAAGCGGTATTCAGAGGGAGTTTACCATTGCCTCCCTTTGAGTCTAGTTCTCCCCAGCTGGCTAGGGCCTGCTCAGCTTGCCGCACAAGCCAGCCCCTTCCTTGCCACAACTGCCAGCTGGGGGCCAACTGGGCTCCTTGGGACTCTGCAGCTTGCCCACGGCTGCACAGGTGGCAGGACACATAACCCCTGAGCCACTCACTGTGGGGATGATCTTTAGCTGGCCCTTGACACCCAGGAGACACGAGTGGGGATTTGAACTCACAGACTCTGAACTCCCAGCCAAGCTCTCCTCCCCACTGTGCTATACCAGCTGTTTTGGAGAGGGATTCATAGGGTTGCCATAAGTCGGAATTGACTTGAAGGCAGTACATAGTGCAATAAAAGTGGAACAGAAATAAACTAGGACATTTGTGATATAAAAAGCAAATGATATTTCAGCAGGAAGTTACAGGGCATGTATTGACTGGCAATAAAGCAAAGTGATCTCCCCCCACCCCACCCCCAAAAAACCTGTTGTAGGCACAAGCAGTATCAAAAGTGGGATTGCGAATGACAGTCTCAATAGCATCATGAGTGCAAATCATCACAAATGTACAGTAATAGGACGTCTGGAGGAGATCTGACAGTCTCGAGGCACCCTTAATTGAAATGTTTATGTAAAGTACAAGAAAGAAAGAAAGAAAGAAAGAAAGAAAGAAAGAAAGAAAGAAAGAAAGAAAGAAAGAAAGAAAGAAAGAAAGAAAGAAAGAAAGAAAGAAAGAAACCATAGCAGTTTATATATCCCTAGCTACATTCAGACATTGAGTTTATTGTGTTAGATTAACTGATTATAATGGTGCCACTTCTGTCCCAAATTCAAACATTCCTTTCATACTGCAGTACCTGTTGCATTAAGGAACCATGGCTTTTTGACTGACATAGCACCATGTCACACTAAATTTCATTGACACTGCAACGACACACAAGAGACTTATTGCCATTGCCCACCCATTATGCACAGGCGCAGTGCAGATCCCTGTATGCTGAAATACAGGCACAATTTTTGTCAGGTGAATTGACACAAGTGGGAAACACATGGCATGCTGGGATACCATATTGCAGCATGTCACATGAACGGCTGCAGCTAATGCAAAGCTCCCACAATTTTCCAGGTTTCAGCCTTTGCAAACAGACTATTTCTGGAATCATGGGCAATGAGAATGATCAGAGGACTAGAAACAAAGCCCTATGAGGAGAGACTGAAAGAACTGGGCATGTTTAGCCTTGAGAAGAGAAGGCTGAGAGAAGATATGATAGCACTCTTCAAGTACTTGAAAGGTTGTCACAAACAGCGGGGCCAGGATCTCTTCTCAATCATCCTAGAGTGCAGGACACAGAATAATAGGCTCAAGTTACAAGAAGCCAGATTTCAGCTGAATATCAGGAAAAAACTCCTGTTAGAGCGGTACGACAATGGAACCAATTACCTAGGGAGGTGGTGGGCTCTCCAACACTGGAGGCATTCAAGAGGCAGCTGGACAGTCACCTGTCGGGTATGCTTTAATTTGGATGCCTGCATTGAGCAGAGGGTTGAACTCGATGGCCTTATAGGCCCCTTCCAACTCTACGATTCTATGATTCTATGATTTATCATGGAAATGGGTGCTGAACTTCCACTATGTTCTGCTATATTTCCAGAACTGGCTTTTATGTCATATGAAAGATCAAATAAAGTGCAGAAATTATGAGGTAAGGAATCAGTGGAGATATGGAATAAAGTGCAGTGTGAAAGCAGCATCTCTCTTTCTGATACTATGGATGGGGTTAGCTGCATGGTGCCAATCCGCATGCATTTTGATAGTCTGTCATATCTTTGCTGGCCCATCCTTTTTTTGTTTCTGCTTTCTCTGGCTCTTGCCAATTCAATCTGCTGTGCGCGTTTTTGGGTGATTTTATCTGCAGGTGTTTTTTTTTCAGGTTGCAAAAATTACATAATTGTTTTTGTAGATACTTATGTAAATGACAGCATTCCACATAGTTTTTTTGGCGGCGGAGAAAAACATTGTGTAATTTTTAGGTTGCTTTACTATCTGGTTTAAGCAAAGAATTCTCAGTTTATTTAAACTGTTTAAAAACTCTCACACTTAGACAGGGCACCAGTAGCTGTGCCAATGACTGAACATCAACAAGGGTCTCATGAGGGGCGGCAACAGAAAGTTTAAAAAACACAGTCTGAGAGAGTGTGGGAGAGGTGCAGGCAGGCAGATGGCAGCGGTGCCCCACCACACCGCACAGACACTGTCTGTCACTGTCAGCCACACAGTGACACACACACATTTAGCACAGAGAGAGAGAGAGAGAGAGAGAGAGAGAGAGAGAGAGAGAGAGAGAGAGAGAGAGACCTTGGTTAGCTCAGGACAGCAGCAACAAAAGAGGGACAGGGGTGGGGCGAGGTGGGTAGCATGAGTCAGTCTCATCATTGTAATGTTTCCTAAGCAAGAGATTCAGAATGCTCTGAGATATCTTGTTTGAAAAATATAACATTGAAGGATGATTTGACAATTAACATTGAAGACATATATAGCCAATTTTGTTTTGCATTATATTGCAATAATAATTTTTTTTCATAATATATAATGGACAAATGGAAATCCTGTGGTTAACACAACTTCTTAATTACAAAAAAATATGTAAAATAGGGGGAGGATTTCGGGGGGGAAATATTGCTGATTGCAGTCGCGGCTGCAAAATCCATGGCAATTACAGCCGTGGCCCGCCACAAGAGATAAGTGCTGCTCCAAAGGGATAGCAAACTAGCAAATTCAGTTGGGATCTGGTACAAGGTTCGATTTTGTCAGATATTCTCCCCCATCCCTATCTGATACTGGGGACCAAGCGCTGATGTTGCAGAGGGAGATCTGATGTGAGATTTCTCTTCTCTGCTATTGCAGAAACATCTGTCACCCTTGCCCAGCTAATGTCATAGATCTCCAATGTTGGTAGGGCCAAAAAGGTTTTCCTTTTCCCTCCCTGCCATCTCTAGCAAACCAGAAGTGGGTGGCTCCACACTATCAATATGTTGCAGGAGGGATTCAAGTGTATACCCAAACTTTAGGTTTGGGTATTTAAAGTGAATTAAAGTGCTCTGTTGCCCTAGCACAAGAAATACGGCTTAAAAATAAAACAAAACACCCTACTATTTGTGGTTAGGAAAGTGATGGGGAAATGCATTGAAAAGTATGGAATGAACAAATGTTTAATGTGAAGACATTTAAACACACCACAAGCAAATTGGGATCAATGCAGGATGGCAAATAAGAATATATAGTCAACATAGGCTAGACGCAGTCTAATCACCATGTAAGTTTTGTGCAAGAAAACCGGGATGAATGTTGAATAAATAGGTCATCTGGGGGAGTCCTATGAAAGGTAGACACCGCTGGCAGCTTGGTCAACAGCTCCTGTTGGAGCTACATGGCTTAGCCTCAAACTAATCGTATTTTCTACTATTTTTTTGCCTTGCTCTGTTGGACGAGGGTCCTCAGCTCATACCTCTTCTGTATCTCACCTGGTCTGCTCATTTGTTCCTTGCCTGCTTGTACTTCAGTTTCTCTATCATCTAGTTGTCTAGATTAATTTTAAGCACATACTTAGCTCCCCCATTCA
Source organism: Rhineura floridana (assembly GCF_030035675.1). Lineage (NCBI taxonomy): Eukaryota > Metazoa > Chordata > Lepidosauria > Squamata > Rhineuridae > Rhineura > Rhineura floridana. Next base: position 46,805,113 of record NC_084484.1, on the reverse strand, counting down.
AACCAACGGGACTCAAAAGTGCTTAGTTATGGTTGGTTTGTACCTGAAATTACTCAAGTGAAATTATTTTGGGTGACGCCAACTGCATTGCAGAAAACTAAAGGCACATCAAGCATCAAGGCACATTATTTTAATAACTAATCCTTTCCCCTTCCCCTTTTTATAAAAAGTATATTTATACCCTGTAATAGAAACATCACTGGATGGATAACACTTAAACTACTATAGAATCAAGTGTGACTTTTATCACCTTTTTTTTATACGTATAAAAATAAAGGGGAAAAAATAAACACAGAATATGCCCCAAACTGGACAAGTATTAGCAAAATAGCATCGATGAATGATTTGCTTTCTCATGTGGAATTTTCCCACAGATCTCATTATGGTCAGTTCTAATCCCAATAATATCATTTAAGGTGTTGTAGGAGAAATGTGACATCGTTGCAGGAAGGCTATGTTTTCTGTCATCCATCTATAACTCTCACTCAAGTAACAACGTATATTTAGACTGGAGCATAATCCATCACATGGGTCACACAAAATGAAGGCCCTCAAATAATGGGCATGTGACTCCTAGAGACTCATGTTTCCCTGATAATATCTAATATAACAAACACCTGGCATAACACCATTATATCCATTTTTTCTTTACCACCTTCCCTTTCCAATTGCAGCATTTCTCTTATTAGATGTTATCAGGGTGATATGTGGTAGAGGCAAAGTGGCAGCTGCTACATGTCTCCCATTATGTGTAGTTTAGGGAGACCACTTACACACTGTCAAAAAAAGAGAGGACAAAATATGACACCAATTTGCATGTTCCATGTATAGGTGTAAATTTAGGAATAATTACTATAATTTAAATAGAAATGCAACAGATCTTATCATAGTTGGAACTGTGACCAGATGACCCATGTGCCTGCTCAGTCTACCATCCAGGAGCTAACCCTCCTTATGGTTCTCTTTCTTCAACCTACACTTCAGCTGCACACGCCTTCAAACAAAAGATACATTCAAATAGAGACCAGTCCTCCAACAGCCTTTCTAATCAAGGGCTGTCTACTGTAAAATTGGACACATGGACACTGGTCAAGCTAGGCCCTAATTCCTAATGCAAAATCAGGCTGTGGCCCTGATTTACTGAATTAAGAAACATTATTTAAATGGTTTCTATATCCCCCTGAGGAATAAATCAGATTTTGAGGCATCCAGACATTTAAATCCAATCATAACAGAATAACAATGTGGGAACTATTGCACCAATGGGGAAAGACAGAGATGATCACTCACCTTCCTTATTTGAATGACAGATGTAAAGCATTCGATGCCATAGACATGGAGTAAAATTAAAATCCTCATCCACCGTCTGGAATAGTACAGTCCCACTTATTCCATAATATATGTTTTAACTGAATGTGCAGATCAGCTCTGATACATGATTTAGATGGTCCTGTTCTCTTTCCTGTTCATTCCAAATATGTAAGATCACTGCAGACTGATTGATAGTTTGTGCTAGTTATAAAATGAGCACAGTTTTAAAATCTTGCACCATTGTTTATTATTGCATGTATATCCCACCTTTTTATCCAAGGAGCTCAAAGTGGCATACATTATTCTCCCCCCTCCCATGTTAAACTCACATCCACACTTAGTAGGTTAGACTGTGATACCTTAACTGGTCCAAGAAAAGAAAAAAGCTCATCCAGTGAGCTTCATGGCTGAATGCGGAGTTATACCCTGGTCTCCCATGTCATAGTCCAACACACTAATCACTTCTCTGTACTGACTCTGGGCAACCTGTGCATGAGGTCCTGTCTTCATATAGCCCTCAATACCTGACTTGATACAGCCCTCAATACCTTCGCAATTTGCCCTATTCTTCCACCACATCAGGGTTCTTCCTGTTCATTTCTTCCCATTTCTTATTTCTGTGTCAAGTAATAAAGGATTTACTTTCATTTGCTTTTCAAAAGAGTAGTTATATTGTTGTTGTTATATGCTTTCAAGTCAATTACAACTTATGGTGACCCTATGAATCAGCGGCCTCCAATAGCATCTGTTATAAACCACCCTGTTCAGATCTTGTAAGTTCAGGTCTGTGGCTTCCGTTATGGAATCAATCCATCTCTGGTTTGGTCTTCTTCTTTTTCTACTCCCTTCTGTTTTCCCCAGCATTATTGTCTTTTCTAGTGTATCATGTCTTCTCATGATGTGTCCAAAGTATGATAACCTCTGTTTCAGCATTTTAGCTTCTAGTGATAAAGGTAAAAGGTGTCCCCGCACTTGTAGTGCGAGTCGTTTCCGATTCTTAGGGTGACATCTTGCAACGTTTACTAGGCAGACTGTATATATGGGGTGGGATTGCCAGTCCCTTCCCCAGCCTTTCTTTACTCCCCAGCATATGCCGGGTACTCATTTTACCGACCACAGATGGATGGAAGGCTGAGTGGACCTCAACCCCTTTTACCGGAGATTTGACTTCCTCCTTCCGTTGGAATCGAACTCCGGCCGTGAGCAGAGCTTCGGCTGCGTTACCGCCACTTACCACTCTGCGCCATGGAGAATCTTCTCATTATGTGTCCAAAGTATGATAACCTCAGTTTCATCATTTTAGCTTCTAGTGATAGTTCTGGTTTAATCTAACACCAATTATTTGTCTTTTTTGCAGTCCATGTTATGTGCAAAGCTCTCCTCCAACACCACATTTCAAAGGAGTTGATTTTTCTCTTATCCGCTTTTTTCACTGTCCAACTTTCACATTCATAAACAGAGATCGGGAATACCATGGTCTAAATGATCCTACTTTAGTGTTCAGTGATACATCTTTGCATTTGACAACCTTTTCTAGTTCTCTCATAGCTGTCCTTGCCAGTCCTAGCCTTCTTCTGATTTCTTGACTATTGTCTCCATTTTGGTTAGTGACTGTGCCAAAGTGTTGATAATCCTTGACAAGTTCAATGTCCTCGTTGTCAACGTTAAAGTTACATAAATCTTCTGTTGTCATTACTTTAGTCTTTTTGACGTTCAACTGTTGTCCTGCTTTTGTGCTTTCCTCTTTAACTTTTATCAGCATTCGTTTCAAACCTTTACTGGTTTCTGCTAGTAATATGGTATCATCTGCATATCTTAAATTATTGACATTTCTCCCTCCAATTTTCATCTTTTCACAGTCATCTTTTCGGTTGCCCAAAAAATGTGTTTGCAAGAAACAAATTATTGGCTTCACAGGATCCATTAAGTCTTTCTCCTGCTTCATTTCTGTCTCCTAAGCCCCATTTCCCCACAATTTCTAATTCTTCTCTGTTCCCTCCTTTTGCATTCCAGTCCCCCATGATTATCAACACATCTTGTTTTGGTGTGTGATCAATTTCTTCCTGTACTTCTGCATAAAATCTTTCCAATTCCTCTTCTTCTGTGTTTGCTGTTGGAGCATAGACTTGGATTATGGTTATATTAATAGGTTTCCTGTTTAATCTCATTGATATCATTCTCTCAGACCTTGTGTTATAGCTCCTAATTGCTTTTGCTACATCACTTCTCACTATTAAAGCAACCCTGTTTCTTCTTAATTTCTCATTTCTTTCATAAAATACTTTGTAGTTGCCTATTCCTGTTCATTTTCATTCATTCACACCAAGTATTGTAATGTTGCTGTGTTCCATTTCTTGCTTGACAATTTCTAACTTTCCCTGGTTCATGCTTCTCACATTCCATGTTCCTATTGGGCTTCCTTTGGGCTCTGGACTTTCTTTCGGCTTTGACCCAGCTGCGTCATTAGTCACAGCACTACTTGTACTTGTCTGTTGTTCTTCCGCAGTAGGTCACTGAGTGCCTTCTGACCTGGGGGTCTCATCTTCCAGCACGATGTTGTGTTGCACTTTGGATAGTCTGTTCATAGGGTTTTCATGGTAAGAGGTATTCAGAAGTGGTTTACCATTGCCTTCCTCTGAGTTTGGGTGCATCTTAATCTGGAGTCTCAGCATTGACACCTTGGATGATCCTGCTAGGAGTCTGTCTTCTTGGTGTAGACTCCTGATGGCATTGCTCTCAGCCAGAGCTTGGAAAAGTTACTTTTTTGAACTACAACTCCCATCAGCCAGCATGGCCACTGAATTGGGCTGATGGGAGTTGTGGTTCAAAAAAGTAACTTTTCCAAGCTCTGCTCTCAGCTTCTTTGACACTCTCAACCCCCCTCACCACGTTAAGGTCTGCATCCTAGAGCTATATTGGTCTGTAGTAAAATAATAATATTAACAACAACAACAGTAATATTTTTTTATTATCAGCATTCTTTTTTAAGAGTAAACCCAGGTCTGACACCAACATGCAGCCAGGTTAGGCTGAGGGACCCTGAAGAGCCGGGCCTTAGGCAGGGAGGGTGGAGTTCCCACTTTGCAATCCACTGCAACATTGGGTTGCAGGACCCAGTGGCCTGATGCTGTTGAAGATCACAGAGCGGGAGCTCCTATGCAACATATAGACACCCCCAATACAGGTGGTGTGGCCTTAAATAAGCCCACCGCACTTACCTCCAGTGTCAGCGCACCAGTGCACACTTTCTGCATGCTGCATGTGCATGCCTGCCATCACCCAAGATGGAGGTGGGAGCATCCGTAGCAGGTTGATGCCCCCACTGTCATCTTGGGTGATGGCAGGCAAGCACACACAGTACATGGTGCATGCACATTGATGCACTGATGTGGAAGGTAGGTGGGGCCGGCCGGCCTATTTAAACCCTGCACCATCTGCACTGGGAGGGGGTTTTGGGGAGTGTGATGCTGCAAGCCCTGGGCAGGCTGATGCCGAAGGGCCCACAGTCATGCCTGATGCTGGCCCTGAGTAACTCCATCAAAGTGAATGAAGCTTACTTCTGTATAGAGCTATATAGTTTTTGGAATTCTAAGCTGAAGTAGTGTTGTAAAAATTGAAGGACTTTTGCCTCTGGCTCCACCCACCACTGGAATGCAGCAACTGACAGATGACCTCCAAGGACATACAGGCTTCAAAAGAAGAAAGAGTTGCCCACTGCATCCCTGCTCCCCCCCCAATAAAAGGGCAAACCCAAAAGTTGGGCTGCATCTAGGGTTTCCAGGGTTTTTGCCTGGAAATGCCAGTTTTGGGGGGTCCTTTCCAGGTCTCCATGTGAGATACCTTAATCTTTGGACTCTCAGCTTTCATTAAAAAAAAAAGTTTCTAGGTGGTCTGGTTCAAAAGATATACACCAAAACATCATCATCAAGTTCTGTCAGAAGTCGGCTGCTCTAATCCCCACCCTTTCAGTTTTTTAGCCAATAAGTGAAGTCAGGGTTGTGATTGACAAGAGATTTGCTGACCTCCAAGCAATAGCTAGAACCAACTATAAACCTTGAAAACAGTTTCCTTTTCCTGTTTGTTTGCACATCAGAAGTTGAGTGAGTGTATAATATGTTATACATTTCTAATTATATGGAGTCAAATAAGTTTAAATTTTACTGGACTGTTCAAGAGGGCAGTTTATTTGTCTAATTCACAGCCTGTTTTGAAAATCTTTCCAATATGAAATTTTAATCCATTACCCACTTTTCTGGGATTAAAGCTGCAATGCTAATCCCACAAACCTGGGAGTAAACTCCATTGAATTCAGTAGGGCTTACTTCTGAGTAGACATGGTAAGGATTGTGCTGTAAATTAATGGGACTTTTGAGTGAACATAGCAAAGGATTGTGTAGTAAAACTTTCTCTTCCCCTCCAATCTTTTCTTTTTTAAGCAACTAGGCAGGGCTTACTTAGAATTATTATTAGAATTAGAATATATTACCCGCCCTTCACCCAAAGGTCTGTGCTTTTATCTGGTTGGAAACTAATACTGATTTTAAAAAAAATCTGCAATGACCAACTAGTTTTGACAATAAACTATTATATAGGATGTATGTATTTTTACATCTCCAGTGTGCGTGTAAATGGAATCTTTCCAACAACCCTGTGAGGTAGGGTTGGAAACCAAGGCAGCTTACAACAAGAAGTAAATCCAGCTGAAATCCAATAAGCATAAAACAAGTATAAAACAGTAGCAAAACTGCTTAAAGTGGCATGTTTCTGAACTTTGGGTTGGGTGAGTGAAGTTCCTTATCATTTGAGGTTGCAGTCCTGTGCACGCTTCCCTGTCTGAGTACATTGGGGCTTCTGAGTAAACATGCCTAGGGTTGCACTATAAATATCTTTACAGGTTGTGTAAATAATAAACATATTTGACATGCATCCTTATATAAATATTTCTTCATACTATGTCTCAATATGTGTCTGATTTCACATTATGGTTGTACATTTTTATTTCCTCTACATTTAAGTGTGCCCTTCTTGCTTGGGGTGGTCATGGTCCCCCTCCATTGTTTTCATCCTGAGGGGCACATTAGGCTGAGAGATGGTAAGTAGCCCATGGTCTCTCAGTAAACTTTGTACCTTATTTCCATTTTAAAAATAATTAAAATTATTTATACTCAGGCAAAGTTTATGAAATAATGCAGATCCACATAATACATTTAAAGCACATCCAATTCACATTTAAAGTGCATGAATCCTGGGAAGTGTAGTTTCCCCTTCACAGTTATAGTTCCTACCACCCTTAACAAACTACAGTTCCCATGTTTCTGTGGTGGGATTCATGTACTTCAAATGTATGTTGGATGTACTTTAAATGCATGGTGTGGATGTGCCCTAGCTATGCTGTGCATTCATTAGTGAACTGAAAACAGCAATTTTAAAATATAATTTTTAAGCAGGGGAAGGGCTGTAGCTCAGTCATAGGGCACATGCTTTGAATGCAAAGGTCCAAAATCCAACATCTGGAAAAGACTATTGCCTGGAATCCTGGAAAGCCAAAGCTAGTCCATGCCATCCGTACTGAACTACATAGTACCAAATGGCCTAAGTCAATATAAGGCAAATTCCTTTGTTCCTAAAAGAGGAAAGAGACCCAAGGGCCACAGTCATTCTGAAATTTATTGATATATTTTCCTTACAACATTTATATACCACTTTATTATAAAAAACCCTCAAAGCACTTTACAGAAGGAATTAAAACAGTAAAATTATTGTCAAAAACAAGTAAGACAGGTATTTAAAAACATTCAAAATAATAAAACCAACAATGAGTTAATACAGATAAAATCATAATAGCTTCTACATGCCTGCATAGGCTTCCTAAACAAAAATGTTTTTTAGCAGGTGTCAAAAAGAGCACCTGCCTAATGTCAATAGGCAGGGAGTTCCAAAGTGTAGGTGTTGCCACATTAAAAGATCAATTTCTTATAAGAGTAGAACAAATACTATGTTGCACCCGTAACATGGAAAACACACCTTGAACCTGGCCTGGTAGCAAATCAGCAACTAGTGGAGATTTCAGAGCACAGATATTATGTGCTGACAGGGACTCATTCACAGAAGCAATCATGTGACACATTCTGCACTAACTGCAGCCCCCAGGTCAGGTTGTGCTGCATGGGGATTTCTGTGACCTTGACTGACTGGCTGCCAGGTGTTTTTAGTGTTGGTTTTTGGTTAGGAATCCTGACTGATTGTGGGATGCTGAGTTTTCTGCCTTACTCATGTCAATCTTGTTGTGGTTTGTATGGTATTGCATTTAGGAAATCATCAATGTCTTTGTTTTCGTTTTTCTATTTGCATTTCATTTACCTTTAACCTCACTCCCTTACATCTATAGAAGCAACAACAGTGGTTCCATGAGCTCAGCTCAACCCCCTTAAACACACTGATGACACACCCTGTTGTTTGCATAATGGTTTGTTTCTTGCCCTATAGTGCTAAAAGAGAATTCACATACTGGGAAGTGTGGCTTCAATTGCTATGGTTCCCAAGCTACTGCCTGTGAAGATAGACCAAACCATGTGTGTTTTCTCTCTGTCAGTTACTTACTGGAATTGGGTCGGCTGTCCAAGTGAGTTTATAGCAGCCCATAGGATAGGCAGGAAAGAGTAGATAATCTTCTTAACTCTTACTCATTTTCCAAACCTCTCTCTGCATTGAAGGGTCAAGTCTGTAAAGAGGTTCAGAGCAGCCATGTTAAAAGGCAGACAGGGTATTCTAGGCAGGGGTTGCCAACCCTGCTTTAACATCAATATCTTTGTAGAGGATCCCTAATCAAGTGTTACCAATAGCACAATTCTACCATATCTGCACAGAAGTAAGTCCTGTTGAGTTCTATGGGGCTTAGTCCCTTAGTAAGTGTGTTTATAATTGCAGCCTTCAGGAGCATCCATCTTTAGTCCTAAGTGCTCCCATCTAACATCTCCACAACACTAGGCTCCCTTCTTCTTACAGTGGCCTTCTGGTGGCTGTCCTGGTCTGGGGGCACTTAAACCTTCTTGCCAGAAACAAGTAGGCTAGATTAAATGTTCCTTACCTAGCCTCCCTAAACAGGTGAGAAGGAGTGATCCCATCACTTCAGCTGGACCTGGGGACACCCTCATTTAGCTAAGATTTCTATCTTCATTTCCAATCAGAGATTGTTTGTTTGTTTGAGTGGTATGCTCCAAGCAACTGTGGTTGATGCTTAATGCGTCATGCTTAATGACATCATATGATTTATGATATTTCTCAACACATGTTGAATGCTTGGACTATCCCTCGGGGAAACAGAAAATAATGCACAATTATTAAGCCATCGATTCACAAAAGCATAGAGCTATCCTTCTGCAAACATGCATCACCACTACTGCCACACACATACACACACCTGAGCAGCAGACAGTGACAGAGAGCAATAATTTAAAGCAACAGACTAAATAGAAGTTAAACTCTTGAAAGCCGATCAGAATTAGGTATCTAGCAGCCATTTTCTTGAGGAAAAAAGTTCTCCTCTTAGGCTTGAAAAATTGGCATTTTTGCGCATCACATATCTAAAACCTAATGTGAGCATTTAACAACTGATAAATGGTGTTTATTTATCTTTGAAAATGGGACTCTACTCACTATCAGAGCTGACAGAATTGGAAAGATAAACCATGTACCACTGATACACCAGACAGAAAATGAGCTGCAAGCACAGTTTCATTCTCTAGCTTCAGCTATTTAAAAATGATTCATTCCTCTTTCATCTGCAGTGGCTTTACTGGGTACAGAATGATACCCAAATAATATTACTAATCATAATAGTACTTCATTATTACTTACTACCACAGATAACCAACATTTATTACTACAAGATTATAGTAGGGAGAGAGGATGAGAGATTTTGCCAAGTTTTGGGATGAGTCAGAAGGAATGAAGTTCAGCAATGAGCCTTCACAGTTTGGAAATAATTTATGGTGATTACCAGAGTTTGGAAAACTTATTTTTTTGAACTACAACTCCCATTAGTCCAATCCAGTAGCCATACTGGCTGAGGCTGATGGAAGTTGTAGTTTAAAAAAAGTAACTTTTCCAAGCTCTAGTGATTACTGAATTTCTTTGAATTTCTGCTCTTAAATAGCTTGGGCACATTCTGAGTTGATCACATTCTGAGCTGCTGGACTACAACTCCCAGCAAACCTGACCACTGGCCATGGGCTGATGGGAATTGTAGTCCAACAATATCTGGAGGCCCACAATTAGGGCTCAGTTGGATTTTTGTCTAACTCCTGTTTCAGGCAATAAAGATCACCAGGAGACACAAAGCCTTCATTACGTCCCTAAACCTTACCAAGAGGAACTTGCCATCACACCCCCAAAGAAGATTTGGAGACATGATATTGGATATAACAGGATTTTTGGAGAACTTGCAAACCACTTAAACCAAACTAACTAACCAACCAAATGACAGCTGGTATAGCACAATGGGGAGGAGAGCCTGGCTGGGAGTCCAGAGTCTGTGAGTTCAAATCCCCACTCGTGTCTCCTGGGTGTCAAGGGCCAGCTAAAGATCACCCCACAGTGAGTGGTTCAGGGGTTACATGCCCTGCCACCTGTGCAGCCGTGGGCAAGCTGCATAGTCCCAAGGAGCCCAGTTGCCCCCCAGCTGGCAGTTGCTGTCAGGATGCAGGATTGGGGCCCTGATGTTTCAGAAGATGAGGAGGGGGAGGGGTTCCTTTGGCCAGAGCCGTGTGAAGAAGACGCAGAGGAGGGGGAGGAAAGCTCAGAGATAGAACTGTCTGGCAGCAAAGACCTTGAATGTCCTACAGACACATGTCCTTCCCGTGAGCTTCCCACGCCTCCTCCCCCTTCGAGCTTAGAGCAGTTGGAGAAGGAGGGAGGGCAAGGGGGAATCCAACCTCCTCCTGATTGAGGGAAAAGCAAGGAGCCAGATGGTTTAGGCCTTGCCCCCCTGCTTTCCCCCATACCTGAAGCAGAGTCCTCAGAAGGGGAGGGGGCAGTAGCACCCCCTTCACCACGTACAAGGAGACAGCAAAAGAGGCAGCAAAAGAAGGGGGAGAGGAGGGGTGTGGATGAGAGCACTTTGAGGCGGAGTGAGAGAATTCGCGCTCGATTGCCCCTTTCTTAAGGGACAGGGGGAATAGTGGTTCCTTGTTCTGTCAACTCTCTTTCAAGTCGCAGGTTATGTTTCGTAGTGAAACTTCATGAGAAGGCGTAGTCTTTGTCTGGATATTACTTTAATAAAAACTGAATTGCTTTCACCAACTGGTCTGGTTCCTGAGTCCCAGCCTGGATACGACAGTTGCGGACAAGGAATGGGCTGGCTTGTGCAGCTGTGGCAAGCTGAGCAGGCCCTAGCCAGCTGGGGAGGACTACCCTCAGAGGGAGGTAATGGTAAACCACCTCTGAATACCACTTACCATGAAAACCCTATTCATAGGGTCGCCATAAGTTGGGATTGACTTGAAGACAGTCCATTTCCATTTCAACCAACCAAATTAATATTGTATGGGCAGGTGATGCTAAGAACAAACTCTGGTTGTGAAAACATCCCTCAAATCCCCTGGGCATGTACTTCAGCCGAATGCTGTGGCCCCCCCAGCCAAGGATAGGGAGGAAGCTCCTCCTTCCTAACTAGTGGAACTTAGGGTGTTACCCCAACGTGCGCAACTGGGCCCTGCTGTAATGGTGTTCACCCAATTGTGCAAGTCAGTTACTAGGCACCCCGCAGTTCCCCCCAGGCATGTAGTCTTATCAGTTCCCTAGAAGGTGCCTTTACCCCCAGTATGCCTCAGTATAAATCTAATTTTCACCTGCCCATACTCCATGTCAACAAGGAAGCCACCCACCCCACTCCAAAGTCTATCGAATTTACCCCAACGGTATGAAGTAGGCAAAATGGAAGGGACACAAAAGGATGTGCCCCCCCAACAAATCCTACTCAGCCCCTACTGGCAACTGGCAAAGCCCATAGTGTACAAAGGGAGGGGGTGGCAGGTGCAGAAAAAAAAAGGACAAGAGGGTCAGCTTGGTGGGCGGACCTGGCTTTTAAGCTCAATCTCCATCCCACTTTCATTGGCCAGAACACCCCACATGCCACCACCCTTTTAACCCTTCCCACAAGGAGGCACTCTCACAAGTCTCCTTTGATGGAAAGAGGTGAGGTGGAGGCAAACGGGTCCCTGGTCATGGTGGGAACAATATTCCTAGTGATAAGATCTCTAGGAAGTTTGCTAGGGCTTCTGAGCCCTTAATAAGATGCAACACTAGGGATCTTTGCAAATGAAGGTCCAATTTTTTATGATCTAGTAAAAGTTTGAGGAGCAACCCTCCCTTTTCAGCTACTCCAATTCCTGCTACTGGGAGATAAGTATGGGAGAGGCTCACAAGGAGGTTTGGGAAGAGGAGCGTCCAGGACTTAGAAGAGTGTAGAGGTGAGGAGACCTCAAAGAGAAAGGAAAATGTTTCAAAAACAGTTTGCAAAACAGCTTGGTGGGGGAGATAATGCTCTTATTGAAAACCAGGGTGTTCACTTATACATTGCCCAAAAATAGATTTGTATAACATTGCGCATGCTGATTCATAAGTTCAAAATTAGAAATAATTATTATAATTTAAATAGAAATACATCTCACCATAATGGGAAAGACTGCGACCAGGTGACCTGTGTGCCTGCCTGATCAGATGGCTGTCCATATGTTACCTATCAATGGACAATGTCAAGACCCTGCTCTCCCTTAAACCAGACTTGGACTGTACAGCTGTTCAGAAACAAGATTTCTCTGACAGCTTTTCGAATAGAGGGACCCCACAGTCAAACAGAGGACTGCGATTTGTAAAATGGGACATACACCTAGCAAAAGCATTCCCTAGTCAACATTTCCTAGTGTAAAGTAGCTCTTTGGATCTTGACTAAGATTGGAAGGATCAGTTTGGGGTCTCTCCATTTCTCATGTGTCCAGTCTAGTTCTCTACATTTCTGCAATTATAAATAACAATAACAATAATAATAATAATAAATGTAAATGTACTGCCTTCAAGTCAATTCCGACTTATGGTGACCCTATGAATAAGGTTTTCATGAGGCTGAGAGCCAGTGCCTCGCCCAAGGTCACCCAGTAAGCTTCATGGCTGTGTGGGAATGCGAACCCTGGTCTCCCAGGTTGTAGTCAAACACCTTAACCACTACACCACACTGGCTCTCCAATACTAATACTAATACTAATACTAATACTAATACTAATACTAATACTAATACTAATACTAATACTAATACTAATACTAATACTAATACTACTAATAATATCTGCCTGAAAATTCACCAGCATTTTAGTGTGAATTTATCCTAATAAACACATTTTTGTATGAAGCTTTGACTAATGCACAAATTTTTGCAAGCAATTTTCCCTAATATAATGCATTTTTGTATATTATTTTCACTAATAATTTTTTTATGCACACTTTCCCCTAATATATGCATTTTTGTAATCATTGGTTGGTTGGAGAACTGCATCACAACATTTGGATAAGTGCAACTTTCAAAGGCTAGCTGTGTTTTGGTTCGCATATTGTTTTGGATAGGGTGGATTTGATAGATTCACTGAGGGCTCAATCAAACTGCTATTTACATTGAGCTGAGCTATGGCGGACTTCAGGTTGAGCCGGCTGGGTCCCAGCTCAGCTGGGCTACACTGGCAGAAGCCCAGCCTGACGTAAGGGGAGCTGGAAGAAGCTGGTGGAAGGCCTTCAAAAGGGGCATTCCAGGGCACGTTGGAGGAGAAGCTGGGGGGCACTTACATGATATCCTGGTCTGACTCCCTCCCATGCCCCTCAGTCGCAGCAGCTGGTACATCATGCTCTACTGGCGAAGCCAGCGTCCTTCCCTCCAAGAGGCCTCCGACCAGCAGCTGGATATGGCAGCCTCATCCACCAGCTATGCCACTCCCAGCTGCGCTACTGCTGGCCTCCAATAAATTGGATTACTCTGCAAACTGAATTTCTTCCCCATCCCTATCTAGACGTAAATCAGTTCCATATTGAAGGATAATTTTCTTATTGCAGGAACTGGAGGGTAGATAAATAGAAGTCTCTTTTGGCAGGCACACAGGATAGTCATTTATGGGGGTAGGAATATTTCTATTAAAAATATGCTGCACCAGATTGGGCTCTTTGTATTTATTTCTTAGTATCTTCTTTGCCTTTAATATACTTTCAACAGCATAATGTTATGGTGCAGAGTAGGGTTGGCAGGTCAGAAGCATCCCAAAGCCTGAGATTTTAGGGGCAGGCCTTAGTGATGTCATGGGGAACATGTCTTAGCGATGTCATAGGGGGTGAGTCCTAGTGATGTCATTAAGCATGATACATTAAGCATCAACCACAGTTGCTTGAAGCATACAACTCAAAAAAAATGCACTGATTGGAAATTAAGATAGAAATCTTAGCTAAATGAGGGTGTTTCCAGGCCCAGCTGAAGTGACGGGATCATTCCTTCTCACCTGCTTAGAGATCCTGGGTAAGGAACAGTTAATCTAGCCTACTTGCTTCTGGCAAGAAGGTTTAAATGCCCTCAGGCCAGGCCAGGCCAGTCACCAGAAGGCCATTGTAGGAAGGGAGCCTAGTGGAGATGTTAGATGGGAGCATTCAGGAGTAAAGATGGATGCCCCTGAAGGCTGCAATTATAAACACACTTACTAAGGGACTAAGCCCCATAGAACTCAATAGCACTTACTTCTGAATAGATATTGCTGGATTGTGCTGTTGGTAAGGCTTGGCTAGGGATTTTCTGCAATGATATCCATATCAAAGCAGGTTGGCAACCCCCTGACTGGAATGCCCTGCCTGACTTTTAACATGGCTGCTCCAAACCTCTTTACAGACCTGACCATTCAATGCAGAGAGAGGTCTGAGAAATGAGTAAGAGTTAAGAAGATTCTCTATTCTTTCTTGCCTACTCTGAGGGCTGCTATAAACTCACTTGGACAGCCAACCCAATTCCAGTGAGTAATAACTGACAGAAAGAATACACACATGATTTGGTCTATTTTCACAGGCAGTAGATTGGGAACAACAGCAACTGAAACCACACGTCCCAGTATGTGAATTCTCTTTTAGCACTATTGGGCAAGAAACAAACCATCATGCAAACAACAGGGTGTGTCATCAGTGGGTTTAAGGGGGTTGAGCTGAGCTCATGGAACCACTGTTGTTGCTTCTATAGATGTAAGGGAGTGAGGTTAAAGGTAAATGAAATGCAAATAGAAAAACAGAAACAAAGACATTGATGATTTCCTAAATGCAATACCATACCAACCACAAGATTGACATGAGTAAGGCAGAAAACTCAGCATCCCACAACCAGTCAGGATTCCTAACCAAAAACCAACACTAAAAACCGTGGCAGCCAGTCAGTCAAGGTCACAGAAATCCCCATGCAGCACAACCTGACCTGGAGGCTGCAGTTAGTGCAGAAAGCTGCAGCACGATTGCTGACATGAGCAAGACCCTATCAGCACATAATATCTCTGCTCTGAAATCTGCACTGGTTGCTGATTTGCTACCAGGCCAAGTTCAAGTTGTGCTTTCCATCTTACAGGTTCCTCATAGTATTTGTTCTGCTCTTGTAAGAAATTCTGGGCTCCTGCTGGGAAGAACGGCAGGATATAAATCAAATAATAAATAAAATAACATAAATAAATAAATAAAATTGATCCTTTAGTATGGCAACACCTGTGCTTTGGAATTCCCTGCCTATTTACATTAGGCAGGGGCTTCAGTGTTCTCATTTTGGCACCTGTTAAAAACATTTTTGTTTAGGGAAGCCTACCCAGGTATGTAGAAGCTATTATGTTTTCATCTGTTTTTAACTCATTGTTGGTTTTATTATTTTGAATGTTTTTAAATACCTGTAACCGTTTTTGACAAGAATTTTATTGTTTTAATTCCTTCTATAAACCGCTTTGAAATTCTTTACAATAAAGCAGTATTTAAATGTTGCAAATAAAATACATAAATACATTTCAGAGTCACTATGGCCATTTGGTCTCTTTCCTCTTTTAGGCACAAAGGAATCTGCCTAATACTCAGTCAGGCCATTTGATACCATCTAGCTCAGTACTGAAGACTAGCACTGGCTCTCCAGGATTCTAGGCAATAGTCTCTTCCAGAGATTGAATTTTGGACCTTTGCATTCAAAGCATGTGCCCTAGAACGGAGCTACAGCCCTGTTTTAAAAAGCATATTTTAAAATTGTTCTTTTCAATTCCCTAATGAATGCACAGAATACTAGGGCAGATCCACACCATGCATTTAAAGCACATTCAAGATACATTTGAAGTACATGAATCCTACCACAAAATCATAGGAACTGTAGTTTGTTAAGGGTGGTGGGAACTATAATTGTGAGGGAGTAACTACATTTCCTAGGATTCTTGGGGAAATCATGAGCTTAACTGCTAATTGGATGTGCTTTAATTGTATTATGTGGATCTGCATTACTACTTCCTCCTCTAGGATGCACACCTTTAATGTGGTGAGGGACTTTGAGACTGTTGAAGAAGCTGAGAGCAATGCTGTCAGGAGTCTAGACCAAGAGGCTAGATTCCTAGCAGAGTCACCCAAGGCAGAATGGTCAAAGCTGAGACACCAGACTAAGATGCATCCAGACTCAGAGGAAGGCAATGGTAAACCGCCTCCAAATACCTCTTACCATAAAAACCCTATGAACACAGTATCCAAAATGCAACACGAGATAGTGCTGGAAGATGATAACCCCAGGTCAGTGACACTCAGCGAGCCACTGGGGAAGAACAATGGATAAGTACGAGTACAGTAGGGTCCCACTTTATAGTGCTTCACTTTACAGCGTCCTGCTAATACAGCAGTTGTCAATTGCAGAAAGGCCCCACTCCTACAGCACTTGTTCTGCTTTTACGGCGTTTTTTGGCCGTCAGGTGCCATTTTGGTCAATGTTAGTCAATGCGTTCCGCTTTACAGCAGTTTTCGCTTTACAGCGGGGGTCCGGAATGTAACCCGCTGTATGAGTGGGGCCCTACTGTAGCACTGTGACTAATGACACAGCTGGGTCAAAACCAAAAGGAAGCCCAGAGGCTGATGCGTACAGATGTGAAAGGAGAGTCTGGAGTTGTATGACGTACACAATAGGAACATGGAATGTGACAAGCATGAACCAAGGAAAGTTAGAAATTCTCAAGCAAGAAATGAAATGCATCAACATTACAATACTTGGTGTGAGTGAATGAAAATGAACAGGAATGTGACATTTTCAATCAGGCAACTACAAAATATTTTATGAAAGAAATGAGAAATTAAGAAGAAACAGGGTTGCTTTAATAGTGAGAAGTGATGTAGGAAAAGCAATTAGGAGCTATAACGCAAGGTCTGAGAGAATGATATCAATGGGATTAAACGAGAAACCTATTAATATAACCATCATCCAAGTCTACGCTCCAACAGCAAACACAGAAGAAGAGGAATTGGAAAGATTTTATGCAGAAGTACAGGAGGAAATTGATCACACACCAAAACAAGATGTGCTGATAATCATGGGGAACTGGAATGCAAAAGCAGGGAACAGAGAAGAATTAGAAATTGTGGAGAAATGGGGCTTAGGAGATAGAAATGAAGCAGGAGAAAGATTTACTGAATTCTGTGAAGCCAATAATTTGTTTCTTGCAAACACATTTTTTGAGCTAGTGAAAAGATGACTGTACATGTGGACATCACCAAATGGTCAATATAGGAATCAAATTGATTATATAATTGGTAGCAGAAGATGAAGAAGTTCCATGCTTTCTGCAAAAACAAGACCAGGAGCAGACTGCAGTACAGATCACGAACTGGTAATATCAAAAATCAGAGTAAAGCTAAGGAAGAACAACAAAGCAATCATAATGCCAAAATACAATTTAAATAACATCCTAGAAGAATATAAAGATCAAATAAGGAACAGATCTGAGGCTTTAAACTTAGTTGACAGAGAACCAGAAGAACTATGGATTGAAGTCAGAGACATTATCAGGGAAGAATGCAAAAAGATAATACCTCTAGTTAAAAAGAGAGAAAGACCTCAATGGATGACTGAAGAAACTCTTAAGATGGTGAAAGAGAGAAAGAAAGCAAAAGCAAACAGAGATAGAAACCTGGTTAGAACACTAAATGCAATAATACAATGACTAGAATATAGGAACAAAGAGAACTACTACAGGAGTTATTGTATAGAAGAAGAAGAGGACAACAAAAAGGGTAGAACAAAATTCCTATTCTGAAAGATTAGAGAAATTAAAGGGAAATTCAAACCAAGAGTAGGGATGTGAAATAATCAAAAGGGGAACACACTGACTGACTGAGATGAAATGAAAGGAAGATGGAAGCAATACACTGAAGAACTATATAAAAGAGATGCAAGGATGACAGATTCATTCACTGAGGAACTGTATTATGAAGAACCAGAAATTTTAGAATGTGAGGTGAAAGCTGCTCTGAAAATACTTGGAAGAAATACTTGGAACAAATTACCAGGACCAGATGACATGTCAATAGAGTTGCTACAAGTTACTGAGACTGAATCTGTCCAAATTTTGATAAAAATTGTCAACAAATATGGAAAATTAACAATGGCCCACGGACTGGAATATCCCAATTCCAAAGAAAGGGGATCCCAGGGAATGCAGTAATTATTCAACTATTCCCTTAATATCCCTTGCAAATAAAGTACTGCTCAAGATTCTACAATAAAGCGTCTGACAATATATGGAGCAAGAAATGCCAGATGTCCAAGCTGGATTTAGAAAAGGACGTGGTACCAAAGATCATATCATAAACATACGTTGCAGAATGAAACAAATTCAGGAATTTCAGAAAGAAATCATCCTGCGCTTTATAGATTGCAGCAAAGCCTTTGACTGTGTAGATCATGAAAAACTATGGAATCCTTTAAAAGGAATGGGGGTGCCACAGCATCTGACTGTCCTGATGCGCAACCTGTACTCTGGACAAGAGGTTACTGTAAGGACAGAATATGAAGAAAGCGTTTGGCTCCCAGTTGGAAAGGGTGTGAGACAGGAGTGTATGTTATCACCCTACTTGTTTATTTTATTTTATTTATTTTATTTATTAAATTTATTAGTCCCCCATCTGGCTGGCTGTCCAGCCACTCTGGGCGATGTACAAAATAAAAACATACAAATACATTAAAACATTAAAAATCTCAACAATAATAATAAAACCTAACCCACCCCAAAAGCCTGCCTGAAGAGCCAAGTCTTCAAGGCCCGGTGGAAGCTCATCATAGAGGGAGCATGGCGGAGATCATTTGGGAGGGAATTCCACAAAGTGGGGGCCACAATTGAAAAAGCCCTCTCCCTCATTCTCACCAGTCTAGCTGTTTTAACTGGTGGGATAGAGAGAAGGCCTTTTGAGGCTGATCTTGTTGAGCGGCATCCCTGATGATGTTGGAGGTGCTCCTTCACATAGACTGGGCCGAAACTGTATAGGGTTTTAAAGGTCAGAACCAACACCTTAAATTGGGCCTGGAAAACAACCGGTAACCAGTGCACTGGAGTGATGTGATCTCGCTGGCGGCTGCCTTTAATCAGGTGAGCCACCGCATTCTGTACCAGTTGCAGCTTCTGGACCATTTTCAAGAGTAACCCCACGTAGAGCGCATTACAGTAGTCTAGATGAGAGGAGACCAGGGCATGTACCACCAATGGGAGCAGATGGTTGGGAAGGTAGGGACACAGCCTCAGTATCAGATGGAGTTGATACAGCACCACCTGGCTCACAGCTGAGACCTGAGCCTCCATGGACAGCTGGGAGTCAAGAATGACCCCGAGGCTGTGGACCTGGTCTTTCAGGGGCAATTGTACCCCATTGAGCACCAGGTCAATATCCCCTAACCTTCCCTTGTCTCCCATGAACAGTACCTCGGTTTTGTCAGGGTTCAGCTTCAGCTTATTCCTTCCCATCCAGCCACTCACCGATTCCAGGCACTTGGATAGGGTTTCTACAGCCAACCTCGGTGAAGATTTAAATGAGAGATAGAGCTGTGTGTCATCAGCGTACTGGTGACACTGCAGCCCAAACCTTCTGATGATAGCCCCCAGCGGCTTTATATAGATGTCGAATACCATCGGGGAGAAGATGGAGCCCTGTGGCACCCCACAAGTGAAGGATCTGAAACCTCATCCCCCAATGCCACTCTCTGGTACCTACCAGAGAGGAAGGAATGGAACCACTGCAATACAGTGCCCCCTATGCCTAACCCCTTCAGGTGGTCCAGAAGGATACCATGGTCAATGGTATCAAAAGCCGCTGAGAGATCCAGGAGGACAAGGAAGGTCCATTCGCCCCTATCCAATGCCCTCCTCATATCATCCACCAAGGCGACCAAGGCCATTTCAGTCCCGTGTCCAGGCCTGAAGCCTAATTGAAATGGATCCAGATAATCCGCTTCCTCCAAATGCACTTGCAACTGCTTCGCCACCACCCGCGCAACCGCCTTGCCCAGGAATGGCAGATTTGAGACTGGGCGAAAGTTGTTCAGATCTTGGGGATCCAAGGAGGGCTTCTTTAGAATTGGTTTTATTACTACCTCCTTGACAGCTGGTGGCATTACTCCCTCTTCCAGGGACGTATTTACCACCATTTTGATCCCCTCGCCCAGTCTGTCCTTGCAGCTCATAATGAGCCATGACCGACAAGGGTTGAGTAAGCAAGTGGTTTGCTTTAAGGTTGAAAGCACCTTGTCCACTTCATCAGAAGGAAGCTGGAACCAATCCCACACCACCGGAGCACCACTGGCCGCCTCTGGCTCGCTCACCGTGTCCACAGTCCACAGCACTCTTAATATGATTGATTTTCTCCATAAAGTGCTTTACAAACTCATCACAGGAGGCCTTAGCATGTTCCATCGGTTCCGGGGCAACTGGACTGACCAGGCTCCGGACCACTTGGAACAGCCTCCTGGGACAGCACTCTGCGGATGCAATAGAGGCAGCATAAAAATCTTTTTTGCTGCCCTCATCGCCACA
The DNA here is from genome assembly GCF_030035675.1 of Rhineura floridana. Lineage (NCBI taxonomy): Eukaryota > Metazoa > Chordata > Lepidosauria > Squamata > Rhineuridae > Rhineura > Rhineura floridana. The sequence goes on along the minus strand of NC_084484.1, from coordinate 46,784,714 downwards.
TGGTAGGCTGCCACAGCTGCTCTGACCCGTGTCCAATCATCGTCAGAGCGAGATTTCCACCACTGGCGCTCTAGCCGTCTCACCTCCCGCCTCAGAGTTTGCAACCGTGGAGTATACCACGGTGCTATCTTAGCTCTATTCACAGGGAGAGGGCGTTTTGGAGCCACCCGGTCTAATGCCCCGGTGATTGCAGCATTCCACCCCTCCACCAGGGTCTCAACCGAGTGCCCTTGTGCATGCTCCAAAGAATTTCCAAGCGCATTCAGGAATCCATCTGGATCTGTCAGATGACTGGGGCAGACCATCCTAATGGGTCCTCCACCCCTACGGAGGGTTTGTGGCACCAAGAAGTCCACCCTCACCAAGTAGTGATCTGACCATGACATGGGGGTGATGGATGTACCCCCAATTTTCAGATCACTCCCCTCCTCTCCTGAGACAAACACAAGGTCTAGTGCATGACCAGCTACATGGGTGGGCCCCGTTGGAATAAGGTGTAGCTCCCAGGAAGCCATGGTTTCCATGAAGTCCTGAGGCGCCCCTGTGAGGATGGCCTCTGAATGTACATTAAAATCTCCCAATACTAACAAGTTTGGGGACTGTACACGCACATACGAGACCACCTCCAGTACCTCGGCCAGGGAGTCTGTCGTGCAGCAGGGTGGATGGTACAAGAGCAGAATCCCTAGACTGCCCTTTGGGCTCAACCTCCAGTACATGCAGTCAACAACTTTGGTCTCACGGAGAGGAGGCCTGGTGAAATCCAGGGACCTTCGGTAAATAACTGCCACTCCCCCTCCCCGACTACCAACCCTCGGCTGCTGTGCATACAAGAACCCAGCTGGACACATGGCCGCGAGGACAGGAGCAGCGGCCTCATCCAGCCAGGTTTCCGTAATATATGCCAGGTCCGCGCCCTCATCCAATATCATATCATGGATGAGAGATGTGTTTTGGGCAACAGACCTGGCATTGCACAGCAGCAATCGAAGGCCAGAGTATGGAGTCAAGCATCCCCCAGCTATCTTTCGGCTCTGGACAGGCCCGGAAGAGGGGACATATATTATGCATCTCTCCTTAGTTCCTCTTACCTGATGTGGCCTGCCCCTAGCACTCCACCAGCATCTGCCTCCCAGCCTCGTTATATATTGGCCTCTCACCCTCCCCCCATCACTCCCCTCCAATTGACACATGCCCCTGACACTGGCTTCCACAACTCAGGCAGGCCACCCACCCTTAAAACCACCAAACAACAACCCCAAAAACCCACCAAAAAAAAAAAACCTTCCCCCCACCAACAATTAATTTAAAATCATTACTTATCGACCAGGCCCCCACTCCTCTGTGGTTCTGCACCCTCCTCCCCTCTTCTGGGCAGCAGGACAAGCCCTTGCCCTTGTGTTCCCCCAAAGTGGCTCCCCCAAAGGGGCAACCCCGCCGGTGGTGGACCCGCCCCCACAGGAGTCCTGCTTTTATCTGCCAGCCCCTCAACTGCTACAGCTGGGGTAGGTGGTACTTGCTGGCAGAAACTTCTCAGTCACAACTGATGGGTCCTGGGTCTGCAAGGAGGTAGATCTCTCACAGAAGTCCCACAGGTGGAGTCAACCCGGCAAGAGCAGCAACAGCAGCTAGATGGTACACTTTCCTGGCATCGTCTCTCCTGTACAGATGTTCTTGGGGGGACTTCCTCTCCCTGTAGAGTATGCTGGAATGTTTAATCTATATGCAGAACATATCATACGGAAAACATGATTGGATCAAGATAAAGCACCTGCACCACCCTGCATTTTTACTGGAAGTTGTAATCTCTGTTTTTTAATGTTATTTGTTATTTAATTTTTGTAAATTGTATTGTTTTATTGATGTATTTCTATATTTGTGTTTTTCTTGTAAGCTGCCTTGAGTGCCTTTTGGCCATAAGGGGGGTATAAATAACAATAACAATAACAATAACAATAACAATAATGAAGGTGTGAAAATTGGAGGAAGAAATATCAATAATTTAATATATTCTGACGATACCATACTACTAGCAGAAACCAGTAATGATTTGAAATGAATGCTGTTGAAAGTTAAAGAGGAAAGCACAAAAGCAAGATTACAAGAACGTGAAGAAGACTAAAGTAATGACAACAAAAGACTAAGACCGGCAAGGGCAGCTATGAGAGAACTAGAAAAGGTCTTCAAATGCAAAGATATATCACTGAACACTAAAGTCAGGATCATTCAGACCATGGTATTCCCAATCTCTATGTATGGACGTGAAAGTTGGACAGTGAAAAAAGCGGATAAGAGAAAAATCAACTCATATGAAATGTGGTGTTGGAGAAGAGCTTTTCACATACCATGGACAGCAAAAAAGATCAAAAACTGGATGTTAGAACAAATTAAACCAGAACTATCAGAAGCCAAAATGCTGCAACTGAGATTATCATACTTTGGACTCATAATGATAAGACATGGTTCACTAGAAAATACAATAATGCTGGGGAAAACAGAAGAGAGTAGAAAAAGAGGAACACCAAACCGGAGATGGATTGATTTCATAAAGGAAGCCACAGACCTGAACTTACAAGATCTGAACAGGCTGGTTTATAACAGATGCTATTGGAGGTTGTTGATTCATAGGGTTGCCATAAGTTGAAATCAACTTGAAGGCATGTAACAACAACACAGCATTACCACATAAACTTTGCCTCCATATAAATCATTTTAATTAAATTTTAAAATGGAAGTAAGCTACAAAGTTTACTGAGTGACCATGGGCTACATGCAATCTCTCAGCCTAATCTTCCCCTCAGGGTGAAAACAACAGAGGGGGACCATAACCACCCCAAGGAAGAAGGGCACACTTAAAATGTAGAAGAAATAATCATTTGTAAACAATAATTTACAACGATAGTATGAAATCAGACACATATGGAGACATATAAATATGAAGAAATATTTATATAAGCATGAATGTCAAAGTTGTTTATTATTTACACAACCTCTAAAGATATTTATAGTACAATCGTATGCATGTTTACTTAGAAGCAAATCTCAATGTATTCAATGGGGCTTACTCAGACAGGGAAGCATGTACAGGACTGCAATTCAGTGATAAGGAACTTCACTCATCCAGTCCAAAATTCTGAATCATGCCACTTTAAGCAGTTGTGCAGCTGTTTCCTACTTGTTTTACAGTTATTGGATTTTAAATGGCTTTATTTGTTGTTGAGAGCTGCCTTGGTTTCCAACCTTACCTCACAGGGTTGTTGGAAATATTCCTTATAGAGAAGGATAATGCTTAGCTACTTTCTTCTCATGCTGTTAGATAGACTTTTTTGTTGTTTGTTCTTAGCACTTAAACAGATACTGAAAAGAAAATTCTGTCATGGTTAATTGACAGATGTTCCATTATTTCAGCAATTGATGTATTGTTAAGCATTGTGTTGCTAAGCTTTGTGGTTTGACATTATTTCATTATCATGCGTAGGCCTGGGGTATCATGTGAGATGAAGGATTTGTTGAAACCTGAATGATAGGAGTACATTTGGCTCAAATTGTTTAATACGGATTCTATTAGGATTTGGAATGATAATATAATGTCGCTCTATAACTATATAATCAAGCATTCCAGGTATGATTGCGAGGTTTCTAAAATAAGACCCTCTCTGGTTTGAGCAATTGAAAAGGGATTTTTACAATTCTTTTAATTGCATCACATTATGATTGTGCAATCAGTTATAAGAATATATATATTCCATAAAAAAAACCCTTGATTGAATTCTGAACCACACAAAGGTTATATATTTCATGAGCTACAGTAATTGATTTATTTGCTGAAAAGAAAAGAAAAACCTGGCATCTTCTGTAGAAACAGAATCAGATAAAGTACATACTTTAAGCAGGGGAAGCATTTTAATTAATCAGGCTACATAAATAATTGACAATCCATAAATGCCCATTTATCATGTAGCAGGTTTCAGTGTATTCTTATAATGTGACTTTTTTTCAAAATAATATACTTGAAATATTATTATTGATGATGACGACGATAATGATGATGATGATAATGATAATAACAACAATAATAACAATAATACAATATATATATATATATTATTTTGACATATTATCTCCATGGAACAATTTGTTTGTGGGATTTAATGGAGCTTTTTGTCTCTCTCAGACTGATAGAGCTGTGGAAGGCTTCTCCATTCCTCTATTAAAGTATTCTAATTAAATCAGTCATCCTATTCCCATCTGTTATTTAGTGGTATCACATAGAGAAGAAGAGGCTGTTGGATCCTCTCCAAGGCAGCCAATGTATTTAGCTCACTTCATGGCTGGTTGGATACTTTACACAGGAGGATCTCATTCACAGCTAGAAATATATATTTTGGTGTTACATCACACACAAAAGGAATCCCTGGGCACTCAACTCATCATGAAAAACCTTCTCTGCTTATCTTCAAAAGATGGACTAGATTTGTTCTGTTTCCCCATGGATATTACCCTACCTCCCCCCTGCCACCCCCCCACCCCCCAACAAATGGCTCTGGAATAATTTTCATTCTTTTGGGAAGAGGAAGAAAATTAGCTATTGGAGCATACTTGCACTCTGATCATGCTTACCTTAAAGGTTCAACTTCACCACAGTTACTGCAGTTTGCATGGCATAGAATGTCAATGGAATGTGAGCTGGCAAAATCTGTTATGTGTGACTCTACTGAAGTGTCTCATGAAAGAAACCAAATACATTTGTGTAGATGCATGAAAAACGGAGTTCTGGGGCTACATGTATCTGAGACATGGAGATTTTCTTAGAGTGAATTCACACATGCATTTCCATAACTCAATGGCCGCAACAGGAAGTATTGCTCTACATGTGTGAAATAGGTGTCAAAGATTAAACTTCACAGAGAATTGCTTTACACTGATTTCCCCTATTTACTGCAGCCCTCCTCCACTCCATATCTCGTTTTGTTCTGTCCCCCAACTCTCCATAACAGCTTATCTTAGGGAATGGGGGAGGGTTAAGTGGGTAGGGGGAACTGGCAAACATCATGTAGCCCAAGTGCTCTCCTCTAAGATTCAAGCACTTTTGGATGCAACCCAATACTTTTCAGTGGGCACACTTCACCAGCTTGGGCTGGTGAGACTGCTACAGCCATTCCTGGATCAGAAAACCTTGATAAGAGTTGTCCATGCATTGGTAACCTTGAGGTTGGATTACCGCAATGCACTTTATGTGGAACTGTTCTTGGGGTTTGTCTGCAGCTGCAGGTAGTGCAGAACATGATGACTAGGTTGTAGTAGGGGAAACTACTGCCGGCATGTACTTGTTTGCAGGATTTGCACTGGCTGCCAATCTGCTATCAGGACAAGGCCAAGTTTTGGTGTTAATGTATAAGGCCAGGACCAGGTCATTTGAGAGACTGCCTTATCCCTTATATACCACTGGGTCACTGCACTCTGCAGGAGATTTTTTCCTTAAACTCCCAAAAACATCAGAAGCCCACTCCACAGTAACTTGGAGCATGGCTTTCAGTGTGGCTGCCCTGTTCTATGGAACATCATTCCTGCTAAGATACAACAGACACCCACTACCTGTAAGTTTCAGAAATGAATGGATACATTTTTGTTTTGACAATATTTTCCAGCTAGATAAAAAAGATCTCTGCCTTACGTATTCCGTTTGTATTGTCTTGTTTTTGTACTGTTTTTAGCTATTTTTATGATATGTTTGTAAATCACCTGGAGACATTTGGAAAAGATGAGTCACAAATTAATTTAACAACAGCAACAACAACAACATGCCAGTCATCAACTAACACACCATCAAACGATGCGGCACCAAACAAGAAGATGGAACTATGCCACATCCATTTCTCACAAAAAATAATCTCATCAATAGTTTCTACAGGCGATTGTTTATTTTTATTTATTTATTTATTTATTTATTGCACTTGTATACCGCCCCATAGCCGAAGCTCTCTGGGCGGTTTACAGCAATCAAAAACATTAAAACAAATATACAATTTAAAACACATATTTTAAAAACAATTCAAAACACAATTTTAAAATTTAAAACAATATAAAAACAATCTAAAACACATGCTAAAATGCCTGGGAGAAGAGAAAAGTCTTAAAATAATCAGGTCTTTTAAAATTCTGTGGTGAGGTGCATTTGCACGGGACAAAGTTGGAGTTTTCCCCCCAGTCTCTCTTCTATTATTCCCGCCACACACACACACACATTTGTGTAATACCATATGCTACAGACTTATCTTCTGTGTGCTGGCATAACAGTAATACTCCAGGTTATCTAGGAACTTTTGCTGATACTTTTTAAAGAGCAATCTCTCACAAGATAACATGCTTCAGATGATCGAGCGGCTGATTTTCTTATCGTACATACAGCCCAGAGGTAGAGCAAGAAAGTGTGCCAAAGGCAACAGAATGTTTTCTGTTAGAGATTAGTCCCAAGTGGAATTTGTGAAAGTGTGGGACTCAAGACTACACACATATCACCCAAGGGAATTTTGAATTTGAGTTGAATATCAGTCTCTACAGATGACAGTGGATACAAATGAAAGAGGCCGTTCTTTTTGTCAGTCTTTTCCTTACATAGAAGAAAAATAATCAAAAACCTTATCGGAAATGTAATAAAAGTCAAAGGAAGTATGCTCAAAAATCTAGCCTAGCACTTTCATAGTAACCCCATTTAGCAACGTAGGAAGCTGCCTTATACTATGTGAGACTATTGGTCCATCTAGATCAGTATTGTCCATGTCAGGAGTAGCCAACATGGTGCCCCTGGGACGTTTTGAACTTCAGCTACCACAATCCCTGAAATTGGGGCATGCTGGCCAGGGCTGATGGGAACTGTAGTCCACATCACATGGGGGGTACCACATTGGCTAGTTTTAGTCTACACTTAGAAGTAGTGGCTCTCCAGGCTACAGGGAAGGTGTCTTTCCAAGCCCTACCTGGAGATGCTAATTTCATCTGGGATCTCTTGCATTCAAAGGATGTGCTCTGCCACCAAGCTATGGCCGCTCCCTTGGAAACAAGTCCCACTTATTTCTGTGGGATACTTCATGTTACGAAATGCAGGAATTAATCTGCAACCAATGTGGACCATTCTCTGTGACAACCGCACATGCAGACTGGACCTAAACAGAACACGTTTTGTTTTGTTTTCGCTATTGCCCAAAATACAGCTTTTTCTATGTATTTGACAGCTCTCTGTAGTTTTCTCTATTTTTATGTGTCCTAGATTCCAAGCACCACTTTGAGAGAGCTGTGAAAAAAAAGTCCAATGGGTATTTAAGCTTCTGAGAAGCTGCACAGTATTTGAGCTAGCCCACAAGACCAAGTTCAGAGAAGCTCCCCAACCCAGCTGAGCAAATGCTCAAGCAGAGCCCTTTTATATTGCTGGAATTGTAATGCATAATATGTATAATTTACAATGTGTAATTATATGTATTATGTGTAAGTCTTCCTGTGTGACATAAAAATGGAAACTTACCAAAATCCAGCTCAGCCCTAATTCAGACTGCACAGAAATTCCTGCACTAAAGTGCCTCCCACAGTTGCAAAAGTTATGATGTGATGATTGCCTTCTTTTACAAAATGAAGGAAGCACTTCCATAACTATTTTTGACTCCAGTCATTCAGCAGATTGTTAAGAATATGAAGCTATCTTTGTAATCTTTTCATGCAGGCATTATTTGCAAAATGAATACATACGATTCATATTAAAAACAAGACATTATTAATTTGGCACAGAAGACATTCTATCATAAGCATACACAGAAAGCATGCAACCCGAAAAGCTCATTTTATTTTCCATTTTTGCTAGGATTATTCAGAGCTATTTAACCTCTATCCCGGCTTCTCCCTCACTCTGTGCATTGTGCCGCCTTTGTGTTTCTCCCTCCCGCCTCCAATTATCACTATTATTATCACTGCATAATTAATACATGATGTTTTAAAGCCTCCTCTCCCTGTTCTTCCCGTCTAGTCTTATTCATGTTCATCTTTGTTTTTGATTGGGTTTTTTTGTAGCCTCAGTAGTGCTTACCAGAGATCAAAAGTCTTCACATTTTTTAGCCAGATGGTACAGTTTCCATGTTCAGTGGGAGGGCCACCTATGAAAGGCCAGCTGGAGGAACAACAGAGGAAGATGGAAATAGTAGGAGACCCTATCTTTGTGAAACAAGACTTTAAAATAAATACCAAATGCACTGCAAATAGCCAGTAGGGAACCTGGACTCAGTGCTCAGATGCAATTAAATGTAGACTTGGAAATATAGTAAGTCTTGATGACTTACTCATGTGCATTGTACTAGAAAAATGAGGTTTTTCACAGAGTTTAAAGCTGATTGTACGAAGAACCTATCATAAAAAATAGTATAGCTTGGCGCATTGATGAGTTTTGTGAAGGACTGTAGCTCAGTGACAAAGCATGTGATTCGCATGTGGAAGATTCCACTTCCTAAAAGGATCAAGCAGCCACTGATGTGAAGGACATCTGAGAGTGACTCTGCTGCTACTCAGAGTAGACAATACTGGGTTAAATGCTGTGCTTTCTATATGTACACATCTTAGCTTCCACATTCAGCTGGGAGGACTGATAAGTGTTCTCCAGAAGTATCACTACAAACACAAATTGAGATCCTAATATGACAGCATACCTACTTCCCAGCTTTAGAATTTCCCTTTCTGTTGTAGGTCAGTGGCTTTCAACCTTTAAGAAACAAACACCAAGATCTGACCTCATACCTGCAGTCAGGCTTGCAGCAAACCCTGTGAACTATAACAGGTTTCTGACCTTAGGCATAACCACCTCCCCAATGACGTTTACTTCACCCTAACTTTCTATTCTTTTAGACACCAAGTAAAATCCCAACTTTTTTGCTGGACTGAACAACAAATAGGGCTGCAGCTGACCACAGATTTGAACTTGGGCTTCCTACACCAAGATGAAAGACTCTAGCCACTCTGTTACATGGGCAGAGCAGTCCCATGGATGTTAGGGTATGGAGAGGGTTTGATAGAAGAACCATCACTTCCTAAGGTCTACCAGTCTCATGCTGGCCAGGGCTGACCATAGGAGCTGGCATTTGGCCACTTTCCCCCTTTTTCTTGGTTGTTATTCTTTTTTATGCCCTAAAAGAATGGTTTAACAATCAAGCCCTCTTCCCAGGGAATTCTGTAAATTGTAGCTCTGTTGCGGGAATGAGGGTCTCTTAACAACTCTCAGCCCTATTTAAAGTGGCACAATACTGCTTGAAATGTATAGTGCAGTTGGGGCCTAAAACTGTGTTGCTTCCTATTGGTTCCAACGTGCAGGAAAATATGTGGGTCAAAAACCTGAAACTGAATTCTGAAAAGACAGAAGTGTTATGTGTTCCAGGTTCTTGCATGAAGAAGTTGGGAAGATAGCCTGTTGTGGAAGGGGTTGCACTCTCCTGGAAGGAACAGGTTTGTAGTTTGGGGGTACTGCTGGATTCATCATTTTCATTTGAAGCCCAGGTGGCCTTGGTGACTACTAGGAGTGCCTATTTCCAACTATTGCTGGTTTGCCAGCTATGGCCCCTTTTGGATAGAGATGATGTAGCCACAGTACTCCATGCTCTGGTGACTTCCAGATTGGATTATTGCAATGTGCTGTACATGGGTCAGCCCTTGAAGATGACTCAGAAACTTCAACTGGTCCAAAATACAGCGGTCAGATTACTGTCTGGATTTGCCTTTAGAACTCATATATTCATCCATTGGTGATCACTCGTGGCCAAGTAAGATTGTCTTCCAGGGTAAGGTCTTTAACAGTGGGTCCGTATGTGACTGTGGAGGCCAATTCTGGATCCACACAGCCTCCCACAGTGAGGACATAGGTTTCCAGATTGAAGATGGTCACGATGAGGATTTGCTTGACGCACCTTCTGCTTAGCTTGTTTGTCCCTTTTGTCCTGTACTCGTGCTTCTTCAAAGTTCATAGCACCTTTGATAATGGCCGACCTCCAATTGGGACGCTCATGGGCCAAGGCTTCCCAGTTTCCGATGCTTATGTTACATTTTCTTAGATTAGCTTTGAGAACATCTTTAAACCTGTTTTGCTGTCCACCGATATTCCGTTTTCCATCCTTAAGTTGGGTGTAAAGTAGCTGCTTTGGAAGACGGTGATCAGACATTCAAACAACATGGTCGGTCCAGCGAAGTTGATGCTGGAGGATCATTGTTTCAACACTGGTAGTCTTTGCTTCTTCCAATAAGCTAACATTAGTCCGCCTATCTTCCCAAGTAATTTGCAGAATTTTCCAGGTGCAGCATTGGTGGAATCTTTCAAGAAGTTGGGAGTGGCGTTTACAGATGGTCCATTGGTTGCTAGTTCATTTCTGGGCCCAATTCAAGGTACTCATATTAGTGTTTAAAGCCCTAAACGACTCATGCCTCAAATATCTAAATGACTCAGGCCCCAAATATTACAGACCCTCTCAGGTGTTAAGATTAGCAGAGGGGGCCATCTTAGTAGTACCACCATCCTTCAGAAGCTCAGGGTAGTGGTGGCCTGGGAGAGGACATTCTCTGTGGCCGCCCCTAAGTTATGGAATTCCCTCTACACAGAGGTGCGCCTGGCGTCTTCACTGTACAGTTTTCAATACATGCTAAAGACACACCTCTTTACCCTGGCTTTTGGCACTTGAGATTTATGTTTTCAGGACCCACCCTATCCTTGTAAACATAATTTGTTTTAATTGCTTCTATATTGAATTTTAGACTGTTGTAATTCACCTTGGGACATGCTGGTGAAGGGCAAATAATGGTGGTGGTGGTGGTAGCAGTAGTAGTAGTTTTCCTCTGTTCCAGAGAATGAATGGGCTTTAGATCCACCAGATCAAAAGCCTCCCCGATCCACACCTGACATACTTCTGAGCAGCCCTTTTTTGCTCATAGTCCCAGCACAGCATCACCAGTGTTGAAGCCATGGTGGCAGAAGTTTCCACCACTGTTCAAAGGAAGATCTTTACTATGGAACTCCTTTTCGACAGGCGGACCTTCTTCACTCATAGAGTGGGAGGTCTGCCCCATCCTAGGGCCCCTGCTGGGACACTCTCCCAGGGATCATAGGATTGCTGCCTTGCTCTAAGACTGTAAGACCATCTAGCACAGTTAGATCAACCTTAAAGAGCTGCAGATTTGTAGGATTTCACACTGAGGTTTCTCCCAAATGTTCTCTGTCTTATGCTCATCTCTGTAGTTCTGTTTACAGAGCTAGTTTGAAACAATTTCTCCTCACTCCTGTGGGCTTATTTCTGAAATCCTGCATGGCACAAATTTCATTTTTTTGGGGGGGGATAATGAAGTGCACTCTGACTTCTGCTCTTCAGAACAAATATCTTATCCACCCTAAACAAAAAGGGTATAGCCTCAAATGAAATGAGGATCTACTATTACACATTACATGTAGGGTAATTTGTGCTATTGATACTCATTACAGTTCATTATTGCTCTCCATGTATAATCTAGTCAGTTTCCTTCCTTGGGAAAATGGCAGGACAAAAAAGTAATGAAAATAAATAAAACAAGATTTGCTGACCTTTTGCAGAAATTAAAAAAATAAGCTCCCTTAGCTCTTGACTAATTGAGGAAATAAAGAATTCATACACAATAGCTAAAGCTTTTGTATTCATAACACAATGATTTTTAAGCAATCAAGTGCCACTATAGCTAGGCTATTGTGTAAAAAAAAATCAACTCTGGGTCTATGAATAATGCCCAGACCTCAGAGACATTACCACATGTCATTCTGTAAGCAAAATTGCTTGATTCTTTGTTCAAAACTGAAACTGGCCATATTGTATCAGCACATATAAACTGGCCAGCTAACTCCCTTGCAGCCTTTACTCACTCCTAGAGCTGTCCCCACCCTCCTCTCCTTGGACTATTATTTATCAGGCAATAAGATGCAGAGAAAGAACTCTGAGACCATGTTAGGTTTCCATCGCTCACATGACATTAATCACAAAATTCTGTTAGTTTTCACTGTACCTTTTCATTTACAGAGAAAAAGCATGAACACTCAAGGGTAAACAATATCTAACTATGGAATTTTATTAAAATGACTATGCTTATGTAATTGCATGAATACTATCCAGCAGTAATTGTGACTTCTCTAACTCTAATTAAAGTACTACAGTTTTCAAATCATAGACCTATTTCAAATTTAATCCAGTTTAAGGGTGGGGGAGGTGAATAATCATGTTTCTGCCTAACAGGGAATTTTGCATGAAAGTTGAATTGGAAGAGTGTTTTCCCCCCACCTACATTAGTAGCTGTATAAAAAGCAGGAGAAGCAACTCCAAGAAGGAAAGTTCTTGTCCTGTTCAGACGTAGCGTGATATCCAACTAAACTACACTCAAGAGCAGACCTATTGAAGTCAATGGACTTTAGTTACTTTTGTCCATTGGTTTCAATGGATCTATAAGTAACATTGACTCTGTCACCCATAATTCTGAATTCAGGTCTTAGCCTTATTGGGAATTAATTAAAAATAGCTACATTTGCATAGCCCAAATAGAAAGGACCCAAAAAGAAATCTGAGAAACAACATGAAGCTGCTAGGTGAAAAAGAAGTAGTGAAAGATTCCTTCTAACTCAAACTATACCTTAAATGAAAATCTTTCTCTGAAGTAGTCAGCTTAGCCAGACAAAATCATCATTATCTTATACAGGAGGGATTGGTGTACTGAGCTTGTGAGCAGTCACACGGTGACATGGGATAAGACAAAAGCCCTGAGAAGCTTATAGTCATTTTAGCTCATTGACTTTCATTCTCAGTTCAGAAATAGGGGAACTATGGGCTGATTCTCATTCTTAAAATGTTATTTACATGTTTATAAATGAGATCTCCTCAAAGAGTATCCAAAGTATCTCTTTAAGAAGTGATACCAGCTTGACTTTTGCAGAGATAGCTTGTGGAACCAGTCTGCTGAAAGGTTCCACAGATGTCCAGATCATGATTCCACATTAGAAACAGCCTCCAAACAGAGATTGCCTTGGTGGACAGAGGACCAATGCACGTAAGACTTTGAGCCTATGGCAGCTGTGGTTTTTCATCAGCCTCTCCAACATTCAGTTGGATTGCCACAGGCTGAGCTGGTTACTGCCAATGCTATATGCTTCCCAACTTTTTTTCAGGAGATGGCTGAAATTGAAAAGGGAGTATGCTCTCCAAGGATGATGTAAATAATTAGACCAGAGTCACAAATTGCAGTTTAGATATTCATGCAATATGTTTAACACATAATTTTGTGTGATGGCTAATAATTCAGATATTTTTGCCTCAGAGTATTTCCTCCCAGATTCTAAGCAGCAGTTCACACAATCATTTTAAAAATGGATCAGACTCCACAGGGTGATTTTCCTCCTCAGCATCCATTTAGGACAGGGATAGCTAACCTGTGGCAGTACCAATATTGTTGGACTACAACTCCCATCAGCCCCAGCCAGCATGGCCAACATCAAGGATATAATAATAATGATAATGATAATGATAATGATAATGATGATAATGATGATAATGATGATAATGATAATGATAGACAGTCCCCCACATGCTAGTGTACAAGATACCACAATCTGAAAAAGGTTCTTTTATTACATTATTGCATGGAATTTCAGATACAGAAGGGAAACTCAGACTACTTTAAAATGTATCCATATAAAAGGCCATAAATGATAAAATATGGATAATGTTGAATATTAGCTATGACTAATCTTGTTACAAGACCTTTGCATTTCAGTTTCTCTCACTATGAAAAATCAATAATATTCCTTTTGTGCCACAAGCCTATGTTAGTATTATTTCTGAACAGCTGCATGATAATTACTTTTTTTTTCTGTTCAGTTCCTTGTTAGAGAATGGATTGAAAAACAGGAGATCAAAGAAAACTCTTGAGCACAAGAGTTATTTGAAAATAAATTTTAAATATTTCCTGTTAAATGTATAATACTTGCATCCTACAAATCAGCTAATACTAAATATGGAAATTAAAAGATATATCATTGTGGGGAGATTGCTTTTTCTCTTTCTTAGCTGAGATTATTTTTGAATGATCCCCATTAAACACAGCTGATTTAAGGGAGACAGTTTATAACACAAGCTTTCATGCTAAACCTTAGAAAGTGACTACATAAATATTGTCTGACAGTGACCTAATTAGAATCATTTGCATGCTAATGAGACTTTGAAAGAGATAAGCAATAGCATGCCTGAAATAGATAATTAACTGGTGTTTCAAAATAAGCTAAGGCTATTTATCCAAAAGTTGTTGGTTTTTTAAAAAAACGGGCAAGTTTCTTTACAAAATCTGCAGCTTGCATTTTTACCCCATTTTACTCATTCTCTTCCAGTAATCATATATGTTGAAGTGCTAACACATGCAGGAAAATCATCAAATTTGTTTATAATTATGTGAGTGCTTTCTCTTCCATTCCTACAAATTGATTTCAGGTTCAACAACTGAAGCTGAATGAACGGCTTTTGCTGTTCCAACATAAAGAATGATTTGTGCCATTATTGTTTTGGAGCTTAGCCTCAATCCATGATGATATAATTTTTTCAGTCCTATGAAACAGCCACCCACAATGAGAGTATACACAATAGAGAAACAGGAACAGGGGAGTCTATTAGCTTCTGGAGAAAGGTATGCAGCCTTAAGGGCATTCCACCATACATGGACAGGACGATTCCTATTCATGCCTGCTTGCTGGCAAGGCATGGGCCCCAAGTTCAGCCACAGCCACAATCACTTTGGGAGAAAGATATGCAGGTTGCCATTGGGTTCAGACCCTCACCTGGTTCCAGATTTCAATAGGCAAAGGGATGTTCCCTGACCTGTCTAGGAGTGAAACTGGGAATTCAATATAGCGACCCAGCAACTGTTGCAGTTGTGGGGAAATAATGAAAGCTCATACTCATTCCCCAGGGAGAAGATCAGCCTAAGAGCAAAGTTGAGACAGTCACTCCAAAAAGGTGACAAGAGGGGCTCAACTTTCCCCATAACCCAGTTAGAACTTAAACTTGAGCTGACTCTGACTTCAACAGTTGGGTGAAGTAACTCCAGAGCAGGACTTGGGGAAAGTGTGGAGAAGACAGACAGCTTTTGTGAAGGAGTAGAAGGATGACACCAGCTAAGACTAGTGGTCTTTCTGGTGTTTCGTCAGTTTCAGCAAAAGGTCTGATAAGGTCAGGATAGATCTTTTCCGAGCTCCCCTCTCCCATGTCAAAGCAAGCTTGTTAATTTTGCCACGTTGTTTCATTTTTCTTTACTTTACCTACGTCTAGATTTGCCGGCTTCATTCCCACTTGCCTGCTCTGTATCTGTGACTACTCCTGCACATTTGTCATCCTTGCTATGGCATTTCCCTCTGGATCTCTAGTGGGAAAGATTTGGAAAAAGTCTTCTCCACATCCTCAGATGCCTAGTAAACATTAGAGCCAGAAGCCCAGAATTCCTCAGTGAATTCCTTTATCAAAAGCCTAGATGATGGGGGGGTTTTGCAGGGAAGCCTTGATAAAATCCAAGAGGGGAAACTCCTCAATTCCCCTTGCCAGTACAGATAATTTTCACATTTCCATAAATATGCTCTGCTAGCAGCTTCCCTCCATTTTCATTACTCTGCATGAACATGCTTCCTAACAGGTCCCAGTGGGTGTACTTCCTTTGTTTCTTCCATTCCCCATTGACTGCAGAGTTGCCAACTCATATTTTCTTGCAAATATCACAGTAGCTCATGTGGAAATATCAGCTTTCTTCTGGAAGAAAAAGTTAATTTTCAACTCTCGCATTTTTGGAGGAAGGCTTGAAAATATGAGACATTCTAATCTGAAAGCCAAAAATCAAATGAAAGGAACTTTACAGCAACTTTCAAGGTTTCCAAGCTTACTTCATAATTTTAGGGTTCTCAGTTTTGGTTTGTTTGTTTTTTAATTTGGAACTGGCATCACTTAAACTGTGGAAAAATGAACCAAGTTGTTTCACAAGAATCCAATCAGTTCCTTGGATTTCATTCACATCTTTACTGAGCTTTAAGACTTATTTAAATAAATCAAAAAATCTTTCTGCTACCACAACCTAAACCACTGGATTTTGCCTCATTTCACATTAAAATAACACAAAACCACAAGATTTCAGTGGAAAACCATGAAGGCCAAGATTTGCTGAAAGTTTGGCCAAGAGTTCTAAAACTTTGCCAATGGTTTTGATAAAATGGGGCTGTTCTCAGTTTGTTTCCTCCTTCCAAAACAAGAAAGGATGGTTCATATTATTCCAAGTCAGGTACACAAGTGAACCAGTACTATTTTGGCCCTATTGCTCCACAGGCATCCTATAAAACCATTTTGACCCATGCTATTGATGGTTCAGTACAGTATAACATTATGATGAATGAATGTGTCAGTTTTAACATTTTAAGCAGATCTACAGTCCTTATGCATTCATCCTCAGAACTTTGTATTG
Organism: Rhineura floridana; assembly: GCF_030035675.1. Taxonomy (NCBI): domain Eukaryota; kingdom Metazoa; phylum Chordata; class Lepidosauria; order Squamata; family Rhineuridae; genus Rhineura; species Rhineura floridana. The sequence continues at coordinate 46,768,196 of NC_084484.1, read as the reverse complement.
TAATTTTGTAAAGATCCTCCCCCTTGCCTAGAGCACTTTCCCCCAGAGGCCTGAAAGCATGCAAAAAACCCATGAGTTTCTGCTCCCTCTTTTGCCTTTGATCTACTTTCCCTCAGAAAGGCAAGTGTGATCTATCCATTTTGACTCCTACCCAATTTCTTAAAAAAAAAAAAATAGAACAAGGTATACCTACCAAGTGCTGCATCCATATTTTAAGCACTGACAGTACTGCATGATAATGCATGGCCCAAGCACAAGGGGGTGGGAAAGGGAACACTGACAGGGCCTGGAAGACCAGGTAATAGTGGTCTGGGCTAGAAGTATGAGGAGAAAATGAGGCTGATTGGAGATAATGTTCAAATATGTACCTGCAAGATTATTTTCCCAGAATCTATTTGAGGTGTCCAGAATTTGTTGGATCTTGTGACATTTCCTGGAGCCAATAGGAGGTATGGTGGCTATGTCATTTCAGAGGCAGTCCTCCATCTGAAGGGGACTATTGAGGGGACAGTCCTCTATCTGAAGGCATTGTCTATTGAAGTGCTGTTTGATAAAGAACCATAAGAAGGAAGGGCAGGAACCCTGAAGTAACTCATTAATAGTTAGCCCCTGGACAGCAGACTGACCAGACACACAGGTCACCTGGTCACAGTCCTCTCCAACACAGCAAGATATATTTCTATTTAAATTATAGTAAATAATTAAGTATATGCTGAAATGTGCATCTATACATATACATTGGCATGCACACATTTTTATGCAAGTCTATCTTCTCTTTTGTCTTCTTTTTTGGTGCTGCATAAAAGGCCACCCTAGTAGGAAAGGGTGTTAGAACTGGACAAGCAACACTCTGAACAAAGCTGCTTTGTCTACTTCAGAAGAGAGAGAGAGAGAGAGAGAGAGAGAGCTTGTGGAGAAAACTCCAGTACAGTGATGAGGAACCTCCAGCCTGTGAGCCTAATCAGGCCCAGCAGTGGTCTTAATTTGGCCAGCAGGACTGTTTTCCACAAGCCATGCCCATCTGCCTGACCCACACTTGATGTCATATATGAACCTCTGCCTACCTGTCAAAGTGGCCAGTGCAAGGGGGGGGGCATCAGGATCTGGCCTACTGGCTGGATTGAGTTCTTCATCCCTGTTTTCATACTTGTGGTTTGAGAAAGGATTATGCCTCCTATATGAAATACTCTGTCAAGATCAACAACGTCTTTAGTTCCTGTCAGCACTTCTTGTACAGAGGCAGGAGGAGGAGCCAATGTGGAGGTTGTCGGAGAGGGAGGGTCAAGGACCAAAATAATCAGGAATAGTGAAATACCAGGGGCAGTGGGAGCCAGTGCTGCTGATTTCAAGGCCTCAGATCATATGCGAGCAAATGAGTTAGACCTCTGGTCTCCACCGTGGACAGAAGAACTTGACACTACATTTCAGGAAACAGAATCTAAAGTAAGGGCTGTGCCCAAATGACCTCTCAAAACTCTGCAAGTTTCTCAGGGGTGACTCTCATGATTAGCAGTGGCCAAAACACAGCTTTTTTTTCTGTTTATGTACGTGTTTGGGTTTGTGTGTTGGCAGTCTGGCCACCATTTGGTGTCTTCTGCACTGCCCCAACCTAGCACCATTAGATGCCATTTGAGGGGGGCAGTGATATGCACAGAAATTTCTTCAAGTGGCATTCTTTTTCTAGGGAGGTGAGAAAAAGAAAAATCTCAGAAAAATTCCTTCTGAGAAATTTTGGCTCAGCTGTAGTCTAAATATAATTTGTCACTTGTGTATAATTATTTATATACATACCATATGTCCGTGTATGAATACATTTCAGGCACCCAGAAGTATAAAGGCCTTACAGAAAGACACCTAAGAAGCAAATGATACCAATACATTTTTCCATGTTTCAGTATCAACAAAACATTTTGTAGAGGGCGGATTAGAATAGGGAACCCATGTTACCTGCTTTTACCAGGCTCAGAGAGATACTGCTTATGCACTTTGCACATAGGGGGTAGGAAAACCCTGTCATTTTTAGACCAGAAATTGTTTGCATTGGGAGGGGCAGTAACTCAGCGGTAGCTTACCTGTTTTGCATGCAAAAGGTCTCAAGTTCAATCCCTGGCTCCTGTCTAAAACGCTGGAGAGCTGCTGTCAGTCAGTGTAGACAATACTGAGTTAGATGGACCAATGGCCTGATTTTGTATAAGGCAACTGAACATGTTCAAATGACTGACAAACCTAGGGAGGTCCAGCATGGGCTAGGGGCTTTTCAAACCTTTGGTGGACCTTGATTAATTTTCTTCAGGAGTTCTCACCAAACTAAAGGAAAAGTATGGATTATCTTGTAGCTGAATCAAGCAGTTGTTCTATGACTATGTGCCTGGTTGGGAGACATGGTGAAGAAAAGCTACATATATACAGTCTGCAGTATTTTTATCTTATATAATGAAGCTAGTGAAGCATCAAGAAAATGCTAAATAACCCACCACAACTGGCTGAAAAACAACAAGCAGTTTACGATGATTTATTGGAAGTCTTATGGTAGAATGTCTTCCTCTTCAAAACCATTAATCTCTCTTTCATATAAAGGTGAAACTGTGCTTTGGTTTATTTTCCTGAAGTTAAGTCACTCTACAGTAAGACTGTGCTGTTAACAATTACAATATGCCTAAAAAAATGTCCTGGAGACATAATTGTGGCATACAATTCAAACAAGTAAAAGGCCACCTAGACAGACTGTTCTGAACTTTTATTTATCTTCGAGGTAACTTAAAAGGTCAGCACTGAACGCTGACATTAATAGGCCTTTACAAAAATGAGTTGTCTGGACTCTTATCCACAGACGTATGCTGTGGGTTAAAACTGTGATATGCCCAGGCAGGATATAATAGGGGTTGGTCAGAAGCTGTATACTGCACTACTAAGCCAGTGTGTCTGCAGGTTCCTTACCGGGGCCAGCAGGGTACATTTTGCTGCCTGAGGCAAAGAACAAAATGGCGCGCGCACACATACACAACATACTAATATAAATCCTATTTCACCACTGGCATTGGGGCAGCAGCCTCTATCATGTGTGAAGACAACAAACTACCTTAGAAACTACAGGACCATGTGTGTGTGTAGCACACACAGTTGTGCCATCCATCGCCTCATCGCTGTCCCCAGAATCTGCCATTTGAAGCAGCTACTTCACTGCACATAATGCTGGGGCAGGCCTTACAGTGCTGCAGATACAATTCAAACTGTCATTTTTAACCTATACAGCCCTTAATGGCCTGGGTTCTACATACATTTTCAGGCTGATTTCTTCCACGTGATCCCAAAGCCAGCTGAGAGCATCCTCCTGGTAGTAGCCACTGTGCTGCAGCTAAATGCCAGCTGAAAACAATGCTACAGGTCATACACCCACACTTCCAGGACAGAGAGCATCTTCTACAGCATGGCACTGAAGTGTGTTTATCCGATGCTGTGTTTGGCCACAAGATACTGTCAAGGGTGTGAAGCTATACCAACATTAGCACGAATATGTAGAAAAGAATAAGGAACAGGTTGGTACTCCACAATTTATTTATATATCTAAATTTATGTACAATATGTATTCAAGTATTGCTGGGAGGAAGAGTGGGGTATATATAAATAAATAAATAAATTTGTTTAAAATTATAACCCTGATAGCTGGAGAGCATCCTCAGCGAGATGGCATTAAATCGTGTCCAGTCCAAGATTTCTTGTAATGCAAGACACTCAAGTTCCTGGACCCCTGATAATAATAGACAAAATACGAAGAAGATAATAAGGAACTGGCGGGTGTGCACCTTACAATAAGCTTTGGCCCACCACAAATCACTCAGACATCCAGACTAGTGCCCTCTGTGATATGACATATAATCCATTCCAGTCCAATGCTTTAGGCACAAGTCACTGACAAGTTCATGGTTTCACATCAATAACTGGCATTATAGCACATGATAAACTCACTCCTGGAGGTGCATGATTTGGAGTGACCCAAGGATTACTGTGAGGGGGCACACACTCATTTTCTTATTCATTTACAGATATTTTGTCTAATATTGGCTTAGGCCCCCATACGTGTCAGTGTCTTACACCAAAAAAATGCATTGGGTCAGACACAATTGTAGGACATTTCATAGAGGTCACTTTCCTGGACATTTGGGTGCATAATTTGTGGTGCAATGAAGTTGATTGTAGAATGCACACCACCAGTTTACATAGTTTGGCCATCATTGGCACAATGTCTTGTACCCAAACAAAATGTTGCACCAAACACAGTTCACTGTTACCTGGTACACATGCTCCTGGAGTTGTAAATATATAATCTATGGTGGCCCAGCATTTATTATGGGGTGCAGACACCCAGTTCCTTATCATTTTCTACATATTTTGGCTGTTTTAGCATGGAGACACTATGGCTAACAGTGTCCTGTGCTGCAAGAAAGCACTGAGCCAGACACAATTGAATGCCATATTGTAGGGGAAAGCATATATAATTTGTGGTGGCCCAAAGCTTATTTTGGGGTGGACAAGTGTGGCTTTGCATTCTTTTCTACATGTCAAAATTATTGGTATTCTTATATGATAATTAAAATATAATCATATAAAATAATATATAAAAACCTATATAAAATTACATTGGCTATTATTGAAATACCCGCAAACCTGTAGTTTGATATAGGTTTTTTACTGTAAGTGTCATGCTTCATGAGATAGGTGCTGCAGGAGGATGGCTAGTGGCCAGTTTGAAAAATGGCTTCATCAGACATATGCCAAATTGCATATGATGGTTACCCAATTTTATTTTCATTCCAAAGTCTCCTATCATCCAAGTAGAAATTCAATCACATGTTTATTACAGTCAACCAACCATCAAACAAATAACAAAATATAAAGTAAATAGGGGGGCTCTGCTCACCACCCCCACTCACTCCACTCGCTATCCCCCCTTTGCACACACACCCCATTTTTGCATTCAACCCCTTCCCTCTCTCTCATCCTCCCTCCTTTCCTCAATTCTTCCTAGCAACAAATCACTCCTATTTCCAGGACAAGTCCCGTTGGGGAAAGGAAAGGGGTGGTCTATGAGGACTCCAGTTGGGGGTGGGATAAGAAACTGGAGCCATTTGCTGTGACTTGGGGAAGGGAACTGAGTCTGTTGGTGAGGTGGGGGGGCAGCAAGAGCACAGCAGGACAGTTGATGAGTAGTTACCCTGGGCTGTCCTGACTGTTTCTCTGTGGCTTGCCCAGGCCGCCTCGCTCTCTTACTTTCCTTGCTGCCTTGCTGGCGACCCTCACCTCCTGTCCCCCCTTACCTGCTGCTGCCAAGACAGGCAGCTGAAGTGTCCATGCTGCAGGGAAGTTGTCCTGTGGGGAGGCCTGGCCTTGTTTACTGGCCAGGCATCTTGCCCCTTCTTGCCTGTTGTTGCTGTCGTGAGTGGCTGAAGCATTCACGCTGCCGTTTGCTCCCATCAGCCGCCTATTTAGCCTGCCCACTCAGCTCACCGAGAATGCTTCAGCTGCCACCGCACACCTGTGCTGAAACATTCACAGAGAGCATGATGCTTACGATATATATATATATATATATATATATATAGTTAGCTACAAAATCACAGCCACGGTAAAACAACTTATTAGTTATTAAAGGTGACAGGAACAGTCATAGCAGGTCAGAGTGGCATTACAACATTGAACTATATTGCCACCTGCTTGGTAATAGCTTTATTAGACCCCTCAAGGAAGATGTTTAAAGGGGTCTCTAAGGACTGACCAGGAAACCACCTCATAAGAGAATCAGTTATGCATTCTGTAACCCCTTGATAAAATCTGCAGTAGAAGAACACATGAAATACTTGTTTCAGGCTCTCAGCAGCTGCAAAGGCAGCACCTATCCTTGAAAGGAACTTTGGCAAATCTACAGGGTCAGAGCCAGACATGCCCTTGCCCTGGGCACTGGAGTGTGCACACACGCACACACATGCTCCTACCTGTCTCTCATAGGGAGGAAGCGTCTTCCACCCGCCCGTTCGCTGGCTCTGACTCTCCTGTCTTTTGTGGCTGCAAGGGCTGCTATGTGCGCGCATCGCTGCCATCGACCAAGATGGCAGCGGAGGCTTCAGCCCCTTAGGAAAACCTAGGCCGCAATCTTGGTTAATGGCAGTCCTGTGCGCACAGCCCACACAGCTGCAAAAGACAGGAGAAACAGGTAGGTGGAGCCAGCAAATGGGCAGGCGGAAGAAGTTCCTTCCCTGTGATCCACGGCAGCTACTCTGCTGCGGATCACGGAAAATGAGTGCTACTCCTCCCGCACCCTATTGAGAGGACCTTCAGAGGCCTCTGTGGGTCCAGGGGCCCTTGGTCAGGGCCCAACCTGGCCGCCCTTTGGGACCGGCCCTGCAAATCTATCTACGTGCTTGGAGGGTAAAAGTTAAGCAATACCTCACGTGGGCTGGATGGAACAACTATCATGTGGATCCACAGCTGGCTACAGAATCATACTCAAAGAGTGCTTATCAATGGTTCCTTCTCAAACTGGGGAGGGGTAACAAGCAGGGTACCACAGGTCTTGTTCCTGGACCCAGTGCTCTTCAACATTTTTATCAATGACTTCGATAAGTAGGTGCAGGGAATGCTTATCAGATTTGCAGATGATACAAAATTGGGGGGGGATAGCTAATATCCTGGAAGACAGAAACAAAATTCAAAGGGACCTTGGACCTTGGACCTTTCAGCATTGGGCTGAAAACAACAGAATGAAATTTAACAGGGATAAGTGCAAAGTTCTACAACGTGAAAAAAGAAACCACATGCACAGTTATAAGATGGGGGATACTTGGCTCAGCAATACTACATGCGAAAAGGATTTTGGGATTGTTGTTGATCACAAGTTGAATATGAGCCATAAGTGCAATGTGGCTGCAAAAAAGGCAAATGCTATTTTAGGCTGCATTAACAGAAGTCTAGTTCCCAAATCATATGAAGTATTCATTCCCCTCTATTTAGCACTGGTTAGGCCTCATCTTGAATACTGCATTCAGTTCTGGACACTGTACTTTAAGAAGGTACAGACAAACTGGAACAGGTTCAGAGGAGGGCAACAAGGATGATCAGGGGATTGGAAACAAAGCCTTATGAGGAGAAACTGCAAGAACTGGGCATGTTTAGCCATGAGAAGAGAAGACTGAGGGGAGATATGATAGCACTGTTCAAGTAATTGAAAGGTTGTCACACAGAGGAGGGTCGGGATCTCTTCTCAGTCGTCCCAGAGTGCAGGACACGGAATAATGGGCTCAAGCTGCAGGAAGCCAGATATCGACTGAACATCAGGAAAAACTTCCTAACAGAGTAGTATGACAATGGAGCCAATTAGCTAGGGAGGTAGTGGGCTCTCCAATACTATAGTATAGGCATTCAAGAGGCAGCTGGACAGCCACCTGTTGGGTATGCTTTAGTTGAGCAGATGGTTGGACTCGATGGACTTATAGGGTCCTTCTAGCTCTACAATTCTATGCTTCTCTATGATTTGTAATTAGGTATTGTTAGAAAATTCAGATATGGCATACATTTGTTAATATGGAACTGGATATTGTCATCAGTAATTACTTTCCTACAGAGGTCTTTTACAGGGACAGGACTAGAATGGGGAGACCATTTATGACAGGTTGGCCTTCATGAAATATAATACAGTTTTGACCCACAAATGGAAGACTCTTTACAGACCCCCCCGAGACATTAAAATACTTCTATTCCTGCCAAAATGAACTTCATAAAATAAAGTAGGGTCTAGTTCTTTTCAAAGCCTGTCAGTTTAAAATATTTTGGAGAGCTATTGAGATTATTAAGAAAGGGACAGGCATTGTATTGCCTGAGGACCCTTTTCTGATTTTATTAGGGCAATTGGCAGGCTCTGTGCCATTGTAAAAATGAAAACTTGTTTGAAATTTGTTGAATGCATGAAAGTAGTGGGATTTTGGAAAAACAAGAAATCTGCCTGTGATCTAGCACTAGTTGGAGATATAGCTAAAATGTCAAAAATCTTTATATGAGAATCCATCATTTGTTATACATTTATTTTGTTATACATTTGCTATATTTATGGATTTGGTTTTAGGCACAGCTTTGTTCTACCTTTTATAATAATTAATAAACTTTTAAAAATGGCTGCCGGCCTGCCAGTAATTTTATTGTAAATAGGCCCCCAAATAATGACATAAAGATTCTGGAAATGAGTTGCTGTTGGAATATGGTAAACTCTGGATGCATTTGAAAAATCAAGTGAATTCAGATGCCTACATGATTTTGTCAATATCACAAAATGTTTTGTTGACAGTTCTTCTCATCATATTGGGGCAGAGGGAGTTCCACAATAGTCTAGCACTGTTAGAGTAAAACCAATTTGTTATTCAATTATTTGCTGGGTAGGGAAAACCACTTCTGGAGAGACTGCATCTGAGAAGTACATAGACAAACAGCTTTTTAAATTGACATCATATAAGCATTGCATGGTGTTTAAAACAAAGTGCTATTGCTTCTTAACACTTGTCTCTCATGTGCAGAACAGATTTCAGCAACAAATTCTACCATGTGGGGTTCATAGAGAGAGAATGCTCTCTGGCCCAGTTGCGGTTATCATTTATCAAAAAGCCAGCCCAAGATAAGAAAGGAGTTACAGCAGCTCCAAGTCTTCTGCAAGTCCCTGAGGAAGAATGAGGAATGAGTATCCTCAAAGTAGATTGGGTCGTAATATCCCACAGTCATAATGTCTATCCGTATCATAACAGGCTAGTGAACTGAACTTTGGCTAAGCAGCAATGAAGATTTTCTGATGGTTCCCAGGTTTTTCTGGTATCAGTAGAGTTCCAGGTCCCAGCAGCTCCCCACCAGCAGCAGGACTGTATGGATTGGCAAGGCTATCACAGCATCCACAGCCCTGCTGTACACAGCAGCCAGGGCAGATGGTATGGGGGGGGGGAGGAAGGCAGACCACCGTACTGAGGCAGCAATGAAACCAGCTTGGGATCCAACAGATCCTGGGGCAGGCTCAGTTCCTCCCACCTTCGGAACATCCCATTTGAGGATTTTCTACTGGCCTCCCAGTGTCTACCTACCTTCAGCAGTTGACAGGAGACCAGCTTAGCCAGGAGAGCTGGGTGGAGGGACCCCTCTGCACATTCCAACCCTGCCTCCTAGCCCAGCGTAAGGAGGGGGGAGTGGATTGCTCTGCCTCCTGGTAACATTCTCTCCCAATCTGCAAACTTAATAGATCCTTGATTTCCCAGGTCTTTTTATGACAACAAACTCCAGCTTTTGTACTTCTATTGATGATGACTGATCCCATGAGGACTGCCTCCCCAGGCTTTCCAGTTCACCCAGAGAAATCAGTCACATATGGTACAGCTTCAGTGCAAATAAAACACCCTTCGTAATAAATTACATGGTCACCACGTTCCTCTGTTTTGCGTCACGAAAACAATCGTTGCTGCCTGGCATTTGTTGGCAACATAAGAACATAAGTAGAGCCTGCTGGATCAGGCCAGTGGCCCATCTAGTCCAGCATCGTGTTCTCACAGTGGCCAACCAGGTGCCTGGGGGAAGCCCGCAAGCAGGACCCGAGTGCAAGAACACTCTTCCCTCCTAAGGCTTACGGCAACTGGTTTTCAGAAGCATGCTGCCTCTGACTAGGGTGGCAGAGCACAGCCATCATGGCTAGTAGCCATTGATATCCCTGTCCTCCATGAATTTGTCTAATCTTCTTTTAAAGCCATCCAAGCTGGTGGCCATTACTGCATCTTGTGGGAGCAAATTCCATAGTTTAACTATGCGCTGAGTAAAGAAGTACTTCCTTTTGTCTGTCCTGAATCTTCCAACATTCAGCTTCTTTGAATGTCCACGAGTTCTAGTATTATGAGAGAGGGAGAAGAACTTTTCTCTATCCACTTTCTCAATGCCATGCATAATTTTATACACTTCTATCATGTCTCCTCTGACCCGCCTTTTCTCTAAACTAAAAAGCCCCAAATGCTGCAACCTTTCCTCGTAAGGGAGTCGCTCCATCCCCTTGATCATTCTGGTTGCCCTCTTCTGAACCTTTTCCAACTCTAGAATATCCTTTTTGAGATGAGGCGACCAGAACTGTACACAGTATTCCAAATGCGGCCACACCATAGATTTATACAAGGGCATTATGATATCGGCTGTTTTATTTTCAATACCTTTCCTAATTATCGCTAGCATGGAATTTGCCTTTTTCACAGCTGCCGCACACTGGGTCGACATTTTCATCGTGCTGTCCACTACAACCCCGAGGTCTCTCTCCTGGTCGGTCACCGCCAGTTCAGACCCCATGAGCGTATATGTGAAATTCAGATTTTTTGCTCCAATATGCATAATTTTACACTTGTTTATATTGAATTGCATTTGCCATTTTTCTGCCCATTCACTCAGTTTGGAGAGGTCTTTTTGGAGCTCTTCGCAATCCCTTTTTGTTTTAACAACCCTGAACAATTTAGTGTCATCAGCAAACTTGGCCACTTCACTGCTCACTCCTATTTCTAGGTCATTAATGAACAAGTTGAAAAGTACAGGTCCCAATACCGATCCTTGAGGGACTCCACTTTCTACAGCCCTCCATTGGGAGAACTGTCCGTTGATTGCTGCTCTCTGCTTTCTGCTTCTTAACCAATTTCTTATCCACAAGAGGACCTCTCCTCTTATTCCATGACTGCTAAGCTTCCTCAGAAGTCTTTGGTGAGGTACCTTGTCAAACGCTTTTTGAAAGTCTAAGTACACTATGTCCACTGGATCACCTTTATCTATATGCTTGTTGACACTCTCAAAGAATTCTAATAGGTTACTGAGACAGGACTTTCCCTTGCAGAAGCCATGCTGGCTCTGCTTCAGCAAGGCTTGTTCTTCTATGTGCTTAGTTAATCTAGCTTTAATAATACTTTCTACCAGTTTTCCAGGGACAGAAGTTAAGCTAACTGGCCTGTAATTTCCGAGATCCCCTCTGGATCCCTTTTTGAAGATTGGCGTTACATTTGCCACTTTCCAGTCCTCAGGCACGGAGGAGGACCCAAGGGACAAGTTACATATTTTATTTAGCAGATCAGCAATTTCACATTTGAGTTCTTTGAGAACTCTCGGGTGGATGCCATCCGGGCCCGGTGATTTGTCAGTTTTTATATTGTCCATTAAGCTTAGAACTTCCTCTCTCGTTACCACTATTTGTCTCAGTTCCTCAGAATCCCTTCCTGCAAATGTTAGTTCAGGTTCAGGGATCTGCCCTATATCTTCCACTGTGAAGACAGATGCAAAGAATTCATTTAGCTTCTCTGCAATCTCCTTATCGTTCTTTAGTACACCTTTGACTCCCTTATCATCCAAGGGTCCAATCGCCTCCCTAGATGGTCTCCTGCTTTGAATGTATTTATAGAATTTTTTGTTGTTGGTTTTTATGTTCTTAGCAATGTGCTCCTCAAATTCTTTTTTAGCATCCCTTATTGTCTTCTTGCATTTCTTTTGCCAGAGTTTGTGTTCTTTTTTATTTTCTTCATTTGGACAAGACTTCCATTTTTTTTTTTTACAATAATTTTTATTCAAATTTTCATAAAACATAGAAAACAAAATCATAAAACATTCAAAGACAAAAAACAAAACAAAACAAAAATGATTAAACAAAAAAAATAAAATGTTGACTTCCCATTTGTCACATATCAAATCAGTTATAGGTCTACAATATATAACAATCCTGTCTCTTAAATCATATTATAAAATCACTTTCCTCCAGTAGTTATCTTAATTAATCATCAAATCTCATAAACATTACTTTATTCTTTCCACAAAAAGTCAAAGAGAGGTTTCAATTCTTTAAGAAATATATCTATCAATTTTTCTCCAAATAAACAAGTCAGTTAATCCATCTCGTTAATAATTATAATAATCTTATTGTCATAACCATAGTCCAAATAAACATTTCGATTAATCCATCTCATCAGAATCTGTTAGGTCCAATAATTTCAATAGCCATTATTCCATTATCCCTATTAGTTCCATCTTCCTTCTTCAATAGTCCTGTTAAGTCCAGTAATTTCAGTGTCCAATCTTCCATTATCAGTATTCCATAATAATCTTGCTGTTGTAGCCATAGTCATATAATAAGAGTCTGATGGGAATTTCCTCTATCCCAAATATTTTCTTGCCATCCATTCTGAATAAGTTGCTGAAATACTGTTGTAAAGTCATATCTGTGTTCTTCTTTTTTACAAAATGCACTGGCTCATCTCTTAAGAGTTTTTCCATTGTCACATGGCTGCAGTTAATTCCATAGATTTTCTCTATATCAAGCTCCATCACATCATTCCAGTCCAGAAGATTATCCAAGCCATTTATAACTTTATCTCTAATATCTTCATTAACTTCCATTTTTTGAAGGAAGACTTTTTGCCTCTAAGAGCTTCCTTGACTTTGCTCGTTAACCATGCTGGCATCTTCTTGGCCCTGGCGGTACCTTTTCTGATCTGCGGTATGCACTACAGTTGAGCTTCTAATATAGTGTTTTTAAACAACTTCCAAGCATTTTCGAGTGATGTGACCCTCTGGACTTTGTTTTTCAGCTTTCTTTTTACCAATCCCCTCATTTTTGTGAAGTTTCCTCTTTTGAAGTCAAATGTGACCGTGTTGGATTTTCGTGGCAATTGGCCAGTTACATGTATGTTTAATTTAATAGCACTGTGGTCACTGCTCCCAATCGGTTCAACAACACTTACATCTCGCACCAGGTCCCGGTCCCCACTGAGGATTAAGTCCAGGGTTGCCGTCCTTCTGGTCGGTTCCATGACCAACTGGTCTAGGGAATAGTCATTTAGAATATCTAGAAACTTTGCTTTTTTGTCATGACTGGAACACATATGCAGCCAGTCTATGTCCGGGTAGTTGAAGTCACCCATTACTACCACATTTCCTAGTTTGGATGCTTCCTCAATTTCATATCTCATCTCAAGGTCTCCCTGAGCATTTTGATCAGGGGGACGATAGATCGTTCCCAGTATAAAGTCCCTCCTGGGGCACGGTATCACCACCCACAACGATTCTGTGGAGGAGTCTGCCTCTTTTGGGGTTTCCAGCTTGCTGGATTCAATGCCTTCTTTCACGTATAGAGCGACTCCGCCACCAATACGTCCTTCCCTGTCCTTCCAATATAGTTTATATCCAGGGATAACCGTATCCCACTGGTTTTCTCCATTCCACCAGGTCTCCGTTATGCTCACTATATCAATGCTCTCCTCTAAGACCAAGCACTCCAGTTCTCCCATCTTGGTTCGCAGGCTCCTAGCATTAGCGTACAGACACTTGTAAGCAGTGTCTCTCTTCAAGTGTCTTTGGCACTTGTGGTTAGGCCTGTGGTAATTTTGCTCTTCTGAATTTATATCCTGTGCCCCTGCTCTCACAATGCCTACTTCTAGGCCTACCCCTTTTAAAATTTCATCATTTCTTTGGTTTTTATCCCAGGGGGGAGGTTTATTCCGAACCAGACCTTTCTCAGCTCCTGTCGGGTTTCCCCCCTCAGTCAGTTTAAAAGCTGCTCTGCCACCTTTTTAAGTTTAAGTGCCAGCAGTCTGGTTCCATTCTGGTTCAAGTGGAGCCCGTCCCTTTTGTACAGGCCCGGCTTGTCCCAAAATGTTCCCCAGTGCCTAACAAATCCAAACCCTTCCACCCGACACCATCGTCTCATCCACGCATTGAGACTGCGAAGCTGGGCCTGTCTGGCTGGTCCTGTGCACTTAAAAAAAATCTGGGTGCTGTAAGACAGCAGGTGTCAACAAAAGAATGACAGAGGGTGGGGAAGGAAGTCAAAGTTTTAAAAAGTACTTAACAATGGCAAGATCAATGCTTTTGAAGGACAGTAGTCGATGTACCGAATTGTGCTGTTCTGGAGGACTAAATCACTCTTGGCAGATGTAATGAGCTACAGAGCTCCTGTGTTGCTTGTCTGATTTTCCGTTGGAGATATGGATTGCATGCAGGGTCACTTCTGCCTCGGCTGTCATGCAGAACAACAACAGAAGGGGAAGAAATGACTGGGAGGGAAATTAAAAAGTCAGGTAAGAAGGTAGAACTGAATGGTGACAGAGGACAAGGAACTTGGTTACGAGAACATTTTATCAGGGGAGCAAAGAGAGCAAGTAATGGTTTTGAATAGGGTGGGTAAGCATGTTGTACATAAGAATTTTGTGTTGTAAAATAAAACTGTAGTTGTAGTAAGTGATTGCATCCTTATGACACCATAACGGTGCTGACAAGTTCAGTTCAGGACTATACTGGATGCTATATTGGGGCTGAACCAGAAATGATGCCTTCCTGCCTTCAGTCACCTTGGGTTGGCATTCTCAGTTCTTTTTGCACTCCAGCAGAGGACAACTAAATTATAGGAACAGAGACTTGTACATTTAGAATCATAGAGATGGAGCACTTAGACTGCAATTCTAACTATGCCTACTTGAAAGGAAGTACAATTGAACTCCCACATGTCTACTCAGATGAAAGCTCCAGTGGGTTCACTGGGACTTACTTCCAGGTAAGTGTATTAGCTTGCAGTCTTAGTCTCTAACCCAATCCTCTGAAAGTTGCTGAATAACAATCATCATTATCATCATCATCTAACACTAACACCTTCCCAAGGCGGAGATTACACAACCACCCTCTGCAACTTGTTCTTGTCACGTTTTATCCCCTTTTTTCATTTTCTAAATATCTTTTCTTAGTTTGCATTGTTTGTAAAGACTGGGGTTCTTACCTGGATATTTCATCCTTTTTTATTCTTTGTCAGTATCTCTTCCCTTGAGTTAAGCAATGGTTTCACTATATCAATTGTTTTCTTTCTTTTATTCTGAGCATCCATATAAAAATCCATCTGCCGGATTATAATATGCTGGTAGTTGCATACTTTATGTCTTTGACCACTTCCAAATGACCCATTTGTTGAGCATTTATCTTGATTTGTTTGCACAAAGTTTGTTAAGAGGTTAGACAAGGTCAGCTATTTACTGAGCATTCAGATTTTTAGCAGGGAGGTTATACTATGTTAAATCAAGCAAGTGTTATCCCACAATTTCCCATGCATTTTCCCATCTCTCTTATTGCACAATGGCTGACCTTTTGAGAAAAAGAGTTCATTATGCAAGAGCACCAAATCAACTTTAACTGCACAACCTAAATTTGCTGGTACATGATTGAGTCCCACCTGATGATAGCAACAGTCTGGACAGTCCCTTTGTCTTTTCTGATTGGCATAGCCCATGTACATTTAGAATCTGTCTGTTATTAGTAACTTCTTGTTCCTTACACCTGCTGTTAAGTTTCTCCATACTTTCTGGTTTTCAGGTTATTACATGTCATGCAGTCATATGCAGTGATGTGGGGCAGGAAGCTTTTTGAAGGAACACCCCCCCCACAACTATATTTTTTCACTTTTTCTACTTTGATATTTTTATTGCACCACGTGAAGACCTCTTTATTACCCATATTTTTAATTAACCTTTTATTCATCCTGCTCTGGTTTTCAATCACTGCTAAAATGTGGATTGGTTTTTGTATGCTGCTATTCTATTCAAGTTTTTTATGTTATGTAAATCTGCCCTGGAAATATTAGCATTGAAGAATGGGACACAAATCCCTAAAATGAATAAATAAATTAGGGTACAATCCACCCCCCACTGGAAAGCTGGTTGAGAGGCCATAGGATGAGCGTAAGTGCTGCTCTCCAGCAGCAATGGAAGCTAACCAGTGGGTAGGGATGTGCAGATTTTCATGTCTCATTTAAATCGAGTTGTTCACATTTCCACATCAGTTTAAAAAAGTCCTCATGAAAATTCATCAGAATTTTAGTATGAATTTCTTCAATGTATACATTTTTGTATGCTGTTGTTTGCCTGGTATACACATTTTTGCAAAGCAATTTCCCCTAATACATTTTTGTATGCTATTTTCACTAATATCTGCATTTGTATACACATTTTTGCCTAGTATATGCTTCTTAGTACACATTACTTGGCTACAGAACTGTACTGCAAAATTTATAGAAGTGCGAATTTTGAAGGACGGCTGTGTTTTGATTCGTGTATTGTTTCAGAAAGGGGAAATTAGGTAGGGTCACCTTTAAATGCGAACTGAATCAAATTTCTCCCCCATCCCTACAAGTGGGATAATGCTTACACCACTGAAAGTCCCTCTACATGCACTGGCAGAAAGCTTCACCAGCACAATGTCCCATTGGTGATGTTTCGGAGTGGGGGGAATGGGGCATAGCAGGGGTGGGTATAGATACAGCATGCCCAAAGCTCCTTCATTTTCCCAACTTGACCACAGATAGGATGGTCTCCTAAGTCAACCCTGGGCCTTGCATAGTGAATTCCCTCCCACAGTAATCAATGCAAGAGAAGAAAAAGGCCCTCCCTCTGCCCACAGTGATATGCCAGGGAAATAAATATGGTGGTTGTTCCACCAGTGAAGGACCAGATATGTAGCCTTGGGATTTTCCTGGATCCATCATTATCACTGGAGACTTAAGTAACCTCTGTGGTGAAGAGGGTCTATTACCTCCTTTGGCTGGTATGCCCACACAATTTTCATTCCTAGATGAGGATAGTTTAGCCACTGTGACCCATGCAGTGGGTATCCTCAAGACTGAACTACTGTAATGTGCTCTGTGTGGGGCTGCCCTTAAGGTTGGTTTGGAAGCTCTAGCTGGTGCAGAACGCAACAGGTAGGCTGTTGAGCAGGATATAAGAACATAAGAAGATCCTGCTGGATCAGGCCAGTGGCCCATCTAGTCCAGCATCCTGTTCTCACAGTGGCCAACCAGGTGCCTGGGGGAAGCCCGCAAGCAGGACCCGAGTGCAAGAACACTCTCCCCTCCTGAGGCTTCCGGCAACTGGTTTTCAGAAGCATGCTGCCTCTGACTAGGGTGGCACAGCACAGCCATCACGGCTAGTAGCCATTGATAGCCCTGTCCTCCATGAATTTGTCTAATCTTCTTTTAAAGCCGTCCAAGCTGCTGGCCATTACTGCATCTTGTGGGAGCAAATTCCATAGTTTAACTATGCGCTGAGTAAAGAAGTACTTCCTTTTGTCTGTCCTGAATCTTCCAACATTCAGCTTCTTTGAATGTCCACGAGTTCTAGTATTATGAGAGAGGGAGAAGAACTTTTCTCTATCCACTTTCTCAATGCCATGCATAATTTTATACACTTCTATCATGTCTCCTCTGACCCGCCTTTTCTCTAAACTAAAAAGCCCCAAATGCTGCAACCTTTCCTTGTAAGGGAGTCGCTCCATCCCCTTGATCATTCTGGTTGCCCTCTTCTGAACCTTTTCCAACTCTAGAATATCCTTTTTGAGATGAGGCGACCAGAACTGTACACAGTATTCCAAATGCGGCCGCACCATAGATTTATAAAACGGCATTATGATATCGGCTGTTTTATTTTCAATACCTTTCCTAATTATCGCTAGCATGGAATTTGCCTTTTTCACAGCTGCCGCACACTGGGTCGACATTTTCATTGTGCTGTCCACTACAACCCCGAGGTCTCTCTCCTGGTCGGTCACCGCCAGTTCAGACCCCATGAGCGTATATGTGAAATTCAGATTGTTTGCTCCAATATGCATAATTTTACACTTGTTTATATTGAATTGCATTTGCCATTTTTCCACCCATTCACTCAGTTTGGAGAGGTCTTTTTGGAGCTCTTCGCAATCCCTTTTTGTTTTAACAACCCTGAACAATTTAGTGTCGTCAGCAAATCTCCTGTTATCCTGTCAAATAACACTTGTGCTGAAAGAGCTGCACTGGCTGCCAGTCTGTAACCAAGCCAGGTTTAAGGTGTTTTATTAAAATATAAAGCCTTACACAACTTGGAACGACATTACCTGAAACAACACCTCCCTGTTAGATATATATATATATATGATAGATTACCATTCTTCGGCGGGTGCCCTGTTGGCCATGCCATAATTTGAAGAACACCATCTTGTGGTAACACATAGATGGGCATTCTCCACTACCCCCTGCAATACAGTAGGCAGCAATTGTGGTTTTCATCTGTTTCTTATTAAAAACATATCTTTTCACCAAGGAGTCTCCTGACCATTGATAGTTTTTAACTGACTTCTATTCTGTGAGGATGCTTTATTGTACTGATATGTTTTATTGTTATTGTATTAACTTCTTGTTATACACTGCTTTGGGATTTTTAAAAAAATGCAAAGCAGTCTAGAGAAGCTTTTAAATAATAAATCCAGCGTGACATAACCATTAGAGGGCTTGTCCACATTTGAGATGGAACTTGTTTGGAATCCATATTTTATTACTTTGAATTTGCCCTCATCAATACACACAGGCACATGTTTGCAGTTGTATTTGAAAGCCAAATCGGCTCCTGTGCTTCCATATTGGCAGCGATTACCATTGTTAAATTGATTCCTCACGTATGTTTTTTCCTGCCTCCGCCTCATTGATCATGCAGAGCTTGGAAAAGTTACTTTTTTGAACTACAACTCCCATCAGCCCAATCCAGTGGCCATGCTGGCTGGGACTGATGGGAGTTGTAGTTTTAAAAAGTAACTTTTCCAAGCTCTGTATCATGTACCCTATTAGAACCTGGAAGACTAGAGTTGGAGTCCCCACTTGGCCGTGAAGCTCACTGAGTGACCTTGGGCCAGACATAAACTCTCAGCCTAACCTACCTGAGAGGGTTGTTGTGAGGATCATATGGTAAGGGGGAGAAGCATGCATACCAACTTGAGCTCCTTGGAGGACAGGTGGTATAGAAATGTAATAATAAATAAATAAATGGAATTTAATGAATACATATTAAAGAAGATGATTAAGATGTAAGCTTAGGGAACCAAATGGAAAAAGAAAAGCATTCATTCCAAACCACGTCAAATTCTATATTGGATCATGTTTCTTTGCTTATATTGCAAATACAAGCACAGGATAACTCCTCCTCTAATCTTCTTACGGTTCTTGAAATATCAGGTCACATCTTTAGGACTTTATATGTAACGATGACATCTCAAAGTTCCTCGGATAAAAGCAGCACAAATTTGTTTTAGGAACCAAAACTCTCAGTGGAAGTATAGGCCATTGAAGTGATTAAGTTTGATTCCTGACTTTAAATCAAAGCTCTCCACATCTAGTCCAGCTTTTCCTACCTTCTATTATCTCACATTTCACTTCTCATCCTGCTTGAGCATAAATATAAGAGAGAAAATATTTCTGCTAACCACAAATGTCATGTTCTGTATTACAAAAGAAGTCTGATCTTAAAACCGTAAGACTTGGTCCACACAGGGGTCTCAAATAAAGGCTCCATGTGACAAAAAGCCTCTGGGTGACAGTAGCAGGTATCAGTTCTGACAGCTGCTACAGTCACAGCAAAGAACCCCCTTCCAGCTCTATCTTAGTAATGCAGGGCTGTTCACTTGTTCACCCTCCAGCACCACTTTTTTTAAAGCAATATCAGAAAAAAATAAAGAAGTAGCTGCATTATTCCTTGTCTTTCTCTGGTGCTAGAAGAAGCTGAGTGTTAGCAGAGATTAAATGAACAAGCCAACCAGGAGCCATACATTGTAGCACTGAGTGAGGACTGTAGCAGCTGCCAGTATCGATAACTGCCACAGTGACTCAAAGATTCTTGCCACACGGAGACTTCTTTTAGGGCTCCTGTCTGAGGCAGGTCTTGCTTAACAATTATGATGAACAGTCTACCCCCTCTTTCAGGGATTTGCCTTGATCTGTGATAATCTTGCAGGGAACTCTTCTAGTATGAAGCAGGCAAGCATCCTTATTTGGCTACTGTTCTAAATGCCACCTTGTCGATGTTTCATAAGCCCCAACAGCATATCACAGCACATGAGAGTTAGAAACAAAACAAAACCTTAGAAACAAAAGTGGTACATTCTCGCCACCCTAGATGCCTCTAGCTTTTTCATGACCTCATAATCTCATACATAAGAAAATGGGGGGCTGCCTGCTGTAGAATTAAAGTGGCATATCCCCTCCATTGATTTTTATGGTTGCTGAATGCACCAACAGTCTTCAAATGAGATTTGATTGTTTCCAAGCCTAAAGTTATTTTCATCAATATTTTTACTCAGCTTTTACTTTGCTCTTGATAGCTAGGAGACCTGCATAATTGCAGCACAATGTTCCCTGGGGCTCTGAAGTGCACATGGTACTCCATGTGAGTGTGAGCAGGGACCACCTCATTCTCTCAGTAAAACATGCCACACGTACAGCTTTGCTCCACATTCAGAGAATTCTATCACATTAAAGAGAAGCAGCAGCCCCTGATCACACATAGTTTCATGTGCGCACATGAAGACTGCTGAATTGAGGCAATTTTGTAGATTGTAGTCAAAGGCATCAAAGCTTCATAACTGCATACAGTAGTGAACTTGCTCAAGCTCTGAGATTTCCAGAGTAACATATTTATACAGAACAGCAATCAATGGTAAATATAGATCTGGTACAGCATTTTAAAAAAATATTTTAGGAGATAGTACACTGGAGTGAAAGATCTCTTTTTCTTCTTTACCATATGGGGATATATAATAGGCATAAGCAGTGAAAGTAATGTCAGCTGCTGTTGCTGTTCCAGATCCTGCCTGCTCTTGGGACCTATGGTTCCAAGGGAAAGGGAGACTATTTTATCCCAAGAATGGGGTAGCACCTCCAACGTTATAGTAATATCTTATGTATGCCATCTTGGGGGCCCTCCTGGATCGAACAGCAGGATAGAAATCAAATAACTAAATGTGCTTTATTCATGTGGCAACTATTTGTTGTTTTCTGCCTCTGTGATTTCCAATCCTGTAACTAGGGGATGGGGAGAAACTCGATTCAGTTGCATTTAAAGCTGAACTTATCAAATTCACACTTTCCAAAACAACATGAGAAGCAAAACATAGCCATCCTTCTAAATTTGCACTCGTCCAAATTTTGCAATGAGGCTCTCCTGCCAATGTTTATAAAAATGCATATATTAGAGAAAAACATGTACAGAAAGGAATATATTAATGAAAATAACATACAGCAATGCAATATATTGGGAGAAATCGCTTGTAAAGTGTGTACATTAGTCAAAACAGCATACAAAAATGTGTCTATTGGAGAAATTCACACTAAAATGCTGAAGAATTTTCATGAAGGTTAATTGCTGCACAAACCTGGAGACCTGAAATTAATATTGGAAAAATGAGAAACTGGGAGAACTGCAATTGACAGATCCTTCCACATCTACTTGCAGCCTGTCCTCACAGACACCACTCTAGCCAGAAGACCCATGTGCAAAGGCTTGCTGCATTTCTGTTATCCCAAACTGATTGCACAAACTATCAGTCAAGTTTCCCCTTCTCCTTCCACCAACAAAAAGTCCAGGTCCAGCATCTGGGGTTGGGATCCTTGGGCTGATGCTAAACTCCCTACACTCTGGAACATCTTGCTCAATTTCCACTGAGTTCTGAAACTCAGGCTGCATGCCCACCTTCTGCTATAAACTTCATAGTTCTACAAACTTATTGAAAGAATGTCACATCACCTGCAGGTTATGTTTCACTAGCTGTTACAAATTAGCAATGATTCCACATTTTTCTGAAAATAAAAATAAAAAATCACAGAAGGTTCTTGTCTTATTCTGATACCAGAGTAACTAATTACTGTTTTATTCACTTCCCCCCTAAAAAATGTGGAACTATTTTTTTCCAAGAAAAGGAAAGCACTTTTGATCCTAACATAAAAGCTGAAATTTCCTAAGTGACATAACCATAACTGGCAATTTCCCCCAAAATATTGTTTTTTATGGGAAATAATTTACTTCTAAAAGTATCTATATGGAAGCTTTCCCTTCTATAACAAGATTCCCAAAGGACGTTAATAGATATATAACTTGTATTTTCAGTAATTTTATTCAAAACATTTGTTTTAACCAACTGCCATCTTACTGCAAAAAGTTAAATATTCACAAACTCTCTGTAACTACCAACAAAACCAACAGCTTCATTTGATCTGAAATTTATTGCCTAGGATGCCCACAAATATGTCTTCTAAACCATACAGAATATGTTCTTCATTTAAAATTGAACATTAAATTCTGAGAACATCAACAATAAGACTCATAATCTGTCCATGAGATGCTTATTGCAAAATAGAGGACCAGAGGATTCTCTGTGGTACAGAGGTTGGACATATTTAATTTGGAGCCAAAGCTGCATCATGGCTCCAACTTCCAGCTGTTTATGCTTAGGTAAGGACAGGTTTGGAGTGAATCAATAAGGTGTTGTTGGTGTCAATGACCAGAAACTTTGGACACCCGCTGAGGTTGAGGCCACTAAAGACCTCACTGAACCAAGAGTGGAACTATTTTCACTTGGTGCAAAGTGCCAGGAATGCCTGAAGACAATGTGAGTCTAATTTAGCTTTTCCTGGCAACAGCATGAAGTGAGAGATCTTGCTTCCCTAGAATTGTCTGTGATACATAAAGGATTATTTACACGGGGGAATATAAGGATGGAGGACCAGGTACATGCCGAGTGGGGTTGGGCTCCATTCAAAACGAGAGAGCAAACCAGAGAGTGCTTACTTAGTCCACGTACCCCAACCCTGCCCACATAAGAGGTTCCACTGATAATCTCCTGCCCCCAATGTCTTTGAATCAGCCAGAAGGCCAATGGACACCAGTCCCAAATATGGCTGCAGTGCAGAGAGGAAGAATACTATTAGTTAAGATCCCAGTACATCAATTCCCGACAGCTCTCTGTGTTCTCCAACATCTGTGGTAGAGATACTACCATCGAATGGAGCTAGCATTTGAGGCTGTACTTGCACACTCCCACAGCTGGAGAGACAGACCATACAAGTTGCCCTGTGGTATGGGCCACTCCAAAAGAGCTCATGTATAAATTAAGCTACCCTAGAGTAAAGCTAGACTTTGGGTTGCATTAGAACTCCCTGCATTTAGTCTTAAACTTGGGAACTGCCCAAGGATTTTATTTACAATTTAATGAAATATTATGTGCAACAGCAGCAAATAAAAAACATAATAATGTTCACAATGTATTGCAAGCTGTATTTTTCCAAATGTTAGTGGTTAATGAATAGGGATTTTAAAAATTGCATCCTTTCAACACCAACGTAAAATAAAAAGGACAGGGGCAAATATTTCATTCATATAACTTTTACAGTTCATCAAAGTTTAGATAATGGAGTCTCTGCTATAATTAATCATAGCACCTTCATACAAACCTGGAACGTATTTTTAACTAATAGCATTCTTTTCCCCTCTGCATCGGGACCTAAGAATGCTTCCAGACTTTTCAACCATTGTGCTACTGTCAGATGACTTTTTATATTTATGAAGATCCTTTAGAAGTGAACACAAATAAATCCCATCACAAAAGGGTCACCTCTCTTTTCTTTTGCTAGGAAAAATTATATAACATGCCTGTTAAAGCTGTTTTATTCTGCAACAAAGGCCAGCACAATCCTGAAAAGTGCTGAGCTAATTCCTACATTACAAATATACATAAAAGACAAGGCATCGAATGATCCTGCTGCCTAACAAGATCTCTGGCTGAACAAGTAAAAGCGGTGGTGGTGCTACTGGAAATCTCAAGCTGATTGTCCTGCGCTACAAGGCTCCCTTGATGGGAGCAGCTCCAGATTTCATGAGTGCCAGCAACCATGGGGCTGCTCCAGTATATCAGGTATCCAAAACGTTGCATGTCACATATCAGATTTTATTTTTTGTATTGGTCTGAAGGCTTAGATCTGGGTCTGAAAGCAGAAGGAAACATTATGGTTACACCTTTGTCATAGTCAAACAATTAACTCATTAATGCTGGATGGAGGTGCCTAGGGACCTCTTTCCAAGGCAATGGCCTCATTAGGAGCTGCCAACAATGGGTTGGAAATGGCCCCTATGTCTTCCACAGTGGCTTGATTTACAACAATTGCTGCAGATGTGTATCCCCATGCTGTGAAAAGCTTCACCTGCTGATTATCAAGTTGCTCTTCAAGATCAGGGCAGGACATCTCACCACCACCGTCACTTTGCAGTTCTAATTAGAATGGCCCGCCTGCAAACATGAATGATCCAGTGAATTCTAGAATGTTTGAGGATGGTGCAATGAATGGGCTACCCTGCCTGTCGATATTCTGGTTTAAATACTAGTAAAGTTGGCTTGGGCAATTGATATGGAGATGAAACAGCTGGGCAGACTGCAAAGAATTGGTGGTAGCAGACTAAGGGCCTTTCTACACATTGCAATAACCGCTAACAAGCTTTGTTCGTTGAAAATTCTGAATAAAGAATGTTGAAGGAGACTAGAAATCAGACACGTTGTGAAGGCACCGTGGTGGCTGGTGCACTTTGGGACTGGTGGGTCAGAAGGTAGGGAGACCAAGAGTAGGTGGAGCAAGAGCCAATGAATGACAGGCAGGGTCAACTAATTCTATGGTTACCCCTGCCCTCTTCCTTGCTGAGTTCTACAAGGGCAACACTAAGACTAAGCAGGAGGAGGAAGCTGTCAGACCCCCTGGGGTGGTTGGAAGTAGGAAGGGGGCCTGGGGGGCCTGGATGGGGCAGACTGAGATTGGTGGGGCAGTGTCCCATTTTTTCCTAATGGGGCCACCTCTGCCGGAACAAGGAACCACTGGCTGCCTTCCTTCTTCTGCTGTTTACTTCCCAACTTCTCGGGAAAATTAACCAATGAGAAGAAAGGTGGTTGCTATTTTGACATAGTGCATATACTGTGTAGTCAGGCTCTGAGTATTCCATAGAGGTCCTATTTGGCTTCGGCAATAGCAGTGAAAATGATGTTGTGTTCTCCTATAATCCTCTGTTTCCTCAAGGAATGATTATCAACAGCTTTGTGAAGGAGAAAAACAAACTAGTATTTGATGGCACCCACCACTAACTTCAACTGGCACCTAGAAAGAGCTTGAAATAGAATAGAATACAATGAGAGAAGGACAAAATAACCAACTTTGCACGTAATACTAAAGCAAGCAATGGCTAAGAGCAAACAAATATGAACATATTCACAGTAAAACTTGTAGCCTGCTTCACTCCTTCCCAGTCCAACTGCTGCTGCCCTACCTGGAGCTAAGCTATGATTTGGCTTAATAATACATCTGAACTGGGAGTTGTGGTTTGCCTCCCTGCTTACAGCTCATGGTTTGTTTGGAGCAAGACAAACCATGAGCCAGGATTCAGATGTAACACTAAACCAAACCAAGGCCTAGCTCTGGATAGGGCAGCAGCAGCAGGACAGGGGAAGAGTAAAGCAGCTCAAGTTTTGCTGTGAGTACCCACACTCTCTCTCATTCATGCTTGGCAATGGTTTTGTGTAGCATTAGGTATGAACCAGGACAATATAACTATGTGAGCCAATAACTGCAGAAGGAGAAATATATACTAAGGGGAAATCAGCAGTGGATCCAATGAAAATACCTGGGGAATAAGAGCAAAGCCAGATCTCCAAAGGGATCCATACTGGGGAATCTCCGCTCAAGGGCCTGGCTGTCTGCCAAACTATGGTGTAAAATCAAAATGTCCACATTGCAGAGAACTAGACAGTACAGACATAAGTGATGTCCCAGGAGTATGAAGTTAATATAGCTAGAATCCTATTTTATTTGGGACCTAAAAAGAGAGAGAGAATGCAAGAAGAATGTCCCTCCATGGTCATCCCACTAAGGTTGTTGCCCCTTAATAATGTGCTTCACTCACTGATAACCCTTTCATATCCCCCCATATGTGCGTTTAGTTGTCTGTCTTATATAATGATCACCCACTGATTTGCACTGATGAATATCCAGTTAAAATAAATGTATTTTCCCCCTCAAAGAGGGGAATAGCCTTACACACTGAAAACTATTTCATTTAGTCAGTGACCTTTTAAAATGAATTCCTGTTGATAAAATAAAACCCACAACCACCTAAAGGCAGATGTAGTGGGGATAAAATTTGCATGTGCATTGGTTTCCAAGACTGATATCCAAGGAAGAATGAGAGGAGAAAGACAGCAGACCTCAGGAGCATAAGAAGGCAGCAATAACTTTTTTTATGGTTTTGAGCCTTGTAAAAAATACAATTTAATTTACTTTTAGTAAGTTTATAACAGTAGAATCCCAATGTGGGCCTCTATTTAATTTCATATGTAGTTATACTAGAGTTCAGCTCCACACTTTCTTGAGTTGGGATTTTCTAGTCACAGAAGCATGAAACCTGTATATTTTCAAAATACATTCTGTGCAATTTTTATTAAAAGAAATATGGGGAAAGTATTAAAAGCAGCAGCTGTTTTAACCCTCTGCTTCCCTATTTCTATATATCATTTGTTGGGTCTTTATCCAATGACCCTTACCTGCTGACGCTAAGCAGACTCCTAGCCGTTCTCCTTCAAGATTAGAAAGAGGGAGAGAGAGATTGAGAACCTCAAGGGAAAATAATCATTTCTCTAATAGCAACTTTTAAAATACACAGAATTTCTATAAAATCAAAACATTGCTATTTGGGTAAGCCAGAATCTCATTTATTTACATCAATAAAATATGCACCCCAGGACATGCTAGGTCACAGTTGAGTAATGTATTGCATTTTTCACTGTTTTTAGAAGGAATGAGTAATGACAGTGGAAAAGCGTGGGTTCATTAAAGAAAAACAAATTTGGAGCACTGGAGGCCTTTATTTAAAGGGAGCCCCACGATATGGTTTGACAGTTGCCTTGTTTGGACAAGTGTCATAGTTTTATTTCATTGACCAAATTTTCCAAAGCCAAACAGGGCCATCATTATTTTGCGATAGCCATTGGTTAAATGATGCCATCAACACCCAAACAATGGAGCCTGGCAAAAGGATTCGGGGAGGGGATGAGAGGAGAGAGGGAGAGTTGCCTGACAGTAAATCCTTCTGGATATGCACAGGTATTGTCTGCCCCAAACTAACAAAAAAATAAACTAAAATATTTAGATTGCCTAATTCTTGAAACAAAGACTGTCCTAAGCATACAATGCTATCATAATTGTTCATAACTCTTTTGTCTTTATTATCTCAAGCAGAGATACAACAAAACCTAAACCACTCAATATACTAGATGAACTTAGTTAACAACACACAGAGTTTCGATACGTAAGGCTGTTTTTTTTTTTCTTGGTTCCACTGTATATCTAAAGTGCCATAATAGCCAGTATTATTTAAGGACTTCACTTTTCTGTCATTTATCCACAATTTGTATTGTCAGCTGGGTGCAGAAGACCATAGACAGAAATAGTGGTAGAATTGTTTTAAAATGAACACTGACCCCAAATATAAGTAAAACTTGTAAAAGGCACCCAGATCACTGCGGGCTTTCCTTATACACAAGGAAAGGATCAAGGTCCTTGGTCAGGTGCATCATTTGAGGTTTCCAAGGCAAGGAATCAAAGAAAGCAAAAATCCTAAGCAAATGAATCAGCCACAGCAACAGGCAGCATAATTAACTCAAAATCAACGTAATAATGGGCAAACGGATTGATTCACACAGGAGTTTCCATTGCACTGTTTCCATTGCACTGTGCAGCACAGTTCTCCACACAGAAATCATGCTGCTTCTACTTTCCTATGCTGCATTTTTTGCACTGCTATTGTCACATGTATCCAGTGCAGTCTGGTAATTTTAGGTGCTGGACTTAATGGTCCTACAGAGGATGAACCTCTTTAGACTGTCATGTGTACTACTTTACATACACTGAAACATGGCAAGCACTATGATGTGGCTGCTTAAAAAGCAAATGCAGCCTTAAGGATGCATAAATAGAAACCTAGTGCCTGAATCATAAATAGTAATCATTCCACTCTATTCTGTTCCGGTCAGGGTACAACTGGATTAGTGGAGAGTGGTGGCTCCCATGTCAGTGGGGCAGTGAATCTGCTCTGGATTTTAGTCTGAACTTTCAAGGTCCCTTGGACAGCTCCTTGAAAGTTTGGACTAAAACCTGGAGTGTATTTACTGTTCCACTACATCAGTGTGTATGTTTATGAGAACAGGCCTTTGCAGTGGTGTCCCCCTCCCTATCTGAAGAATGCTCTTCACAAGGAACGCACCTGGCACCATCCTTGCCAGTCTTTAGACAGGTCTTTGGTAATTAAGTTGCTTCCTACAGTAGTGCTTATTTTTCAGTGGGGTGGGTAGGCAGGGCCTATGCCAGGCATGACTGGGCCCTTGGCCACCAGCCTGCCCCGGGCCAGTGGCACCATAGCCCAACCCCTCCATACAGGGGGCGCAGGTCTAATAAGCCCATCAGCATGTCCCACCTACCTCTCCTGTCCCTGTGAATGATGTGTGCACTGAGCATGCCTGCCTGCCACAAACCAAGATGGTGGCAGGGGCATCAGCCCCATAGGGAAGCCTCCATCACCATCTTGGTGGATGGCAGACTTGCATGCATAGTGCACATATCATTCACAAGGACAGGAGAGGTAGGTGGGGCATGTGCTTATTGACGCTCACACTGACTATATTGGGAGGGCTGTCTGGGAGCTCCCTCCCTGTGATCAGTGGCAGGGTTTTCCCCACCTTTTTATCCTACAGCAGACACATGTAGTCTCCCACCCAAATTTAAACCAAAGCTGTCCCTGGCCACATCCACACCAGACATTTACTCCACTTTAAACAGTCATGGCTTCCTTCAAAGAATCCTGGGAAGTGTAATTTGTATTCAGGAGACCATTATTCCTCTCACAGAACTCCAATTCCCAGAATTCTCTGGGAAGAGGAGCTGACTGTTAAACCACTCTGGCCATTGAAGCCCAGTCAAGAGAATAGGAGTCTCCTGATTAGCCAAGCCAAACAGCTGTTAGGTTTTTAGAATACTGGCAGCTGGTTCTTACTGAGCATGCCTGCGCTTACTCTTGACTCCAATGTTAATTTTCTTAAATTAATTAAAAATCAGCCATACATTTTTTTTAACTTAAAAAAAGTTAAACTGTGGAAAGATGAAGATCAGAGTATGGAGCAAGGTCAGTAATAGCACTACAGGTGCTCTGTGAACATGGCTGGTTTTTAATTAATTTCAACAAATTATGAGACGACTGACAGAAAAACATCCAACAGGGGTCTGGATTGTTTTTCTCTTGTTTTACACTTTGAATTCTCAATTCTCTCCGAGTGCTTTGTGTATCACCATGAAAACTTAGAGGGTTGTTAACCAAGCATTTCTGAATTCAGGGCTATAAGTTTTGTAAGATTTTGCTTTGAGATGAGGTTATGGGAAGCAGCAGAATGACATGGAGGGATATTTTCAATTTAACATTGTGGAACTTGAGAATTCCATGCTAGCTACAGTATGCAGCCTTCCTGGTTTTAGATTGATTTTTTGTGTTGTATTCTATCTTGTCAAGAGGAGAGAGAGATGTATCAAATGAGGGGAGAGGTCAGTCAGATCTGCCCAGTCTCCCACATGACATCTATCTATGCCAGTGCAAGCATTCCATAAAAAACTGCCAAATTAACCCACATTTTTCAAAGGCAGTTGTCTTTCTTTTTGTAATATAATCCTTCCCATGCTGCCAAACTGAGGAGCTCATTAATCCAATATTCAATAAGACATGAAGCTGGATTTACCCTGCAGCAAAAACTAAATGCTTTATCACTGAGAAAGCCCTTTGTAGTGTGGCTCTAAAACCTGTCCTCCGATTTCTAGAAAGTTCTCTTCTGCTACGAAAGAGGCTTCCAGGTTTCTGGCTCTTTCTCAGAGCACTTTAGAATTTCTTTGGAATTTTTGTGGATGCAGAGTTGAGCTAACCTTATCATTGTGAGGTGGTCGTGTGTGTGTGTTTCTTTCATTAAACGTTTCTCCAGTGCTTTGCAGCCTCCACAGCTGCCTGCACTTCCTAATCTGAAAAAGCCCCATGCAACACATTACTTCATAATGTTTTCCTCTGAGTTTTAATTGATGCATTAGAAGCCAGGGAGGCTAGCTCCCAAGCACCCGAGATGGATGCAGCCACTGATTTTGTTTTTCTTTAAAACTAAGAAAGACATCACTTGAAAAAAGAGCACCTGTCAGGACACACAGTAGGCAGCCTACACACTCTCTTCTGTTTACAGGAAAGCCCAGCTGAGGGTGTCATGGTGTGTGTGTTTTTAAGGAAACAGGCACCCAGGAAGGCTGCAGAGTGCAGAACACTGGAGTGATGATTTGTGGAATCAAAGAAACACCACACAAAAACAGGGACACTTACTTCCTGGCTACCTTAAAAATAAGGAAAGCACCACAAAAAACTCTGCACCCCACCCATGAGAATTTCTCCCTCTCCCTGTCATAGCTTTTTGAATACAGTTTCTTTCATTTTCATAAATTTATTTATTTATATATAACAGTATTTATATACTGCATTCTCATAAAATACAAAAAGAAAATGATGGAGAGAGGGTGGGGAAAACAGGAGGAATTTTTGGCACAACACTAGGCCTTTGTAACCAAGCATCCCCATATTTTCTGGGGGAGACACAATGCCTGCAGGAGGAAGGGGGCCACCACCGCTCAGGGAAGAAGGAGAGCCATTTGCTGCTGCTGCTATGTGCCTGCCTGCTTGCTTGCTGCTGCTGATTGGCTACCACCACTGCCCTCTCCCTGTTGGACTTCAGCGCTGCAGGTTGTCACGCCTTGCAGGACTAGGCCCCCAGGCACTCAGCCAGCTGTTGCTGATTTCGTCCAAATGTCCCTTCCCTGAAGGGGATACATAAGATGGCTGGCTGAGGTGGCTCCTGCTTTACAGATTGCCTGGCTTTTGGGGGGATTTGCAGGTCTTGAGTCATGTGCCTGAGAGAGAGGATTCAGAGCCAAGTGGGGAGACTTGAGGGGCCCTCAATTAGTGTAGTGACGGGAAGAGGGAGATATGGCATTGTGAGGAGGACTTGTCAGGTAAGGGGAACGCAGCCCAGGCAGTTAACGACTGTGCCTTGTTCCAGTCCTCCCAACACCCGCAGGTTTGTTGGTTGCCCTATCAACCAGCTCTCAGACCTCTGGATGCTGCTTCTAAACACCAGTTCAGTGCATAATAAGATCCCCCTCATTCATGATTTAATTGTGGATGAGACAGCTGATCTGGCATGTATAACCGAGACCTGGGTGGAAGAGCAGGGAAGAGTCAGTCTCTTCCAGCTATGCCCGCCGGGGTACCTGGTCCAGCATCAGGGTAGACCTGAGGGTCAGGGAGGGGGGTTGCTGTGGTCTGTAGAAGCTCCATCTCCCTTTGCAAACACCCTGCCCATGTGACTACTGGTCTGGAGTGTTTGCACCTTGTGCTGGGGTCAGTGGGATAGACTGGGGATTCTGTTGGTGTACCACCCACCCCGCTGCCCAACAGACTCCCTAGCTGAGCTGACGGAGGTGGTCTTGGGTGTACTGTTGAGATCTCCCAGATTGTTGGTTCTGGGGGATGTCAACATCCATGCCGAGGCCACCTTATCCGGGGCGGCTCAGGATTTCATAGTCTCCATAACAACCATGGGACTGTCCTAATATGCCATTGGCCCAACACATGTTGCAGGGCATACTCTAGACTTGGTTTTTGCAACTGGACATGGAGTTGGTGATCTGAATATGGGGGGAGCTTACATCAGTCCCTCTGCCATGGACAGATCATTGCTTGCTGAAGTTGAGACTTACAGTGGCTTTTCCCCTCTGCAAGGGTGGGGGACCTATTAAGTTGGTCTGCCCCGGAGACTAATGTATCCGGATGGTTTCTAAAGGGCTCTGGGGAGTTTTTCGGCTGATAGGGCTGGTGCTCCTGTCAAAACCCTGGTTGAACTGTGGAATACAGAAATGACCCGGATGGTTGACATGATTGCTCATACGACTCCATGGTATACCCCAGAGCTGAGAGCGATGAAACAATATAAGAGACGGCTTGAGTGCAGATGGAGACGAACTCCTAGTGGATGCAATTATACACTGGTGCCTATGGTAAGCTGTATTTAGGGGCAGTGAGGGCAGCAAAAAAACAATATTTTGCTGCCACTATCAAATCCTCAATCTGCCGCCCAGTGGAGCTCTTCAGAATTGTCCAGGGGCTATTACACACTGGTCACAAGGACATGGTAGAACCATCTGAGGCCCACTGTAATGAATTTGCTAGGAACTCCAGGATAAAATCTTCAACATCTGCCAGGACTTAGACTCCAGTGTTATAGCAGGTGAATCAAGTGAGGTATCCAGAGCACAGCCTTGTCCTGTTTTTGTGGATGAGTTTCAGTTGGTACAGCTTGAGGACATTGACAAGGTGCTTGGATAGGTTCGTGCAACCACTTCTGTGCTAGATTCTTGCCCTTCTTGGCTAATAAAAGCTAGCAGGGATGGAATAGCCAGCTGGGCCAGGGAAGTGATTAATGCCTCTCTGCGAGAGGGGGTGGTCCCTGGCCACCTGAACGATGCGGTAGTGAGACCACTCCTAAAGAGACCCTCCCTGGATCCAGAAAATCTTAATAACTATAGGCCTGTGGCAAATGTTCCATTCCTGGGCAAGGGCCTTGAACGAGTGGTGGCAGACCAGCTCCAGGCACGCTTGGATGAGACCGATTATCTGGATCCATTTCAGTGGGGTTTCAGGCCTGGTTTTGGCATGGAAACAGCCTTGGTCACCCTGTATGATGACCTTTGTCGGGAGAGAGACAGGGGGAGTGTGACTCTGTTGATTCTTCTTGATCTCTCAGCGGCTTTCGATACCATTGACCATGGTATCCTTCTGGGGAGACTGGCTGAGCTGGGAGTGGGAGGGACTGCATGGTGGTGGTTCTGCTCCTACTTGGCAGGTCTGCTCCAGAAGGTGGTGCTTGGGGAACATTGCTCGGCACCCTTCACTCTCCAGTATGGGGTTCCGCAGGGGGCAGTTCTGTCCCCCATGTTGTTCAACATCTACATGAAACCGTTGGGTGTGGTCATCCGGAGCTTTGGAGTGCATTGCCATCAGTATGCTGATGACACGCAGCTCTATTTCTCCTTTTCATTTTCTTCAGGTGAGGCTGTCAATGTGCTGAACCAGTGCCTGGCTGCGACAAAGGACTGGATGAGGGCTAATTAACTGAGGCTCAATCCAGACAAGTCTGAGATGCTGCTAGTGGGTGGTTCTTCTGACCGGATGGTGGATGTCCAACCTGTCCTGGATGGGGTTGCACTCCCCCTGAAGGAGCAGGTTCGTAGCTTGGGGTTTCTCCTAGAACCATCTCTGTCACTTGAGGCTCAGGTAGCCTCAGTGGCACGGAGTGCCTTCTACCAACTTCAGTTGGTGGCCCAACTACGTCCCTATCTGGACAGGGATAACCTGGCTTCAGTAGTCCATGCTCTGGTAACCTCCAAGTTAGATTACTGAAATGCGCTCTACATGGGGCTGCCTTTGAAGATGGTTTGAAAGCTGCAGCTTGTGCAAAATGCAGCTGCCAGATTGGTAACAGGGACCAGATGGTTCAAAAATATAAAACTGATTCTGGCCCATTTGCATTGGCTGCCTGTATATTTCTGAGCTCGATTCAAGGTGCTGGTTTTATAAAGCCTTACACAGCTTGGGACCACAATAACTGATGGAATGCCTCTCCTAACATGAACCCACCCATACACTACGCTCAACAACCAAGGCCCTCCTCCGGGTGCCTACTCGGAGGGAAGCTGGGAGGGAGTCTGGCAACAAGGGAGAGGGCCTTCCCAGTGGTGGCCCCCAAATTATGGAATGATCTGGTTGATGAGTTGCACCTGGCACCAACACTGTTATGTTTTCGGCGCCAAGTCAAGACTTTCCTCTTCTCTCAGGCATTTTAGCATGTGTTTTTAAATTGTTTTTAAAAATTTTAAAAAATTTTAAAAATTTATATACTTGTTTTTAATTGCTGTAAACCACCCAGGCATCTTAGGCTACGGGGCGGTATATAAATGCAATAATAAATAAATAAATACATGCATACGTACATAAATACATAAATATTTTCCGCAGACACATTTTAAACAGGAATATATCTTAATATGCATAACAAAAAGGTCACAATACAGAACTAATATGGGGATTTATCTTTTCCTCAAAATGGGGTTTCAGGAGCGCAATTCCATAGCCAGTGTACTAAATCAACTCTCCAAGAACCATACATCTGACAACCCACTAAATTAGTTATTGTTCTTTCCCTTAAGTGTGCCATCCAGTATAATTTGCTACTCAATGAGCCTCAGTCAGAGGTTTTAAACAGGTAAAGATGCACAACTCTGTTTGGATTTGGAGCCCCTTCCTATTTCTTTTGAAGTTTCTTTGTATTTCACATCTGTGGAGTGATGCACAAACTTACATATCTTACAAATTAGAAAGATATTAGAAAGATGTATGAACATGAAGGATAACCTACATTTAATAATATTCAAAGCCACCTCAACTTTGGCTGGAGATAGAAGTGAGGTGCAGGAATTTAACTTTAGGAGGATTTTTAATTAGATACAAGGCGTTTGAACTGGAAGCTTCTACAAAACTTCCCTATCGCTTTTGGTCACTCGCTGGACTTATGGTGCAATCGGAATAAATGAAGTTATGGTTTAACAAGAGCTTTATCTTAAAGATACATGCAGACAACTTCACACAAGCATAAAGCATATAAAGAAGAAATAAAAGAGAAATTTCTTATATTATCAGGGTAGTAGTGATTAAAAGTAGCAGTGGTAACCTGTTAGCCCAGGATACCATTCTCTCCAGCTTATAGCCCATCAGTGGTGGTGATCCTCATCTAAAATAATCACACGCAACCTGAGCACACAGCTCTGTGCCTTCTTATATAGTCATTTATCTCTCTGTCCCTTCTCCTTTTGCATTAGTGATGGCTTGTGGACATGTGTCTCTTGCATATGTATAACTCAGATATCCTCCATGCATGCCATTTTTGTTTGTGTTCAGGTCTCTTTAGAACACTGGCATGTGCAATGTGTCTCTGAGGTTTGTTCTGCTTGTTCCCCTTTTTTCCATTCTCTCTCAAGCCTAACCACAAGCATAATCCCAATGTATATTTCCTTTTCTGGTACAGGCAGATATGTATTGTAAGTGTGAAATAGAAACAGGACTGAAGCTGAATCCCAGGGTCATGCAAAAGAAATAAATTATGGGTCTACATTTCTCCTTCACAGGTAAATAAATATATCTGTTGAGTAGTCAAAATATCAGATACTTTTACCTTAAAAGAAGAGAAAAAGATGAAGAACTGAAGGTGTCTACTTGAAGCCTGTGATATGAGTTATGTTTTTTTTTTTAAAAAAAATTATACCGCCCCATAGCCGAAGCTCTCTGGGCGGTGTACATCAAGATAAAAAAATTTCATATACAATTTAAAACCACTTGGTCACCTGGTGCCGAAAAGATAGTAGCGTAGGCGCCAGGCGTACCTCATCAGGAAGGGTGTTCCAAAGTTCGGGGGTCACTACTGAGAAGGCCCTCTTTCTTGTAGTCACCTTCCGGGCGTCTCTCTGAGTAGGCAGTTTTTAATGTTTTTAATGTTTTTAATTGTTGTAAACCGCTCAGAGAGCTTCGACTATGGGGCGGTATACTAATGTAATAAATAATAATAAACAATAATAATGAGTTAGAGTGTACCAACTGGCAAGTTTTCATCCCAAGGAAATGAGATTGAATGAATGAATGAATGACTGAATGGATAGATAAATAAATAAATAAATAAGATATTCCATTGGCAAAGACAACATTCCTGATTAAGTTTTTGCATAATTGTGAAAGACACTAGGAGACACATAGCATGATTTCTTGTGTGTGTATGTGTACTGCCTTCAAGTCGACTCCATCTTATGGTGACCCCATGAATAGGGTTTTCATGAGGCTGAGAGGCAGTGACTGGCCCAAGGTCACCCAGCGAGCTTCATGGCTATGTGGGGATTCAAACTCTGGTCTCCCAGGTCATAGTCCGACACCTTAACCACTATACCACACTGGCTGTCAGCATGATTCTTACACTGGCCCTAAGGGTTTACTTACATAACCTATTTCAAATGTGTAACCAAAGCAGGGGGGGGGGAAGCAAGGAAATTTGTCGACCATCAATAAAGCAAGCTAATGGTGACAGATTAGTCAGCCTGGCAAGTACAACATTCTCTCAGAGAAAGGTTTTTCTTTTTCTTTTTCTTTTTTATAGGTCCCACTAGCACAAAGCTATTAAACTCTGGCTTACAAATCCATTGATACCTATTTGGGGGGGAGAAAATATACTTTTGCTTCTTGGCCTATTGTAACAATGTACCCTCCCCTTGAGAGAGAGAAATATATATTTTTAGTGTGATACAATTGTGTTGTTCACAACGTAAACTTTGCGATCGTGGTACAAATTATCCAAAGATTGACTGTACCGACCTTGACAGAACCCCACAAACTAGAGTAACGTCTGTCTGCATTTTCCTTCTCACTGTAACATTAATTCGCTGGTCATATTTCAAGGACGGAGCTCTGTTCCTAATATTTCTTATATGATTTCCTGTCTGAGGGTGGCTTCTCACTTGGGGTTTTCTACATATCCGGATATTATCCAAAGTACACATGCATTCCCCACACCAATAGGGAAGGGAACACACTTGTACAAATAGCCCACATTTTCCTTTCAAAAGAGTGGAAGTTGGGGGTCCATTCTTTCTCTGGCTGCTGCTTCCATAGGAGTAGAAGTGGGTGTTGATGTGCTGTGGAACACAGGATGTTGAACAACCACCTCACAGCTGGAGATAGTCAGGCATATGAATGAATGGTCAGTATAACTGCTCTTCAGCATTGAATGTACATCTCTCCATAAAGAAAAGGCACAGTTTCTCTCTGGCAAAAACAGTCAGTTGTGGCACATTTGTATGGCAGGGGATGGTGAGCTCATGTAACCCTAATTCTGACCATCTGAAATGGGAAATGTTACATCATGTATCTGTGTGCCAAGCGGACGAGAAACTGCTCTACTTACACCAGCAAGGCTTGTAGACCAGGGCAAACAAATGACAATCCACTAGAATGAAGCATACTCCAAACATATTCACTTAGGACTTGGAACTCCCCATTATAGGGACCCTTAAATCAATTAAAATGTTGGGATGGCGTTCTTTTTAACATTTACACTGGAAGGGCTAAACCATCTCTGCTGTTTTGCTCACACAACAGACTTCCCCTCGTGCAATGGAACTTCCCCTTATTCTCCTCCACTCGCAGCTCCCTGTGCATCCTTAAAATCTGCTTCAGAGAATTGGGAGTCCCTCTGGTGCAGAATTTGGGAGTTCATGGCAGAAAGAGGGAATGACGAAGTCCTGTTGCATAGGGATGGAAAATTCTGTCCATTTCAGTTCTTTCAGTTCCTCATTTTTCCAATCTTAAATTCAGTTCTCCACATTTCTGCAGCAATTTGCAATTTTTTTAAAAAAAACCATGAAAATTCTCTAGCATTTAGTGTGACTTTCTCCAAATAAACACATTTTTGTAGGCAGTTTTGAGGAATTTACACTAATGTATACATTTTTGCAAGCCATTTCTCTTAATATAATGCATTTTTGCAAACATTGTTTGGTTGGCAAACTGCATCACAACATTCAAATAAGTACGAATTTTGGAGGATGGCTGTGTTTTGGTTCTCATATTGTTTCAGAACATGTGAATTTCATAAATTTGGCTTGAAATGCAAACTTAATCAAAATTCTCACCCATCCCTACTGTTGTGTAAGTGGAACTCTGCTTGGGCAACGTTGGATACCTACGATCCATTATATTTTCAATTGAAGTTGTGTTCTAACCTTTGCATATTTAGCTACTGTGGGAAGTGGCTGGACAATGTTTAGTTTTGCCAGGCAGGTAGTGTAGGTGGAGGCCTGTGTGCTGCTGTGCTGTGGAATACAGAGGGTGGACTGAAAGTTGGAAATGGTTCAGATGCATGAGCTTTTACAGTAACCATTGTTAAATTTCTCTCTGCATCAATAAAAAAAATCTGTTTGGATCTGAAGAAATGATTAGATGTGACACATTATGCTGTATCTGAATGGAAAACCTAACTATTCTGAATATAAAAACATCTGTTTACAAATATGTACATATTTCACACTAATAGGCAAAAAAACCCTTGTGGTTTAAGAACATATGTATAGCCCACAGATAGTTCTATCAAACTTTAAAAAGCAGGGAAATTAGGCAGCTATAGTGAATGCACCAGGGGAGCAGGATACTTAACTTCCTCTCTGAGATATTGTACTGCTATACAAATTTATAAAAATGCAAACACAATTTGGATTGGTCTTTCACAGCCCAATCCACTTCCTGTGTAGCTTGGATGAATTTGGTAACATGGGAAAGGGGGAGGGGCAGGAGGGAGGTGATAGGAGGGGGAGGGCAGGCTTGATCATTTGCATGCCTATTGAGTTCATTGGGATTTATTCCCATGAAATCATGCTTAGGAAAGGTGAAATGATCATGGGGACATAGGATAAGGGAGAGGGTGGCAGGGATGGAGTGAAGAGGTGAGGAGGGGAGGACAAAGGGAGTAAAAAGGGAGGGAGAAGAGGAGGAGGAAGAGAGGGGAGGAGAAAGGAGGGGAAGGGGAGAGGAGGATATGGAGGGGAGAGGAGGGCGAGAAGGAAAGGGAGGGGGAGGGAGGGGAGATAAGGGGGAGGGGGAGAAGGAAGTGGGAAAAGGAGGAAGTGAAGTGCTGGTTTTATCATTTGCATGCTTATTGAGTTCAATGGGATTTCCTCCTGTGCAATCATGCTTAGGATATGTGAAACTGATGTGGAGGAGGGGCAGAGGGGGGAGGGGAGGGGAAGAAGGTTATGGGTAGGGAGGAAGGTGGAGGGGTAGGGGAAGGAGGGAAGGATATTGGGTGGGTGGGCACGGGGCATAGGAAAAGACACTTTCCTTTCCAAAAGGAAAACATTGTAAACAGTATCATTTTTCAGGGTTTTCTCCACCTTTTTATTCTACAGCAGACACTTTACTCCACTTTAAACAGTCATGGCTTCCCTCAAAGAATCCTGGGAAATGTAATTTGTGTTTATGAGACGGTTATTCTTCTCACAGAACTCCAATTCCCAGAATTCTCTGGGAAGAGGAGCTGACTGTTAAACCACTCTGGCCATTGAAGCCCAGTCAAGAGAATAGGAGTCTCCTGATTAGCCAAGCCAAACAGCTGCTAGGTTTTTAGAATACTGACAGTTGGTTCTTACTGAGCATGCCTACGCTTATTCCTGACTCCAATGTTAATTTTCTTAAATTAATTAAAAAGCCATGCATTTTTTTTAACTTAAAAAAAGTTAAACTGTGAAAGATGAAGATCAGAGTATGGGGCAAGGTCAGTGATAGCATTACAGGTACTCTGTGAACATGGCTGATTTTTAATTAATTTCAACAAATTGTGAGACTACTGACAGAAAAACATCCAGAAGGGATCTGGATTGTTTTTCTCTTGTTTTACACTTTGAACTCTCAACTCTCTCTGAGTGTTTTGTGTATCACCATGAAAACTTAGAGGGTTGTTAAGCAAGAATTTTTGAGTTCAGGACTATCAGATTTCAACTACTTTGTTTTGAAATGAGCTTATAGGAAGCAGCAGAAAGGCATGGGGATATTTTCAATTTAACATTGTGGAATGCAAAAAATCTATGCTGGCTATAGTGTACAGCCTCTCTCGTGGCTGTATAATTGTGCACTTACAAGTGTCATTTTCATTATAATTGAAATTATATTGTATTAGTGATTCACATAAATTTCTGTTTTTCAGTAGAAAGATAGACTGTGCATTTTAATAAATAACTATATTAGACTGTACCAGTGCTTATTTTATTTATTTAATTTTACTATTTGATTTATATCCCACTCTTCCTTCCAGCAGGAGCCCTTGGGAGTGCTTGGAATGAACTCATTCAGCAAAGTTCACTGAATTTGTTCAAAAATATATGAACTACACCTGAAAGTAGTACTGAGTGAACTGAACATGAATTAAGTTCATTTGTAGGGTAGAACTTTGAACGATTTCTAGTTCAATTTCAGTCGATTCTCTTACATGTGTTTTATACTCTTTAAACCTTTGGGGCCTTTAAACTGAAAGTTCATAATTGTTGGGGGAAATAAATTAAATTAATAAATTAATACATTAATTAAATGGGGAAATAAATGGGCTCCTGCTGGGAGAAAGGGCAGGATATAAATCAAATAACAACAACAACAACAACAACAATAATAATAAATTAAACAATTCACATTCCACTGTGTGTGAGTTTTGATATTTTCTTAAAATTTAGTATATTTTATACTTCAGCACATCAGCTTATAACATTCTGAATGTTGGAAAAAATTACTGAGAATCATATGGATGAACTTGAATCTACACTTAGGAAAAAGAAACCAAATGCACAGTTATAAGATGGGGGATACTTGGCTCAGCAATATGACATGTGAGAAGGATCTTGGGATTGTTGTTGATCACAACCTGAATATGAGCCAACAGTGTGATATAGCTGCAAAAAAGGCAAATGCTATATTAGGCTGTATTAACAGAAGTATAGTTTCCAAATTGTGTGAAGTATTAGTTCCCCTCTATTCAGCACTGGTTAGGCCTCATCTGGAATACTGCATCCAGTTCTGGTCTCCTCACTTCAAGAAGGATGCACACAAACTGGAACAGTTTCAGAAGAGGACAACAAGGATGATCAGAAAACTGGAAACAAAGCCCTATGAGGAGAGACTGAAAGAACTGGGCATGTTTAGCCTGAAGAAGAGAAGACTGAGGGGAGATATGATAGCACTCTTCAAGTACATGAAAGGTTGTCACATAGAGGAGGGCCGGGATCTCTTCTTGGTCGTCCCAGAGTGCAGGACACGGAATAATGGGCTCAAGTTGCTGGACATCAGGAAAAACTTCCTAACTGTTAGAGCCATACGACAATGGAATCAATTACCTAGAGAGGTAGTGGGCTCTCTGACACTGGAGGTATTCAAGAGGCAGTTGGACAGCCATCTGCCAGGAATGCTTTGATTTGGATTCCTGCATTGTGCAGGGGGTTGGACTTGATGGCCTTATAGGCCCCTTCCAACTCTACTATTCTATGATTCTATGAATCAAACTGTGAACTGAACATGCATAGAACTACTTTGTTTTGTAAAGGGACAAACTTGAACTGGAATTAGTTCCTTTTAAGGTATGTTGAACTTGAACTAGACTAATTTAAAAATGAACTTTTCAAGTTCTGATCTGTACTAAAGTACAAAAGATCAAGTGAGAAGCCACATGAATTCCCAGTTCTGTCCTGCTTCTTTTTTCCTTATATCCATGTGTTGTTGTTTTAAAAAAAATATTAAGGCTCTAAACAGTGGCCATAGAATGGTGACTTTGGGGGGGGATTGAAAATGGGGTGGGAAGTTAGAGTAAATAAAGTATCCTTGTTAGTTGTCTAGAACCCTCAACAGGAGTACCCCACACTGCGACATTTTGCTGCAAGCCCTACTTTTATTCTCATAACTGTGGCAATCATAACGCAGCTATATAACCAGTGGGATTTCGTATATAACCGACTTAACAGTATTATTGGGCCACAGTCATGGCTGTAAAGTTGGCTCTTGGCTGAAATAAATTCTCTTGATCCATTTCAGTCTGGGTTCATGCCTGGTTGTGGGACTGAACTCGCCTTGGTTGCCTTGATAGATGACCTTTATTAGGAGAAATACGGGGGAGTGTGATCCTGTTATTCTTACCTGATGTCTCAATGGCTTTTGATACCATTGACCATGATATCCTTTTGAGCCAACTTGGTGAGGAGGGTATCAGAGGCACTGTTTTACACTTGTTCTGATCCTATCTCCAGGGTCAGTTTCAGAGAACAGCATTGGGAGATTGTCTTGTGGGCCCCTGGCAGT
The DNA here is from genome assembly GCF_030035675.1 of Rhineura floridana. Classification (NCBI taxonomy): domain Eukaryota; kingdom Metazoa; phylum Chordata; class Lepidosauria; order Squamata; family Rhineuridae; genus Rhineura; species Rhineura floridana. Next base: position 46,726,254 of record NC_084484.1, on the reverse strand, counting down.
TGTGCTGTGGGGTGCTGCAGGGTACCATCTTGTCCCCAATCCTGTTTAACATCTATATGAAGCTATTGGGAGTGGTCATTAGCAGATTTGGGGTGAGCTGTGAGTAGTCCACTGATGATACCCAGCTCTGTTTCTTGTATCGGGAGAGGCCATGCAAGGCCTGGATCAGTGTCCAGGGTGTGCTGGGCTTGGTGGTGGCTGGGCCAATAAACAGACTCTGAATCCTAGCAAGGTGGAAGCACTGGAGGTAGGTGGTTCCCGAGTCTGGATAATTGATCAATTGCCTGCTTTGGATGGGTTGAATTCCCTCTGAAAGAGCAGGCTCATAGTCTGGGTGTGCTCCCAGATCCATCTTCATCACTAGAGGCCCAGGTGACCTCAGTGGCTAGGAGTACCTTTTACCAGCTTCGGCTGGTAAGACAGCTGTCACTGTTTCTGGACTGGGATAGCCTGGCCACTGTTTTCCACATGCTGGTAACCTCCAGGCTGGATTACTATAAAGTGCTGTATGTGGGGCTGCCTTTGAGGTTTGCTACAGGTTGTGCAAAATGTGGTGGCATGACTGCTCACTTGGGCAGGACTTGGGCCCGCTGCTGAAAGAATTGCACTAGCTACTCATTAGCTCCTGGGATAAGTTCAAGGTGCTGGCTTTGATGTATAAAACCCAAACAGCTTGGGACAAGGAAATCTGAAATATCATCTTACCCCTTATATTCCCAGTCGATCCCTGCTTTCTGCAGGTGAGGGCCTCCTGCAGATATAATCTTGTCAGGAGGACTATTCCATACAACATAGGAAGCAGACCTTTAGTGTTGTGGCATTTGGAATTCACTCCTCTTACATATTAGACATGCACCATCTCTGTTACCTTTTAAGCACCTACTGAAGACCATTCTGTTTCAGCAAGCCTTTTAACTAGATACTTATATTACAGTCTACACCTGTACTGGAGTTGTTTTAAATATATTTTTATGATGTTTTAAATGTTTTAAAAATGCTTTTTTTAAAAAAAAAAGTTTGTGTTTTTTTAAAGCTGTTTTGTTTTTAAGATATTTTAATGATGTTTTTAATATTTTATCATATGTTGTTTGCTACCCTGGGCTCCTTCTGGGAAGAAGGTCGGGATATAAATGTAATAAATAACTAAATCACATTCCTCAACTGTAATGAGAATTCAAGTACTGAGGCTTATCGCTAGAAAATAGTCCATGATAACTTGAGTTAGATAGACTCCATGTGTCTATTCCAGTGAACAGGCAAATCTGGGTTTTAGGTCCACACTTCTGCCACTGACGGCCATCCAGCTCTAAGGTAGTGGTGAAGCTGAAACTAACCACAGGATAATATAACATACCTTATCAATATTGTCTAAATATTCCATCTGTTAAGAATGGGTGGCCCTTAGCAACTGTAGTTCCCCCACATTTTGGAACTTGGATGAACATGGAAACCACGAAAGGGTTTTTGTTAGTTGAATCTTTCATTAGGCCTCATGATGTCTGTAAACCAGAACTGGCATGAGGATAAAAACATCATCCTTGTACATAGCCTCACTGAGAATATGAAATATATAGCTATCATCATATACAGGGAAATCTAGGATCATAATGCACAATCCCAATTGTGGTGGCAGGACAGAGGACTTTAGGATTCCTTCCTCTTCTTAAATTATTATCTTTGCTTGGAATTTTCAGTTCTACTCTGTTTACACAGGTACACTCCGGCTGCTGCATATTGCTATGGAATTTTACATCTGGAGATGGGTGTAATGCATCATTAAAAATGGAAACAAAACTATTTTTGGTGGTCAGGTTTTCGTGTAATAGCCCCAAAACAGGGAGCCTGGTCTGAATACGTTCTTCTGATATTAAGATATCCTCCCCCATGCATATTCTGTGAACTGGGGTTCTTATGCTTATAGACAGATAGGGCTTGGATGGATAGAAAAGCTAACTGGTAAGACTTTATCAGGTTTTTAACGAGAAGAGAGCTTAGATCAGTGACACAACTGAAACCACCTTGATAGGAGATATTTGCACATACAGTTCATCATCATCAGTATCTACCCAAAGCTCATTCCTTTCATCAAAGAGAAATAAATTAGGAGGTTCCTGCTTCCCAGTCCTACTTTCCGTGAAATAAAGGTCTGGTCTTTCATAGCTTTCTTCCAGTATGCCTTACAGGCATTAGAGATTGATCTCCTCTAAGTAGTTTTGAAGTGTTCTGTACATCTACTATCTTTAGTTCTAGTTGCATCAAGAAGTTATCAGTTGGCCTCAAGCAGTTCACAGCTCACTTGGTAGACAGCAACCAGTTTCAAGCTTCTGCACAGTGATTCAAGAGGAGCCAATCCACCTTGATTAGATCTAGCAGCACTGGAATCCTGCTTGAAGCACTTCTGTGCTGTGTCAAGAAGCACAAGACTATCTTCAGCTATGGCTAACAGCTATGGCTAACGATCCTTTCTATATATATTTAAGGAGGCAAAAGTATTAACTGCCCAGCTATGCCTGCTTCAGATGTCATTTTTAATCAGGTCTGTTAAGAATTGAGCTTTTCCAACTACCTAATTCCCAAAGAGTTTCACTCCAAAAACTGATCCGCCAGCCACATGCAGTTACTGGTGGGCAAATCTCACCATTTTGATTTCTCTCCGTTTCTTATTTTCCCATTCTTAAGTTCAATTCTCCACATTTCCACATCAGTCTCTGATTTTTTTAAAAAAAGAAATACACTGCAAAATTCAGAGAAGTGACAGTTTCAAAGGATGGCTGTGTTTCAGATTATGTACAGTATTGTTTCGGAAAGTGTGAATTAGGAATGTTCCCCTTTCAGTGATAACTGAAGCAAATGTCTTCCCCATCCCTACATGAAGACATAATTATGCATTTGGTAACTGTCTAACGCTTATCAAAAAATAGATGTGAAAAAGTTACCACAAAAACAGAGCATGTGTTTGTGGAGGTGGTAATTTAAAAATAAATACTGGTGAAAATGTTAAAGTGATCAATGTTTGAAAGTTCAGTACTAGAATCTCAGATTAAGAATCTGTCTACACTATTGTCATGTCTTTGAAATATTTTTATTTCTTTATTTTTTTAAAAAAAAATATACTGACCCTCATCATTGATTACAAGACCATTTACAATATATGAGAGCCAGTGTGATGTAGTGGTTGGAGACCAGGGTTTAAATACCTGCTTGGCCATGAAGCTCACTGGATGACATTGGGCCAATCAGTGTCCCAGCTCGACCTACCTCACAGGGTTGTTTGTGAGGATAAAATCAGGAAGGGGAAGAGCCACATTTGTACACCACCTTGAGCTCCTTGGAGGAAAGGTGGGATATAAATGTCATAATAAATAAAAATGAATATTAAGACAAATGACATAAGCCGATCAAGAATGATAAATAGCATAAACAAATAGTAAAAGCAACAAGAGATGGACTTCACAAAAGTACGAGAATATTTCAAATATAAAACAGAGGGACAATAGTGTATTCATGCACATGCACACCCACACAAACAAGACATGCTTGGGTCTTCTTCACTGACTCTCTCACTGATGAGTATGTTAGCACTTGTTCCCATGTGCTAGAGTCCCGAGGCACTGTAACTAGTAGGGGTGGAAAGATCTGTCTCTTTCGGTTCTCTCACTTTCTCATTTTTCCAATGTTAAATTCAGTTCTCTACATTTTTTTAAAAAAAATCCTCATGAAAATTATCCACCATGTTAGTGCGAATTTCTCCAAATAAACACATTTTTGTAGGCAGTTTTTGTACACATTTTTGCAAGCCATTTCCCATCATTTGATGCCTTTTTGCACGTTATTTTCACTCATGTATTTATTTTTATGCACACTTGCCCCTAATATATGCATTTTTGTAAATGTTGTTTAGCTGGCGAACTGCATCGCAAAATTCTAATAAATGTGAATTTCAAGGATGGCTGTGTTTTGGTTCTCATATTGTTTCAGAAATTGCAGATTTGATAAATTCTGCTTGAAATGTGAACTGAATCAAAATTCTCACCCATCCCTAGTAGCTAGGAGCAAATATCTGAAATTGGAGCATTTATATTTCTCTCCCATAAAATGGAGCCTCAAAGTAATTAAGAAATCATGAATGAATGAATGAATGAAGTGTACTATGTACTATGGTTAGCTAATCCCACACTAGCTAAGAAGTTATAATTTAGTTCACACATAGCCCAAGATACACACACACACATATCCCAACACATGCTGATCGCTAGAAAAGTGTGAAGATGGTTATATTTGCAGCTAAGAGTCAAAAGTTGGCTCATGATTTACCTAATCACAAGAGGTCAGAATACCAGCACACAGCAATTCAAGCTGCATATGGAGTGGAATATTGGGCTGTGGGAGCTCCATTGCTTCTTCACATGATCAAGTTTAACTTGAGCCCTTTTCAGGCATTCCTCTTCCCTCAACTAGCAATCACATGAGGAGGAGAGAGCACTTGCTGGCCCCACTGCCATTATGTCCCCACTTCCATGCCTGGGTGGACACATCTGTAAAGGGGAACTTCCTCTATATATGTCATGTCCCCCTATGATGTGGAACCCTGATCATGGCGGATTCCACATCACAGGTGGAGTCTCTGTGCATAAAGTAAATCCCCTCCCACTACAGATGTGCCCACAAATGTGTGTCTTGGGGGGAGATGCAATGGCAGGGACTGGTCTAGCAGGCACAACCTTGCTTCTTACCACATGTGAACATGAGGGAACCAAACACTGTATCATCTGTGCGTACCTCAGGGAGACAGCTACTTTCAAAAGCACTAGGATGGGCAGAACATATTACATCAAACAGAACATCACCTGCAGGTCCTGCAATATAATTTATGTCATCAAACACAAAAAAACAGGATGTCATAGTCAATAAATAGGAAAAACTACAACTGACCTACAAACATGCTTCAGAAACCACAAATTGGCAATCTTGTCAAAGAAAAGTGGAGCAACCAGTTGCAAAACATTTCAACAGTGAGGGTAGCAGCCTGTTGGACTTTTCTATAACAGCTATAGAGACACCAACAGATCCAGCAGCACTGACTAAGAGGGAGAACTTTTGGATATACTCTCTGGACACCTTGGCACCACATGACCTGAACCTGGAGGACAGTACCACCACTACTTAGCTTCTGCAAATGAAGCCCCTCTGAGCATTCCATCCTCAAAGCTCTATAACTGCCAAATTGGTAACAGCATTTGTATGTTAGCAGCTGATGAAAGCAGAAGCCAAAAAGTTTTGGTAGTGCAATAAAAACCACTGTCAAAATGGAAAATAGTGGCTGTTTTCCCTGTTAATGGCAACTAGGTTTAGTATCATTTGTGACTATCACAAATCTTTTAAAATCATAGTGGCAGGAAGGCCAGAAGGTCCAGGAGGGGGTGTCAACTGTGAGGCTGACGTGATAACTAAGGACACCCACCAGCAAGAAAGAGCACCCCAGCTGGGACAACTGTTTCACTCCATCTCAGACCTGCTTTCGGCACCAGATTAAGCTGTACTTCTATCATGCTTATTGTTGTTTCTGTATTATTGTATTTTTGTATAATTATTAAACTCAATGGTTGCTTTCTTCCTTGTTCAACTCGATGGTTGTTTTAAATTATGTAAGTTACCTAGCGACATTTTGTATAATGTTACAAATAAACAACAGTTACCCTCCCTGATACATCCACGGCTGGCCAACAGTGGAGTGAAAATATTGGATTCATTCTGCTTAACATCTTTACACTTCAAATGTGTGAGCTTTGGGTATCCAATTAATGCAGATAAAATGCTGGGATGATATTCACTTATCGATATGAGACACTTGCTACAGTGTCAGCATCACTTCTTTTTCTCAGGAGCAAGAAAGGTAGACTGAGTTTTTCAGCTACTTCCATGCTTGTCGGAGCTAGCACAAAGAAGTAGCTTTCAGTGGGTGTATGTTGCATTAAAAGGGATTCATGGGCAGGAGGAAGAGGAAACTAATTATTTTCACAATGAAGGGTAGAAGAGAGTCAAAGGACTACAATATGGCTGGCAGAAGATTTCCTTAGTATCTTAAGTTACACTCTAACACTTGCCAACAGGGCACCATCTAATGTTCTTCTGTTTTGATTTTTTGGCTAAATACAGTGCTTTGGGGGGAAAGATGGAAATATTTATCAAATGTCCTCTGGAAAAGGTTAGGGCCTAGCATCTCGTTGATGCTGTGCTCTTGCCAGAGTAAAAGATGCAGTCACCTATGACATAACTAGAGATGTCAAAAGAATCCATTGAAAACAGACTACCAAGTGGATTTCCTTCCATCTACCCATTTGATGCCTGTTGTGGCAGAGACGTTTTCTGTGAAAGTTATTTGCCTTAGTTATCTACAACGAATGTTGTTGTTAACCCAAACACATGATAAGCATATGGATAAGGGCAATCCATTAAACACTGTATATTTAGATTTTCAAAAAGCTGTTGATAAAGTCCCTCACCAAAGACTCCTCAGGAAGCTTAGCAGTTATGGGACAAGAGAACAAAAGGATCTCTCCAAACTTGAGGACTGAACTTTAAAATGGTAATTCAATGCAAGCAAGTGTAAAGCAACGAACGCTGTGGCAAAAATCAACAACTAACTTTATGTATATATTTATGGAGTCTGAAGTGGTTGGGACTGACCAGGTATGAGATCTTGGGAGTCACGGTGAATATCTGAGTGAAAATGTTGACCCAGACTGTGCCAGCTGTGAAAAAGGTGAATTCCATGTTAGGGATAATTAGGAAAGGGATTGAAAATGAAATTGCTGATATCATAATGATATAAAGTGTTTTTTTATTATGTTATAAAAATTATGATGCGACCAGTATTGGAATGCTGTGGTCAGTTCTGGTCACCACCCCTCAAAAGGGATATTGTAGAGCTGGAAACAGTTCAGAAAAGGGGCAACCAAAATTATCACAAAGCTGGAACAATTCCCTCATCAGGCAAGGTTACAACATTTGGAATCTTTTAGTTTAGATAAAAAGGTGTGTAAGGGGGGCTTGTTAGACATAGATAAAAGAATGCATGGTGTGGAGACAGTGGACAAAAATAAGTTCCCCCCCCCTCATAATATCAGAACCCACGGCTATCCAGTGAAGCTGAATTTTGGAAGAGAGTCACAACAGACAAATGATGTTGTAATGGCCACCAAGTAATGGCCACCCTTTTGAATGGCTTTAAAAGGGAGTTAGACAAATATTTTACATGTTGGCCAGATTGCTTTTCAGCAGCATATTCAGTGATCTATTAAGTCTGAGGTCTTTATGTGCATTCAAATTATTTTGCAAAAATAATGTGGCTGAAGGAAAGTGTTTCAAAAGTGACAAGGCCCCTTGAAGGCCAGCCCCAGCGCTTCCCTCTTGCCACAATGTTTTCCAACATTTGCCTCTTCCTGTGCCCTGGTCATTCTTTATTGCAAACAAATGCACTCCTTCACAGATAACAGCCATTTCTACATAATTAGTAGCTCACCACTTCACTGCACTTTATAATTTGTAACACTGGCTAAACGGTATGCTCACAAAAGTGGTGACGAGCAGTATATAATTATGAGGGATAGTTGCCCTCTCAAATCTTTTAGGCATTGTTGTGTGCAGTGCATATAAATAAATGCACTACAAATTAGTTTGCAGTGGCATGCTGAAAATGGAATCTATACTGTATTTATGTCCATTAGTTGCAAAGAGAGCCATTTAGAAAGAGCATCCTGCCTTCAGGGTAGTGCATAACGCAGCACCTATGGCTCTTGAGATTTGTGTGGCTCTTATTCTTCAATGCAAATTACTACCATTTCCATTTAATTAATGAGCATTGGGTAATGGCACACAGATTTATGTACAGCAATTTCACTCTGTATTTTTCATTGTTTGTTCTTGGCGGGGAGGACAGAGGAACAGTTACAGTCATTGTAATAGTGTGGCACGATAAACACCACAAGGTCTCAAAGGAACACCATTTGGAGACCAAAGAAAATAGGGTGATATCTAACTAAGTCAATAGGTCTACTCTGAGTCGGAGTAGCATAGACTACAACCCAATGGGTTTACTATGAGTATGACTGACCCAATATATAAATGAAGGGGTGGGATGGGCATCAGAACCTTACAGCTAATGCAGTAAAGTAGCCAGCTAGCTAGCCTGATCTGCCCTGTGCATTTAACAGCAGCTTCTTCTGCAGGCAAAACCATTCATAGCATGGAAGTAATCCGTAGGGGGCCATTCTTCCCATGGCTCTTCAGTGGCTATGGCAGAAGCAAACACGGCTTGGGCGGCAATTATTGAGTGATGCTAGTGTGTGAAGACTCCAACTCATACCCTCAGGAGCCATAAAAAGCCCCCACGACCAAGCAAGGAAGTAAGAAGCTGGCTACCAGAAGAACCCAGAGGATAGTGACATCAATGGCAGCAGCCTCAACAGTGGCAAAAGCTGCAGAAGCAACAGCAGCGATATGCTATATCCCCATTCACATCCCAGGAGGGATTCCAGCGTAGCCAAGCGTAGCTGAGGAAAGTGGAAAAAGAAGACACCAATGAGGAGCAGAGTCATGTCAAGGAGCGTGACAAGGCTACCACCACTCATTGTTCAAAAGAAGGAGGTTTTTAACATTTCCCCCTTTTTAAATTCCCTCGTATGGTAATTTATGAGCACTGGCATAGCCTGTGTGGCCTTATCATCCAGCTCCACAAATTAAAATTGGGCTTTGTTGATTAATCAACTGGTGCTGTAGCTGATTAATCTGACATGTCGCCCTAACAGTTAGAAACAACTGTGTGGCCAATTGTTCCTTTTCCTCTTTGTGTTAAATTTTTAAAATACTGTGGTCTGGATCTCTGAATGGGGATATAGAGAGGAGTGTGCAAGTCATGTATGGGTTAATTATGTAATCCAATAAATAGTTAGATTTGGTGCCAGTTGACCATAGCATACTGTAAGCAAAATGTTCTCTCATACATCACTGCTGGCTTCCTCTGGTTTGCAGAATAGATTGCTGCATACAAATGCTTCTGGCTGACTTCCTGAAGATCTCTGGTACATTGCTTGCCTAACTACCTATAGAGCATAATCCCTACAGTTGTCATGCTCTAAATCTTTCTCTTTTGAAAGATGTTATTGGGGTGATGGATTGACCCTATGCAGTGAATGAGAAATACTGCAAATATTAAAGTAAGCTTGCACATATTAGGCATATGCGGGTAGGGGGGGTTGGAAGGAAACAAACCTGTTACTATTTAAAAACAAAAAAGGGACCAGTATTTTTGTCTGGGGTTAAATTACTTTATCTGGTTATTGTAACACCATTTTTCATGATACGTATGGCTCTACTTTCATCTCCCTTAAAATCAACAGCATTCAGTGGGCATTAACACAAAAATGATGTAACACTACCACCTTCAGCTCAAGATATCTGAGCATACGTATCTGTACATTCATGTTAGAGATCATTAGAAGAGGGACTGAATATAAAACCAGCTGCATCGTAATGCTTTCATATAAACGTATGAGGCCATATTTGGAACCCTGTAGATCATAGTGCCGAAAAAAATGCAGAAAGGGAACCAAACTAGAGTATTGGAGCACATCCCGCTTGAGAAAAATCAAACATATGGGGAGTTTTAGTTTAGAAAAAACAATGACTCAGGGGGCACATGATCATTTTAAAATGTTTGCATGCTGTGCAGAAAGTGGGATGAAAGTTGTATCTCTCTGTCTGTCTGTCTCTCACACACATATACACGCGCACACAAAAGTAGAGCTCAGGGGCATCCAATGAAACTGAGTTAGACTCGATTCAGGATGACTAAACACATATTTATGGAACTTGTGCTACAAGGTGTGGTGATGACCTTTAATTTAGATGGCTTTAAAGGGGTAATTGGACCAATTTAGGTGCCCTATTCAGCTTAAGGGGAAGGACTGTAGCTCAGTGGTAGAGCATCTGTTTCGTATGGAGAAGGTCTGAGGTTCAGTCCCCAGCATCTCCAGGTAGGGTTTCTCAAGGTTCCTGCCTGAAACACTCCTGCCAGCCAGTTTAGGCAATACTGAGCTGGATGGATCAATGTTCTGCTTCAGTATAAGGAAGCTCCTTGTACACTCCTATTCTGCCAAATATGTGAGGGCATAAACTGCTTGAAGGTGCAGCAGCATGCATACAGGCCCTGGCCCCAGGATTTTTTGGGTTTGTCACCTCTCCTCTCCTGACCTTCCCACATACAGTGCAAAGCTCTAATGGGGCATTCTAAGCTGGTTCAGCTGAACGCTCGTAGAAACCTCCCCACGACTGGAAACCCTGGTAACACATTTGGGGAAGTACAGGGCGAGTGGTGCCTGCTGCCCCGCAGCCTGGCCCCTACAAAGCCTGGCCCCAATCATTACAGTCATCTGCACGGGGCCTCCTTGTGGTGCCTTGTGCACCAAGGGCTTGCTGTAAGACCATCTGGACCAGAGCTTTTAGCACAGTGGCAGCTTCACTGTGGAACACACCTGTCCTCAAAATTAGATAGGTGTTAATGATCTGTGTTTTTTGTCATCTCCTAAAACCTTTTTTAAAAGATTAGTATACTTTCCTGAAAGGGATAGGAATTTATTGGCAGAATTGATCTGTTTTATCGTATTTTATTATTCTTTGTGATGTTGAACTTTTGTTCTATTTATGGCTAGTTTACTTTATTAGCTGCTTTGTGAAGGCTTTTTTTTTCTTTGAAAAGTTGTGTATAGGTTCATGAAATAAATAAATCTCAACAATTTCTACAAGTAGAATTATTACTTTGCTGTCTCTGTTGCCCGAGTCATCCAGCATAGCTACAGTTGAAAGCTTAAAGGTAACTCAGCATTGTACGCACAAAACTCCACAGCAGGAAGGTCTGCTCTGTGTGCATAATGCACATTATTTCTTTATTTTCTTACATTTATATCCTGCCTTTCTTTCATCAAGAAACCCAAGGCAGCATACCTTTGTTTTCCAGGTGGTCTTCCATCCAGGCACTGACCAGACCCAGACCTGCTTAGCTTCAGCAAGGTGGTGCCTCATGTGCCTTCAGACCATAGCCTGGACCCAAATGCTAATCACATGGCATGGCATTTGTACAACTGGCTCAGCCATGACAGCACAATTGAAAACCCATACAGGAAAAATCAGATGCAAAAAAACCCTCCATGAGTATTGTAGGGTAAATGGCTCACGAATAGGCACAATGTCTATCTCTATTCAGAAAAAAAATTCACTTGAGAATGTGTGTGTGTGTGTGGGGTGGAGGTTGTCCTTCAAAAATTGAGTCCTAGGCTACTTACACACCATACATTTAATGTACATGGCTTCCCCCAAAGAATGCTGGGAACTGTAATTTACCCCTCATAGAGCTATAATTCCCCACACCCTTAACAAACTACAGTTCCCAGGATTCTTTGGGGGGAGTCATATGCTTTAAATGTATGGTGTATTTGCAGCCTAAGTACTCAACTTCTGAACAACACTCATCTTAAGTGCATCCATATGTACATCACAGGTCACTCGTATACCAATTTTAGAATCAGATGAACCATACCACCGTCAGATTTGAGAGTCTATTAACCACATATGCCTGAACAAAAATAAGCATGGCTTGCCCTCTTTTGCTCTCTCTGATTAACATGGGCTGAAGTGAAAATCCAAAAGAAAAACAATCATCTCAATAATGCCTGCTAATCGCTCTGATCTTCAGGGAATTATTCTTTCTTTCCACATATTGAACTCACCATTAATTCACTTTGCGGCAGTATATGTGGAATGGGAGATTAAATGTTAAAACAATAGCATTTCCTTTCTTCCAAACAAGTAACCCAAAATTGCTAAATGCAGACATGAAATCATAGAATAAATAAATATATCACAGGCCTGATTCAGGACCAGCAAAATGCCTACATGTGGTGGAGGAACTGGCATGCCTGTTCCTATCTACCACAGTGATAATGGATGAAAACAGGTAACCAACTCACCAAGTGAACAAGGGGTGGTTTGACCATTTCTTCAAGGTGTCAACACATAAAACTCCACAGCAGGAAGGGCTGCTCTATGTGCACAATGCACATTATTCATTTATTTTCTTACATTTATATCCTGCCTTTCTTTCATCAAGAAACCGAAGGCAGCATGCATGTGTTTCCCAGGTGGTCCCCCATCCAGGCACTGTGTCCTAAAATACAGAGATACCAATGACAATGGCTGGTTTTGAAGTATTTTGTGTTTGCTACAGATCCATCCTCAACTTGGTCTATTGCTATGGAATGAAGGTCTGTCCTTCCATGCTGCACTGAAGACTACAAGCATTTGAGGGAAAGATGGCATCCATTGCAGAGGCACCTTTCAGCACCGGGTCCTTCAAAGAAAAGAAAATGTTGTGCCAGCCTAGAGGGAAAGGAGAAGCATTGGGCAGCTCTTTAGAGTCTCTCCCTGCCACTTGTTCCTGCCACTGCCTTTCCCCAGGATTCAGTAAGAGCACTCAGGGGAGGTGGCAGACTGCCACAAGATTTACTGGAGGGAGGGAACCAGCAGGGTGGGCAGTGACACCAGAGAGGAACTTGGGGAGTAGATGGAACTTTGCTCAGGGAGCCCTCAAGTCTGGTGCTGGACCTGACTTCTGTACTTGTAATGCATTTATGGGCCCAGACAATTGAAAATCATTTTTTTAACCTACCTGTCATAGGTAGGCCTACCTGTGCACCGATGACTTCCTAATGTTTAGCTTATGCAATCAGTGTGTCACAGTTTTATGTATGACTTTTATCTTTGTTTGTGTGCTTTGTTGAATTTATTTTGGCCTGTACACCACCCGGAGATTTAATATAAGGGGCAGTAAAAATTTAAATAAATCTGTAATATTTTAAATAAATACATTATGAATGCAAAAGGTCATACCTTACCACCTGTCAACACACACCATACAACGTGGGGTATACATTGATCATTTTAATTGTTTCCCAGAAACTTTCTGCCATTTTCCTGTTAGGAAATACGCTTTGAAAAAAATGTCCCATAGGTATGCAGAGTGTGAATGCAACAACGCACTAGAAATTAGGAAATAATATCCAAAACAGAAACTATAATAAAGGTGTTTTTGACATGAAATTCTTTACTCAGATTAACTAATTAAAATTACTCTAATAAAATGGACCTAGAGAGCAAATGTTCAAAGCTGGTGAGAAAGGAAAATTTATACTTGTTTGTAGTCCAATAAGTTCAAACTTGTAGAAAGCATTGCTGTTCAGAAAGCCCCCCACTCTAAAATGGAAGTGATTGTGCACAGAAATGTCAAGCAAGTAAATTGCAGTCTTTTCCTTCCAACCTTTCCCCCTCAGCTTTCTCTGTATCTTGCCTCAATCTCCATTAGGTTTAAGGCAAGCTGCTTTAAAGGCACAGCTTGCTAAAAGCACTCGTGAGAGGAGCAGCTTGTAATAGGAATGTAACATTTCATTATTTTCAAAAGTAAGTACAAGGAGCATTGCCAGAATGCACCAGCAAGGATTCAATGCAAAACTAATTATGCTGGCCTTTGACAGTTTGGTGCCCGCCAGATGTTTTGGACTACGACTCCCATTAGCCTCAGCCAGCTTACTCCTAGGCAAGTCAGTATAGGATTGAAGCCTAAAAGACAGCCAGTCTCAAAGCAAAGAGAATCTTAAGCCATAGATGAAAGTGCACACAATTTCTTCATTAGTACACTGAATGCATCAGCCCTGGAAGATACAGATTTTCTCATACATGATCACAAAGCTGTCAATCATTAATTGTCACAGGGGCACAAACTCCTGCAATTTTTAAAATTTAGCAAAGCATCACAAACTACATTCATGTGTTTGGAGGAAATCATTTGTAATACCTCATGAAATTGCAAAAAGACCTAGGCAGAATTTTAAAACAGGCATATTTGAATTTAATTTGATTGTTTATTATTCAACTATATGGAAGTATGCTAACTTAAGGACATGGTGAGTTAGGAATCAAATAACACAACTCTATAATCGCAAGGCAATGGTATACCAGAAGAACTGAAGTGGCAATACCGCTCAGTTTTGTTCCAGTCTTCAGAATATTTGCAGAAGAATGCGCTTATTGTCCACACAACATCAAATCTATTATTTCCTCAGTCCAACAATATGGCAAAAAGCTCAATTCAAACGGTAAAGACGATTCTGAAGAAATCTAATCTGGACAACACATCCCTGTGCCATTATCACCTTGATTACAGAACCCCCTCTATAAGAAATATAGGGTTACCTGTACAAGTTTTAATGCAGAGACATTTGATAAGCAGGCTCCCTATCCGAGCTCCGTTACTGAAACCTCAGCTGGTAAAAAGAGCCATAGAGGTCCATCTGAAATTATGACATAGATGCAAAACCTTTAAGGGCTTTGCACAGAAGAGATCCAGTTAGTACACATCAAGTATGGTAGTGTGAAAACCTGCAAAATATTGCCCCAAGATCGTATTTTGTCGGACTGATTGTGCAACTTTCTACAGGAGGCACAGAGTTGCACAGTACTAAACTTTTTGAACCAATGATTTATGAAACGACTGAGAATGCAGATGTACCTACATCAGATAAAGCCAGGTTAGTCTCAGAACAAATGAAGCCGGTGGAGGGCAAATTGACAGTGAAACTTCATAAAAGGTTTAGGGTACTCAGATGCCTGTGACTGCATCAAGAGGCAGAGTGATAAGAAAACCTATTAAAAACAGATAACAATATTTTCTTCAAAAGGAGAGATGCAATGATAGTAGGAACCAAAAAATGTTCCATGAGCCGATACATGAGAGAATCCTGCTTGCGGGCTTCCCCCAGGCACCTGGTTGGCCACTGTGAGAACAGGATGCTGGACTAGATGGGCCACTGGCCTGATCCAGCAGGCTCTTCTCATGTTCTTATGTTCTTATGTTCTTACTTAATTTGAACTTTCCAAACAATGTGTAAACGGAAACACAACTATCCTTTGAAATGTCTAGTTCTACAAATTTTGTGATTTGGCTGCAGTTCTCCAGCCAAAAAAGATTACACAAATGCACATATCAGGGGAAAGTGTGCATAAAAACACATGTATCTGTGAAATTGGTATGTATTTTAATTTTATTTACATTATGAATAGTTATATGTGAATGTTTCAATAGGATTGTTTTACTGTGTATTGTAGGTGTGTATTTCAATTATGGATGCTTTACATTTGTGTTAGTGTAACTGGATTTCTTGGAGGCACTTAACAGCAACAACAAACCACTCAGAAGCCTATTTTTGGCATTAAACAGTATATAAATTAATAAACAACATAAAACATACAAAATGATACGGAGACATTCCTCTAGTCCCCTGGGCATCCATGTCTGTGACTCCCAGCAAAGGAATGGGTCCAAATAACTCCCTTCTTGCTAAAAGAGCCTTCAGCATGAGAACCTAATGCACACATCATGGCCCTGCTGTGCAGAGTTGACCAAAGAGGGCATGTCAGGCCAAAAGGGCACCCCCCACAATGACCTACCAAGGCAAAGGCAGTGGAAGGTGCCTAAAGAGTGCTCTTAACCCAATAATGCCTCAATGTACCCATCCTTTATGTTCTTGGATTCCTTCAGCTGCCCACATTAAATGCCATACAATAAACAGATGAGTGACACATCATTCTAGTACGCCAATTAAAATTCCCAGCAATGTGGAGTAGGCAAAAAGGAGGGATCCAAGAGCCAGTCAAGGATCCCTCCCACCAAAACTACTCAGCCCCTTCAAAAGATGACTGTTTTAGAGACAGTACTGCAAAAGATAAAGTCGAGCTGGGGAGTGGAGCTGACTTAAATAGCCAGCTGCTAGCTCCTCTCCCATTGGATTATCTAGCTCATGTGGTTTCCCCACACCACTCCTCCCTTCAGGAGTAAATTTCCCAAGACTTCTCTGAAGTGGTGGTGGTGACAAACATGCCCCCACTTTAAATTGGGAATGGCATTGTTGAATATCCTGGATTGGGAGGTAGGAAAGGCTCCCAGGACTCGTCTAATCCAATGTCATGCACAAAGGCAATATCCTTCTTATCCCAACTGTTAGTGATGCTTAACTGCCCCCCCATCTAATTTCTAGGCTGCAATCAAATAAACTTCCTGTATTGTAGCCTATAAAGTAGTTAAATTACAGTGCAGCACAATGCAGGAACAGGACATTCTAAGGCTAGCAATGGCACTTCATGCACACTGTTTGCCCCACTCCACTATTATCTGGAACTGGCACTTTCCATTTATATAGCTACTGGTTAAACAGCTAAGAGGGCACAGGCTTCAGAGAGCAAACAAAGAAGCCAAAATAAGAATGAGAACTCAAGAACACTACAGTCCATCTATTGGGTATAGCGGCTATGTGCTTTTCTGTGTTTTTAAGCAATAGAACAAGTTGCATAGAATTGTTGTGGAATCTCCTTCTTCAGAAGGTTAAGAAGAAAAAGCTAGGTAAAAAATGTCAAGGATGCTTATTTGAGGCACACATATCTCAGAAAAGTGGCTATGAAGCCTCTGGTAATGACAAATAACATTGTGGCTCCCAAAGCTAACTTGCGCTCCATCCACAGTATACATTTCAAGCAGTATTATACCACTTTAAATAGCTATGTTTTCCCTGAAAGAATCCTGGGAACTGTAATTTGTTAAGGGTTCTGAGAGTTGTTAGGACACCCTTTTCCCCTCACAGAACTAAAATTCTCAGAGTGGTTTAACAATCAATCCCTTTCCCCAGGGAACTCTGGGAATTGTAGTCCTGTGAGGGGAATAGGGGTCTTCTAACAACTCTCAGCACTCTTAACAAACCATAGTTCCCAGGATTCTTTGGGCAAAACCATTACTGTTTAAATGCTTTAAATATATACTGCAGATGGGGCCTTTTTAAATGGGGCAATTAACTTTCTGCAGTTTCTGAAGCATCACATGTTTCTTCTAAGTATTGCAAATGTTGGGGTGGACAGAAAAGGGTGGCTATCACCATCATGCCCTTCTTTACTGGCTCCTGTTAGAAACCAAGCTCTGAACTAGTTGGACATTCGATTTCATCCAACAAAGTCATGTTCTTAAAGACATTGAATCAGGAGAAACAGAACAGTGGTGAGTACTGCAGCCTTTTGAGCTACTTAGACCTATCAGAACCAAGGGAATTCCAGGGATGTAACAGGAATGTAACAATAGCAAAATATATATGGTGTATCAAACACATAACCATTTTTTCCCTTTAGAGGGTGGCTACTTACGCAATGCAAAAGAGAGAGGAGGAAGAAAATGCAGCACCCAAAAGTGGATGCAGATTTTTTTAAAATGTGCATATGCATATTTATATGTAGAGATGCATTTAGAAATAATTGCTTTAATTAAAATACAGTACATCTCACCATAGTGGGAAAGGATGTGACCAAGTGACCTATACACTTGCTCAGTCTGCTATTCGGGTGCTAAGCGTTGGCGAACAACTTCAAGGCCCCTGATCTTACGGTGCTTTGTCTTTAAAATGGACTTGGACTGAAAAGCTCTTCAAAAAGAGGACTAAGTAGAGCACATGGCCACCATACTCCATTACTTTCTATGTTATTTAAATTAATATCTACGATCCTCTGATCTGAACACTGTTAAAATTCAAAACATAAAGTTGTGGATATGAGAAGATTGAGGAAAGTTTTTTAAAAAATAAACTGCCTGAGTTGGTTGGGGGGGGCAGGAAGGATGCACCATATAACTGAATATGTCTGCCACAGACAATGCATGCTTGATTTTGTTTATTATACAGCCACCAGAGTGGCTGTATACTATAGCCAGTAGGGATTTTCGTATTCTACCATGTTAAATGAAAATACCACACACACACACCGTTCTGGTGCTTTGTATAGTCCAAATTCAAAACAAAAACTTACAAGTCTTATACTGTTGGATTCAGAATCGCTTGCTCTACAACCCTGAAAGCCTTCTTGGTGATACACAACCCCCCCACGGAGAATTCACCGGTTAAAGTGAAAAACGGGAGAGAAAAAAACAAGAAGCCTTTTGGACTTTTTTCTTGAGAAGGTCTCATAATCTGTTGACGTTCATTAAAAATCAGAGATGACTGTAAAGTATCTCTAATCAAATCCCTGAGCTTGCCCCAAATACAGAGCTTAATCTTCAGTAGGTTTAAAGTAAAAAAACAGCATGGTTTGTTTTTAATTAATAGATAAAAAAATACATTACCGTGGATGATAACGTCACGCAAGTGCAGTAGAAACCAGGAGTTCATTTGTTTCCCTCCCCTCCCCCTCCCCTTCCCATTACTTGGGGGAAGCAGGGGAAGTCTTCTGCTCCTGTGATTGGTGGGCAACAGACATGTGCCTTACACTGGCCTTCTGCTCAGCATCGCTCTTACCTCGTGCTCTGCAATCAGCCCAAATAATAGAAAGAAGACATGCGCTGTGCTGATCTTGTTTTAGCAGGTTGGAAGCAACATTATTAAGAGAGTTGATATAGTTCAGATGGTCACT
Source organism: Rhineura floridana (assembly GCF_030035675.1). Lineage (NCBI taxonomy): Eukaryota > Metazoa > Chordata > Lepidosauria > Squamata > Rhineuridae > Rhineura > Rhineura floridana. The sequence continues at coordinate 46,707,708 of NC_084484.1, read as the reverse complement.
TTAAATATGTCTGATTTCTTTTGCAATTTTAGTGAAGTTTCCTATAGGAAATCATTTTCTTTTGTTTCTATTTCTGTGAATATGTGAAGTACAGCAACACTTTGCAAAATTTACACTAAAAAACACTCCAAACATAATTGTGGAATAATGGCACTGACGTCTGCAGAATAGTCTCCAGTGGACCTCAGGAGTGTGTCAATTTGCACAAGATAAAACAGTGGGAGGTGAAATATATTCTAGCAAAATGCTAGGTGTGTTCTATGTTTTTAATTGACCGTGCCCACCTTGCCTTAAATGAAGTGGTTTAAACATAGCAGGCTGAAAACATGCATCCTCTTTTTCCCAACAGCTAGAGTCACTGCTGAAGGAGCAACATATTGGAATCAGTCTGATTTTACATCAAACTACAGTTTCAGATTCAACTGTTAAAGCACCCAAAATAGAAATAGAACATAACCTCCAATTTGAAACACAAAAGGCTGTCTTCACCATCATATGACATTGACCAATAAAAAGGCTTTGAAATTAATAAAAATAAATTGGACACAGATTTCTGGGATGAATAATGAGGGAAATAAAATTTTCTAGTTTAGATTATCTGTAGAAACATTAGCAACACAGGAAAGAAGCAAAGTAAGAAGAACACCAACAAACATACAAAAATATAATTCTCTCTCTTTGGAGATGGCAGGTGTTGCCACCACTCACCATATGCTCAGAGGCGCATGTTACCAAATTCTTCCAAGCTACACAGCAAGTGGATTGGACTGTGAAAGACCAACCCATTTTGACAAATTTGTAGGGCAGTCCAATATCTCAGAGAGGAGGTCAGGTCTCCTGCTCCTCTGGTGCATTCACTATAGCTGCCCAATTTCCCTGCTTTTTAAAGTTTGGTAGAAATATCTGTGGGCTCTAGGTACATTCTTAAACAGCAAGTTTTTTGCTAATTAGTGAATATCATATTAGTTATTGTCCCAATGTTTTTGTGGGATATCACAAATCCACTGGATATCTAGTGTATTCGTTGGGAGCGCTGATTTAACTGAATGAATGTATAAATAAAATCTTTACAGCCAGACATCTGGCTACACGGTTGAAGCAACTTAAACACCATTTCTCCAAAAGGCATTTTCAAATAGCTCTCATTAAAATTCCTTGAGAAGATTGGTTTCTCTTAGGCAGCAGTGGCAGCGGCAAATGAATGGAACATCTCCATGCTCTTTCCTTCTCTGATTCTATTCCAAATATATGTGGTGAAGTGATCAAAAGGTCAATAAATGCCTTGGAGACTAATACATAAAAAATTACATGCATAGCCTTATGTAAATCCAGTCTTGACGAGCCTGCTTTCATCTTTGGCCCCAGTCTTGTGAAAATAATCCACCATATTTGAGGCCGTTTAGGAGGGAAATACACAGCTGTGAGCAACTGGTGTTCAGAAATGCTAATATTTATAGTTCCATTAAAAAGGTACAAATCTCTTCCCATTTCCCCTAAGGGATGTGTACCTCTCTCTCCCCCTGAAAAACATGTGCATACACAAAATTAACACACATACCCTTATCAAACCTCTGTTGGCCTTATCAAACCTCTTTTGGCTTCTTCTGAAATTTCCTCGAGGACAAACTGCCAAATTCAATTTGATTTTTTATCTCATTCAAATACATTCCTAGGCTGACACTGGCAAAATCCAGTGTTAGCCTAGGAAAGTATACAAATGCACATCCACTCAGCTCTCAGACATTTCCTGCTTATTATTTATTTATTTATTTAGGGTGGGCTCCTATGGTCCTTGGAGTCAGAGTAGACATTGGATATTGAAGACCCCTCTCGATATGGGCAGAGTGGGAGGCATGCAAGTAGAGAAGGTCTGCCCCTGAAGGCCTCTTTGTTGCAGCCTAAGAAAGAAAAAGGGGATGCATTGGAGGTGGATTGATGGGATCATTCCTGTGCCGCTGGAATTCTCAGCACTGGAATCAACATATTTTCCTTCCAGCCCTCCCCTTTCCACCCTACCCTGGCCAGCAGGGCTCTGGAGTCACTATAGATTCTCCCTCTCCTTAGAATCATAGAATAGTAGAGTTGAAAGGGGCTTATAAGGCCATCAAGTCCAACTCCCTGCTCAGTGCAGGAATCCAAGTTAAAGCATACCCTAGAGCATATCCTTTCCTCATTGGATTGCTCTGCTCATCAATATATTCCCCACTTTTCCAACTCTAGGTCTTCAAACCAGTTTATGAGCATATATGAACTAGGATTGGGGTCCGCTTGCTGTTCCCAATATGCTCACATTCCATCCAACTGGAATGCAGTGTCATCCTGTCTTTGTTTCTGTTAACTTCTGCTTTCATCTCGTTTGATTTAATTGTGTAGGATTTAATTTGTTGCTAAAAGCAACAAAAAAGCTTTCTTTAGGTACATCCTTGGTAAAAGACAGAGAAAAGAAATGGTGGCACAGCTACTCAATGAGGATGGAAAAATGATAACAAATGACAAAGAAAAGGCAGAAGTGCTCAATTCCTACTTTGGCTCAGTCTTCTCCCAAAAAAGGGGTCTATGGCCCTCCCGGGAAACATGAAGTAGAAGGGGCAGGATTGGACCTTGAGATTGATACAAACGGTCAAGGAATACCTAATCACTTTGAACGAGTTCAAATCAGCAGGGCCCGATAAACTGCATCCTAGAGTACTGAAGGAACTGACTGAAGAACTCTCAGAACCGCTGTCTATTATTTTTGCGAAATCATGGAGGACTGATGAAGTGGTGAATGACTGGAGGAGAGTTAATGCTGTCCTATCATCAAAAAGGGCAAAAAGGAGGAACCAGGGAACTACACACCAGTGAGCCTAACATCAATCCCTGGAAAAACTCTGGAGCAGATTATAAAGCAGTGAATCTGCAAGCACCTTGAAAGCAATGCAGTGATTACTAGGAGCCAACATGGATTTATGAAGAACAAATCCTGCCAAACTAATCTCATCTCATTTTTTGACCTGGTAACCTCCCTTGTAGACTGTGGGAATGCTGTGGACATAATATATCTTGACTTCAGCAAAGCTTTTGACAAAGTGCCCCATGATATTCTGATTAGCAAGCTAGCTAAATGTGGGCTGGATGGAACAACTCAAGTGGATCCACAGTTGGCTCTGGAATCGTACTCAAAGAGTGCTTATCAACAGTTCCTTCTCAAACTGGGCGGAAGTAACAAGTGGGGTACCACAGGGCTCAGTCCTGGGCCCAGTGCTCTTCAACATTTTTATTAACGACTTGGATGAGGAGGTACAGAGCATGCTTATCAAGTTTGCAGATGATACAAAATTGGGGGACATAGCTAATACCCTGGAAGACAGAAACAACATTCAAAGGGACCTTGATAGGCTGGAGCATTGGGCTGAAAACAACAGAATGAAATTCAACAGGGATAAATGCAAAGTTCTACACCTAGGAAAAAGAAACCAAATGCACAGTTATAAAATGGGGGATACTTGGCTCAGCAATACGACATGTGAAAAGGATCTTGGGATTGTCATTGATCACAAGCTGAATATGAGCCAACAGTGTGATATGGCTGCGAAAAAGGCAAATGCTATATTAGGCTGCATTAACAGAAGTATAGTTTCCAAATCGCGTTAAGTATTAGTTCCCCTCTATTCAGCACTGGTTAGGCCTCATCTTGAATACCAGTTCTGGTCTTGGCACTTCAAGAAGGATGCAGACAAACTGGAACAGGTTCAGAGGAGGGCAGCAAGGATGATCAGGAGACTAGAAACAAAGCCCTATGAGGAGAGACTGAAAGAACTGGGCATGTTTAGTCTGAAGAAGAGAAGAATGAGGGGAGAAATGATAGCATTCTTCAAGTAATTGAAAGGTTGTCACACAGAGGAGGGCCAGGATCTCTACTCAATTGTCCCAGAGCGTAGGACACGGAATAATGGGCTCAAGTTGCAGGAAGCCAGATTTCAACTGAACATCAGGAAAAACTTCCTAACTGTTAGAGCCATACAACAATGGAATCAATTACCTAGAGAGGTAGTGGGCTCTCCGACACTGGAGGCATTCAAGAGGCAGCTGGACAGCCATCTGTCGGGAATGCTTTGATTTGGATTCCTGCATTGAGCAGGGGGTTGGACTTGATGGCCTTATAGGCCCCTTCCAACTCTACTATTCTATGATCAAGGTGGAAGGACATTTAAAGTGTTAATTCAACAGATATTAACAGGGAATCCTAGAGAGTCTTGTCCACATTAAGGAGATTTTCTAGGCTTGCCTTAACATAGGCTAGACTCTCTAGGTTTCCCTTTTAATCTGTAGTATTAAATGTACTTCCAGACAGGTTGGCGATTTATAGTCATTTCTAATCCCCCTTTGCCACCGCCTCCTTATTAGCACAGCAAATTGTTAGCTTCATGATAGCAAAGACCTTCCCACCCTGGCATAGCATGGAAGAAAGCAAGAGATCACCTGATTAGTTTCACAGTAGCAAAGCAAACATGCAGGCTCTTACTTATCGTTATTTCTAATTCTTCCTCTTCCACTTCTCCTTAGCAAAGCAAAAATACTCAGGCTCTCAATTTCATGTTAGCAAAGCAAAGACACAGGCTGCACATATAATTGACTGAAGCTAAGGGAAATAGGGAATACAGTGATATTCAATGTAGTTTTTTAAAAATGGTGTCAGGAAAAGTCAAAGCATTCAGGATCTGTCTGCAAAGAAAGGGGATGTATGGACTTTCAAAAAATCTGGTTCCAAGTCCTATTTTGGTGAATTTTTTTCCCATTCCAAGTATGAATAGAGTAATTTACACTACAGTCTCAATGAGGACAGACTTCTACTTGTAGCTTTTCTGCCTTCTGAAAAGGAATAGACTCTCTCACTCATTGCCTGGTTTCTGCTCAGATTCTACCTATCTTGGCCTTGTGGTGGGGCAAAGAGGAAACACCATGGACCAAATCTGGAAAAGATAACAATGTCCAGGTCAGGAGATCAGGACTGCTATTGCCATATAGTTGATGACTTGATGGTTGTTAGCAGGCCTGGTGCCAACAGTTGGCCAGGTCAGGCACTGGCTGAGGGACCTAGCAGCTCAGAAGAACCCCTCACTGCCCGGATCCAGCTGTTCTGCCTTACCATGCTCCTTGCTGGGCCACCAGGCAGCCATTTAAGCATTGGCCCAGCAGCAGTGCTGCTTTTGAATGGGAGCCAGAATGGGCTCCCATGCATGGTTGCTGTCTACCATTGTAATTTACCCAAAATATAGATTTCATAGATCTATAGTCTGCACGTAGTATTCCAGATATAGATTGTTCAGATATTTCCACTGGTGTTGCGTGGAGGAGTGCAGCTACATTGAGGTGGGTGATGTATGTGTTGGGGCCTATCTGGGTACTATGTCAAGGGCCCCCTGAAACCTGGCCCTGGCCCTGGTTGTTAATCTTATTAAAACTCCTTGGGCTTCCCCACACATCAAACATCTTACTAGTGAATGGGAGAGACATCCAATTTGCTTTGAATATTGTTTTAGATGAAATTCCAGTGACAACCCTCATTTCCCTTGCTATTAGCATAATCACACCTGCCTTTTGTTACATCCTCTGAGTTCTAGGGTTCACAAACAAAATATGAGATGGCAAACCAGTTTTTTGACTACTCCTTTAGACTGAAGACTGGTATAGTTTTCCATACTTGAATGCTCCTTGATGCAAAAACAAAAATAAAATTCTGTTTTATAGAAAACCAGATGTCAAAGAGAAGAGTTCTACCTTAACCATCTCACTGACATACCAGTGTCCTATCTGGAATAAAAGATTAGGATGGAAGAGTAATATGAGTTCCCAACTATAGTCTGAAATGGTGCAATCCAAAAGAGTTTCACAACCTCATCTGCTGCTTGTCAGAATTGGGTCTTAATGTGCCATGTGTGATCTCAACACCTCAGCTCTGACCTTCGTTCTACTAATAGAAACTACTCATACAACCTTTTCTCCAGACAGGAAATGAATGTTAGGTATGTTTATATGACTGGACACATGGTGTATAAAGAGCTGAAAAAGTTCATACAAAATGTTGGCAAGAAAGAAAGAAAAACCCTGAATGGAAATGTAAGACACTGATTTAATTTTGTTTTTCTTTAAAAAAAGATGTCTGTTTCTGAAGTGTTTCATACAGAAGACATTGTTTGGAAACAGGCAGCTACAATTTTCATGCCAGTTAAAAGATATTTGTGTGTGTGTGTGTATGCACAAATGAGTGCGGGATGAGGGATTTGAATTGCCGAAGCTTCTAGACCTCTTTATGATTCAGCCCTGTTGATTTCTGTGAGGTTTGAACATTAAAAAAGTATATTCAGACACAGACTGGCTGGAGCTTGACAAAGGGATTGTTTTATTTTATTTTATTTAGGATGTGTTGTTTTATTGCTTCTGTTTGCTCTGTGTTGTTTTAATAAACTGCTCTTTTATTGTATTTTATGCTTCTTATCCGTTAGGTTGTTTTGTTTTTGTAAATCACCTAGTATTTGCTCTGCAGGGAAAGGTGGGAGGTATATTTTATTGAATTAATAAATACGATGACTTCAAAACCAGGGTGACTGAATATGAGGAAAGAGAGGCAGCGTTGTTCCTACTGGTCCTGCTCCCCAATTAACTGTTGGGGATTCCATGCTCCTTGCTATCTTTTGTAAAACAGTATTATTTTTATGGAGTCCCCTTGCCCCAGGACATACAGTATGCTTTTAGAAAAATTCAACCAATACAGTAGCTTTCTTTCTGTCTTCTGTAGAGAGGCTGTCACTAGCACTGCAGGATCTGTGCCAGAGCTGACTTGGAATGGTTGATCTTCATTTGTCTGCCTCTGGGTCTGCAATATTAGCTTAGGTGAGCTCCCTCAAATGAGCTCACTTCTCAGCAATATCCTCATTGTTAAAGTCTATGGGGGTACATTAGGGATGGATGAATCAGTCAATTTCAGTTTCTCTCTGTTTCTCATTTTTCCAGTCTTAAGTTCAGTGCTCCACAATTTTACATCAGTTTGCCATTTTTTTTAAAAAAAATGTTCTAATGAACTTGCATTCAGCATGCACATTTCTCCTAATACAGGCGGGCCCCACTTAAACGGTGGGTTCCATTCCGGACCCCCGCCGTAAAGCGGAAATCGCCGTAAAGCGGAACCCCATTGACAATAATGGGGTGCGTCATGCCAAAATGACGCCAAAATGGCACGCGACGGGAAAAAACCACCGTAAAAGTGGAACAAGTGCCTTAATGCGGGGACTTTCCCTAATTGAAAGCCGCCGCATTAGCGAAGCGCTGTAAAGCGAAGCGCTGTAAAGCGGGGCCCTACTGTACACATTCTTGTATACAATTGTGCCTATTATACATATTTTTTTTGCAAAGCTACTGCTTACTGGGAGGTAGTGGGGGCAAGGTCAGCACACTGCAAATGTACCAGCAGAAGCACCAGATTGGGGCTCCACTAGTGCATTTGCAGTGTGCCAACCTCACCAATGCCTTGCCCCTCTCTAACTCCCAGCAATGACACGGACAAGGGGAGGTCATCACTATTCTTCTTTGTTTTGTTTTTCAGCATTTAGCTCTGCTTTTTTTCAGACACCATGTTACTTCTCTGAGTTTTCCAACAGGTCTACACCATCTTCGCTTTAACAACCAGCTTGATTGAACATGACCTTATCAATAGTCTAGAATGAATGCTACTGCCCTCACTGGTATAGCATTGTGGAATATAGGTAAAGCCCTTGCCTGTGTAAGAGTTTTCATGCATGTTCTGATGCATTTAAATGCATCTACCATGTGAACTGGTCCATTTGCATAGAATATTGGCATGCCAGTGATTGATGGCCCATAGAGGTGCATCAGTGTTGTGCTAATACTACATTGGGTCAGCATACTAGGTAAGGGCATTTAAACATGGCCTCGTTCACATGACACACTGATCCAGACACATGCTCCTGTGTATGAATGAGTCCTATATTACAAATCAGCAGTAACACAGCTTTGCTTGTGAGAGCTCACAGAGTGTGCTATGACTTCTTTGCAGATCACAACCATAAAATGAATAGAAATGAAAGTAAAACATTTGTTCATGTGAACAAAGAACTAGCATGGCTATGGGACCAGCAAACTGTTGTCTTGAGAATGGGAGTTAACAAACTTTGTAAGCCCATGCTGTTTGGCTGAAAAGGAAAATTGTGATTATGTTTCAACAGCAGTCAAGAATTAGCTTATTATTGGGCAAACAATAACACACAATTTGTAGCTACAGGAAATCAGCTATCTTGTGTGTCCTTCATGCAAAGTTAAAACACACTGGGAGCTTACCACTCAAAGGAACACTTAATTACTTGCAGTTTTTCATCTTACACTGTCAAAAGAGAACTTTTGAAGTGCCATTTAATAAAAGACCTGCTGGAATGAAGTAATCAGTAAGTTAGAAGTGTTAATTTGTCCCACTGCACAGAAGCTATTATGCAACACACACACACACACACACACACACACACACACACACACACACACACACACACACACATATATATAATTATTAATTGTGCTTTAGCTGAAGCTCTCAACAACACTGCATAGAACAGTTGTTTGTGTTGCTCATGCTACAAAGGGAGTCTAATATTGTCTGCTACCACATTTTTGGCCTCGGTTTTATTCATGCCTCAAGAAAACAAACATGTTTCCAAATTCCTTTTTTACACAGACTAATGTAAACGTTATGCTTTGTAATGTGCTTTAATTGCTTTTAAAAGTAATCCTGATTTGCCAACATTTTTACTGGCTCCTTTTCTGTGCCTTTAGTAGCAATTTCATCTAAACCAGAGATGGAAAACTTGTCGCTTTCCAAATGTGGTTGAACTAGAACTCCCATCATCCTTGTCCACTGACCATGCTGGCTGGGGCTGCTCGCTGCATCTTGAGGACCACAGGTACCCTATCCCTCATTACACACTAGCAAGTAATAATCCTTTTCTCCATACTGTGAAGAACTTCACCTGTTGACTTCAGCCCATTAAGCCCCTGTTAAAGACAGAAATGGCTAGACTGATTTTTTCTTCTAGTCAGTTGGCAATGCTAGTTGTATGCAAAAAGTAAATTGGCCAAGCCTTTTTTGCCCCCTCCCCAATATGCTGTATTGCTAATAGTTTATTTGAGTTAAATGTGAGTCAGGGTAATATGTTTGTCAATGCTGCTTTTCCCAGCTGCATGCCATACCATCTCCAGATTGTTTAGCAAAAGGAAAGGTACAGAAGCTCAGAGCTGACAGGTTAGGTTGGCTTAAGCCTTATAAGAAAAGACAGATCCAATCTGGGTTATTTATTCAAGCTTCTACATCTTGACAATTATGTATTTTTGTTTCCAATGAACCATTTCATATGTGGAGGAAAAAATCCAAACCGATGTTCCACAAGATGCCTCCCTTGGCTGACTTTGTATTTAGAATTCACTTAGCAAAGCAATTCTGTGGCACGGCTGACTCTTAGTGATCATCAAGCACCTTTATGCATGTGAAGTCGCAGCACTTTGCAGCTTATGTAACTTTCAAAGCAGGCTGGTTCTTCTGAACCCAAATTGTTTAATCCGTCTCTTTTGTGATGGCTGCCAAATCAAACAGTACTGTGCAGTGTAGCTGACAGGGATGGAAGAAGCAGAGAGAGAGAGAGAGAGAGTGAGAGTATCAAAAGGCCAAAGCCTGAGCAAGGGAGGAAGAAATAGAACGACTCTGTTCTTTCTCATTGTCACTTTCATGACCCAATGAGCTCTGGGAATTTGTCAAGCTTAAATTGACCATATCCAGACAAATTATCCCCTTTCTGTTTCTTAGGGGGAAAGTTGATAGTGAAAGAGGTTTTACCTCTATCTTTTAGATAGATGACACCATGTACTTTGTTCATAAATCTCTGACACCAGTCTTTTTATAAGCCAGAAATATGCAAGGATCCAGAGCACAGGTAGTAAGTAGCCTCTCTGGCCTCTGGCACATGTAAAGCACGTATATTTTAAAGCACATGTCCCACGGGGGTCTCATCTTGCTTAAATGATAATTGCTTGCTTCTAGGAGTAAAATGTTTATTATAGGCCAGGGGTTCCCAAACTGTGATCCGTGGACCACTAGTGGCCTGAGAGCTTCATTCAAGTGATCTGCAACATGTCCACATTAAATATTCATATTGATTTTTAATTGTATTCTATAGCTTTTCCCCTTCAGATTGTGTTTTATTGCTTTTCATTTCTTATATTATAGTTTATTGCATTATAGTATGAATTCTATGAAGTGCAAATAGTAAGAAATATTTGTATTTATTTTATTGTTAAGTCACCTTGAAACTTTTCTATATAAAGTTAATAATAATAATAATAATAATAAAAATAATGAATTATTTGCTAAACTGCTTAGAGGCTTTCTATAATCAAGCGGTATATAAATTTTGTTAAATAAATAAATAAATTTACATTAATCCTAGTGCATGAACTATACCAGGGATAGCCAAGAGGGTGCCCTCCAGATGTTTTGGCCTCATCATCCCTGACCTTTGGGCAAGTTGGCTTGGGCTGATGGGAGTTGTATTCCAACAACATTGCCCTGGGCTCCTACTGGGAGAAAGGATGGAATATAAATTAAATAATAAATTAAATTAAATCTGGAGGACACCATATTGGCTACTCCTGTACTCTACCTGTATTCCAGATGGAGCAGGGAATAAATCTGAAAGAACACAACCTTGCCAAAGGCTGCTTAGCATATTAATAATTCAGCTGAGTTTTGGAGATAGGACTGTTCAGTTCACACTCTTACAGCCTGATTCCATGTAGGTTTTCTCAGGATACATTATTATGATACCAGTCAGACAGACTCCCAAAACTGTTTGGAGAGAACTGCAGTGTTAGTTCTTATAAAAATATCCCATTACAAACAAACCAAAAGAAATAAAGCTTTTGCCCCCAGATACGATTTATCAGCTTATCTCAAATAACAGGATTCAATAAACAGGTGAAATGAGAATGGAGTGCAAGGAGCAATAGGAATACTATGACTTCTTTCTGCCTCTGTTGGTGGAATACACTCCATAACTTGTAGCTCACCACCTGCTTCACATTTCCATTTAATTACAAGTCAGATGTAACAACTTCTTGGTGATAATTTTCTTCTCTTGCATCTGTGTTCCTAAAACTGACATGCTTGGTCATGCTGTTTGTCAAAGTCCTGTTACGGTAGGCAGCAGAAGTGCAAATTATAAAATATCGCTGAATAGCAATAAACAAATTACAGCTATGCTGGAGTTGTTGTCTGCGTGAAAGGGGGTTCTGAAACAGGGTGGATTTTTTTTTTCTTTCTCTCTTTCTTGGGCGCAGGAGGAACCTTTTTTGTAGAATGCAGAAAGACCTGCTCTCCTGGCTGGGTATTGTGTGGAGAGCTGTGTTTCTTTTGGCAGTATTCAGCGGTCTTTATAATCATTTTCAAAAGCCAACAGACGATATGAGAGCCACAAGCAGTCAGTTATTCAAGAAGAAGAGGAGCAGGGAGATAAATCTCCTGTCTTAAAAGCATGGCAACCCTACCTCAAGCACAAAACATCGTGGGAAGCAAATAAAGACCACCCCTGGAAAAGTAGCTCTGCGAGGAAGCTATTTAGTCTGAGCTATGTTACATTTTATTCACTTGGAAGCCTTCCCATTTATTCTAATCACCGTTGCTGCTTCCCACATCGGCACAAATCTGAGAGCCAGAGGGGCTGTCTCTTGGGCATGGGGACAATGATGAATAATTCTATGAAAAGGCAGTTAACTCATTTCCTCAGAAACACAAGGACTGGATTTGCACAGGCTGAAGGAAGCTGAGGAGGAAGAGGAAGAGGATTAATTATATTGATAACCCACCTTCCTAGTAGGTATGCCCAAGGTGGCCAACAAAAATCTAAATTGCATCAAGCAATGCATTAAATCTAATGGCAAACAAAAATAAAGGTAAGATTCATACAATGGCATATAAGGCAATATGGCTACAGACCTGCATCCAGTTACCTGGGAGTAAGCCCTATTGAACTCAGTGGGACTGACTTCTGAGTAGACATGTTGAGGGATTCACTGTAAGATAATTATAAAATGGAGAGCTACCTCCTCTGTGCTCTACTGGCAACTGATACTAGGCAAGAACCTTTTTACATTGTTTTAGATCCCTGCAGATTTTTTTTTAAATTTCAGCCAGCCTATCCAGACATAATTTAGTCACCAGTATTCATTTTAAAAGCATTACTGACTTTATCTGTGTTTTAATGACTGAGCTCCCTCTCCGGCCTGTGGAGCTACTGGGTCAGTTTGCACCTTGGGACACCAGTGAACTAAGTGCAATGAAACAGGCTGGATGACAGCTGGAGCACAAGTGACAAAAGACTTGCTGTGAGGCTGATTGGGCATGAGTAAAACATCACAACTGCACCTGCTGTGTGGCGGTGAGGGCAACAAAGGAGGCCCACTTCTCTGCCTCCATTACACTCTCAAGTACCTGTTCAGTGGAGCTTTTTTCATATTATCAGGGGTCTGTTGACATTAACTCCAGGAAATAGAGGTTTAGACCTTTTGAAGGCCCACTGTGAATTGTTTGCAAGGCACTTTGAGGGTAAAGTTGCTTGCCTCCATAGCAATATTGATGCCCCATCCACATCTACTGAGGTCCCAAGTGAGGTGCCCAGTACAATGTCTGCTGCAACTTCTTGGGATCAGTTTCAGTTGATGCGGCCTGATGATATGGAAAAGGTGCCTGTGACAATGCGGACAGCGATGTGTCCTCTTGACCCTTGCCCTTCTTGGATTATTAAAGCTTGCTGAGGGGGTATAACCAAGTGGATCCAGGGTATGATCAACGCGTCTTTGCAGGAGGGAGTGGTCCCAGCTGCCCTAAAAGAGGCAGTGATCTGACCACTCCTGAAAAAGCCTACCTTGGACCCACTAGTTTGTGACAACTAATGCCTGGCATCACATACCCCCTTCCTAGGGAAGGTGACTGAGATATTGTGGTGCAGCAATTGTAAGTACTCTTGGATGAAACAGATTATCTTGACCCATTCCAATCTGGGTCCAGGCCTGGTTATGGGACTGAATCGGCCTTGGTCACCCTGATGGATGACCTTTATTGGGAGAAGGACAGGGGGAGTGTGACCCTGCTATTCTTACTTGATTTCTCGGTGACTTTTGATACCATTGACCATGGTATCCTTCTGAGCTGACTTGGTGAGATGGGTATCAGAGGCATTGTTTTACAGTGGTTCCAATCCTTTCTCCAGAGTTGTTTTCGGAGAATAGCATTGGGTGATTGCCTTTTGGCCTCCTGGCAGTTGTGCTGTGGGGTGCCGCAGGGTATCATCTTGCTCCCAACACTGCTTATCATTTATATGAAGCCCTTGAGAGTGGTCATCAGGAGATTTGGGGCAAGGTGTCAGCAGTACACTGATGATACCCAGTTCTATTTCTCTGTAACATCTGAATCAGGAGAGGCTGTGCAAGCCCTGGACTAGTGCCTGGATTTGGTGGTGGGCTGGATGAGGGCCAATAAACTGAGTCTGAGTCCTAGCAAGATGGAGGCACTGTGGGTTGGTGGTTCCAGAGTTCAGTTAATTGGTCAGTTGCCTGCTTTGGATGGGATCGTACTCCCTCTGAAAGAGCAGGTCCATACTCTGGGAGTGCTCCTGGATCTGTCTTTGTTACTAGAGGCCCAGGTGACTTCACTGCCTAGGAGTACCTTTTGCCAGCTCCAGCTGGTAAGACAGCTACGGCCGTTTCTGGACCAGGATAGCCTGACCACTGTTGTCCATGCACTGGTAACCTCCAGGCTGGATTACTGTAATGTGCTCTATGTGGGGTTGCCTTTGATGTTGGTCCAGAAGCTGCAGTTGGTGCAAAATGTGGCAGTGTGACTGCTCACTGGGGCAGGGTATTGCCAACATGTCACTCCACTGCTGAAAGAATTTCACTGGCTTCCCATTAGCTACTGGGTGAAGTTCAAGGTTCTGGTTTTGGTGTACAAAGCCCTATGCAGCTTGGGACCAGGATACCTGAAAGATTCTCTTACCCCTTATATACCCCATCGATCACTCCGCTCTGCAGGTGAAGGCCTCCTGCAGATACCATCTTATCAGGATGTCTGTTCCGCATGATATAGGAAGCGGACCTTTAGTGTTGTGACACCTACCCTTTGGAATTCCCTCCCCTTAAATATTAGACAGGCACAAACTCTGCTATCTTTTTGGCGCCTACTGAAGCCCCTCCTCTTTATAATAAATAATAATAATAAAATTTTATTTCTAGGTCGCCTATCTGGCCGGGTCAGCAGCCACTCTAGGCGACGTACAATCAAAATTAAATACAATTAATACATCATATAAAATACACATACAACCCAACAACTCCAATCTAAAATTAATCTAAAACCACCCACAACTGCAGCAAGAAAAGATTAATCTACCCCAGGGATTTTGTAGGCCTGCCTGAATAGCCAGGTTTTCAAGGCTCGACGGAAACTTTGCAGGGAGGGGGCATGGCGAAGATCATAAGTCAGGAAATTCCAGAGGGTGGGAGCCACAATCGAAAATGCCCTCCCTCTGGTCCGCACCAGCCTAGCTGTTTTAACTGGTGGGACTGAGAGAAAGTCTTGCGTGGCTGGTCTCGTCAGGCGGCATATCAAGTGTAATTGATACCAAGCTGCCCAGCTCACTGCCAAGACCTGAGCCTCCATGGACAGCTGGGAGTCAAGAATGATCCCAAGGCTGCGGACCTGGTCTTTCAGGGGCAATTTCACCCCATTGAGCACCAGGTCTATATCTCCTAATCTTCTCTTGTCTCCCACGAGTAGCACCTCGGTCTTGTCAGGGTTTAGTTTCAGCCTATTACCTCCCATCCATTCAGTTACGGACTCCAGGCACTTGGAAATAGTATCCACAGCCAACTCTGGAGAGGACTTGAACGAGAGATAGAGCTGGGTGTCATCTGCATATTGGTGACACCGCAGCCCAAATCTCCTGATGATGGCTCCCAGCGGCTTTACATGATGTTAAATAGCATGGGGGAGAGGATAGAACCCTGTGGCACACCACAATTGACAGGCCAAGGGTCTGAAACCTCATCCCCCAATGCCACCCGTTGGTGCCTATCGGAGAGATAGGAAGGGAACCACCGTAACACAGTGTCCCCTATTCTCAATCCCTCCAGGCGATCCAAAAGGATACCATGGTCGACGGTATCAAAAGCTGCTGAGAGATCCAGGAGGACGAGGAATGCATGTTCTCCTCTATCCAGCGCCCTCCTTAAATCATCCACCAGAGCGACCAAGGCTGTTTCAGTTCCATGACCAGTCCTGAAGCCCGATTGGAATGGATCTAAGTAATCTGCTTCATCCAAGTGTGTCTGTAACTGTTTGGCCACCACTCGCTCGATCACCTTGCCCAAGAATGGTAAGTTAGAGACTGGGCGAAAGTTGTTCAACTCCTGGGGATCCAAGGAGGACTTTTTCAGAATGGGTCTTATGACCGCTTCCTTGAGGGCTGATGGCATTGCACCTTCTTCCAAGGAAGCATTCACCACTGCCTTGATCCCTTCGCTCAGTTTCTCTTTGCAGCCCATAATGAGCCACATGGGGCAAGAATCAAGCAGACAAGTGGTCGGCCTCACAGTAGAGAGCACCTTGTCCACTTCCTCAGAGGGAAGAGACTGAAACCGATCCCACCGGACCGAAATGCAACTGGCCGACTCTGGCCCACTTCCTGTATCCACAGCATACGGAATCATGCTCTTCAGATGATCAATTTTATCAGCGAAGTGTTTGGCAAATGCATCACAGGAGGCTTTAGAATGTTCCATGGGCTCCTGCGCAACTGGACCGACCAGGCTTCGGACCACTTGGAACAACCTCCTGGGACAACACTCCGTGGACGCAATAGAGGCAGCAAAGAAATCCCTCTTTGTTGCCTTTGTTGCCACTTGGTAGGCAGCTATTGCTGCTCTAACCAGTGTCCGATTGTCTTCTGAGCGAGATTTCTGCCACCGGCGTTCTAGTCGTCTCACCTCCTGTCTCAGACCCCACAACCGTGGTGTATACCAGGGTGCAATCTGAGTTCTATTCAGGGGGAGAGGACGTTTCGGAGCCACCCAGTCTATTGCCCCGGCGATCACCCTATTCCACTCCATCACCAGGGTTTCGACCAGGCGACCTTCAGGCAACTCCAAATCTCCCATCGCATTCAGGAATCCCTTGGGCTCCATCAGGCGCCTGGGACGGACCATCCTAATAGGTCCCTGACCCCTGCGGAGGGTTTGCGGCATTGAGAAGTCCATGTTTACCAGGTAGTGATCTGACCATGACACGGGGTTAAAAGAAACAGCCCCCATTTTCAGAGCACTTCCTCCCCCTCCCGAGACAAACACAAGGTCAAGAGCATGACCGGCTACATGGGTGGGCTCAATATTACTAAGGTGCAGTTCCCAGGAAGTCATGGTTTCCATGAAATCCTGAGGAGCTCCTATGAGAGCTGCCTCAGCGTGCAGGTTGAAATCCCCCAAAACCAATAGGTTGGGGAAAAGGACCCGCACGCCCGAGACAACCTTGAGCACCTCGGTCAGGGAGTCTGCTGTGCAGCAGGGCGGGCAGTACACAAGCAGAATCCCTAAACTGCCCTTTGGGCCCAACCTCCGGTACATGCAGTCAACAAACTTGGTCTCGTGGAGAGGGGGTCTGGCAAAAATCAAGGACTCCCGATAAATAACTGCCCCTCCCTGCCTACCAACCCTCGGCTGCTGCGCGTACTGGAAACCGGCTGGGCACATGGCCTCAAGCACAGGAGCTGAGGCCTCATCCAGCCAGGTTTCAGTAATGCACATCAGGTCTGCGTTCTCATCCACGATCATGTCATGGATGAGTGTTGTTTTCTGTACCACAGACCTGGCATTACACAACAGCAGTCAAAGGTTGGATGGAGTCGCGCATCCCCCAGTTGTCTTCTGGCTATGAACAGGCCCGGAACACGGAATGGATATTATGCATCTATCCCTTGTTCCCCTAAACTGGCATGGCCTGCCACCCGCACCTTTCCAGCATCCGCCGCCTAGCCTCTTAATATTGTGGCTTCCCACCCTCCCCACAGTAGCCCTCTCCGGTTTGCACATGTCCCCCTCCCTGGCTAACACTCAGGCAGGCCTCCCTACCCCTAAACAAATCCACATAAGTTATTCTTGTTGCAGATCCCTCCCATTGCAGAACTTTCTGTCTCCCCTCACACCCGGGCCTCCAGCCCGGTTCCCGGCTCTCGTTGCCCTCCCAGTATGTCCAACAGCTCACTCTCCTCAGCCGGTTCAAAACGCCACGTCGTTCTCCTCCTCTCGTAGGCCCCAGTCCTCCGGAGCCGCCGGAGCCGCCGGCGGAGGGCGTGCCGCATCGCACCACGTTTCTCTCCTCCTCTTCCTCACACACAAGCTGTGAATGGACCGAACTAACCACACAGGCAACTCCCTGGTCCGCTGCCTCCAGTCTCAGCCGGCCAGCTCCAACACCCAGGCGGGGCAACCAGGAAAACGCCATCCTGGCGATGGAGAACGCCAGCGGCCCTCGGATGGCTCGGGCCAGGCTCGGGCCCAGACAGCTCGGGCCAGGCGCCCACTGGACCGGCACCACCACGGGCCCTGTCCACTCTCCGGCTGCTTTCCATGCCGCCTTCCGTGCTGCTCTCCGCCACTCTCTGGCCGTTCTCCGTGGCGCTCCCCCCGGCGCCTCTCTCACACCGGACCAAGGTGTTGGAGGCCCCCACAGGCCCCCGGCCACTCTCTGGCCACTCTCCGCACCGTTCTCTGCTGCTCTCTGGCCGCTCTCTGCGGCGCTCCCCACGGCGCCTCCCCGCCTCCAGCACCGCGCACCGGGCCAAGGTAGGAGGGGCAGACCGCCTCAACAAGCCTTTTAAGTAGAGACCTTATCCCAGTCTGTGTCTGTGTTGGAATTACTTTTTAAAATGTTTTTAAAGAAGTTTTGTTTTTATATGTTTTTAAGCAAGTCATGTTTTTAAAACTTGTTTTGTTTCAATATGTTTTAAAGTCTTTTGTTTTCAAGGTGTTTTAGAATGTTTTTAGTATTTTTGTCTGGTGCCCTGGGCTCCTTCTAGGAGGAAGGTATATTTGTTTTTTTAATTGTTTTGTGGAATTTAGCTGTATTTTCTATCTTTTTTATTGGGTACACTGCTGATTCAGTGGTTTATATATCTTTCTAAATGAAGAAAGAAAATATTAAGTGGTGGTTGCAGTGGGGACAGTGGAGGGCTTTCTTTGGTCACTCTCTCTGCTATGGTAGTGGTGTTCACTGGAGCAATATATTGCCTAGCGCTCAGAGGAATGTCTCTTTGGGTCTTATTGGGGCAATTCATAAATTATTAGTACCATGGGGTGCTATTCAATACCAGTCCTACTCAGATTAGACCTACTGAAGTTAATGGACAGATTAATCTACATTCATTAATTTCAATGGGTCTACTTTAAGTAACAGTTGTTTGGATTCGATCCACTATACATAGTTGTCAGACAACTGTCTATATTGGAACAACTGATACATTCTTAGTAGTAGCATGTGGGCTGCTTCCTGCCCCCATCATTTCTGTCCATATAGTTCTAACAAGATTTGTATTTAGGAGCCGTAGGGGAGGGGCAGTTGATGTAGTTCTTTTTAATTCTAAAGCTCCTGTCTCTCCCAGTTGTGAAGCAACCAGGTGATAAGGAACCACAGCATTCCTACACATGAACACAAAGGCTACTGAGGTGGTACAGAAAGAAGCCATGGGAAAATTGGGTGCTTTCCACTACTGGTAACCCATAAATTGGTTTACCACTAGGGAATCACATGCATGCTGCCTTGGGTTCCACGACAGTAGGGATAGAAATGGAAGAAAATAAATAAAATCATTAGTTAAGGGTTAATTTCTAAAAACATGTTGAATTCTCGCAAACAACACACAAACACACCTAAAGTCTACAGTCAGGGATGTGGAAGGATTTCAAAGCAGATTTGCCTAATACGATCCAGGCAAATAAGTACCATGGATCCGCTTTCTTGTGGATTCCGTAACAAGGCAGTCAAAGGCTGCAGCTCTGCCTCTGTTCCTCTAAAACAGATTTCTGTTCTTTAAACTTTTAGAAATGGTTAATCCAGCTGCTCACAGTGTAGAGTGGCTAGTGTGGGGGCTTCTTGCTGCCACACACTTTGACCACAATATAGCAAGGCCCTCTGGGAGTTGAGGAATTTGATTATGTTCTTTTGCTCTCAGGGAACTGTGCAGAAATAACATGGTTGCCCACATATAAATTCACTAATAGGCAAAAAACTTGCAGTTTAAGAACGTACCTATAGCACACAGATATTTCTATCAAACTTTTAAAAGCAGGGAAATTGGGCAGCTATAGTGAATGCACAAGGAGAGCAGGAGACCTGACCTCCTCTCTGAGATATTGTACTGCCCTACAAATTTGTCAAAATACAAACACCATTTGGGTGGGTCTTTCACAGTCCAATACACTAGCTGTGTAGCTTGGAAGAATTTGGTAACATGCCTCTGAGCATATGGTGAGTGGTGGCAATACCTGCCATCTCCAAAGATGGAGAATTACATTTTTGTAATGAAGGGTGCTGAGAGTTGTTAGGAGATGCCCTGTTCTCCTCACAGACCTTCAATCAGAGCAGCTGACTGTTAAACCACTCTGGCCACTGGAGCTCTCTCAGGGGAATAGGAGTCTCCTCTCAGCACTCTTCACAAACTACACTTCCCAGCATTCTTTGAGGGAAGCCATGACTGTCTCATGTGAAATCAAAGTCTGGTGTGTGTGTAGCCCCCTGATTAGCCAAGCCAAGGAGATGTGAGTCTGGCTTTTAGAACACTGACAGTTGGTTCTTACTGAGCATGCCTGACATTATCATTGAGTCCAAGCCAAAATTTCTTAAATTAATTAAAAATCAGCCAGGCATTTTTTAAACTTTTAAACTGCAGAAGATTAAGGTCAGCGTATGGGGCAAGGTCAGTAACAGGATTACAGGTACTGAACATGGCTGATTTTTAATGAATTTCAACAGATTAGGAGAACTCTGAGAGAAAAAAGTCCAAAAGGGCTCTGGGTTTTTTTCTCTCTCTTTAGACTTTGAACTTTGGATTCTTTCTGACTGTTTTGTTTATCTCCATGAAAATTGAGAAGATTGTTAAGCAAGCGTTTCTGAGTTCAGGACTATAAGTTTTGTAAGGTTTTGTTTTGAAATAAGCTTATGGGCAGCATCAGAATAGGAAGGGGGGTATTTTCAATTTCACATTGCGGAATGTGAAAAATCCATGCTGGTTATATTATACAGCCATTCTCATGGCTGTATAATGCTCTACAAATCTGCCCAGAAACAGGATGGATTGGAGAAATTGACTTGCATGGTTTCCTTTTTTGTGATAATATGCAGTGGCTCCTTAAATGTATAATGTAACATTTTAACTGAGTTAGGTAAGAAGTTCATAGCCATGTTCTTGCCTCCCAGTTCAATAGTATTAAATAAATTATACACGTAAACCAGAAATGTGCATGCACACCCACAAAGATACCATGAGAAATGTTGACCCAGTATACCTGATGGAGCGCCTCCAACGTCATAAATTGTGCCACCCTACAAGATCTGCCACTCAGGGCCTCCTCTCAGTCCCGTCAACTAAAGTGATTGGGTTGGTGAGGACTCGGGAGAGGGCCTTCTCTGTGGCGGCCCCCACGATTTGGAACTCCCTCCCAATAGATCTTCGACATGCCCCTTCCTTATATATATTTCGCCAAGGCCTGAAGACTTGGCTTTTCCATCAGGCCTTTATGAACTTGAGACTTCTAAGGTGAACTAGCTTCAGAATTGTATTACTGACAACTCTACTAAATATTGTAATTTTGCATTGTGCTGTACTGGTTATATTGTTTTTATTGTATCATATTTTACCATGTATTTTATCGTGCTTTATTGTACGCCGCCTAGAGTGGCCATTGGCCAGATAGGCGGCCTATAAATTAAAGTTTATTATTATTATTATTGACTGGCTCCTTGCTTTTCAGTGGGTTGGCAAATAATTTGTTTAGCATAATTCAGTGATGTTGAACTTTTTTGTCATTGAATTACCCAGAAGCAGCTGCATCTCACACACATGCAATGTTCTGCAGCAGTCTCTCAACCAGCAGGTGATTGTGAAAATAAAAGGGCATTTCTGGACCTTGGTGAGACAGGATCTCTTCCTGAATTTCTTCGCTTTCATATGAAAAAGTTTATACTTTTAATCCAAATAGAAAAGAAACCTCATTTTGTAAGGAAGGCTTGCCAATTTATAAACTTAGCTGAAGCAAAACAAATTATTTCCTACACAAACATAGAACATAACCAGCATACAGATTGGGTAGTTCCTTTTATATTGTTATTATTTTTGCCAGCTCTTGAGAGAAAAATTAAGCTTGGGAATTCAAAACTCTTCCACACCATTCACATGTACCTAATAAATAAGGGCAGGCAATTGGGAAAGACTGGGGTTTTCCATGTCTGAATAATATTTACTTAATTCTCTCTCTCTCTCTTTCTCTCTCACTCACTCACTCACACACACACACACCCTCCTTCATCTGAATGGTTCTTACAATACAACTGCTAGAGTCATTCTCTCTGTGCAGTACTGAAACTGCCATTTTGGTGCCATCTGTGAGGCAGTTGAAAAGTGGTTGATTCAGAGCCTTTTGTTGTTTCTAAACTATGTTATGCCTCGGTTAATAACGGACAATTCGAGCACAAGGGAGAAATGAGATGGATCTCTCTGATGTCACTGGCTTTATTGTATGGAAAGATTTGTACACCACCACCTACTAAGCTTTCCCTCCCTGACCTGTATGCGTTTACCTTCTGTTGGTGCCATTTCCCACTGAGTTATTGATGTGCTGCTTCTCTGCCCAGGAAACCATTTCTTTCTCAATGCACTTTGCTGAGGTTGGGCTACAGTCACATACTGCCCTTTGTTGTACTGTATATAAAGAATATCTCTTTGGGGAGGCAAAAGCTGGAAAGGCATCAGTCATTAAGAATAAATGATATGTCATTAAAGATATGCCAGTTGCACATGAAAACTATTTTCTCCCTCTGCATAACAAGGTGGCTTACTCCTCAATAAGTAGCTTTGCTTCAATAACTGCTCCTTTCTGACCATGCAAAAGTCAAGTGTATGGTTTTTTCTTTTTTTTTCATGATCTGGGGCATGTCCACAAGTTTTCCCTGGTCCATCTCTTTATTTGGGGATGCGTAGAAGGAATCCCCTAGAAAAATATTGCCAGACTTTTTACAGAGGTCCTTTTGCTTCCATCATTCCACTAAACTGAGAATCTCTCTATTTGTCTTGGGGGGGAAACCCCTAAAAATTCAGTAATTATTTTATGCATATGTACACCTGTCATGGTGTACTTTAGTTCTTTGAGCTTTTGGCACATTCTATTTTTTATATTAGGAATGAATGAGCAGGTAAGATTCCGGTTATTCTGAACTGGGTTATAATAATTTCCCCTTCCACCCTACAGTTCTGTGATATCATGATAGGTGAACACAGGAAATTGCCTTATAGCAGGTCACACCATTGGTCCATCCAGCTCAGTATTGTCAACACTGACTTGCAGTGGCTCTCCAGGTTTTCAGATGGGGGACATTTCCAGCCCTACCTAGAGACATCATATATAAAGCTGTGAGTTTTTCCATGCAAAGCATGTCCTCTATCACTGATCTACATTTATCAACATCTGACAATGCACCAAAGCTTGATCATTTTAAGTACCTCCCAAATTATCTGAGGTTTCGAAACATTAAAAACCCCTATTCCAGGATTCTTTACTTACAAAACTGTTCCCTTTCTCAGTGAGCTTCAGGTATTAGATTATAGTATACTTATTCCATTCATAGTTTTTTACAATGTTCAACAACATCTGCATGATAGTAGGGGGTAATGTTTAATAATAAGGAATTTATGAATACGTACATGACGGAATGTAGCCAAAGGCTTCAATCCTTCCAGTGCAATTCTGTGTATGTCTACTCAGAAATAAGCCCAATTGAATTTAATGGGGCTTACTCCCAGGTAAGAGGTACAGTACTGCAGTTTAAGTATGGCTCTACTGAACTTAGTGGAACATAACTTCCAAGTAAATATGCTTAGGATTGTTCTGTAAGATTCAGTTCTTTTGTATTCTCTTCAACATTAGTGAAAGCAGATATACTTACATAAAAAAGTGAGAAACAATTTCAGTGAACTGACAGGTGGGGGAAGGAGGAAGTAGACATCAAAGCCATTTCAGTATGGGAAGTTTGGGGCTGAAGTTCTTTTTTTTAAAAAAAAAAATCTTGTCTCTGTGATTTAGAATGCCTGTCCATTAACGTCAGCCAACCTGTATTTCTCTCCTCTCCTGACTTTATAGGTAGGTGAGTAATCATTAGGCTTGTGACAACTCTGTTCTCATTTTCCTCTCTTCCCCAGCAGCATGATAGGCCTGTAACAATTTTGGGTTGTTAGTTATGCTTTTTTTTCCCCAAAAGGGGGGAACAGTGTTCATGAAGATGTAGCGACATCAAGAGGATTGAATGCGTCTGAAATACTGACAGCTGAGCTCCTGGGATATGTGCCAGAAACATCTTCACTGTAAAAATAATAACCTGGCATTATTAATGTAAGCTATGAAATTTTAGAAGCTTTAATCTGATTCTAAGAAAAATACTGTTGTTCTCACATTCATGGGTATAACTAAAATGAACAAGATCAATTTGTTTCTAACCCTCCCAGTTTTGTTTAATTTTCTATTAAACATGAACACAGTCTTATAGTTATTGATAGAACTTTAGAAGGCTATTTAAATATTTCTGAACATAATTAATAAATATGAAAACATTAGACATTTTGGCTGAAAACTCACTTACTTGAGAGTAAAAACTAACAAATGACCAGGTCCGGATGACATCTACACAAGAGTTCTTAAAATACTGAAATGTCAAATAGCGGATCGTCTAACAAAAATATGGTAAGTGTGATTCATTGTAAGCAAGTGTAAGGTGATGCACATTAGGATACAAAAAATCCTAACTTCACATCTACTATGGTGATTGACCAGGAAAGAAACCTTGAGGTTGTCATGGATAGCTTAGTTGAAACTGCTGACCTAGTGTGAGCAGCTATGTTACAGGCTAATCCCATGTTAGGGTTGGATCTGATCTGTGCCTTCTAGAGTAATATGTGGATTGGAACAAATTATCAACTCGCTTTCTTCTATATTCCAATGCCATTCCTGGCTCAAGAAAACAAATAATAATTTCATATTTTGAGAGAGCATACATTTAAGAGAAAATACATTTAGAAATATGTATGTTGATAGAAAATAGTTCTGAAAATACATATGATTGTTCAAGAAGGCTTTTGCCTGAATGTTCTCCTAGCCTGCCATTTTAATAGCATTGCCTATATGGTTGCGTTTTATGATTCACAGTTTCTAATTTGATAGGGGGGTTGCATTATTATGAGGCTGCACTTTGTAAGCCATGTTAAGTTCACCTGGTGGAAGAAAGCAGTGTATAAAACACACAAACAAACAAACAATAGTATTAAAAATACTAGGTGTGTATATTGTCTCAATGTTGTGGGTCAAATAATGAGTGATCTGGAGGTCTCCAGTCCCCTGAGACGAAATCCAATATCAATACCCCCCAAGTAGGGATGGGGAGAATATCTGACAAAATCGAACCTGGTACCAGATCCCGACTGACTTCACTAGTTTGCTATCCCTTCGGAGTGGCACCTATCTCTTGCAGTGGGCCACGGCTGTAATTGACATGGATTTTGCGGCTACGACTGCAATTGGCAAGAATTTTTCCCCCGAAATCCTTTCCCCATTTTATGTGTTTTGTTCATTATTAAGATGTTGTGTCAACTACAGGATTTCCATTTGCCCATTATATATTATGAAAAAAGTTATTATTGCAAGATAATGCAAAGAAAAAATTGGCTATATATGTCTTCAGTGTTAATTGTCAAATCATCCTGCAATGTCATGTGTTTCAAACAAGATATCTCAGAGCATTCTGAATCTCTTGCATGGGAAACATTACAATGATGAGACTGACCCACGCTACCCGCCTCAGTCCATCCCCTCCCCTCTTTCGTTGCTGCTCTCCTGAGCTAACCAAGGGCTGTCTCTCTCTCTCTCGCTGTGCTAAATGTGTGTGTCACTGTGTGATTGACAGTGAAAGACTGTCTGTGCAGTGTGGTGGGGTGCCACCACCATGTGCCTGCCTGCACCTCTCCCACACTCTCAGACTGTGATTTTTAACTTTCTATTGCCGCTCCTTGTGAGGCCCTTGTTGATGTTCAATCATTGGCACAGCTTCTGATGCCCTGCCTAAGTGTGAGAGTTTTTAAATGATTTAAATAAACCGGGAATTCATTTCTTAAACCAGACTGTAAAGCAACCTAAAAATTATGTGATGTTTTTCTCTGCCACCAAAAAGCTATGTAGAATACTGTCATTTACATAAGTATCTATGAAAACAATTACATACTTTTATCAACCCGAAAAAAACTCCTGTGGATTGAATCACCCAAAAACGTGTATCAGATCAAATCAGCAAGTGCTAGAGAAAGTGGAAACAAAAAAAAAAAGGATGGACCAGTAAAGAAACGGCGACTATGGAAATGCATGTGGATTGGCACCATGAAGCGAACCCCATCCATACCCTCAAGTCAAATCAGGGGGAGGCACAAAGCCTTGTGTTGTTGTGTTGCTCTATTTCAGCCTTTCCCAACTGGTGTGCCTCCAGATGTTGTTGGACCACAACTCCCATCAGCCTCAGCCATTGGCAATGCTGGCTGAGGCTGATGGGAGTTGTGGTCCAACAACATCTGGAGGCACACCGGTTGGGAAAGGCTGCTTCTGTTTTGTAGACAGAAAATAGTATTTTTTGTGTACAGAAAATGGTATTTTTCTGTACCAGGCAACTCTATATTTTCTTATATAATATCTCTATGTCCATTTCCCTTTGCAAGAAGGGAGATTGGCCAAACTGTTGCCTGTGGACCAATGCAGAGCTGTTTTTTTGTTTTTTTTACAGCACAAGCAACTGAGGATTTTTTTAAAAAAAAATTAGGTACGTTTCTTTCAATACATTCGTCTCTCTGCTTTGACAAAAACAAATAACAAGCAAAAACATCAGCACTCTTCAAGGCTCTGCAGGCAGGGTTTTAGGCAGTCTCATGTTTTAAGGCGTATCAGTAAAGGCTATTGGGTGGCCCATAAAGCCTATCAGAGGACACAAACAGCCATCAGAAAGAAATGCCAGTGTGAAGCTGCAAAGCTTTTTAAGAAGGTGCAAGCAGGAATACATACCATTTACCTCCTATTAATTATTTTAAGGTGGAAAACAAACAACCCCCCACTTCCCACATAAGGAATTGTGGAAGAAAGGGAATTCTTTACTTTTCCCACAAAAAGACCCTAGACTTATTCGTCGGAAATGTGATAGAATTAATCTGCTCTGGAGGGCTCTTTTTCCTGTATATTTCACCCACTTTGGCTCAAAGGGGGAAATGTAACAGTATTTAGATTCCCCATTACAGTTTAGCTTTGTTTGTTCAGAGCAGTTCAGAACCAGTAACATAGATCAAAGCAAAGAGAGCAGAAAGCAACTCAGAAATACATCAGAATTTGTTAAAATGCAGACACAGACACAGATGTAAACTGAATCTTTGAGTCTGTGCATACCCCTAAAAAGTACATATTTATGTCTGCATTTTTTGTGAAGATTTTTTTAAAAATAGCCAATTAATGCAAAAACAGTGGGGGGAATTATGTATGGGGAAATCTATGTGAAAGTGACTTAAACCAGAAATAGACTGGTTCACTAGTACCTACCGTAACCTGTTTTCTTAAAAAAAAAAAAAAACCACTGCAAATTTTTCAATTGAGTTGCCAACCTTTCTTTTTTCTTATCAGAAAAATAGGATCTTAAAGTCTTTAATACTGATTTTTTTTTAAAATTCCTCCTACACATCTGGAAGAGGAAGATCAATCTATTCTTGCACTGATTTAAAAACAAATAAATCAGAATTAAACATTGCCATAGCTTTTGCAATGCTTCTAATCCAGATAACATCTTTCCCCCTCAATATATAATTGCTTTTAGTATGAACCTTATAAATTCAGCTGAAGGCCCCTGCTTATAGTCCTTTCACAATTACAATTACAATTCACAATTACAATTTCGGCACCCTTTTAAAAATGTACCTCTAAAAATATAACTTGTGAATATATCATATACATATCTGGAAACCTGTGTATCATATAGACATATTCATTAAATGGAGAGTGAGGACCTCCCTATCAACATCCTCACTTGGGACCAGGATACCTGAAAGACCATCTTATCCCTCATATCCCCAGTTGATCACTGCACTCTGCAGGTGAGGGCCTCCTGCAGATACCATCTTATCAGGAGGTCTGTTCTGCACAACATAGGAAACGGACATTTAGTGTGGCAGCACCTACCCTGTGGAATTCCCTCCCCTTGAATATTAGGCAGGCACCATCTCTGCTATCTTTTCGGTGCCTTTTGAAGACTTTCCTCTTTCAACAAGCCTTTTACATTGAGACCTATCCCAGTCCACGTCTGTCTTGGAATTGCGTAATTTTTTTTTAATAATGTTTTTAACCTCTTTTTAAAGATGTTTTTAAAGCTTTTTAAAAAAATGTTTTTAACATTTTTTTAAATGTATTTTAAGGTCTGTTTTTATGATGTTTTAACGTGTTTTTAGCGCTTCTGTTTGCCACCCTAGGCTCCTGCTGGGAGGAAGGGCAGGATATAAATCAAATAACAAACAAACAAACAAACAAATGTACTTCTGGTGCAAAGCTGGGTTTTCTGCCATATATTGATTGATTGATATCCCTGTACAGAATTCATTAAAAAAAACCTATGCTAATATACAAAATCATAGAATCATAGAATAGTAGAGTTGGAAGAGGTCTATAAGACCATCAAGTCCAACCACTGCTCATAAAAATTAAAACCACTTTATACCCCCCCTAAAATCTGAGAAGCAGCAATTTACTTATCTCAGAAATGAATAAAATGTGGAATTATTTTTTTAAAAAAAGATTTAAACTCTTTCTTAAAAGTTGATAGAGATGGGACCACACATATTTCCTACAAAAGTGAGTTCCAAAGGTATGGGACCACCAACAAAAAAGCACCGTCCCTAGTACTAATCTCTTACCAACAGAGCTGAGTAGGTGAACATAAAGCCCAGGCAAATTCATGTGGTGCAAACAGTTCTTCAGATTGTCTGGCTCCCAAACCATTTAAGACCTCAAAGGTCATAACCAGCATATGTGACCAGTAGTACAGAATTAGTGTTAATGTGTTTTATGAATGCTTGGCCCCTACTGGTGTTCTTGCAATCATATTCTGTGCTGTTTTTAAATGGAGCCCACATGACGTGAATATCAGTAATCCAGCTAAATGGAACTAGTGTGTGCCTGTGTGTCACTGACTCAAAGCCCTTTTTCTCCAGACAGGACTGTAGCTGGTGAGCCAGCTGAAGGAGGAAAAATCATTCCTGGCTAGTGATGCCACCTGCATCTCTGTTGGGAGAACCAAGTCCAGGAGCACTCCCAAAATCTATAGTTGACTCTTCAGTAAGACTGCAACCTCATCTAAGACAGACTGCACACCTCATATGAAGAGCTTGCTGGTTCAGGCTAGTAGCCCAGCTAGTCAGGGCTGGATTAAGCTGAGGAGGGCCCCTAGGCTGATTCTGAGCCACCCGCTATCCCATCCCATCCCCTCCGCTTCACCTACCTTTCCGCTTTTTTTGAGGCTGCGCGCACTGCATGCTCAGGGATGCCATCAACCACAATGGTGGCAGAGGCTTCAGCCCCTTAGGGAAACCTCGGCCACCATCTTGATTGATGGCAAACCGCAAAAAACAGTGGAGAAAAGGGTAAGTGAAGCGGGGGGATGGTGGGCGTTTTGGAAGCTCTTGTCCCACGATCTGCAGCTCCTGTCCTGCTTCCGTGGATCGTGGGCCCCCAAGAGCTCTGGGCCCCTAGGCTTCAGTCTACTAAGCCTAATGGATAATCTGGCCTTGCAACTAGTCCAGCATCCTGTTCATGCAATGGCCAATCAGATGCTCAAGGGAAGCCTGCAAGCAGAATCTGAGTGCAAGAGCACTCTCTCCTCCTGCGGTTTCCAGCAACTAATATTCAGAAGCATGCTGCCTCCATCTATGGAGGAAGTACATAGCCATCATGGCTAGTAGCCATTGAGACCCTTATTCTCCATCCAGATCAGCAGATTCACCAGTCCACATGATTAAGCTTCATCTTGTTTACCCTCATCAATTCCCAAACTACCTCCAGCCTCCTGTTCAGGACTTTCACAGCTTCCGTGGGATGGGATGATGGAAATGAGAGACAGAGCTGTATATCATCTGTATACTGATGACACCACAACCTTCAAATGACTTCCCTCCCCCAGCAGTTTCATGTAAATGGTGAAAAAGGTCAGAATACAAAATAGAACATTGTGGCATCCCACAACAAGTGGAACTGATGTCACTAACACTTCTTGAATTTCTGCGGATAACTGACTACAATATTTGGACATAAGCATGGAGAAACAGGTACATTTAGTGATATCAGTTGAGTCAGGGCACTTGTTGCTAAGCTTCTTGTGGACCATCAATGGGCAAGCAGACATTAAGCACAATTAATAATTTATTTTCTATTTGCACATGAAAGCACAGCCACATTTGAAGAACAAAGCAAAGAAAGAAGCTAAGTGCAGTCACAGCTTGAAACAGAGAATGATATTTTATTCCTCCATATCAACTTGGGAATCCTCTTAAAAGGCAGCTTAAATTACTGAAGCCTTTCTCCAAGTTAGCCAAAAGATAAACGAGCTGCTAAAAGTCATTTGCCAGCAATAAATTCTCATTTAAACTGATTTTTTCCTAGGAAAATTGGGCAATAAAGGAATAGTGATGTATGCACAGTAAGATAAGATGCTGTTCCCTATATCATAATTTTTATAACAATAGGAGTAGCTTTTTATTGTTAGCCAGTGATTTCTGCATTATTGTGGCAGTAAAATAGCAAATGCAGTGATACAGTCTATCAAACCTATAATATGAAAGTATCATATCTTCCTGGCGAATGCTCTAACTGCCTGGTGACTTCATTAACATCCAGGGCATACGAAAATTATTTTTCCACATGCAGAAGGTAGAATGAATGAGTACCAATAATAACAATTGGTAAATGTTCCTGTTTTTATCTGTCCCTCAGCTGTACAGTTGCACAGTGTTGCGCAGACGGCTCTTTTAAATGTGAGCAATGCATTATGGAAGATATGACTAATCTAGAGAATTTCCATTTGAAAGAGAAATGAGTAATAATTGATTGGCTTAGCTCCAAAGTCACAGTGGGGTTCAAAAAGCTTGTAAGTGCCCTCATAAAAATAGAAGCTGTATCAACCAATTGAATTTAATTATATATGAAGGTGATGAAGGAGCTAAACAGCCTGTAATTGGAGTCCAATTACTCAGCTGGTCTTCCATAAAATTAATTCATCTGAAAGTTTGCCATTGTCCCATGCTCTGGGCCTGCTGCTGCTTTAATTAGTTAACACTAAGGAATCCTGAAACATTAAATTATTTTGTCTTTATTGCCAATTATGGGTTAAGGAAAATTGTGTATAAAATATTAGCATGTGCTTCCAGAGGGCATGGGAAAAACAACACTTTTTAAAAATCAATCTAAAAACACACATTTGAAACAAAAAGAGAGAAAAATTTCCTTGGCATTAGCTGCTTAGAAAAAAATATCTTTCCCCTCTTAAAACAGAGGCACTTTAATACATCACACTTTTTCAAAGCCAGTTTGACAGTTTGCACATCAGCTTTGTCTGTCACTCAACCATATCAGGTTTTCTGAAAGAGCAAAGGGACAAAATGTTGAGGAATGCCTAATATAAAGTTTCATCTCAGTAGGATAGAAGCCTTCACATCACTAACCTTAGCATTGCGAATCTTGCCAAATTTAATTTATATGGAGTTGTTACCTCACTTTACACATTTCCCTCATGCTGCCAAAACAGGAGACAGAATTTAGCCATGTTCAGGGGTTCATCTGAACACACGAGGGCTTAAAGTGGGGATGAGGGCAAGGGACCCACCCCCAATGACCCCAGGTATGAGAGCTGCTCTTCAGGCCTTCACACATTTAGCAGAAAGGTTTGAAGAGAGTTTCTAAGTGCATTCAGTTCAACATGCTTAGGCATCTCTGCATGAGTGGGAACCCTGTCTTTTCTGGATCTTAACCCGATCACAGGGGGAGCTTTCAAGCATGCTCAACAGAATAGCTAAGAAGACCTTGGCACTAAATGTAGAAAGACCTGAAGAGCAGCCTGTGCACCTGCTTGTGCACCCATTCCTTCCCCAGAACCATTATATGCATACTGTGCCTATCTAGCTGCAACTGAGGTATATCTGCAAGCATTTTCAGAAATTAAAACAGTTTAGAAACTGACAAATGTTATTTATGTAAGGCATTTCAAAGCAATGTGAGTATAGTGATAAAACAACATTATAAATAAAGGTGTGACAACATTTTAATATGTAGATTTGCAAAACACAATATGTTTTGCTTTTAAATTACAGTCAAATCCCCATTATGAGTCCGTGTTTATGAAAATATGAGACTTGTTGATGAGATATGAGAAATGTGAGACTCGGTGGCTACTAATCCTGATAGTTATGTTCTCCCTCCACTGTCAGAGGCGATATGGTCCTGAATACCAGTTGCTGAAAACCTAGGAGGTGGGGAGAAGAGTGCTCTTGCACTCAGGTCCTGTTTGCAGGCCTCCCATAGGCACCTGGCTGGTCACTCTGAGAACAGGATGCTGGACTAGATGGGCCATTGACCTGATCCTGCAGGGCTCTCATGTTCTCATGATGGAGATTCATGTAAGATAAGCATTCGGAGAAGCATCTTACAACAACCGTGAACACACCCTCTCTGGATATTTTGTGGTTCAGACTCCATCAATATCCTTTTAAAATGATGGGTAACCAAGCAATAAAACTTCTCAAGATGTTTAGATTGAATGCCTGTAGGACAGGGCCTGTTTTTGTGAGTTTACATTTGTATACCTCTTTTAGATGCATTCTAAAACAAGAAAATCAACAACAATGATACAACAACAATGCAATAAAATGGTTAAGTTAAACAGCAGAATCACAAGGTTGGAGAATGGACTGAGAAAGAAGAAAGTGAAAACATAAAGATTTAATTTGTAAAGAAAATAGACATTTGTTCACTTGAAAGACTTCAGTGACAGTTCAGGTTTGTTCATATTGGATTGAGTATGTGGCTAAATTACTCCAATCGACTCATCCTAGAATAATCTCATTAGGGTAAGGGCAAATAGTGTGGGCCAAATAGGTGGCAGGTCTCCTACAGTAAATAATTTTCTTGTACCATTGCCCAAATTATCTTTGTGTCATTTTACTTTTGTATATCTCTTCCTGAAATACCATTAGAAAAGTCAATTGTCTTTAAAAACCCTTTTAATCAGTCAACACTGTCATGAAAAATCTATGCTTAGCAAAGGAAGGGTAAAGTCACACAGTTTAAAATACAATATACCATATACAAGAAACAGGGCAATCAAGAATAAGCTGCAAAACATCACCCGATTATATTTCACTTTGGGTTATTTTACTCATGTGGTGATACAAAAATCCTGATTTCAAAGCCCTATAACCCTGCTTCTAGGTAGGAGTTTGCAAAGGATGACTTTTGAGCACAAGAAACCTTTTTGCCCCTGGAAAATTCTTCTAATTCAGCCTTCCCCAACCTAGTACCCTAGAGATGCTGTTGGACTACAAATCCCATCAGCCCTGACCCTTGACCATGTTGGCTGGGGCTTATGGGAGTTGTAGTCCAGAAAATCTGAAGGGCACCAGATTGGGAAAAGTGGCAAACATTTGGCAAGAGGCTATTTAGGCCTGTCAGGGCTCCCCATTAGCCTAGAAGGCTTTGGACAAGCCACACCCACCTGCCCTACCCCTGATGTCAGATAAGTCATCAGGCATGAGGCAAGGAAAGGTGGGGCTCAGCCAAAAAGGAGTTTGCAGGCACCTGAAAAATTCTGTGCTGTGTGTGACACTTTGAAGCTCCAACAATCGGTTGATTGTTGGGGCTTCAACACATCCCACACAATTCTCTACAAGACCAATTGATCACTAGTGCTTGCAAAGAGCTGTGTGTGGCTCTTTGAAGTCCCAACTATCAGCTGATTGTTGGGGCTTCAAAGCCCCATGCAAGGCATCCTTGTACCCACAACATTTAATTTCAAACCATGTGGGCAAAAACAGGTCACCTGACATTTTTACATCAGGTCCTGCCCATCTGTGAAACTTGACCTGACTTGAATCCAGTTCCTCACCCCTGTTCTAATCTAGAACGGTTATATTCCTTAGATTACTCTGAATTATTTTTGTGTTGTGGGAGTCCTGATAAAGAAAATAATTGAGCAGCCCAATCAAAACCACAAGAAAACTGCTTTGATAATTCCTGCGGGCTTCTTGTAAAGAAAAAAAGGAAGTACATTTATGTAATTACTATTAACTAGGGGGTGCATCCCTGCTCACTCCACTTGCCAACCCCCCTATCCCGGCCTCATTTCCCTTTCCCAGAGTTTCTGTCTCTATGACCATGTTTCCCCTCCCCATGCTTCAATTTCCCTCCCCAAGACCAAACTGTGTTCTTTCTTTTTCAGCAGCTGATTGCTAATGGGGTAAGGTTCTGGAGCACATGATTGTAGGCCAGATCTAGGCTTTCTTGGATGAAATTGGTTTTATAGATCCATTTCAATTGGGGGTTAGACCTGGTTTTGGCACAGAAACTGCCTTGGTCACCCAGTATGATGACCCATGTTGGGAGAGAGATGGGGAAGTGTGTCCCTATTCAGGGCCAGCACCAAGTGTGACTGGGTCCTTGGCCACCCAGTCCCAAGTCCCGGGCCTGCGTCATTGTGCAAGGCTAATAAGCCCACCCGCACGTCCAACCTACCTCTCCTGTCCCTGTGAATGATGTGCACGCTGTGTGCGCATGCCTCTCATCAACCAAGATGATGGTGGGGGTGTCATCCCCTTAGGGAAGCCCCACTGCCATCTTGGTTGTAGGAAGACATGCACATACAGTATGCACGCCATTCACAGGGATGGGAGAGGCAGGTAGAGTGTGCATGCAGGCTTACTGAAGCCCACACTGTATGGGGGGTGCCTTGGAGCTCCCTCTCCACAATCCACAGCAGGGTGGGAGCTGCTCCCAGGCATTTAGCTTTCAAGTTTTGGTGGGTTTTTGAAATTGTAGCCTCTTTTATGGGGTGGGTTTTTCCACCGTTTTATCTATGTATTGTGTTTTTTAAACTTTTTAGTTGTGTTAGTTTTATATTGTTTTTAATCTTTTAATTGTACGTTGCTATGGGCAGGTTACGATGGCATCTCCCCTCCTCCCAAGATGATCCGTTCCAGCTCTGAGGTGAATTTCTGCATGGCTAGCTTCCCAGTCTTGGCTCAGATTGTGTGTCTCTTGTGCCCCTAGAGATTCAGACCAGTCCAAAGTTTATACAAAGAGATATGAAGTGAAAAATAGTAAACAGTAACTTTAACCCTCCATTGAGGGTTCCACAGCTCCAAGTAATCCTCAACCATGATGAGATGTGAATTGCCATGTGTTCCAAGGCCTCCTTCCTTAATTTTGTAAAAAAAAAATGTGCTTACTGTTATGGCATTTGTGATCCATTCTATCTCCACTGGATTAATAAGAACACTGAAAAACCATATACATATACACTGTTATCTTTTCGGTGCCAGATCAAGACTTTCCTCTTCTCCCAGTCATTTTAGCATGTGTTTTAAATTGTTTTAAGTTGTGTTTTAAATTGTTTTTAAAAGATGTGTTTTTAAATTTGTATGTTTGTTTTTAATGTTTTTAGTTATTGTAAACCACCCAGAGAGCTTCTGCTATGGGGCAGTATATAAATACAATAAATAAATAAATAAGTTGATACAGGTCAAAGTGACCCTGGCAAATGCCGCTGAAATTAATTACTTGCTAGTCATGTCTATAAATGCTTAGCCCGGAACATGTTTGTCCATTTCAAGTTAGAAAGGAGCGGGGGAGGGGGTAATTGTGATGTTCCTGTAAGTTAGCATCGGTAAGTATGGTAAGTGCGGATCTATTAGGTGATGTATGGTAAATGACTGAGAGAGAAAGGGGGAGTACATGGAGAGAAAGGGGGAGTTGAAGTATGCTGGATGATGATTGGCTGAGTGGCTGGCTGGCTGAAGGTATAAATGTGAGGATGAGAGGTGTGGGGGAGAGAAGTTGAGTTGGTTGGAGTGAGGTCGTTTGGTGAGGGTTGGTTGGCAGAGTTCTGAGGGAAGTTTGGATTATATTTGGCTGATATTTAGAAAGTATATAAATGAACATAAACATAAAGAGTGACACTAAATGAAACCATACGCTTGTTAAACAATCCTAAGTAATCTTGTTATTTCCTGGTATTATTGAATAAATACTTATTTGGTTTACCAAAGGCCTGATCCTTGTCTGGGGAATATACATACCAGAAGGGAGGGCAAGGTAATTACCAAGGCTGAACAGAAACAGTATCTAATGGTGGCTGCGGTGAAGGGAGATATTGTAACAAAGACAAGTATCCAGAGCAACCCGGAGTTGTATGCTTTATAGAGACAGATACAAGGGGGTTGGGAACATCGTAAGCACTCAGTCACAAAGTAACCAGCTATAGAGAGACTCAGGCAAAGTCTCTGGGAGTATTGGTTACAGGACGTGACTGGTGGTGTTGCCTAGCAG
Organism: Rhineura floridana; assembly: GCF_030035675.1. Classification (NCBI taxonomy): domain Eukaryota; kingdom Metazoa; phylum Chordata; class Lepidosauria; order Squamata; family Rhineuridae; genus Rhineura; species Rhineura floridana. The sequence continues at coordinate 46,671,708 of NC_084484.1, read as the reverse complement.
TGGGATCTAGTGAGATCTGTGCTAGAGTGGAGTGGAGAAAACATAAAAACTATGATCCTGACTGCCGGTGTCCCTGGTGGTGCCTAGGGAAAGGCAGTAGCCACAAGCAGGTGGGAACCTGACAGGGAGAGCCAGGGAAGGATGCCACAGTAATCCCTCCAGCCCTCCCCAAAATTAGGATTTTGTGACTCAGCAAAACTCCTTCCTCCCCCCAATTATAGCTAACATTTCATGAAACATTTACTAATCTGGCTTTTGGGCACCATGTTTCTTGTCACCTTCAAAAGAACCAATAAAGATTTCAGATTTGATGATGGAGGGTTAATGAGATAATGATTACTGTACAGGGACTGCAAAGTAATAGAAAAATCTATCTCTAGGACTGCAAAGTAATAGAAAGAACTATCAGTGAACATTCACCTGCTCTGGCGTCTGCATTTTTCCTCTAGGCCTTTTTAACCTGCATAGAAAAGGCTACTGGGGCCTGCACAATACACAGGAAGTAAACAGTTGCCTAGGGTTATTTACATAAAAGAAGCAATGCTGAAATACTCCCTGATAGATAGATATGGAAGCATACCAGAATTAATAAAGCCAGTGTTCTCTGTAGAAAGGAAATAAATGTGCTATGGTTTTGTTGTCTGAATTGTGAGTGCTTCTGATTAATATCAGTAAACAGTTCCCAGGCCATGCATAGAAGCCTTTCCTGTTCACTTGAAATAGCAGGGGGTTTGCTTAGGAAAAAAATAATGAAACAGACCATTAATGACTATATTTCCTATGAAGTATGTACACAGGAATAATTATCCTTCATTTCCTTGGGAACTATACTCCTTTTGATGTGGACAAACTGAAATGGAGAAGAGCCTTGGTGTTTTGTTTGTTTGTTTCCATCCCACAGATACTGAGATTTATCATATAAAAAGACCTTGAGCCCATTATCTGAATAAACAGCTAAACTCACACCTAATATTTACCAAAGTACAGCTAACCACTGCCCACAGAAATATAATCCATATCTTCAAATGCCACAAATACTGTTCTAGTTGGTTCAATACAAGGGGTGCCTAGAACCATGTTCTTTTGTGAGTTCAGGAAATGGGACGCAAGATGTCAGTTTGGAGGTGAATAGCTGAATTCCCTACTGAGCAAATGAAGCCATTGGCCCATCAGCTGATTGGTCCAGTAAATCCGTGACTACATATTGGCCTACTCCTTGTTAGAACTCATTTATATTCAGATTCATGATTAACAGGGATCATCCCTCCACTGTCAAAGGCAGTATGCCTCTAAATATCAGTTGCTGGGAATTACAAGAGAGGAATGTGCTGTCCTGATGGAGGCATTTGGCTGGCCACAGGATGCTCGACTAGATGGGTCTTTGGTGTAATCGAGAAGGCTCTTATGTTCTTATCAATGGCTATTGGGCAAAGCAGCAAAACTGTCCCAAGTTTACAGTGGGAGCATTGTATTACATGCACATTGTGCATTTGTAATATCAGGATGCTGTTCTAATATCAGGATGCTGTTGCAATCCTCGCAAATTGCCTCCTTCTGATCTCAGAGGATGTCCTCCCCAAATTTCAAAATGGTTCCGCCCTTCCAGGGAGACAGTGGACATGATCTTCACTGCACGACAGCTTCAAGAAAAATGCCAGGAGCAGAACAGACCTTTATATATGGTGTTTATTGATCTGATTAAGGCCTTTGATACTGTCAATCAAACTGCTCTCTGGACCATCCTTCTGAAAACTGGGTGCCCTGATAAATTTGTGAATATTTTGTGACTCCTTCGTGACATCATGACAGTGACAATTTTGGATAACAATGGCTTTCGGAGCAATCATTCAGAGTCGGATCAGGTGTAAAACAGGGATATGTCATATTTGCTATCTTCATTGCTATGATTCTACACCTCATTGAGGGGAAACTTCCTATTGGTGTGGAAATCATATATCGAACAGATGGAAAGTATTTTAATCTCAGTAGGCTGAAAGCAAAAAGTAAGGTAATGTCAACCTCTGTCATAGAACTTCAATATGCCGATGATAATGTAGTCTCTGCACATTCAGAGAAAGATCTTCAAACTATCCTAAATGTCTTTGAAGAAGCATATGGAAAGCTTGGGCTCTCACTTAATATTTAAAAAACCAAAGTGCTTCATCAACAGGTCCAAACTGGTCCCTCTGTAGCACCATCAATCCAGTTTAATGGTGTGAAAGTGGAGAATTTTGACCACTTCCCTTATCTTGGCAGCCGTCTCTCTGTAAATGCTGTCATTGATGCTGAAATTCAACATTGTCTGAGCTCTGTGAGTGCCGCATTCTCCTGAATGAAGTGTAAAGTGTTCAAGGATCGGGATATTTGCAGGGAGACCAAAATGCTTATTTACAAAGCCATTGTACTACCGACCTTACTGTACGCCTGTGAAACATGGATCATTTATAAACGCCACTCCCAACTTCTTGAAAGATTCCACCAACACTGCCTCTGGGAAATTCTGCAAATTACTTGGGAAGACAGATGGACTAATGTTAGTGTTTTGGAAGAAGCAAAGACTACCAGTGTTGAAACAATGATCCTTCAATATCAACTTCGCTGGACTGGCCATGTTGTTTGAATGCCTGATCACCATCTTCCAAACCAGCCACTTTACTCCCAACTTAAGGATGGAAAACAGAATATCGGTGTACAGCAAAAGAGATTTGAAGATGTTCTTAAAGCGAATCTAAAAAATAAGTAACATGAACATAGAGAACTGGGAAGTCTTGGCCCATGAACGTCCCGAATGGAGGTTGGCTATTATCAAAGGTGCTGTGGACTTTGAAGAAGCACAAATACAGGGCAAACGGGACAAATGAGCTAAGCAGAAGGCACGTCAAACAAATCCTCATCATGACCATCTTCCATCTGGAAACCTATGTCCTCACTGTGGGAGGCAGAGTGGATCCAGAATTCACCTCCACAGTCACTTACGGACCCACTGTTAAAGACCTTATCTTGGAAGACAATCTTACTTGACCACGAGTGATTGCCAATGAATGAATGAATGTTGTGCCTTCATTTAAGTAGCTGTACTAGAAACAAAGCAGCAGAGAAATTGTATTAATTATTATTCCCGTCATCCTTTGTTGGGCTGCATTGAAGTGATTGTTCTATATGGAGCCTTAAAGTAGCTCACAGGAACCCATTAGCCGTAGTAAGCTTCATTTTGCTGAACTGAGAAGCCTCCTGCAAAAGTGCTGTTCCTTCTATGTGTCTGCAAATGTCTGCAGCAGAGAAGCCCTTGCACACACAGCTGCATGTGTTGGAAGTTTCACTTCAATCAATGCATTGTCTTGCTGTGTGCTCTGGATTTATTGACCATTAGGGGCAATAGATATAGTTAGTCAGTTGAAAGGGCCCCTGCTTGAATTCTCTCCTTGTTTCTTTCAAGTTTACGCATGCTTCTGATTGGTTGGACTGATATTCTCAGGGCTATCATCACTCCCAGTTCCTCCTCCTTCTTCCTACAATTCTCTCTTTTCCAACCCTTTGAATTCAACTAGTGTAGATGATTAGGCTTTCCTATCCACATGTACTTTCCTAATAAAATGAGGTTTTTTTGTTTAAGACTCCACTCTCTTTTGTATTATTTTTATATCTCCAATGAACTGTCCTGCATAAAGCAACTCTCTTCAGCATGCCCAAAGGCTTCCATGCAATCTGGAACCCATAGTGTGTAAGGTTTAGGATTTGTGCAAGCCTTTGTGTGTACAACTATAGCCATGAAGACTTTCTTACTGCAGACATTTGTACTGTACATGTTAGGGGGCAGAATGTGTAATGCAGAGCTTGGAAAAGTTACTTTTTTGAATTACAACTCCCATCAGCCCAATCCAGTGGCCATGCTAGTTGGCATGTCCCTGCTCACATGCTGAGACAATGCATAAACAACATTTCAGAAAGAGGCTGTGAGTCCAACATAGGGTTGCCAAGTGTCCGGTTTTCTCCTGGAGACTCTGGTTTTTGGGGGTCCTCTCTGGGTCTCCTGGTGACTCACCTGAATCTCTGGACACTTAGCTTTCATTTTAAAAAATTAAGTTTCTAGGTGGTCTGGTTCAAAAGATATAAACCAAAATGTCAGCCGCCCCACTCTGCAACTTCTGTTACTACCGGCAGCTCTAATCCCTGCCCTTGCAGGTTTGTAGCCAATATGTTCCAAAGTGTAGGTACTGCCACACTAAAGGATTGATTCCTTGGAAGAGCAGAACAAGTACTATGTGAAACCCTTAACATGGAAAGCACACCTTGAATTTGGCCTGGTAGCAGATCAGCAACCAGCGCAGATTTCAGAGTAGAGATATTATGTGCTGATAGAGTCTCACTCATCTCAGCAATCATGCCGCAGCATTCTGCACTAATTGCAGCCCCGGGTTCAGGTTCTGCTCAATGGGGATTTCTGTGATCTTGGCTGACTGGCTGGAAGGATGTTTTTAGTTTTGGTTAGGAACCCTGATTGGTTGTGGGATTTTTCTGTTTTACTGAGTTTTCTGCCTTACTCATAGGAAACTTGCTGTGTATGGTATTGCAGTTAGGAAATCATCACTGTCTTTTGTTTTTGTTTTTCTATTTGCATTTCATTTACCTCTGACCTTACTTCCTTATATCCATAGAAGCAACCGTGGTTCCATGTGGTCAGCTTAACCCCCTTAAACTCACTGATGATGCACCTTGTTACTTGCATGATGGTTTGTTTCTTGCCCAATAGTGGTAAAAGAGAATTCATATACTGGGAAGTGTGGCTTTAGTTGCTTTTGCTCCCAAGCTGCTGCCTGTGAAGGTAGACCAAACCATGTGTGTTTACTCTCTGTCAATTATTACTCACTGGAATTGGGTTGGCTGTCAAAGTGAGTTTATAGCAGTCCACAGAGTAGTCAAGAAAGAGTAGAGAATCTTCCTAACTCTTACTCTTGTCTCAAACCTCTCTCTGAAGTGAAGGGTCAAGTCTGTAAAGATGTTTGGAGCAGCCACATTAAAAGGCGGGCAGGGCATTCCAGCCAAGGGGTTGCTAACCCTGCTTGGATATGGATATCTTTACAGGGGATCCCTAGTAAAGCCTTACTAACAGCACAATCCTAACAATATCTACACAGAAGTAAGTCCTATTGAGTTCTATGGGGCTTAATCCCTTAGTAAGTGTGTTTAAAATTGCAACCTTCAGGGGCATCCATCTTTACTCCTGAGTGCTCCCATCTAACATCTCCACAACACTAGCCTTTCTTCCTACAATGACTGTCTGGTGACTGGTCTGGCCTGAGGGCACTTAAATCCTTCTTGCCAGAAGCAAGTAGGCTAGATTAAATGTTCCTTACCCAGGATCTCTAAGCAGTGAGAAGGAATGATCCTGTCACTTCAGCTGGACCTGGAAACACCCTCTTTTAGCTAAGATTTCTATCTTAATTTCCAATCAGAGAATTTTTGTTTGTTTGAGTGGTATGCTCCAAGCAGCTGTGGTTCATGCTTAATGTATCATGCTTAATGACATCACTAGGGCCCACTCCTATGACATCACTTGGGCACTCCCCTATGATATCACCAGGGCACACCCCTCTATGACATCACTAGGATCTGCCCCATAAATCTCAGGGTTTGGAATGCTTCTGACCTGACAACCCTAGTCCAACAGGATACAGAAAGTAAAACTACAAAAAAGGGGGATTTTGAGTACATCACAGGAATGAACTAGCAAAACATAATCCAGGAGACAACATCATTCCATTATAAAAAGTTACTCATAAGAACCCTCTGCTGCAGGCATTTGTACTGTAGACTTTGAGTGAATAACACTTGTGTAGGAGGCTTCCGAGTCATTTATTATCTCCCTCCCCACTATTCAGGGGCAAGTAAAAGCTGTGAAAAATCAAGTTTCCACTGAACAAAAACAAATCAAGATAAACTCTTCAGTTCAGATGATGACTAGAAGCTTGGGTCCTCAAATGGGCAGTTCCCCAAAACCCACAAGGGTCAAAGGCAGGCACAAATGAGCAAGTAAGAACACTTTATCAAGTTAATTGTCTTGTGGTTGTGCGTCTTTGGAACATGTATTATCCAAAGCAAAAGTCATGAATGGTTGAAGAATGATCTGTTACATGGGAAGACACTACATGCTTACTTTTACTTTCACTTGGGGAAAAAAATCAAGAGGGCAGCTAGGCCTAGGTTGTAGGCAATTATATTTACAGTAATTTCAAAGTTTACTGTCTCCACCCACATGCAGTTTTTCTAATAGTTTGCAAGCACCTTTGAGGCACTTCCAAAAGGAGGCACAAATGTGCTTGTACATATGCCCAGAGGCACCAGATTGTGCTGTTCTCTCATCTACTCCTGAACGTTCTCAGCAGCAGAGGATTGGTTATCAATACTGTCTGACACTTTATGACTGCCTTTCATTTGTATCGAGTGAGGAAATGTATAGCTTTGTGCTTGAGAGACGTTACCATGCCGACTCCATCTGTCTCTCTTAGTGAAACAGTGTACTATTTTCCCTACCCATTTTTAAGATGATGATGACAACGATGATGAATTTGATTTCTTACCCATCCTTCACCATGAGGTCCCGGGGGACCATGAGTACACACTACTTCCTTGGCTGCACTACCAGCATCACATTGCTTTGCCATATGGTCCAGTAAAGTGATTTCTATGACCTATCTAAACCATATATATTCTGATGTAGTATCATGCTGCTAGTCCCTTTAGTCCTATGCTCCAGAAATTCAACCACTTTTGGCACTCCTTACTTTATATTATCCCCAGCTTTAAAATGGAAAATACTACAAATGCTGCTGGTGAGTGGTCAATTCTTAATGCCAGCAACTTCAGCTAGGGTCCGATTAATTTTTAAGTATTACAAGCTGTTAAACGTACTCTGGATTTCAGGTGGTGTCTTTCTAAGGGGCTGAGTTCCTCCTCCCTAGGCTCCAGTTTGCTATTGTGCATTGACAGCTCTATTGTCCATTACATGGATAAGAAAAACCTTTCAGAGGATATAATCCCATTATGAAATGCATCCAGTCAGTAAACAAGATGGCCATTTAGAGGTCTGTGATATCTGAATATGACTGAAATCTTAAATAACTCTGTGCAACTACAAAATAACTGTATTAAGATTAATAGCAATGCAACAAAAAGACAAAATGATTGTTACCTGCTGAGGCACAGATATTATTGCATAAACCAATGCAGAAAGAGGTCCTTCCCCTGTGGCCTACAATATACACTGCAAATGGTCATTTGCCATGTGATGGCATTGGTTCCCAGAAGTTCCTCCCATAAGTTGTTTTCATGATGAAAATGGTTTATGGGCCTGGAAAGTTTGCGTGTTACATCAAAGCGAAGGTGGCATACTTAGTGAAGTGGTCAAAGTTTGATCATATTTAGCTCACAACTTACATAGCTCATCCTAATGGAAATATATTCTTCAATTCTATATGTATACCAGGATACCTGAAACATCTTATCTCTTATATACCCAGTCAATCACTGCGCTCTGCAGGTGAGGGCCTCCTGCAGATACCATCTTATCAGGATGTCCGTTCTGCACAATATAGGAAATGGACCTTTAGTGTGGCGGCACCTACCCTGTGGAATTCCCTCCCCTTAAATATTAGGCAGGTGCCATCTCTGTTATGTTTTCAGCGCCTAATGAAGACCTTCCTCTTTCAACAAGCCTTTTAAGTTGAGACCTTATTCCAGTCTGCGTCTTCTGTTGGAATAACTTTTTAATATGTTTTTAAATCTTTTTTTAAAAATAGATGTTTTAAACCTTTTTTAAAAAAGATGTTTTAAAAGCTTTTAAAAAATGTTTTTAAAGATGTTTTGTTTTAATATATTTTAAAGTCTGTTTTTATGATGTTTTAAAGTGTTTTTAGTGCTTTTGTTTGTCGCTCTGTGCTCCTACTGGGAGGAAGGATGGGATATAAATCAAATAATAAATGAATAAATAAATAAGTTTGAAGAAATCTTGGACCTTGAAAGGGTCTTTTGCTTGTAATTTAAACTGCCGTTATTATGAGTTTATGTTCTATTTTGCACGTGCACATTCCTTACAAAAACAAACAATACCATTGGGAAAACAAAAAGTGTTATCTTTTTCAAGCGTTCCTAAATGTTGCTTATAACCCAATTAGAACTTGAGCCAAATACCCATGTCTTACAACTATTTCCATTTAAAAGAGGCAATTTGGGAACATATTTGAAACATTTCTCAAATGTATAATTGAATTGGCTTCCTGATCATATATATCAACTTTAGGTGCTCTGTCCCCAATGCCAAAGTACAGAGCTGCTTATTTCAGGATGAATTTAGTTACAAGAATTGGTTTAAACCCTTTAAAAAAGGCCTCCAATAAGTCAGACAGCAGCTTTTTAAAAAGTCACTGTTTTTAATAAAAGTGCTTACAGAAATCAAGCAGAAAGCACTATCATAGAAAAGGTAAAGTCGAGGTTATACTTTTTAAACCACAAAAAAAAACCCAACACAGAAATATAGGAGCATCTGACATGTGATTTGAAACATGATTATGGGGACACTACATCTTCTGTCTTGCCCTTCCAACAGTGCCCTGGCAATGTTTCTATAACTGATCCACGGACAGGTTTTAGATTTCTGTTAGGTCCTGCTTACTGAAGCAGTTCCAGAAAAGTTGCATGAATAATCAGACTCTGTGTAATGTTTCAACATGGATCCTCTAGTCACAGAATTGCTTTTAAATGTCTAGATAGGACTATACAATATTACAGAAGCCTCTCAGGGTCATTTTCATGGTCAAATCACTGTGACTGGAGACAAATAATAGGTTTTGAGCTTTTTATTTCATTTTTCTTTTGGGGGAGTGACATTGCACAGTCTCTCTCTCACACACACATACAACCAGAGAGAGAGAGAGAGAGAGAGAGGTTTTTAGAATGTTAACAACCTAGACAATGATTTTGGCCAGAGATGTGAAACAAACAAAATAAATGTGCACACCTTGGCAGTTATGCCTCCCTCATACCACCTTCCGTTCCTTTACAAATTCTGTTTCCACCTGGGAGAAAACCCACCTAATTTTATCTATGAGTTTTTATCAGACTTATGGTCTGTGCTTTTTTAAAAAAACCAACAACTGACTTTTAGCTGACTTATAAATAATGAAGAGCCGTAACAGTTTCCCCTGCCCTTACCCCAAACAGGGCTATGAAAAGGCAAATATCCTTGAATTGTCATTACATGCTCTGAATCTATAGCAGCATGAAAAATACCCTCTAGTACAGCGTCTGAAGAGCATAAACGGTTAAAGTCAAGTACCTCCTTAATATGCATGCTATAGACTTTTTACCCCACAAATGATTCAGTGCTTAATGCCCCTGTCGTGAACCTTTCAACCCTCTCTCACACACACCTTGGACCAGCATATGTCTGTTGCATAGGTTTTCAGCTTTGTCCAGTATTCTGTCCTTCTGAAAGCATCCTAAGTCAGCCCCAGTTCTTTTGAATACCCAATCCTGAGGCTGTTCTCCCACCCAGGGTCAGAGTCCTTCAGGGTCTCTGATCTATCTCGGCCCTAGTGCGAAGCGAAATATGTAGCAATTGCTGACCTATATCTCTGAATGCAGAAATGATTGCGTTCTTGTGTGCATGTGCACCCCCCCCCGCACACACACACACCAGAACTAATTGACAGGAGCAGCACAATTAGCTAGGGAGCTGGTGCTGTCAGCATTCTACTCTATATCTTGGTAACGACAACCATTTCAAGGCTGGCAAATGTGATGGAGTGCCTTACCTAGGGGGAATTGGGCATGGATATTTAGTAGTTGTTAGAAAACTGCTATCATTTGCGGTAAATAAAAACAGCTCAGTTATTCCAAAAATATTGGGCACACCAGAAGTTGTTGATAAAATGATACTATATAAAAACACAGAGGCACACCCCAGCCTCCAGAAAACGCTTTTTAAAAAATCTTGATTATTTTTATTGGGAAAGGAAGACCGCACTTAATTCTCTTGATGAAACAAAGTGGGTATAAAGTGATTCACTTTGTCTATGCTGCACCCCCAAATTATCAAATACATTGAGAATTATTGCAATTTGCTTTATTTATTTATTATTAGATTCATATCCCACCCAAGTAGAAGCCCAGGGTGACAGAAGGACTCAAGTTTAGTCCCCAGAATCTCCAGGTAGGGCTGGGACAGACCATTGCCAGTCAGCATAATGTAGACAATAGTCAGCTAGATGGACCAAAGGTTTGATTCAACATAAGGCAGTTCCCTCTGCTCCTCTGTATAACTTTCATTTAACAGAATTGCTTGATTTTTTTAAAAAAAAACTGTTTTGGATATTTATTGCTGGTGTGGAAGCAACAAAAGCTAGGCTTTACCTTTGTTTCAAATTTCCTAGCTTTGGTTCAGAATTGTGAATGCAGAGAATGACGGGTAGAATGTTTCTATCTAATGTACTAAGAGAGAATGCTAAAAAGATGTTCCGAGAAAAAGGCTTATGCTGTAATGCAAGGAGTGTAAACAAGAGAAGAACAAACAGGTTAGGAAAGCATTTACAAGCCGTGTGTATGTAACCCTTAGACTTTAAACTGCTAAGTGTTTATCCCAGAGCTTGGAAAAGTTACTTTTTTGAACTACAACTCCCATCAGCCCAATCCAGTGGCCATGCCGGTTGGGGCTGATGGGAGTTGTAGTTCAAAAAAGTAACTTTTCCAAGCTCTGGTTTATCCTGATTAATGTTTACTTTTCTCTGCTCTATGTGAAATACAGTAGATACATGTCAAGCTGACATGCTAAAATAACATGCTAAATTGATGACACTGTAATTTGGGTTACGTGTGCTTTAAGGAACCATGAAAATGTATACTGTAAAACATGAAGCAGAGAGCTTTGGGCATCCATGGTATTTCCATGTCAGTCTGATGTTCTCTCCGAACAGCTGTTTGAACTTTGCTCCCAAAATAAAGTGTCTCTAATGGGTCTGCTCTAAAAACAATGTGAAGGTTTGTTTTCTTCCACACTGATAACATCCTATGTTCAGCACATATAAAGGTTCCAGACCTGTCCCACACTGTGTCTGTGTTAGAATTGCTCGTTAATATGTTTTTTTAAAATATCTTTTAACCCCCTTTTTAAAGATGTTTTTAAAGCTTTTTTAAAAATGTTTTTAAAGTTGTTTTGTTTTAACGTATTTTAAGGTCTGTTTTTATGATGTTTTAAAGTGTTTTTAGCATTTCTGTTTGCTGCCCTGGGCTCCTGCTGGGAGGAAGGGCGGGATGTAAATCAAATAATAAATAGAATAAATAAAATAATTATAATTCAGGTTTGGATCCAGATTTACAGTGCAATCTTATACATGTCTACTCAGAAGAAAGTATCACTGTGTTCAGTGGGGTTTACTCCCGAGGAAGTAGGTATAGTATTGCAACCTTAGACTTCTGAATAGATATGTATAGGATTCCACTGTTCAGCTACAATCCTATACACACTTAAGCCCCATAGAATTGAATAGAACCTTCTTCTGAGTTGACAAGCATAGGATTGTGCTGCCAGTTAATTATACTTACATCACATTGAAATCATTGGCATAAATTAGCCAACTTAAATTCCACCAATTTCAGTGGGAAGTAAGTTCAATGTAATCTGGACTCAACCTGTAGTCTCCTTTCAGAAATTAAGATGCAAGGTTAGATGGGACTAATTTTCCATAGGATAACTTAGAATATATTTAAATACACGCACATGCACACGCTAGGGGCTCTGCCCCTGCTCGCTTCGCTCACCAACCATGCCTACTGTCGCCAGTTCTCCTCCCATAGGTTACCAGTGCTCCCGCTCCCTCCCCCCAGGTTGCCAGCTTTCTCCCTCCCTCCCCCAGTCACCAGCACTCCCCTCCTCCCTCCCTCCACTCCACATGAGTCATCAGCACTCCCCCTCCTTTCCCCATGGGCCACCAGCATCCCCCATGGATCTCCCACCCACCAGGCTCAAGGCACGGACCTCTTACCTCCGCCTCCACCCCTCTTGCTTGCTTGCTCACTGCTGGGCACTTCTTGCTCACTGCCATGACTCACTCACTGCCACTGCCAGGCACCTCTCACTCACTGCCACACCTCTCTCACTGCTGCTGCCACCTGGCACCTCACACTCACTGCCATGCCTTGCTCGCTGCTGCCACTGGATGCCTCATGCTTACTGCTGCACTTGTTCACTGCTGCCGCTTGCCACCTGTTGGTCACTGCAGCGCTCTGCTCTGCACTGCCAGGTGCCTCATGCTCGCTGTCACACCTCATTTGCCAGTGGGTGCCTCATGCTCACCATCGCCACCCTGCCTTGCCTCTAAGCATCACACTACCTGTAAACACTTCTGTGCAAGCACGCACCTGGGCAGAAGCATTCTTAGGTAGTGTGATGCTTAGAAAAATATATAATAGGAGGATGCATACGCGGGGGGCAATAATCTTGTTATATAATCCTCCACATTTTCTAAAAATAAAAAATAAGGATTTAATGAGGATTAAAAACACACACTCTCTATTATTATTTTTCCAGGGCAATGGAAAAGATCAATAGTATTCTGCTAGAGTCCTGGCATTAAAGAAAGCTGAGTCAAACACCTAAATAGTGTGCACAGAAATTCACATGCTAGGGCCAAGTGTGAATAATTTATGCACACATTAGTGAAAATAGTATACAAAATGCATTATATAAAATAAAATTGATTTGCAAAAATGTATATATTAGGCAAAATTGCATACAAACATGAATATTGGGAGAAATAGGCACTAAGATGCTGATAAGGTTTCATGAGGAGTTTATAATTTAAAAAATTGCAAATTGATGTGGAAATGTGTAGAATCAAACTTAATACTGGAAACCAAAGCTGACATATTAGCCCATCCCTGGTGTGCTGCCTATCTCTGCCTCCAGCAAAGACCTTCTCATATTGAGCAGGAAAGTCTGAAGGGGGATTGTAAGTATGTTTGGCTGAATATGCTTACAAACCTCCCTGTGATCCAGAATCCTGTAATTAGGAACTCGGTGCCTGATTGCTAGAAGAATTGTAAGGGCATGCAAGTGAACATGCTTACAATCCTCCTTCACAGGTACGGCACCAGGCATGCCGGGGCCCTTGGTCACCAGCATGCTCTGGGCGCACAGCTCCCGCCTATTCCACCTATCTCTCCCTCGTGTCCTGCTGCTGTCCGCACTGTGTGCGCAGGGCCACCATCAACCAAGATGGCAGCGGAGACTTCTCTAAGAGGCTGATACCCCCACTGCCATCTTAGTTGATGGCACGCATGCATGGCATGCCACGTGTATGCGCACGCACATGCCTGCCATCAACCAAGATGGCAGTAGTTGCATCAGCCCCTTAAAAACGCCTCCACCGCCATCTTGGTTGATGGTAGCCCTGAGCGCACAGCGTGCACAGCAGCAAAAGACAGGAGAGAAAGGTAGGTGTAGTGAGCGAACAGGCAGGTGGCCTGGAGGGATCCTGCCATGGATCGTGGAAGGAGAGCACTACTCTTCAGAGGCCCCTGTGGGCTGAGGGGCCCTCGACAAGGGTCCAACCTGGCTGCCCTTTGGTGCCGGCCCTGCTCCTTCAGATATTCCCATTCAATGGGAGGAGGTCAGAGTAGAGGGGGTGGGGCCAGCATGCATAGTCCCAGCCCCTTCATGGATTCAGATTAAGAATGCTGAAGAGGACTTTAATATGCTGCAAGTTGTAGTCTTTTAATGAACTCTCTCGGTCAATGTATGCAATTGTAAGGGAACAAAGACCTTTGCAAGGGACCACCAAAACACTTTAAGCATATTAATATTAAGCAGTGCTATTGAAACATTCTAGGACTTCTAGTATCCGAGAACAATATTTTCCCCAACAGATGTCATAGTGTCAAACAGTAAGTAAATAATGTGTATTTCCTTCTGAAAGTCTAATTTATTAAATGCTAGCTATTTTGGAAAAAAATAGAATAGATATTCTCTGATTCTGATTCACTCCCCCCCCCAACATTTGTTGATGATGAGGGATTTAGGAATTTAAGGGAGGGCACGTTGTAAGAGTATTGAATAGGGCAACTTGATACTTCAACAATATTGCCTTAAAGGTCATCACTCACTTAAGAATTTAATAGTGGAAGAAAATTATCCATCAGAATAAAAATTTCAGCTCCCAGCCTCCCCAACCAAGATATTTTGCTAGTCTTCTCTCAGTTCTTAGGTTACCATCAAAATTCCACACATTGAGCAGAAGCCTCCAAATTTGGTTCGGTTTCCACTTAAGGTGAAAACCAATGACATAATTCAACCACTAACAAGAGCCAACTACATATTAAAGTGTGTATTATATTCTCATTTAAACAAAATACCCCTAACATCCATGCAATAGATAGGCATAACACAGCACTGGTTAAAATCCGTTTCAACTGAGTGCAGTCTTTATCAAGTATGTGCAATAATAATAATAAAAAAATTCCTTGGGAATAAATACAATTTCTAAGAAAAAAATATTCTTTTTCTGCTGAGCTCCAATAGGGTTGTTGCCAGGTCAAAATCTTCCCATTTGTTCAGAAGTAATAAATGTGTCTCCATCCAAGTGTCAAATAAAGCACAGATGGAATCCTTATTTTTGTCAGGAACTCTGATTACTCAGGGTACCTGATCACCACAAAAGGATTCGAACCATGTTTCATTGAATGCAGGCCTTTGCACTAAGTGAACAAAGGTTGGGAGAGAAGATGGCACATGTGAGGTGTTGGGGTGGGGCTTGTGCACACACCTCTTCCCCACTTTAAGCCCACACATATTCTTTTGAATGCCTGAAGAGGGTTCCAGAGATGTGCAGAAGCCTCCTGAGAAATTTGCTACTCTTTTCAAAACTGTTAGGTGTCTTCCCAGAGGCAGAATCCCAACCTCTGCTTTGATTTTTCCCCCACATTAGGCAAAGCATTGATGAATCAATAAAAATATATTTGCTCTATAGCTATAAAGGGATCAAAGCCTTTACTTTTTTGTATCTATTGACCTACACATGCTGGTATTAATCATTGATGGATGCTCTACAAGCAGTTCTGCTCCATGAAAGGTTTTCATAAGGCATCCACGCTAAGGCTTCCAGAATCCAGACAAAGCCCGCACCACAATGCTAATAAAATGGTAGTAAAGGCCAAATGGCAAGAGACCATAGCTCAGTAGCAGAGAACCTGCTTTTCCATTTCTGGCATCTCCGGTTAAAAGAACAACGGACAGGTGTTGCAAAAGTTCTCTGCTTCAGACCCTGAGGGGCCATTGCAGATCAGAGTAGACAATAGTGGGCTATGATGCACAAACAGTCTGACCTGGTAAGGCAAGGCAGATATCTAATTTCCAATATCCATTTGCTTTTATCCTTCACTCTTACAGTGAATGGAAGCAAGAGGCTATTGGGAACACAGAAAGCTGCCTTTCACCTCATCAGATTAATTGCCCATCTGGCTCAGCAGGGTCTACACTGACTGGCAATGGCTCATTCTCCAGAGTTTTAGACAGGAGTCTTTTCCAGCCCTGTCTGGAGAAGCCAGGGATTGAACTTGAGGCCTTTTGCATGCAAAGCCTGTCAGCTACAGCTGTTTATGCCAGTGGAGAAGTTTTGGCAGAAGCAATAGACCAGGTGAGCCATCCGTGCCCATAAATAGAACTGACGACTAAATCTGTAAATAATCTAAACACAGGACTCCCCATTCCCATTTTCTAATCCATTAACTGAACTGACATTTTTGCAATTGTGAAAGTGCATTTAGCTGATGAAGAGAAATATAAACAATGCAGGTTAATACTTGAATCGTTGTGGCAGGGCTGTAAATGGATAGCAATAAATATTGTGCTAGATTCTGAGCTGTGCACATTCCATCTGGTAGCCATGTGATTAGTGTATCTATGGGGCAGAGAGAGGGAGGGGGATCCTGTCAAGGCCTTATTTATTTTATGTACTCAGCTATGCACCCTCTCTAAAACCCTAGCCACATGCTAGATTCTGCTAGAGCATCTGTTTAAATGTATGGGCTTTCTAAAAAAAAAGTTTTTTAAAAAAAATGCACACTGGCCTTCAGAATCTCGGACCTTCCAAATGCTGCTGGGTGCTGGCAAATAAAGATGAAAGTGTTTATATATATATATATATAATCTATATCCACAGCCTGTTTACAAAATGCCCACTAGTAAAGGATACCGGATTGCCTTTGTATATTTAATAAAACAGTGAGTGTAAATAGGATTCCTGCTTGTATTTCAACGTTCATTGTCAAATCATTTATTCATATTTCTTTTAGATTTTCATGTATATGATTGCATAGTAAAAAGAAGGATTTTTTTTCATAGCTTGACTTGACTTTGACTTTATTGCTTAGCATAGGCCATCGCATGTCACATACAACAAATACAAATTCATAACATACAAAACTTTAAAATTATACAAAGATAACAATTCACCCCATTCTAAAAGGGTCCTAATTACAATTTAAAAGGTCTTACAATACATGACCACTACTATCCAAACCATCCACCCTAACACTCCCCTAGTATCCTCTTAACTTAATTTAGACTCTTGCTCTGGTACAAACTTTGCCTGCAGCTTTTGCGCTGCTAAGGCAAAGAGGGCAACCCTGTACATAATCGAAGGATCAGTATCTGACAAGAGATGTAATATAATATGGGAGGTCTGGACCGAGGCCTGTCGTGGCAACAAGCCGCTCAAAAATTTGGCCCGGGGATGGGAATATAGAGGGCACTCCAACAGGTAATGGGGCAGATCTTCAACCACTGAACCACCACAGATACACAATCGCTGGCACCAAGGGACCCGGTTATACTGACCAGTTAGTACCATGTTCAGCATTATCTGAAATCTGAGTGCCGTGAATGCCAGCCTAAGGTTTACCATCAGAGGCTGGGCCAGATAACTCGCTCTGGCATGGTCTAATTTAAAGACACCATACCACTTGGAGAACCTGGAGTTACTGATTGTCAATTTATCTAACCAGGCACAATGCCAGAAAATGTCCTCGTGAAGCCTTACCCTGCTAGGGGGGTTTATAGGGGCCTGAGGATCTATGTGGTATAATCGGTAAATACTGGTCAGTCTGGAATTATCCTTAAACTCCCTTTCAACACAGGCTTTCGATATTGGCTTATCAGGGGCATCTTTTAAGGACCTCCAAAAATTGAGCAAGGCAAGATGAATCCAAGCTCTGATAGGAGGAGCACCCACCTCTGCACGAAGCAGTGTCGCCGGAGTGCCAGCTGGCAGCAACAAAAGTTTTTTCAGAAAACTGTTTTGCACGGTCTCTAAAATTGGCAGATGAGAATCTTCCCATCCCCAAACAGCTGCACCATAAAGGATCTGGGCTACCACTTTACTCTGGAAGATTTCAATGCAGGGATAATAAGTTTACCACCTGCTGTGCGATAGAAGTTGAGTATGGCACCACATGTTCTCAGAGCAGCCGCCTTAACAAACTCAATGTGTTTCTTCCAAGAAAGATTGTCCGCAAAGTGAATTCCCACGTACTTGAAGACTCAACATTGATCAATTTGGTGCCCACTTATTGACCACTTAAGACTGAGGTGTCTCTTGCCAAACACCATAACCTTTGTTTTGGTGTAGTTGATTATCAATTTTTCTTTGGCACAATAGACATTCAATCTTTCAAGTAATCTCCTGATCCCTATATGGGTGATGGATACTAACACCATATCATCAGCATAAAGAAGCAACAACACTTTCCTGCTTCCAATAGAGGGAGGGAAAAATTCTGGTCCCGATAGATCTATTACAATATCGTTAAGGTAGAGATTTTATTTATTTTTTATTTAATTACACTTTTAAACCGCCCTATAGCAACGTGCTCTCAGGGCGGTGTACAATATGATAAAACCACATTTAGAACCAACGAATGTGGATAAAACATGTAAGTATAAAAACACATTAAAACAGATTAAGACAAAAATAGAACTTACAACTAATTAACAATAACATTAAAATTAAAAAACAAAACTAAAACTAAAACTAAAATGCCTGGGCAAAGAGGTAGGTCTTGACCTGGCGCCGAAAAGATATCAAAGAAGGCGCCAGGCGTATCTTGTCAGGGAGGGCATTCCATAATTCGGGGGCCACCACCGAGAAGGCCCTAGATCTCGTTGTTACTCTCCGGGCCTCCTTGTGAGTTGGAACCCAGAGAAGGACCTTCGACGTCGAGCGCAGCGAACGGGTAGGTTCGTAGTGGGAGAGGCGTTCCATCAGGTATTGTGGTCCGGTGCCGTTAAGGGCTTTATAGGTAAGAACCAACATTTTTAATCTGGCCCGGAAACATATTGGTAGCCAGTGCAGTTGGGCCAGAACAGGTGTTATATGATCAGATCTTTTAGTCCGAGTGAGGACTCTGGCCGCAGCATTCTGCACCAGCTGAAGTTTCCAAACCGTCTTCAAAGGTAACCCTACGTAGAGTGCATTACAGTAATCCAATCTAGAGGTTACCAGAGCATGGATAACTGAGGCAAGGTTCTCCCTGTCCAGATAGGGTCGTAGTTGGGCTACCAGCCGAAGCTGGTAGAAAGCATTCCGTGCCACCGAGGCTACCTGAGCCTCCAGAGACAGGAGCGGATCTAATAAAATCCCCAAACTACGGACCTGCTCCTTTAGGGGGAGTGTAACCCCATCTAGAGTAGGTCGGACATCAACCATCTGGTCAGAGGACCCCCCCACCAACAGCATCTCAGTCTTGTCAGGATTGAGTCTCAGTTTATTAGCTCTCATCCAGACCATTATCGCAACCAGGCAGCGGTCTAGTACATCAACAGCCTCACCTGAAGAAGATGAAAAGGAGAAATAGAGCTGCGTATCATCAGCATATTGCTGAAAACGCACTCCAAAACTCCTAATGACCTCACCCAGCAGCTTCATATAGATATTAAAGAGCATGGGGGACGGAACTGAGCCCTGCGGGACCCCATATTGGAGTACCCAGGGCCTCGAGTAATGCTCCCCAAGCACCACCTTCTGGAGACGGTTCTCGAGGTAGGAGTACAGCCACTGCCAAGCAGTGCCTCCAACTCCCAAATCCGCAAGTCGCCTCAGAAGAATACCATGGTCGATGGTATCAAAAGCCGCTGAGAGATCAAGGAGAATCAACAGAGTTACACTCCCTCTGTCCCTCTCCCGACAGAGGTCATCATACAGGGCAACCAAGGCCGTTTCTGTACCAAACCCTGGCCGAAAGCCCGATTGAAATGGATCCAGATAATCAGTTTCATCCAAAAGAACCTGGAGCTGGCGAGCAACCACACGGTCTAGGACCTTGCCCAGAAAAGGAACATTAGCTACCTGTCTATAGTTGTCAAGATTGTCAGGGTCCAAGGAGGGTTTTTTTAGGAGCGGTCTCACCACCGCCTGCTTTAGGCAGAGTGGGACCACTCCCTCTCGTAAAGAGGCATTAATCACCTCCTTGGCCCAGCCGGCTGTTCCATTTCTGCTAGCTTTTATTAGCCACGAGGGGCAAGGATCCAGAGCAGAAGTGGTCGCCTGCACCTGTCCAAGCACTTTGTCCACATCCTCGAGCTGTACCAACTGAAACTCATCCAATAAAACAAGACAAGACTGTGCTCCGGACACCTCATTGGATTCAACTGCAGCAATATTGGAGTCAAGGTCCCGGCGGATATTAATAATCTTGTCTTGGAAGTGTCTCGCAAACTCGTTACAGCGGGCTATTGATGGTATCATTGCGTCCCGAGGACCAGAGTGTAAAAGTCCCCGGACAACTTTATAAAGTTCTGCTGGGCGGTTAGAAGATGACTGAATGGAGGCAGCAAAGTACTGCTTCTTTGCTGCTCTCACTGCCTTCACATAGAGTTTGGTAGAGGCCCTCACAAGTGCAAGACTACAGGCGTCGGGAGTTCGTCTCCATTTGCACTCAAGCCGTCTCCTATCTTGCTTCATCACTCTTAACTCCGAGGTATACCAAGGAGCCAATTGAGTTTCTGCAGTGGAGAGGGCGCACCGGGGCGATCGCGTCAACTGCCCGGGTCATTTCTGTATTCCACAGAGTGACCAGGGTTTCGACAGGAGCATCAGTTTTATCAGCCGGAAAATTCCCCAGAGCCTTTTAAAAACCCTCAGGATCCATCAGTCTCCGGGGACGGACTATTTTAATTGGTCCTCCACCCTTGCAGAGGGGAGAACACATTGTGAGCCTGAACCTCAATAGGCGGTGATCTGTCCATGACAAAGGAATAGATGTAAAATTCCTTACTCCCAGATCACCATCCCCTAATCCAGTGGCAAAAATCAAGTCTAGAGTGTGCCCCGATATATGCGTAAGGCCAGTAACAAATTGAGACAGCTGTCATGGCTGTCATGGCGGTCATGAAGTCCTGAGCCGCTCCAGACAAAGTGGCCTCGGCATGAATTAAAAAGGGTTGGTGCTAACAAGCACCCCTGTTTTACCCCTTTATTAACCAGAATAGGATCTGTTAATGAACCCAATGTGCCAACCCTAATTCTTGCAAAGGTGTTTGAATATAATTCCTTGATGAGGAACAGGAGGCGCCTGTCAATATTGGTTTTTGCCAATTTTGTCCACAGCAATGCCCTGTCAACGGAATCAAAAGCAGCAGCCAGATCAACAAAAGTGGCATACAGATGTTTCGTATGGCTGCAGACACTCTGTCTAGCTACAGAATACAGGGATAGACAATGATCGATGCAGTTGTACCCTTTTCGGAAACCGGCCTGTTCCAGAAAAATGACCTGATTGTCAGCTTCCCACTCTTCAAGTTTAAGCAAGAGATATTTGGAATAGAGCTTAGCACCTATATCCAAAAGGCTAATCGGGCGGTAATTATTAGGGTCTTGCCTCTCCCCTTTCTTCACAGTGGAAGATATAGGGCAGAACCCTGAACCTGAACTAACATTTGCAGGAAGGGATTCTGAGGAACTGAGACAAATAGTGGTAACGAGAGAGGAAGTTCTAGGCTTAATGGACAATATAAAAACTGACAAATCACCGGGCCCGGATGGCATCCACCCGAGAGTTCTCAAAGAACTCAAAGGTGAAATTGCTGATCTGCTAACTAAAATATGTAACTTGTCCCTCGGGTCCTCCTCCATGCCTGAGGACTGGAAAGTGGCAAATGTAACGCCAATCTTCAAAAAGGGATCCAGAGGGGATCCCGGAAATTACAGGCCAGTTAGCTTAACTTCTGTCATTGGAAAACTGGTAGAAAGTATGATTAAAGCTAGATTAACTAAGCACATAGAAGAACAAGCCTTGCTGAAGCAGAGCCAGCATGGCTTCTGCAAGGGAAAGTCCTGTCTCAGTAACCTATTAGAATTCTTTGAGAGTGTCAACAAGCATATAGATAGAGGTGATCCAGTGGACATAGTGTACTTAGACTTTCAAAAAGCGTTTGACAAGGTACCTCACCAAAGGCTTCTGAGGAAGCTTAGCAGTCATGGAATAAGAGGAGAGGTCCTGTTGTGGATAAGGAATTGGTTAAGAAGCAGAAAGCAGAGAGTAGGAATCAACGGACAGTTCTCCCAATGGAGGGCTGTAGAAAGTGGAGTCCCTCAAGGATCGGTATTAAGACCTGTACTTTTCAACTTGTTCATTAATGACCTAGAATTAGGAGTGAGCAGTGAAGTGGCCAAGTTTGCTGACGACACTAAATTGTTCAGGGTTGTTAAAACAAAAAGGGATTGCGAAGAGCTCCAAAAAGACCTCTCCAAACTGAGTGAATGGGCAGAAAAATGGCAAATCAATATAAACAAGTGTAAAATTATGCATATTGGAGCAAAAAATCTTAATTTCACATATACGCTCATGGGGTCTGAACTGGCGGTGACCGACCAGGAGAGAGACCTCGGGGTTGTAGTGGGCAGCACGATGAAAATGTCGACCCAGTGTGCAGCAGCTGTGAAAAAGGCAAATTCCATGCTAGCGATAATTAGGAAAAGTATTGAAAATAAAACAGCCGATATCATAATGCCGTTGTATAAATCTATGGTGCGGCCGCATTTGGAATACTGTGTACAGTTCTGGTCGCCTCATCTCAAAAAGGATATTATAGAGTTGGAAAAGGTTCAGAAGAGGGCAACCAGAATGATCAAGGGGATGGAGCGACTCCCTTACGAGGAAAGGTTGCAGCATTTGGGGCTTTTTAGTTTAGAGAAAAGGCAGGTCAGAGGAGACATGATAGAAGTGTATAAAATTATGCATGGCATTGAGAAAGTGGATAGAGAAAAGTTTTTCTCCCTCTCTCATAATACTAGAACTTGTGGACATTCAAAGAAGCTGAATGTTGGAAGATTCAGGACAGACAAAAGGAAGTACTTCTTTACTCAGCACATAGTTAAACTATGGAATTTGCTCCCACAAGATGCAGTAATGGCCACCAGCTTGGACGGTTTTAAAAGAAGATTAGACAAATTCATGGAGAACAGGGCTATCAATGGCTACTAGCCGTGATGGCTGTGCTGTGCCACCCTAGTCAGAGGCAGCATGCTTCTGAAAACCAGTTGCCGTAAGCCTCAGGAGGGGAGAGTGTTCTTGCACTCGGGTCCTGCTTGCGGGCTTCCCCCAGGCACCTGGTTGGCCATTGTGAGAACAGGATGCTGGACTAGATGGGCCACTGGCCTGATCCAGCAGGCTCTTCTTATGTTCTTATGTTCTTATGTTCTTAACAATACTTTGTTTCCAGCCCTCCAGAAACCTACCTGTGTTATTAATTTGAGTGAACAGCCTGACCAGCACAGGCACCCACCACTCCGGGAAGTTTTTATAGACTTCAGGGGGTAGCATGTCCTCGCCCGGCGCCTTACCCAAACTTAGAGATGAAATAAGCTATTTGATTTGTAAAGGCGTTATCAGAGGCCAGTGGGGCAAGTATAGCTCTGGTAAAGGAGGGGGGACCTATCAATTACTGGGGGCCCCCAATAAAGCCTAACAAAGTGCGCATGCCAGACCTTACCAGGTGTGGTTCCTGTTATTCATGGATGTCGGAAAATTCCATTTGCCATATTGAATAAACTAAAGGAGCCTTTGGGACAAATGAGAAGTGCTGGAGTGATATCCAGAGTTATAGGTCCTACAGAGTGGGTCAGCAGTCTTGTTATTACAGAGAAGAAGAATGGAAAGTTACGTATATGTCTTGATCCTCGTGATTTGAATAAAGCAGTTCATCGACAACATTATACAATTCCTACGACAGAGAATGTCTTGAGTCGTCTAGCAGGAATGAAATTTTTTACCATTTTAGACGAAAAAGATGGTTATTGGCAAGTCAAGTTAGATGCACATTCTTCACGGCTATGTACATTTAATACACCATGGGGGCGATATTGTTTTAATCGTTTGCCATTTGGGCTTAAGTCTTCTAGTGGGGTGTTTCAGCAGAAAAATGAGGAAGTTTTTGGTCATATAAAAGGGGTTTATATGATAGCTGATGATATGATTATTGCAGCAGCAACATCGGAACATGATCAGATTCTGTGTCAAGTTATGGATATTGCACGTATGAAAAATATCAAGTTTAATATGGATAAGATTCAATTTAAGGTTGACTCTGTAAAGTACATGGGTCAAATAGTTACTGCCCAAGGAGTATGTCTGGATCCTGATAAAGTGAAAGCTATTTTTGAAATGAAATGTCCACAAGATAAACAAGGTGTTCTTAGATTTTTAGGGTCTGTGCAGTATTTATCCAAATATATTTCGGGTGAGGCAGAACTGACAGCACCTTTACGTAATTTATTAAGAAAAGATATCTTGTTTAAGTGGTTGCCTGAACATCAAAAGGCTTTTGAGTTGCTTAAAATGCAGCTATGTCAGGCACATGTACTGCAATATTTTGATATTACCAAACCAGTTACTGTGCAAGCAGATGCATCAAAAGATGGTCTTGGAGCATGTTTGCTTCAAGAAAATAAACCTGTATCCTATGCATCATGGTCACTTACTTCAGCAGAGCAAAATTATGCTCAAATAGAGAAAGAATTACTGGCGGTGCTATATGCAATGAGAAAGTTTCATCAGTATGTGTTTGGTAAAGTTATTTCAGTTCATACTGATCATAAACCTTTAGAAATAATTTTAAAAAAACCAATTGGTAATGCTCCTGCTCGGTTACAGCGTATGTTGTTACAGCTTCAAAGGTATGATCTTAATGTGATGTATATCCCAGGTAAGTATATGTATATTGCTGATACACTATTTAGGGCTGCTGTAGATATATCTACAGATGTTGAGGATTCTATGGTGGGAGAGAGAATAGTACATGGATTGGGCACACTTGTTATCGATCCAAAGGGGGCAGCTACTATAAAAGAGGCTACAAAGCATGACTCTCAACTTCAAGAAGTAGGTGTTTTTATAAAGAAAGGATGGCCTCAGTATTTGAAGGATGTTCCTAGTGCTGCAAAGTCTTTTTGGCATGTAAAAGATTCTTTACGCTGTCATGATGGCATTATTTACTTGGGGAACAAAGTGGTCATTCCTATATATCAAAGGCGAGGTGTTATTTCGCAGCTTCATGTGTCTCATCAAGGTATTCACAGGACTAGAGCTAGAGCAACATCTTTGACGTATTGGCTTGGTATGTGTAATGATATTGAAAAAGAGGTTGGAAATTGTTTAGTGTGTGCTCGTTATGCTCCATGTAATCAAAAGGAGCCACTGAGGCCACATGAAATTCCTGAGTTACCATGGCAGAAAGTGGGTGTGGATATTTTTGAGTATAATTCTTCTTCTTTTCTTCTTGTAGTGGATTATTTTTCAAAGTATCCAGAAGTGTTAAATTTATCTGACAAAACGGCTAGTACTGTGATTGTTAAACTAAAAAAATTTTTGCTCGTCATGGAATTCCGAGCATAGTTGTGAGTGATAACATGCCTTTTTCTAGTAGAGAATTTCAGCAATTTGCTTATGACTGGGGATTTGAGCAATGTTTTAGTAGTCCAGGATATCCACAATCTAATGGAATGGTTGAAAAAGCAATTCAGTCAATTAAACAACTTATTAGAAAAACTGAAAATTCATGTGTAGATGCACACTTAGCGTTATTAGAATATCGTAATACCCCAGTTACGGGAATGTTATATTCACCTGCTCAAATGCTAATGGGCAGAATGCTTAGAAGTAAACTTCCAGTAACAAATGCTTTATTGTATCTTAAGATACCAACTGGTGTGCATAGAGATCTGAAAGAAATACAAAAGAAACAAAAATATTTTTATGATCGTACAGCAAAGCCACTAAGTGATTTATATAAAAGTGATTCAGTATTTATCCAGTCTAATGAAGGCTGGCTTCCAGCCACAGTCTTGGAAAAGTGTGCACAGCCACGTTCATACCAAGTAATAGCATCAAATGGTCAAAAGTATCATCGGAATAGGCACCATTTGAGGTGTTAATAACAATCATCTGACATTAGTGATAAGATAGATGATATAAGACAAGATGAGTCAATGTCTGGTGAACAAATAAATCAATTCTATGGTAATGATTCTGTTGTTGTAGGGGATAATGTAACAAATAAAGATGTCAGTGTTTGTTTAGATAGACCTAATGCATATGTAACATCTAGAGGTAGGACTATTAGTCCTCCATTGAAATATAAGGATTATGTATGTTAAAAAAATGTTATTGTATTAATTCATTGTTATGAAACGAAGATGTGATTTATATATTGTTATTTTGTTACATTGCATTAGTTCATTGTCATGAAATGGAGATGTGATGTAATATCTCTTTAAGATCTTGGAATTGTCAGTTAAGTGCAGTTAGAGTAGAGTCAGTTGGAAAGGGTTGGGCATAGCATGTAAATGGAAAAAGACTGTCCTCTGTGGAATAGTAATTAAAAAGTATGCAATTCTTATGTCAAAGAATCGAGATGTTTTTATTATAAAAATAAAACACATTATACCAGGGATCTGACTGGGAGGTGCTTGTTTAGATGTTCGCATCCCTTTGGCCACCAAATCCCAGAATTGGCATTCCCTTCTTTATACTACCGTTTGAGCTAATAGATCCCACTTGGCTCTAGCAAACACCTCTTTATTTTGTTTTAACAAAGTCTTGTATGCAGATCTTAGTAGCACTAAGAGCTCATGCGAAAAATTTATTGGGTTTCTAATTGCTCGTTGAGCATAATTCATCAACCATCTTCATGTTATTTTACATTAAAGGTCAAACCAGCTATGTCCTGGGCGCCAAGCAGATGCCCGATGTTTCCCCTTGGAGAGCAGAGGTCTTAAGCGGGACAAAATGGCTTGGTAAGATTTCAGGACATCAGCCTCTGAATCCGACGCACCTTGTCATAGAGTCACAGTCCAGCAGAAGTGACACAGCTGAGTACAGGGTGTTGGACCAGCAAAGTCTCCGAATTGGAGCCTGACGTTCCTCCAGGGTTAGCACAGAGGCGGGTGGAATCGACTACTGAAGCCTCATGTGCATCAAAAGGGGGAAGTGGTCACTTTCCACCCTACTGACCACTTCAAACCTGAAAACATCCGGAAGTAGGGCACCAGACACAAACACAAAATCTATTGCGCTAGCACTCCTATTAGTCATAAGTGTAAGCTCCGCTGGACACATCCAGCCCTGTTATATAGCTGTTATATCACATTTCTGTTATTATAAAATTAGAGATGAGAGCCAGTGAGCATAAAGGCGAATAAGCCTTATTCAAATAATGTCTCTTTTATTGGCAATTACTTCTGATTGTATGCGCTTTATTTCCTTGATGTTCTGTTGCGAGTGAAGGGGCGAAATAAGACAAGGACACATCAGCTTGGGTTGAACAAGGGCCACTTTATTAAACTATACAAAAACACCTTTTAAAGTGACCTGCAGAGGGAAACCTAGGTGTGGAACTATTTATAAGCAAGCATCTTGCCATACAGCTCACGGGCGACCAGCCCCTGCTTGGGACAAGGGCAAGCCCCATCTGCTTACCCCTTCCGCCAGCCACACCCAGTAGGTGAGTAGGGGGGCCTTCTCAGGTCACCACCCCCCGGGGCCACACAACCCTCGGGTAGATGAGTTAAGTTGGCCCCAAAAGCAGCCCATATCCTGCCCTCAAGCCGCAAAGCTCTGACAGACAGGCCTCTGGAACCGCCAATCACCTCCAAAGGTGCCTAAGGGGGCCACCGAGCTGTCCTTACCTATTTCCCTTTCCGCACCTTCCCGCCACAAAAAGGGGACAAATCTCTATTTAGTCCCCTTTTACCCACTGCCGAGAAGCACCTCTCACAGACACCTCTGCAGGTCTGCCAAAAAGACGTTACCTGCGTCAGACAGGTGAACGCCATCGGCCCTGTACAGTTCACCCATCCAATGCTGAATGCAGGGTGTGAAATAGCCAACCCCCCCTGCCCCAGAATAGCCAACCGAATTTGCCGATTGACCTTGTTTCGCGCTTGGTCCATCCCTATCGGGCTCCAGACACCACGCCAAACCCTTTGCGGGAGTATGTCTGACCAAAGCAGACGTACCCAAGGCCGACATTGCCTTATTAACTGCATGCCATGCATGCCTGCCAAACTGAGGGCCATGCCCTTAAGTAACCGAGGCCATCGTTGCCTCCTGAACTGCATGTCCACACATGCCTGCCAAACTGAGGGCCATGCCCTTCCATTGCCTCCTGAACTGCATGTCCGCACATGCCTGCCAAACTGAGGGCCATGCCCTTCCATTGCCTCCTGAACTGCATGTCTGCACATGCCTGCCAAACTGAGGGCCATGCCCTTAAGTAACCGAGGCCATCGTTGCCTCCTGAACTGCATGTCCGCAAATGCCTGCCAATCTGAGGGCCATACCCTTCTGTTGCCTCCTGAACTGCATGTCCGCACATGCCTGCCAAACTGAGGGCCATGCCCTTCCGTTGCCTCCTGAACTGCATGTCCACACATGCCTGCCAAACTGAGGGCCATGCCCTTCCGTTGCCTTGCCAACTGCATGTCTGCACATGCCTGCCAAACTGAGGGCCATGCCCTTAAGTAACTGAGGCCATTGTTGCCTCCTGAACTGCATGTCCACACATGCCTGCCAAACTGAGGGCCATACCCTTCTGTTGCCTCCTGAACTGCATGTCCGCACATGCCTGCCAAACTGAGGGCCCTGCCCTTCCATTGCCTCCTGAACTGCATGTCCGCACATGCCTGCCAAACTGAGGGCCATGTCCTTCCATTGCCTCCTGAACTGCATGTCCGCACATGCCTGCCAAACTGAGGGCCCTGCCCTTAGGTAACCGAGGCCATTGTTGCATCCTGAACTGCATGTCTGCACATGCCCGCCACCTGAGGGCCTTGCCTCAAATACTGAGTTGGGAATGACCACCACATGCGGAGATGTCTGCACTGAACCAAGCTGGGACAAAGTGGGTAGGAGCCCTGTGACGCCCTTCCCTGGCTCTCCCTGTCAGGTTCCTACCTGCTCGTGGTTACTGCCTGTTTCTAGGCACCACCAGGGACTCCACCAGTCTGGACTGTCCTTTTTTATGGTTTCTCTCCCCGCTCTAGCACAGATCTCAACAGATCCCCCTGCTAGGCAGCACCACCAGTCACGTCCTATAACCAGTAGTCCCAGAGACTCGGCCTGAGTCTCCCTCA
Organism: Rhineura floridana; assembly: GCF_030035675.1. Taxonomy (NCBI): domain Eukaryota; kingdom Metazoa; phylum Chordata; class Lepidosauria; order Squamata; family Rhineuridae; genus Rhineura; species Rhineura floridana. The sequence goes on along the minus strand of NC_084484.1, from coordinate 46,643,035 downwards.
ATTAGGTTACCTCTGTGACTGTGTGCTTAAGCTGTCCCAATCCCTTTGATTTACTCAGACTGCTTGTGGTGTTATTCTTCCCTTCCCCGCTGCCACCATTTGTTCCCCTTCAGCCTTGGTATTTACCTTACCCTCCCTTCTGGTCTGTGAAACCCCAGCCAAGGATCAGGCCTTTGGTAAACCAAAAGTATTTATTGAATAACAAAGATAACAAGATTTCTTTAAAAGGCACTTAAGCATATGGTTACATCTATTCCTGAGGTACTGGTCTTAGTATTAATCCGAACTCCACCCTCTCCTCATATCCACCAACTCTCCACACAATCTCCTCTCAAAACCCACCAAAACAACCCTCTCAAGTCCACCAACGTCCACACAGATTTACCTGTCATTCTTCCTTTTATACTGTCAGCCATTCTAAACATTCAGCCAATCATCCAGCATTCTACTGCCCATTCACTCCCCCTTCCTCTTTCATTCTACTTACCATGTATCTCCTATACAAACAGCACTTACCCTATTTACACTAATACAGGAACATCACAAGCCCGTCCCAAAGTATTCCTCGCCAGCCAAGCCACCACACTGCAGCCCATTGACTGAGGCCTAACTGTAAGCCCAGGATAGGGTGCGCAGCTGCTCCATCCCTGTCCAGCAACATTGCCAGTCCATCAATGTTATACAGGTACAACTCCCTCCCTGGAGGGGGATGGGAGGAAAGGGGCAAGAGGGAGGGTATAGGAGGGAGGAGGAGGGTGAGTTTGATTAGTTGCATGCTTTTTGAGTTCAATGGGATTTATTTCTGTGCAATCATGTTTGAAAATGGAAATGGACTGCCTTCAAGTTGATCCCAACTTATGGCGACATTATGAATAGGGTTTTCATGGTAAACGGTATTCAGAGTTGTTTTTACGATTGCCATCCTCTGAGACTGAGAGACAGTGACTAGCCCAAGGTCACCCAGTGAGCTTCATGGCTGTGTGGGGATTTGAACCCTGCTCTCCCAGGTCGTAGTCCAACATTGACCTGGAGGGCCACATGTGCTGGAGGGCACATCGAGACAAATCTCCCTTGGATCCGGCCACCACCTCACCTATCCTAAAAGCTCCAAAAACCAGCATAAGGGCTGCCGCCTGGAATAGTCTGGCTTCATAGCTTGAGGAGCATACTGTTTTTCACTGGTCCACCATACTCAATAAAATGTCCCGTGAGAAAGGGCAACGGGGATCGAGGGTGGCAGAGTGTTCTCTAGAATAAGTGGGAAAATCATCAGCCTTTACCTCGAAGTGCTGGGACTGAGAGGCCCAGTCTCCAGCCATTCACTAGGCAATCCCAGCAGGTGACTCACTGAATAGGCCACTCTGGTGCATAGCCCTTGCCGGCCCAGAAGTCCTGGGAAAAACCCCTCCTGCATTCTGATAGCTGTTGAGTATGCTGGGGTGACAGACCGGCTTATGGCCATCTTTGACTCTGCCCCCCAATCTCCCAATGTGCAGTTGCACAGCACAGTTGAACTGCTCCACCTGAGTCTACCTTACCATGCCCCCCCAAAAATATTAAAATCTGGGCACTAGAGAACAAAGGAACAGACAAGGGCCATAACCCTACCTAAAATGGACAGGAGAGTTCCCAAGCCTCACTGCCTATAAGTCCAAGCCTGCAGCCAGCACAAAAACCCCGATGCATCCATGGACTTCCAGTTCTACCTCCCAGCCCTACCTAGAGATGCTATGGACCTTCAGCCTGCAGTTCAGAGGCTCTAGCCCTGAGCTGTGTCACATAATTCTACAGCAAGTTTGTTAGTTCTTCCCCAGGAGTGTGGGGAAACTAGACCAAATGATTTGGGCAAGAATATAAAATGTAACCTGCAGTTTGGCTCTAATTTCTTGATCAATATTTGATCACAACAAGCATTAAATTATTATACAGCCACAAACCTGAACCTGTAGTAAGGCTGTGGAAGCCCTGCTACGACCTCATAAACCACCGGAAAAGACCTCTAATACCTGGAGGGCAGACAAGAAACACTTTCTTGGCCTAACTGGCATGAAGCCCTTACTGACTGACCACATGAGTATGATTGGTGGTGAATTAGGTGGTATGCCCAGGAAGGTTAACACCGGGCAGGATGGTCCATTGACACAGCCATTAAGATGAACCAGTTACATAGCCATTCCATAATCTGTGACATCAGGTGTTAACATGCATCCAAATTTTTTTTTTTTACCCTCTCATCCCGACAGCCCCTTCAAGGAAGGAGCTGAAGCGCTCCATGAGAGAATAGAGCAGCCTATATGTAATGCTCTACCTCATAGAATTGACTGAAAAGGCAAAAACCCAGCAGCTATAAATCCCCTTGTATCCCCACAGTAGATGAAAAAACAGATTAGATGTCATACTTTCCCATAGGCAGTGCATTAGCTAACTGGTAGGAAGCCATTACTGATTGCCATTGCGTCTATGCCCAAGACAAATTTAAGAGTGCAGGCCCTTAAGGCAAGCCCTGAGACTACAATATGGGATCCAGAAACTGAAAGAAAACCCCATAACAAAACAAACCTCCCCAGGAACTGGGCAGTCTGCAAGCAAGGTCCCAGTTCCTCGAGCTTAACAGGGGAGGAACGCTTTCCTTGAGCAGCTACTGCTGGGTGCTTCTCCTCACTGCTGTGAGGGCCACTGGCCTCATATTTCCCTGTTTCACATAAAGAAAGGAAATAATTTATGAGTAAGCACACTTTCCCAGCCATCATTTTAGTGCAGCTAACCCAGTTCCCCAAAGCACAGATTCTGGAGATATGGCGCTGCCACCCATATTTGGCCCACTGCAGCGGCCTCCCCCTTGTAGGCTTCCAAACACCTATCATAATAGATGTCCAAAATGCAAAATTAACATCCTATATCCCTTTCTATTAAATGATATCATAAATCCAAGAGCAGCAGATGCTGAAGATGTGTTGCTGTCACCAATATGTGGCTGCACTATAGCAGGTTTTCCAACACATATCAGAATAGATGAGCCAATGCAACAGTTGCACGCTATATGTAATTCCAGGTAATGATATCAGAAGTCCTAACTAAAATGTAATTTCAGGTAATGATGTTTCGTTGTTGGTGCCACAATCCTCAGTAAAGGGGGGAAAAGTCTGCCTGGACCTTAAAAGGCAGCCCTATGTCAATAAGAGTCTAAGATCCTGTAATATGAGGGATCTCTATTAGGCAAATCGGGCTTTCCTCTTTATTCCTATTCCCCAATCAATATGATTACCATCTGCTAAACTTTCCATTCCTAACTAAATTCAGGTAAATGCCTCTTCTGTCTCAGAGTGAACAAATAGCCTGAAATTAACACTTGGAATGCAAAAGGACCGCTCACTTAAGATACAGCGATTTAGACATTTTCTAGCAAACTGTTATCTCCGCCCTTATTATCATATAACTATGAAAGGCCCAAAGGCTAAAAAGGCTCACTAGGCCCCACCAATATACTACTATGTAGTATAATAATCATATAATTAAGTACTTCAAACCTCCTACATGCCCGGGCCTAGCAAGAAGTTGTACCTATGCCTGGGCCTAGCAAGAAGTCATAAGCCTCATGAAAGGGCTCTGCCATCACATCATGCATCTACCCTATAATAATATAATAAAGAACCAACCTGTGTATATCATCAGGGGGGGCTAAGCTGAACCTGTTGGGGGGAGAGTGCTCAGAGGGAACTTAAACTAGAAGGATTAGACACAATTTCTTTTGTTCGTCCCTTTTATTCTGATTTATTTTTAATTTCCCTTTATGTGCATGAGTCTGTCTTTATCCAGTGTATTAGCATGACTATATTTAATTTTGTTTGTATATCCAGTATAGTCTCATTTATTTTTAAACTTCCTGTGTCTTTCTTTTAACCAGCAGCAGCACTAACGTGGTGCTGCTCAATAAAAAGCCTCAATCAACCCCTCCACAACTGCTAGGTGGGGGGGTATTGGACGTGCTGCTGCTAGGACCCACTACGAGGCCCACTGATCAGGCCCCTTTACGAGGCCTGCCCCAGTCGCAGCCATGCCGCAACGCTACCACCCACAGCTGTTGGGGCTCCCAAAACCCCCTCTGGGGGTAACCAATTAGGCCTAATAGGCCCAACCAACGCCGACTGTCCTGCAGCTTTCTCTGCTATGTCCCTCATCGTCCTCTCGTCACTCGTTGAAAGAGGAGGTAGGAGGGGCGGCCTGGCCTTAAATAGGCCCATGGCCCCTCCCCTCCCTGCCGCACATCACGCACACATAACGCTGCTACACATGATGTTGCCCTTAATGAAGATGGCTGCGGCAGCATTGCTCCCTCCTCGCAACTATGCCCTGCTTATCCATGCTGCGCAGGTAAGTGGGGCTTCATATGTGGCAGAAAGGAAATAGTTGTGGCAGAAAGAACATGCTACATAGTGACTGAAGTAGTCAGGGAAATCTAGGATCCATCATAATTCAAGAAGTTATTCTCAGCTACCTTCTGGATCCTTGTGTTTTGGAGTAGGGCTGGGCACCCAGATCCCAAACTGAATTGGGCTGATTTGGCTCATCCCACGATTGGCCTGGAGCAGGCCGAGGTCACCCTAAGTCAGAACAGATCCACCTGAAGTGATTTGGAATTGTAAAAAGAGGGGCAGTCAGGCGGTGTGCATCTCCTGTCACACTAATCCAGTTTAATTAGAGTTTTAAACTGTGGAAGCCCCCCAGTTTGGTTCAGGGTCCACATATGGGTCAGGGTGGCACCAGATCTTCCAAGGTCAGGGCTGCTCCAAAGCGCCAGATTGGCCCCTGAATATGATTGAGGGGGTGTGGGCACAGCTCTACCCTGTAGTAGGGTTACCAGATCTCTGTTCTTCAGCCGGAGGGTCCGGTTTTTGGGGGTCCTCTCCAGGTCTCCGGGTGACTCACCTTAATCTCTGGACTTTCAGTTTTCATTTTAAAAAAATTAAGTTTCTAGGTGGTCTGGTTGCCGAGATAAAAACCAAAACGTCAGCCACCCCCCACAACTTCTCAGTTGCTCTAAGTTCTGCTCTAATCCCTGCCCTTTCAGGCTTTTAGCCAATAAGAAATCAGGGTTGTGATTGACAAGGTATTATAGAGCCAAAAAGGTAGAGTCAAATTGAATTGTCTGCCTTCAAGTTGATTGTGACTTATGGTGACCCTATGAACAGCATTTTAATGGTAAAAGGTATTCAGAGGGGGTTTACCATTGCCTCCCTCTGAGGCTGAGAGGGAGTGACTGGCCCAAGGCTCAGAAACGTGCTTTTTCCTGCGTTTCTGAACACCTCACAGATTGAATAATAAGCTTTCAGTCTTTTTCTCTCTTGTGGGGTGGGTTAGGTTTTTATTGTTATGGTTTTAAATGTTAATGTTTTAATGTATTGTTTTTATCTTGTACGTCGCCCAGAGTGGCTGGACAACCAGCCAGATGGGCGACTGTTGTTGTTGTTGTTGTTGTTGTTGTTGTTGTTGTTGTTGTTGTTGTTGTTGTTGTTGTTGTTGTTGTTGTTGTTGTTGTTGTTGTTGTTGTTGTTGTTGTTGTTGTTGTTGTTGTTGTTGTTGTTGTTGTTGTTGTTGTTGTTGTTGTTGTTGTTGTTGTTGTTGTTGTTGTTGTTGTTGTTGTTGTATGTAGGAGTCAGACAGGTTTAAATTTTGAAGAGGGCAGTGTTTTGCAAACATAACAAATTCATCGAGTACTTGCTTTTCCAGAGTAAACATACCCAGAGTAAACCCCATTGAATTGAATAGGACTTCCTTTTGAGTAAATATAGTTAGGATTGTGCTGTAAACTGATGGGACTTTTGAGTGAACATAGCAAAGGATTGTGTTTGTGTTGTATATCTTCCTCTCCCCCCCTAATCCTATTTTAAAGCAATTAGGCAGGGCTTACTTAGGTATCACTGTTTTTATTATATAGGAAACTAATACTGATTTTATTTTTTTAATGTTCTGCAATGATCAACTGGTTTTAACAATAAACTATTATATGGGCTGTATGTATTTTTACATCTCCAGTCTGTGTGTATATATGGGAACCCTGTGAGGTAGGGTTGCAGTCTGGAAACCAAGGCAGCTCACAATAAGAAATAAATCCCTTTAAATCCAATAACCATAAAAACAAGTATAAACAGTTACCAAACAGCTTAAAGTGGCATAATTCTGAATTTTGGATTGCGTGAATGAAGTTGCTTATCACTTGAGGTTGCAGTTCTGTCCCTGTTTGAGTAAACCCCACTGAATACATTGGGACTTGCTTCTGAATAAATAAATGTAGGATTGCACTATAAATATCTTTACAGGTTGTGTAAATAATAAATATATTTGATAGTCATGCTTACACAAATATTTCTTCATTTTTCATATTTTTGGTTTTTGGTTAGGAATCCTGACTGGTTGTGAGATGCTTAGTTTTCTGCCTTACTCGTAGGAATCTTGTTGTGGTTGGTATGGTATTGCATTTAAGAAATCATCACTGTCTTTTGTTCTTTTTCTATATGCATTTCATTTACCTCTATCCTTACTCCCTTTCATCCATAGAAGCAACACCAGTGGTTCCATGTGCTCTGCTCAACTGTCTTAAACCCAGTGATGATGCACCTTGTTGTTTGTTTCTTGTCCAATAGTGGTGAAAGAGAATTCACATACTGGGCACCGTGGGTGCAATTGTTGTTGTTCCCAAGCTGCTGCCTATGAAGGTAGACCAAATCATGTGTGCTTTCTGTCTGTCAATTATATTCACTGGAATTGGGTTGGCTGATAAAGTGAGTTTATAGCAACCCACAGACGAGACAGAAAAGGGTAGAGAATCTTCTTACTCATTACTCAGACCTCTTTCTGAAGTGAAAGGTCAAATCTGTAAAGACATTTGGAGCAGCCATGTTAAAATTTAGAGACAGGGCATTCCAGGCAGGGGGTTGCCAACCCTACTTGGATATGGATATCTTTGCAGAGGATCCCTAGTCAAGCTTTACCAACAACACAATCCAAACCATATCTACTGAGAAGTAAGTCCTGTTGAGTTCTGTGGGGTTTAGTCCCTTACTGTGTGTGTTTAGAATTACAGCTCTTTGGTGGCATCCATCTTTACTCCTGAGTGCTCCCATCTAATATCCGCACAACACTAGGCTCCTTTCTTCCTACAGTGGCCTTCTGGTTACTGGCGTGGCCTGGCTTGAGAGCACTTGAACCCTTTTTGTCAGAAGCGAATTGGCTAGATTAAATGTTCCCTAGTCAGGTTCCATCTTTTAGCTGAGATTTCTATCTTAATTTCTAATCAGAGAAATGTTTTTGTATGAATTGTATGCCCCAAGCAACTGTGGTTGATGCTTAATTTATCATGCTTAATGACATCACTTGGATCCGCCCCATGACATTACTTGGAGCCATCCTGTGACATCACTTGGACCTGTCCCATGATGTCACTTGCACCTGCCCCATGACATCACTTGGACCCGCCCCATGGCATCACTCAGGCCCGCCCCCAAAATCTCAGGGTTTGGGATGCTTCTGACCTGACAACCCTACTCTGTAGTATTAATACGAGGTTACAAGTGTATACAGTCAATGTGCATAAGAGGGAGGGAATGGGATTATGCCCCCTACATGAGGTCAGCACAACGAATGAAAGAGCCTGAGTGCATTCAAACTATGCATATAGGCCAGCCATTATGGCTGGGGTTGATGGGAGCTGTAGTCCATAACAAATAGAGGTCAATGCTCTGTCCATGTTATAGAACTTACACATACACAATTTGTGCATAGGTCAGGTTTTTCACAAGTTATGTGAATATGCGTAGATGAGGTACGCTCTCTTCCAGTATACATTGACTGTACACATAAGTAAGAAGTATACTGTGCTCTTGTATGCAGACACACAACAATCGTACAACTACTTTAGGAAAGTAGCTGTGCAGGAATAATTTAAATTAAGGATTGCCAACTGATAGGCCATGAGCTGTATGTGGCTCCCAAAGCAATTTTATCTGCTTCCCAACAGCCCTGTCAGCATTAGACAAAACTGTTACACCTTCATTATAGTTCCCCTATTAAATAAAAGAGAAAAAAATCCAGTTGTAATAAGTAGATATTCCACACTTCAGCCAGTGTTATATTTTCTCTTTTGAGATTCGTGTAGCATAAATGCAGATGCACATATTTTTAACATGAGCACGTGTCCCCTAATTGTGAGCATATTTGTTCCCTTACACTGTACTCACTTTTATTATGAAATTTGACCTCTTCTGGATCCTTGACTACTATCTGGAAAATAAAATAGCCTCGGAGAATACAGAGTTTGGCTGTCCTTGGCATCTAAATAACATCATGCATTAATGTATCTTTAGCATATAGAGGTGAATCTGTCTAATTCACATTTGCTGAAATGATACATGAACCAAAACACACACATCCTTCCAAATTTTGTAACCAGCCAAGTGATGTGTATAGAAATGCATATTCTAGGGTAAAGTGTGCTTAACAATGCATGTATCAGTGAAAATAACATACAAAAACACTTTATATTAGGGGAAATTGCTTTGCAAAAATGTGTATAATAGGAACAATTGCATAGAACAATGTCTACATTAGGAAAAATGTGCACTAGAATGCTGATGAACGTTCATTATGAGTTTTGTTTTGTTTTTAAATCAAACTGATGTGGAAATGTGGAGAACTGAACTTAAGACTGGAAAAAATTAGAAACTGAGAGAAACCAAAATTGACAGATCCTCCCTTTCCTAGATGTAAACCTTTGAGTTGAATGAGCTCCCTCTCAGTGACTGTGTATACTCTGTATAGGGGGCAGCTTAAACATAAAGCAATTTATGCTTAAGGAAGGTACATAGATTTGAAAAATTGAATTCTTTTACTCCAAAAGGCAGGGATCCAATTCTACATTTCATACTTTGACAAAATTCCCGCTGACGCCCAGTACAGCTGAGCACACAATGCCAATTTGAGTCTCCATTTCACTACTGTAGCTTAGTGGGAGCATTTTAATTCAGCAGCTGCCTCACTAGTTGAACAAACTGAAACCCATAATGGGGCACAGGCACAATGAGCGCAGTACATTTACAAGGACATTATTCATATTTTATTATTTTTTTTAAAAAACCTACTTTCTAAATCACATTGCATTTGATGCCATTTTCCATCTCCACTCAGAACAGCTCGCATATGAAATCAACTCTCCCCAGCTGCAATTCTGCTTTTACACTACTAAATTGGGCACGGCAGTTGCACTGAACTTTTCCCCTTTTTTCAGAATTTCAGAATTATCCTGATTGACATGCCCATGTCAATGGCACTATATTATCCTCCTTTCTGGGACTAATTTCATGCACCAGATCCCAGAGTGAACCTGGGTTGTGCGGTTGCTCAGTATGCTAGGTCAAGGTGGCAGAATTTAATCTTGCAAAGCTAGCCCAAAAAGGGCATACCAGCTGCTGTGTCTAAGTAAATCAGATAACAGCAATAGATCTAAAGAGGGAATGAGACAGAAGTGAGATTATTACATTGGTTTGAATCTCACAGCCCATGGAACCATTTCTGAAGCGGACATTTGCTACTGACAACACAACAATATTAAAACATAATTAAAGCCAGTTGATCATATCATTTTCTGGGGTTTTTTTTTATTATGCCCCCTTCTATCATTTTTTTTTTTAAATCCAGATCATTGGTTGAGTCCTAAGAGCAGCTGGGAAGAAGTTCAAATGCAGGTCAGCATACAGCCTAACTGAGCTAAGATTTCTGTATCTTTAGCCTAAATTAGAAGAACATTAAAAATCAATGTACTGTGATGTGAAATGGCAGTTTGGAGCCTGGTACACAAACAATGTGTAAGAATTGAAAAATGAAAACAAGAAACAGCCTTTCCTCTCTTTTTTTTACCTTAAGGGTAACACTTAGAGGTTGTCCTACATGATTTATAAAATGCCCTTGTTTTGAACTTGATGTGAGAAAAAGGTTTTTTTATTAATTCCGGGGAGGGGATATTAGGGAACCACAGAAAAGCATCCTTGCAAGACTAGAGCTGCTGGGTCCAACATATCCCAGATGTAAAACCACAGTCCTGGCTGCTTCCTGCACATGCCACAGCGGACTGAATCAGCTCAGCATGTTGCACTGGAGCATGACACAAAAAAGCATCAAAGTAGTCTGACATATAGCATACTCATCAGGACTGTAAACCATGCCCCACAAATGCACTGTAAATTGATGCTATTTCCTGAAATCCAAACCTGATTGCACCTCATCCTCAACTATATTGCTGCTGTGCTTGGAAGCTGCACCTTCATCGACAAAATGGTTCAAGCACTTAAAAATGCTGAAAACTAAGAGATTCCTGTATCCCATGGGCAGAGTAAAGTCTTGTTACATACCTGGATAAAACACAAGTGAGGTGTAGAGAAACCTTATTGCTTTTTTGTACTGTGTTACTTTTAAGTGTAACCAAGAAAGGAGTGGGGGTGGTGGAGACAAGTACTTTGGATGTACATAATGTACATCACTCTAATAATGCATGGTGCTCTGAGAGTTTTAATGGAGGAGTAGCAAATAAATCTCTAAAACAAATAAGAAAGATTCCTTTCAAAATGCAACACAGTAGGGTTGCCAGGTCAGAAATATCTCAAACTGTGAGATTTCAGGAGTGGGCCCTAGTGATGTCACGGGGTGGGTCCTAGTGATGTCATTAAGCATCAACCACATATGCTTGGAGCATACCACTCAAACAAACAAAAATTATATGATTGGAAATTAAGACAGAAATCTTAGTTAAATGAGACTGTTCCCAGGTCCAGCTGAAGTGACGGAATCATTCCTTTTCACCTGCTTAGGGAGCCTGGGTAGGGAACATTTAATCTAGCCTACTTGCTTCTGGTAAGAAGGATTTAAGTGCCCTCAGGCTAAACCAGTAATCAAAGGCCATTGTAGGAAGAAAGGAGCCTAATGTTGTGGAATGTTAGATGGGAGCACTCAGGAGCAAAGATGGATGCCCCTGAAGCTGCAATTCTAAACACACTTAGTAAGGGGCTAAGCTCCATAAAACTCAATAGGACTTACTTCAGAGTAGATGTGGTTAGGATTAGTAAAGCTTGACTAGGGATCCTCTGCAAAGATATTCATATCCAAGCAGGGTTGGAAACACCCTGCCTGAAATGCACTGCCTGCATTTTAACATGGCTGCTACTGACTTAGCCCTTCACTCTACAGAGAGTTTTGAGAAACAAGTAAAAGTTAAGGTTCTCTACCCTTTCCTGCCTACACTGTGGGCTGCTATAAACTCACTTTGACAGCCAATGCATTTCCAGTGAATAATATTTGGCGGACAGAAAACAGACATGGTTTGGTTTACCTTCACAGGCAGTAGTTTGGGAACATAGCAACTGAAGCCACACTTCCCAGTATGTGAATTCTCTTTTAGCACTATTGGGCAAGAAACAAACCATCATGCAAACAACAAGGTGTATCATCAGTGGATTTAAGGGGGTTGAGCATGGAACCATTGTTGTTGCTTCTATGGATGTAAGGGAGTAAGGTCAGATGTAAATGAAATGCAAATAGAAAGAGAATAGACAGTGATGATTTCCTAAATGCAATGCCATACCAACTACAACAAGATTCCTTTGAGTAAGACAGAAAACTTAGCATCCTACAACCAATCAGGGTTCCTAACCAAAACTAAAAAACATCCTGGCAGCCAGTCAGCCAAGGTCACAGAAATCCCTATTCAGCACAACCTCACCCGGGGGCTGCAGTTAGCAATCTTGCCACAGCATTCTGCACTGTCATGAGTGAGACCCTATCAGCACATAATACCTCTGCTCTGAAATCTACACTGGTTACTGATTTGCTACCAGGCCAAATTCAATGTTACCGGTGCCACATAGTACTTCTGCTGCTCTTGTAAGAAATCAGCCCTTTAGTGTGGCAACACCTATGCTCTGGAACTCCCTGCCTATTAACGTTAGGCAGGAGCCTTATTGTATTCTTTTTTGAGACTTGTTAACAGCATTTACCCAGGCATGTAGAAGCTATTATGTTTTTTATCTGTTTTTAACTCATTATTGGTCTATGTATTTTGAATGTTTTTAAAAACCTGTCATTTTTTGCCAGTAATTTTATTGTGGTCTTTTACAATAAAGTGATATATAAATGTTGTAAATAAAATATGTAAATAAAGTTTGGAGTCACTGTGGCCCTTGGGTCTCTTTCCGCTTTTCGGAACAAAGGAATCTGCCTTAAACAGAGTCAGGCTGTTTGATTACATCTAGCTCGGTACTGATGAGATGGACTAGCATTTGATCTCCAAGATTCCAGACAATAGCCTTTTCCAGAGTTTGGATTTTGAACCTTTGCATGCAAAACATGTGCCCTACCACTGAGCTACAACCCTTCCCCAATTTAAAAAAGTATCTTTTAAAATTGCTCTTTTCAGTTCACTAATGAATGCACAGCATACAAAGGGCAGATCCATACCATTCATTTAAAGCACATTCAACACACTTTTGAAGCATATGAATCCCACCACAGAATCATGAGAACTGTAGCTTGTTAAGGGTGGTGGGAACTATAACTGTGAGGGGAAATTATACTTCCCCAGAGCTTGGAAAAGTTACTTTTTTGAACTACAACTCCCATCAGCCCCAGCCAGCATGGCCACTGGATTGGGCTGATGGGAGTTGTAGTTCAAAAAAGTAACTTTTCCAAGCTCTGTACTTCCCAGGATTCTTTGGGGAAAGTCATGTGCTTTAAATGCAAGTTGGATATGCTTTAAAATGTATTGTGTGGATCTACTTTATATATTTTGCCTGCACGTACATCATTTTAATTATTTTTTAAAAAAAATGGAAATCAGCTACAGTGTTTACTGAATGACCATGGGCTACTCATCATCTCTCAGCCTAACCTGCCCCTCAGAGTGAAAACAACAGAAGGGGACCATGACCACCCAAAGGAAGAAGAGCACACTTAAAATTTAGAGGAAGTAATAATTTACAACCATAGTGTGAAATCAGATACTTATCGGGACATAGTATGCAGAAATATTTATATAAGTATCACTGTCAAAATATGTTTATTATTTACACAACCTATAAAGATATTTATAGTGCAATCCTATCCATGCTCAGAAGCAAGTCCCAATGTATTCAATGGGGCTTACTCAAACAGGGAAGCTTGCACAGAACTGCAACCTCAAGTGATAAGGCACTCGCCCAACCAAAGTTCAGAACCATGCCGCTATAAGCTGTTTTGCAACTGTTTTATACTTGTTTTATGCTTATTAGATTTTAAATGCTTTTTTTGTTGTTGTGAGATGCCTTGGTATCCAATCGGCAACCTTACCTCACAGGGTTGTTGGAAAGACTCCATATATACATGCACTGGAGACATGAAAGTGCACACACCCAATATGATAGTTTATTGTCAAAAGCAGTTGGTCATTGCAGAACTTTTTTTAAAAAGTTAGTTTCCTACAAAAGAAAAGCAGTGACACCTAGGTAAGCCCTGCCTAATTGCTTTAAAAATAGGATTGGAGGGGGAAAGATTTTCAACACAAACACAATCCTTTGCTATATTCACTGAAAAGTCCCATTGATTTACAGCACAATCCTAACCATGTCTACTCAAAAGTAAGTCCTATTGAATGCAATGGGGTTTACACCTGGTGTGTGCGATTAGCATTGCAGCTTTACTCCCAGAAAAGTGACTGTAGGATTAAAGCATCATATTGGGAAGGTTTTCAAAATACCCTATGAATTAGACAAATAAACTGCCCTTTTCAACAACCCAGGAAAATTTAAGATTTTTTGATTCCTCGTAATTATAAGAGTATAACACATTGTAAAGGTATCATAAGCTGCACATACACATACACTTCTTCAAAATTTCCATTCAAAAATTATTTAAAAGATAAAATGTATAATATGCTATTTTTGCAAGTAATTTAGAAAACCCCACATGTACACTTTTATTATAATCATAATTGAAATCATTTACTGCGCATGCCTACCAAGATCCTGCTGTGATCTTTTGTTCTAGGTCTCCAGCACACAGAGAGGAAGGGACTTTTGCTACTGCTGAATTTATGAGATTTTCAGACAAGCACAAAAAGGTAAGTTTTCTCGACTTGCAATGGGTTCTAGCTATTGCCTGGAGGTCAACAAATCCCTAGTCTATCACAACCCTGACTTCACTTATTGGCTGCAAACCTGAAACAGCCAGCTACAAGCTCACTTAACAGTAGTTGTGGGGGGGGTGGCTGACACTTTAGTGAATATCTCTTGGACCAGACCACCTAGGAACTTAATTATTTTAAAAACTGAAACTTAATAGTCCAGAGATTGGGGTGACTCACCTGGAGACCCAGAGAGGACCCCAAACATCCAGAGTCTTTGGGTGAAAACCAGAGACCTGGCAACTGTACAATACTGTGAAATGCAAGACCAAAGCTGAATCAAGTGTTAGACATTTTGTTAAAAAAGACTACTAAGGGTGCAATCCAACTCATATTTATGCTAGGCTGAAGGAGTCCTTGCCAGCTCAGCCAGGGGTCCACCAGGGAAGCCCAGCCCAGCAACAAGGGTGCCATTGGAAGCTGGTGTAAGGCTCAAAAAAAGTGTCTTCTGGGGGCATGTTGTAGAAGGGGCTGGGGGGGTACTTACACAACATCCAACTCCCATTCAGAGTTCTCCTGTGGGTCACAATCTGGGCCCAAGTTACACCAAGAAAAAGGTCAGTCTAAGAAAATAATTATAATGGAAGTCAATGGGGAGTACTTACTTGCTGGTAGGGGTATTCATGAAAGCTGGGTTTTTCTTCTCTGTTCATGTGTGTAGCTCCCAGCTCAGCTGATGTGCCGCCAGCCCAGTGGCTCCAAAATGGCAAATGGATGCCACAGAGATTCTCACCAGCTCCTCCTCCGCCAGCACCCCTTTTGCTGGCTTCCCCTAAGTTGGATTGCTCTGCCATTAGCCAGCAGGGTGCATTTTAAAACTCTGACCTGTTTTAGGAAGAAAGCTGGATTTTGAGGGGGGGCATAAAATGCTAGCCATAAAAATGGCATTTAATGCTGTTCATAGTTTGTCAGAAGCCAACTAATGATGGGAAAATGTCTCTGACTTCAATGCATAGTTCTTCTGGTTCTCTGTCAACTAAGTTTAAAGCCTCAAATCTGTTCCTTATTTGATCTTTATATTCTTCTGGGATGTTATTTAAATTGTATTTTGGCATTATGATTGATTTGTTCTTCTTTAGCTTTACTCTGATATTCAGTGTTACCAGTTCATTATTTGTACCACAGTCTGCTCCTGGTGTTGTTTTTGCAGGAAATATGGAGCTTCTCCATCTTCTGCTACCAATTATATAATCAATTTGATTCCTATAATGGCAATTTTGTGATGTCCATGTGTATAGTCATCTTTTCCATTGCTCAAAAAATGTGTTTGCAAGAAACAAATTATTTGCTTCACAGAATTCAATAAGTCTTTCACCTGCTTCATTTCTATCTCTTAAGCCCCATTTTTCCACAATTCCTAGTTCCCTACTTTTGCATTCCAGTCCCCCATGATTATCAGAACATTTTGTTTTGGTGTGTGATCAATTTCTTCCTGTACTTCTCTGTATTTTTGTATCTTAGTATTTGTATTTAATGTTGTTTATGTTAGTTATATGCTTCGTCTGTTTGTCTAACTTTTTTTTCGAGGATCTGGTGTTTTTTAAAATTGAAATGTAATTATATATCTTCATTGGTTGTACACTGCCCAGAGAGCTTTGCTATGGGTGGTATAAAAATTGAATTAAATAAATAAATAAATAAATAAAATAATACTTCTGCATAAAATCTTTCCAAGTCCTCTGCTTCTGCATTTGCCATTTAAGCATAGACTTGGATGATGGAAATCTTTCCAATTTCTCTTCTGTGTTTGCTGTTGGAGCACAGACTTGGATGATGGTTATGTTAATAGTTCCCATTTAATTTCATTGATTCACTCGCTCAGACGTTGCATTATAGCTTCTAATTGCTTTTGCTACATCACTTCTCCTGCTGGATTGCAGCAGCTGCTGTTGGCATCTCTCTCACGTGCAGCTGCAATTGCACTCCTTGCTGGGTGGAGCAGGCGCCTCTGCAGGAAACTATGCTTCCGATGCCCCGGAAGCACTCTTTACTGCAGACGTTCCTGTGTGATGCGGGAAGGAGAGCATTTCCAGCTGCAAGTGAGAGGTACCTGCAGCAGACAGAGTCCATCAGTCCTCCTTGCCTGGGACCAGAGTGACAGAGAGGAATGGGGTTTTTTGTTGCAGCCACAGTTAGCAAGGAGAACAGGCTGGTTAATTTCTCCTCCTAATGGATGCATCCTTCCTTTGCCTGCCCACTCAGCCCAGCACAATGAAGCTCCGACCCCTCTCCCCTTTTCTGTCTGTTCCCCTCTCCATGAAGTGTGTCCCTGTGATCACAGTTTGATTGAGTTTTAGACACACACACTTCACAGGAGGGAAAGAGAGATAAAGAAGGAGAGAGAAATGGCTAAGACATCAGCCTTTATAAGAGCAATGCACAGTTCTTTCTCAGTTCCTGCCTGCTCCCAAAGGCTGCTGCTATTTGAGGTCAAGCTACTATGTTCTCATTTTCTCCTTTGTCAACTCAAAACAACCCCCTCCCATCCTCGTCCTCCTCTGTTCCTTGCTTGAGTGTAGGGAAGGAATGCACACACAGAGAAAGAGATCTAACGTCTGATTGTTTATGTGAGACATCTCATGCCTTAGTGGTTCTGTCAGTAAAAGATCCTGACTTTGAGCAAAGCCGTACGGTGAGGAGAACTGTGCTCAAATGTTTAAACTGCTACAGTGAGATGAGTGAGAGAAAAAGGCAAGGGAGGCATCTCTGGATGCATTTTGGAAGAAGCCTTCAAGTGGTCTGCAGAAGATTCAAAATGTCTTTGTTTACTTATGCAAGGCTTACCTGACCTGGTTGTTTCATTTCAGACATGCGTATTGTTAGTTTTGAATAAAAAGTTTGCTGAAACATGTTGAACTGCTCTTCTTTTTTATGGGGTAGGAACCTATTGCTTTCCCCCCATTTTATTCCTAATTCTGGTACCAAAGTTTCTGTTACAGAAGTAATGTCCAGGAACACATCTACTTCATTAACTGAGGTATTACTGTATATACATTGTTTCATACCACCCCAATCTCCGAATGGTGAGATATCTCCAGGGGTCCCTGCGCTTACCCAGGGTTTTGTTTCCTTGGAAAGAAGGTCAGTGGAGACTGTGGTGTCTGTATGAAATATGGTTTGTTTATTTACACACATTCCAACCTGAGCTCAAGGATGGAGGGGTTCAAGGCATCAGCAGTCCAATAGATCTTGCATTTTCCTACAGGAGGCACCCTAAAGCCATGGTGCAGAGAGCCAGCCTCTCTGCCTGCTTCCAGTTCCCAGCCTTTTCTCTGACTCAACTCGAAACTCAAGTCTCTCCTTGGCCTCAGGAAGAGGGGGGGGATCTCCTGAAGAGTTTCAGTAACAATAGGATCTCACTGCCCCAGTTAATGGTCACTTGATAGGCCCATTAACTCACCTGGCCACTCTATTAGACCAACAAAAGGAACTCATCTGCCCAGCAGAGCGGGTTTATCACCCCCAGGTGCAGGGTTCCAAATCAGAGGCTGGAAGGGGACTCATAGGAATTATCCATCTCAACCCCAAACCCATAACACTACCCCCTTCCCTGACAAAGGTTTGTCCCAGATCTGCAAGCAAAGAGAATAACAGCTTCTCCTATAAAGAAGTAACAACATACAGGTTAATAAAACATTGAAATATACTCCATCAAAAGCATAGCCATAGTACAATCTCATTTCCACACCACACAAATACAAAAACAGTCCCTTCCCTTACAGCATGTTTTCAATTAATTACTCTCTCTTTAGGCTTCCTTTTCTTTCTTAGAGCTCCCATGGAGCACAGTTCTGCATCCAAACTGCTTACCTAGTTCTCATACTTGGCGGTGCCCAAGATAGCGAGTTCCCGATATGTTTAAGCCAGATGACAGCCTCTGTACTGGAGCTCCATTGTCCTGCCTTGTGCCACTGCAGTACAGCAGCTCGCAAACACACACACATTTCCCCCTTGCTCCCCCAAACAGTTGCACCCACACCCACAATCTAAAATAGTATAGTAAATCTTAAACATTAAAACCTTACTGCAAAAACCTATCAGCACAATTCCTAAAAAATAATTAAACTGTTCATATTCTCACAAGGATGCAAAAAGCACAAATCAAAATCCAAAAAGCAATACCAAAACCACCAGGAAGAATTTCTACAGCAAATCAGTAGACAGTCCCATAAGCATGACCCACTCCCTAAATCATGCAGTTGCCCACTTGGCCCTTTAACTTGGGGCTTCATGGAGTTCCCAGTCCAAGCTGATCCCTGCTGCTGCCTGCAGGGTCCTGGGACTCATCTCCAGGAACACACCTGTTTTCTCATCAGCACAGAGCAGACTGTAGCCATCTTCCTCCCACTTGCTGCCCTGGGAAAAGTCCTTACTCCAGTCCACTTCATCCCCTGCCCCAAACTGCAAATCATAGGCCTGCCACAAGTCTATCTGGCAGGCTCTTGGATAATCAAGGTCTCTTCGTCCTCCTCCACTACTGACTGCAACTCCTTGCAGTCCAAGCCCTCCAGCTGCCCATCTACTTTCTGGATCTCTTTAGCCACCTCAGTCTGGGTGCTCTGCAGCTGGAGTCCCGGGTCACTCTCAACCCCTTGCAGTGGCTGATCAGGCAGGGCTCTCACCTCCTCACATGCGGTCTCCTTTTTTTCTCCATTCATTGCCAGCACGCCTGGTGTTGTCATTGCATTTGCTGCTGGTCCTCCTGGTGCTCTTGTTGCCTTTGCTGCTGATCCTGCTGCCTTTGTTGCTGGTCCTCCTGGCGATCTTTCTCAGTCCATTCTGCTTGCTGCTGGAACATCAATTTTATCTGTTCCAGGAGGGTTGCTAGTTCTTCCTCCATTTTGACCCAGGCACTCCTTGCTCCCAATGCTTCTTCCAGGAAACTCAATCTCACTTCTCACACCAGTGTTGTGCACCACCCCAATCTCTGAGCAGTGAGAGATCACCAGGGATCACTGTGCTTACCCAGGGTTTGGTTTCCTTGGAAAGAAGGTCAGCGGAGACTTTGGTTGTTGCACCCCAGGCGTAAGGGGAGTTAGATCAGGGAGAAGAGTCAGACAAGGATGAGGTCCCTGGAGGCTTTGGAGGAGGAGGGGACTCTGCCAGCCCACAGACTTTCTCAGCTGGCACCCCCATCGAGGCAGGTTCAGCCCCACCTGCAAGTTCCCCGCCTGAGCCATTGGGAAGTGACCTTTTGTATGCAACAACCCTACCCATGCTGGAATCCCCACCTGGCACTTCAAACACTTCCCCACCAACCTGCTTCCCGCCTCCTGAGGTTGCACCATCACCTAGTGAAGCCCCGCTGTCGGATGGGTTGTCGGAGGCTTGCCCTCCCCCCTTGCAATGTGCAAGAAGGCATGAGAATAGAGACTTTCAGAGGGTGAAACTCCGGGGGAGCCATTGTTTATGCGCAAAGACCTTCCCTACTTAAGCAGGTGCCCTCCCGGACTCAAGTGCTGAGTCAACTCTCCCCATACGCTGCAGAGACTGTTTAGATAGGGAAAGTAGTGAGAGTCAGAGTAGACAGGTTTATGAAGCACACCACTTTGGATGTAACCATCACACTAATAAAATGAGAATTAAAACAAACCTCGCCTCAGTGTGGTTTCTCTGACTCTGGGCAGGACAGTTTGAGTCAGCCACCACCTCCCTTCACCGATGCTCCCATGACAGAAACCATGGAGGCCAGAGACAGCACCAAAGGGGGACTTCAGAGAACCACTGAAAGTTTGTATGCTGAAGTCCAGAATCTTCTTGCAGAAACCCAGAATCTCCCACTCGAGAATCAAAACCTTCGAGCCTTGTTTAACCAAGCTGCCCAAGGAGGTGCGGCCGCTGGTGCCCACCTGAGTCAAGGCACCAGAGGGACTACCCCCTCGCTATGGCCAGAGTGACTGGTTTGCCACGTTCCTTGCCCAGTGTGAACTGTACATATGCGTATGACAATCCGAGTTTCCAAATGATGATGTGAAGGTGGCATTTATCATCAGCCTCTTGGAAGGGGAAGCGGCCAAATGGGCTACCCCATTTTTGGTGAGAAACGGTCCTGTCCTGACTTAGTATACTGCCTTTGTCATAGCCATGACCAAGATGTTTCGTGACCCTCAGCGTAAAGAGACGACATCCAGACAGCTAGGAGCCCTGAAACGGGTAAGGCTCCATGGGGGCTTATACTAACACATTCCGTGTCATAGCCTAGGAGGTGGACTACAGTGACCCTGCACTGATGTACTTCTAGGTGCTGGACAAATTGGTGTGCACCTCCCCACCCAGCAGCCTGACAAAGCTGTTCTAGTTATCCCTGCAGATAGACAGCTGGATTGAAGGTCGCCGCTGGGAACGCAGGGCAGAAATCCCATGTTCCAAGGCTCCCACACCTCTCCCCCATGTCTGTTTTGCGCCTAGTATGGGAACGTCGACTTCATCAGGGGTAGAGCCCATGCAAATCGGAGTGGCTAGACCACGCCTGTCAGTGGAGCAGAAGGAGAAGCACAGAAGGGAGGGGTTGTGTTTGCATTAACTCACCTGTCCACTCTATTAGACTAACAAAGGGAACTCATCTGACCAGCAGAGCAGGTTTCTCACTCCCAGGTGCAGGGTTCCAAATCAGAGGCTGGAAGGGGACTGACAGAAATCATTCATCTTATCCCTAAACCCATAACAATATGCAAAAGAGGCAGATGCATGAAAAATACTCTTTCACCTTAAGTGAATAAAATGACAGTTTGACCATGTTGCCCTGTACTATATCTGGAGAGGTTTAGGTTGCCATAAGTTGAAATTGACTTGAAGGCACATAACACTATTATTATTATTATTATTACTATTATTACTATTATTACTATTACTATTACTACGACTAGTAGTAGTAGTAGTAGTAGTAGTACAAATGGACTTCTCAGTAGAAAAGAAAAAAATAACATGCCACATTAGATCATGGCTTGCTTTATCTTTGTGCCAGTGAAATAACAGATGTCCCTGGAGCAGCAGCCCCAAAGATGTGAGCCGCCAGGGGAAAATGGCAGAAGCAACTCAGAGGTACCTTTAGATGTGGTGTTAACAGAGCGCAAAGGTGACATAAAAACACAATTTGCCTTTGAAGCAGCACAATCTGAGGTGAGAGCTTTTCATGCTCCTAATGGATCAGATGTAAGAACAAAGAAAAAGGTAAACAGATATGGAATAAACTCAGTTATTTCAAATTATTGAGTAAGTTGTTTGCAGCACTCCTAGAAGAGTGTCAGGCAGAGATAGGAAACCTGTGGACCTCCAGAGGTTGTTGAACTACAATTGCCGTCATCCTTGGCCATTGGCATGCTGGCTACAATTAACGGGAATTGGAGTTTAGCAACAGGTGGAGGGCCACAGGTTTTCCACCCAAGAATTTCAATCTGTAATTTCACTAGGGATGGGGGAGAAATTTGATTCTATTTGCATTTAAAGCCAAATCTACCAAATTCACACTTTCCAAAACAACATGAGAACCAAAACATACTCATGTTATGAAATTTGCACTTATTCAAACTTTGTAAAGGAGTAAAATGCATATATTAGGGGGAAATGTGCATTAAAATAAATATATGAGTGAAAATAACATACACAAATACAGTATACTAGGAGAAATTGCTTGAAAAATGTGTCCAAACAGCTGAAATGTGGAGAACTGAATTTAAGATTGGGAAAATGAGAAACTGATTAAATGGAAATTGACAAATCTTTCTATTCCTAACTTTCCCTGGAAAGGAGAGCATGAGTTGGTGGTAGGGTTGCCAGGTTCGTGGCCTGCGACTGATTCTGTATCTTTAGGAGAAGAAAAAGTCAGCCAAGTGCAGGTGTTCTTGCAACACCGTAATGAGAAAAACCGCAAGGTGGAATTCTCCCTTCCCCCTGCACAACTTTTAAAGATACAGAAGACCTCTTGGTTGCCAAGCCCAGCCTCCAAGAGGTCTTCTGTGTCTTTAAAAGTTGTGCAGGGGGAAGGGATTCCACCTTGTGGTTTTTCCTGTTAAAGTTGCAAGAACACCTGCACTTGGCTGACTTTCTCTTCTCCTAAAGATACAGGATCAGTCTCAGGCCCTCAGCCTGGCAACCCTACTCTCTTTATTGTGCCAGAGAAACACTAAGTAGGAAAAGGATTTAGATTCCAGTATTAAAATTAAATCACACATCCAAAGGAGGTGGGAAAATGATCTGCAATAATGAAAGCAGCGTATTTGGGAAATGAAAGTGTTATTGAATAATGAAGAAAACGTTGCTTCTATTGAAGGTGGTGAGGCCCACCATGACTTAATGAAAAGACAGCCTGAAAATAAATTTCTCCCCTTTTGTATGTGTGTTTTTAAATGATTGCCCTGTATTATCAAACCAATCAGAGAAACTATGAATCTCATAAAGTGCAAATGAATGATGCCAGAAATCATGCTGTTCAAACTTTCAAATGATGGTCTAGTTTTGTGTGTGTTTCTTTGTGACAGTCCTGGATGAAAGGTAGTAAAGTTGGCTGAGGCTGCATACGCACAAAAATGTAGTTTTTCTTAATCCTGAATTGTTCATGGTCATCCTCAACATGCTGCTTTCAATCTAGTTTGATTCTGGATCCTGCCATCCACAATGGTGGGTGTTATTACTCGATATGTGTTTGGAACACTCCCATTGATTAAATTATTCTTCCCTGCACATGACCTGGGTGAATGAAGTGGTGACTGCAGTATTGGTATACCCCAACCTACGCCATCACCGAGCAGGTGTGGATACACCCCCTCCCATTGCTGGGATTGCTGACATCTGTTTTCATCTGTTTTCAGATGAACACACTGCAGAATGCTGAATCCATCTGTAATGAGCTTTTATTTTTAGAATGAAGTCAAGAAGCACTTTTCAGAAGCAGAAAATATGCAATAGATATAGATTGTTTGTGGACTACATATAAAAAACAAGTGCTCCATGTCCATTGATTCTAGAATAAAATGTGTGTTTGCAGCCTGAGTATATCAAGTAGGTCAGAATGAATTTGTTGAACATCTGGTGCCTAAAAGCTGTGGATACATTTTCATTTGTTTGATCCCCCCCCATAGGAATACTGGACACTTACTGTCTATATATGAGTGAGTGCACACGCGCACACACTCATTTGGCCCCAATCCAGCTAAAGTAAGACATGACTAAGACTGCAATCCTTTGCCCACTTTTCTTGGAACTCATAGGAACATAGGAAGAGCCTGCTGGATCAGGCCAGTGGCCTGCCTAGTTCAGCATCCTGTTCTCATAGTAGCCAACCAGATACCCATGGGAAGCAGTAGGACTTACTTCTGAGGAGACATGTATAGGATTGTGTTGTTAGTCCCATTAAAAGCAATGGGCCTTAGAATCATGACCACCCTGTCCCATAGCTACAACTATCCCATGAAGTAAGTGGGAAAATATCAATAATTATTTTGAAATAATGTGTAATATAGACAAGGCTGAGGCTCACAGTTTCAGTTTAATTTCCACACCTCTGTTTTTCTTGATTTGTTCCTGCAGTTCTCAAAATGTGCGTGCATTTTTCATTTTGAGCCCCAAAAGTAGTCTCCCCACTTAAGACTCCAAGCAACTGCCTCCGACAGTGGCTAGTAGCCATTGATAGCTATCCACTGTGAATTTGTCTAAACCTCTTTTAAAGCCATCCAAGTTCGCAGCCATCACTGCCTCTTGTGGGAGCAAATTCCATAGTCAGAGCTTGGAAAAGTTACTTTTTTGAACTATAACGCCCATCAGCCCAATCCAGTGGCCGTGCTGGCTGGGGCTGACGGGAGTTGTAGTTCAAAAAAGTAACTTTTCCAAGCTCTGGTTTAACTAGGCACTGTGTGAGGAAGTGTTTGTTTTGTCTGTCCTGCATCTTACCTGGGAGTAAGCTCCACTGAAGTCTGTGGGACTTACTTTTGAGTAGACATGTATAGGAGTACCTTGTAAAGGTTCTCTCTCTTTTTTTAAAAAAAGGCAAGTTTGATTGCAAAAATATAAATCCATTAAAATTGGCTCAGCCCATGTTACAAATGCTTTCTGACATTTGTCTTGATACACACGTAGCATAGATATGCAGCAGGTGTGAGGAATCTTTGGCCCTCCAGATGTTGCTGAACTGTCGTCAGCCCCAGCAAGCATGCCCAATGGTCAGAGATGATGGGAGTTGTAGTTCAGCAACGTCTGGAGGGCCAGTGGTGCCCCACACCTGATATACAGGATCATCCCCAAGCCCTGCATTTCCTATACATTCTAGATGCAGACGAGGGCTTTTGCTGACTAGCAAGAAAAATATTAGTCACAAAAATGTGACTAATATAATGATTTGGAATGAGTGATCATATATGGAATGGCTCTTCAATGCAGTGCCTGTGGGTATGAATGAACCCATGAAGGCCTTCCCGGGTGACCACAGCATCCCCTTCTCTCCTGTCCTTTCTTTGGCTGCAGTTAGGCTTTAGAAGGCTTTTATCAAACTTAATTGTGGGAGGATGTGTGTGAGATTTTTTTTTGTGGGGGGAGGTTACAGCTGGAGAAGAGAGCCTAATTGTTGCAGGGAGTGAACATCCCTGATATTGCAGCCTGGGAGAAAATTCAAATTGCTGGCAAAGGGGGGGAGTGAGTGAGTGTGTGTGCATGATTGCAATGTGTGTGCAGTGCCCACAACAGTTTCTCTGGTTTGCAAAAAGTTTGGTGACTCCTGAATAGCAGCCTGTGTTCCCTTTCAATTTACATGAGGAAAGGAGACCAACAGCCTGGCAACGTACGAGGAAGTGCTGTCAGACATTGGGCATTTAAAATCATATAATCATAACAGCATTTTTTCTTAAAAAAAATGGCCATTAAAAAGAAATAAAACTCAAATGGAAATGCAATGCTAGTCCATGTCATCAGTACTGAGCTAGATGGTACCAAATGGCCTGTTGGTACAAGGTAGTTTCTTTGTTCCTAAAAGAGGAAAGAGACCCAAGGACAACAGTGACTCCAATATTTTATTTATGTATTTATGTATTTTATTTACAACATTTATATACCACTTTATTGTAAAAAAAAACCCTCAAACTGGTTTATAGAAGGAATTAAAACAAGTATTTAAAAACATTCAAAATAATAAAGCCAACAATGAGTTAAAACGGATAAAAACATAATAGCTTCTACATGCCTACATAGGCTTGATTAAACAGACTTTGTTTTTAGTAGCTGTCAAAAACAGTAAAATGATGGTGCCTGCCTGTCAATAGGCAGGGAGTTCCAAGGTGTAGGTGCTGCCACACTAAAGGACTGATCTCTTACAAGAGCAGAACAAGTATTATGTGGCACCTGTTACATGGAAAGCACACCTTGAACTTGGCCTGGTAGGAAATCGGCAACCAGTGCAGATTTCAGAGCTGAGGTATATGCACTGATAGCTTCTCACTTATGTCACCAATCGTGCCTCAGCATTCTGGACTAACTGCAGCCTGCAGGTCATTTTGTGCTGGATGGGAATTTCTGTGACCTCAGCTGACTGGCTGCCAGGTTTTTTTTAGTTTTGCTTAAGAATCCAGACTGGTTGTGAGATGCTGAGTTTTCTGCCTTACTCATAGGAATCTTATTGTGGTTGGTATGGTATTGCATTTAGGAAATCATCACTGTCTTTTGTTTTTCTTTTCCTATTTGCATTTCATTTACTTTTAACCTCATTCCTTTACATCCATAGGAGCAACAGCAGTGGATCCATGTGCTCAGCTCAACCCCCTTAAACCCACTGATGATGCACCTTGTTGATTGCATGATGGTTTGTTTCTTGCCCAATAATGCTAAAAGAAAATTCACATACTGGGAAGTGTGGCTTCAATTGCTGTTCTTCCCAAGCTGTACCTATGAAGGTAGACCAAACCATGTGTTTTCTTTCTGTCAAGTATTACTCATTGGAATTGGGTGGGCAGGCAGAAAAGGGTAGAGAATCTGCTTACTCTTACTCATTTCTTAAACCTCTTTCAAGTCTGTAAAGGTGTTTGGAGCAGCCATGATAAAAGGCAGGGGCAGGCCATTCCAGGCAGGAGGTCTTTGCAGAGGATCCCTAGTCAAGCCTTACCAACAGCACAATTGTAACCATATCTACTCAGAAGTAAGTTCTATTGAGTTCTATAGGACTTAATCCCTTAGTAAGTGTGTTTAGAATTGTAGCCTTCAGGGGCATTCATCTTTACTCCTGAGTGCTTCTATCTAACATCTCCACAATCCTAGGCTCTCTTCTTCCTACAATGGCCTTCTGGTGACTGGCCTGGTTTGAGTGCACTTAAACCCTTCTTGCCAGAAGCAAGTAGGCTAGATTAAAGGTTCCTTGCCCATGTTCTCTAAGCAGGTGAGAAGGAATGATTCCATCACTTCAGCTGGACCTGGGATCACCCTCTTTTAGCTATTTCTGTCTTAATTTCCAATCAGATAAATGCTTTTGTTTGAATGGTATGCTCCAAGCAACTGTGGTTGATGCTTAACATATCGTACTTAAGGACATTACTAGAGCCTGTGCCTGAGACATCACAAGGCCCCACCCCATGACATCACTGCCCCCCTGAAACCTCAGTGTTTGAGATGCTTCTGACCTGGCAACCTTAGCTGAAACTGATGGGATTTAGAGTCTGTCTGGAGCGCCATAGTTTCCCCATCTCTGTTCTGTTCCTTGCAGTGTGTGGATAAGTTTTTCCTTTGTTGGAAGAACAAGGCAGAGAAGGAAAATTGCAGTTACTTGGCCAAGTCAGTCCAACACCTCCCCCCCACCCCTGGCCACTAGTTCCTTGTAAATCCTGTCTTCTCTCTCTTGAGCTAAAACACAAGACTCTGCAGCTAGTCTTAAATGTGATAAAAGCTTTAGTATCTCTCACTGAGGCAGAAGGCAATTACTCACTGTTGCAAAGATTTCTTCTGTTTGGTTAGCAGTTAACATTTACTTTGCAAAGAGCTAAGGATGCAACTTCAAGCATATAAGGAGTCCTGCTGGAGAGGAACTTTAACTTCTTGTTGAAATGAAATAGTATGCACAAGGCTTAACCTACCTTATCAACAAGGGAAATGATGTTACTCCTTATAGGCTGTGTGTTTTCTTCTATATTATTCCATCCCCCTTCTCATCTAATGCTGTTTGTTCTCATCTTTATTATTTATTTATTTATTAAATTTATTAGCCACTTTTCTTCTCAAAAGGGAACCTAAAGCGATTTGCAATCAGTAAAAAGATTAAAACTAATATAAAAAACAAAAACAAATAAACAGTTAAAAACACAGGACATGAATATAAAAGGTGGTAGAACAGCTCACCCCCAAAAGGAGGCTGCAACATCAAAAGGCCTCCAAAACCCCTCCAAGAGTAAGAGTGGAATGCCTGGAAGAAGAGAAATGTTTTTGTCTGGCACCTAAAGAAAGATAATGATGGTGTCAGGCATGCCTTCTTGGGGAAAGTGTTCCATAAATGGTGGCCACCACTGAGAAGGACCATTCTCATGTCATCAACCTGTACATCTCCCTCAGAGGTGGCACATGAAGAAGGGGCTCAGATCTTCTCCTCCAAACCTTTAATTCTAATGTACACTCTCACAAATCATGATCTTGTCTCCCCTACCCTCTCCAAACTAATCTATTAGTATTCTATTAATTATGTGACTCATCTGGTTTATTAGGAAACAGCCTGAACGCACAAGCAAATAAGGTGTGCTTGGATGTACCAAGTGTTCAGATGCAGACTCCATGGTCTTGAGATTCTCTCTTAACTTCCATTTTCATATTGTCAGCAGAGTTGTTACTAGTCAACTTTAACTTCTCTTTAGGAGAAAAAGGGAAATAAGCTGTGTGTACTCTTACTTTGAATAGGACTGGGCTGCTCATAATGGCAAAGACACCCCCATTGCTGTCTTCTCTGGGGATGGTGTGTGGAGCTCGTGGGAACAGACAGATGGGTTTACGTCAGATGTGTTGACTGTATACCTTCCTGGAGTGAAAATTACAGACATCACATATTGTCTAGATAGATTGATACATAGTGTGGGGAAAATGTCAGCAGTTGTGGTGCACGTGGGCAGCAATGACACTGAGGCTCATGTAGTCCTGGAAACAAAATGTAATTGACTAGGTAGGAAGTCGGAGTCCAGAACCTCCAAGATAGCATTCTCAGAAATGTTACCTAAGGGCAGCTAAATAGGCAAGCTGGCAAGTCTCAGCGTACCGATGAAACAATGGTGTAAGGAGGAGAGGGTCAGGTTCAGGCCCGGTACCAGCGGGTAGCCAGACTGGGCCCTGCCTGAGGAGCTCCTCTTTAGGGAGGGAGGTGGTGCTCCAGCTCTGTGATCCGTGGCAGCATCAGGCCATGCAACCCCTGGGCTCCTACTGGGATGAAGGGTGGGATATAAATCTAACGACGAAATAATAAATAAACCCAATGCTGCCATAGATCATGGAGCAGGAGCTGTCAGGCACACACACCCCATATAGGCAGCACAAGCTTCAATAAGACTGCCTGGCCACCCACCTGTTGTGTTAGTGCTGTGCATGCCTATCATGACTCAAGATGGTGGTGGCGGCATCCCTAAGGGGTTGACGCCCACACTGCCATCTTGGTTGAAGGAAGGTGTGCATGCGCAGCACGCATGGTGTGCACACCAATGAGAGAGGTAGGTGGGGGTAGCCGGGCCTATTTAAAGTCTGTGCCACCAGTATAGGGAAGGTTGTTGGGCTGCATGGCACTGCAGGCCCAGAGCAGCCTTGTGCCCAAGGGCCCAGTTATGCCTGGCCCTGGCCCTGGTTACATTTGGTTAAGCCCTGGAGAACATTTTGGGACAAGTTGGGCCTGAATAAAAAGGAAGTGCTCTCTTTCAGCTGAAATAGGACAAGATTGCTGGTGCTCAACATTTTTTAAAAAGGAGACCGAGCAACTTTTAAAATGAACTCTGGGGGAAAGTCAAAAGGAGCTAGGGAGTATCTGGTTTGTGGCACAACATCCCTAGGGAAGAGAGGTGTTAATCTTCCAGGTGATGAGGATGGAATATAACTTATTCATGAGAGCACAGCAGAACATGACAGCCAGCCAAAGAAGTTAAAGGGGGAAAGCATGTGCCAAATATATTTGGAGGATCACAGTGTATAGGTGTCAATGTGCAAATGCTAAGAGCCTCCAAGCCTAGATGGAGAAAATTTAATGTCTGGTGGTAAACAAGAGAAGTGGGCATAATGCTAAGTTTGTTAAATTAAAAAGACCAATGGGACACATTTATATTTGGATACAGAAAAGGCAGGGAGAAGTATATTGGATATTGTGTTGAAGCTTTGTAAGGCAGGCTCAGAGTCCAATAAGTGAGTATCTGGCATCTCGGTGCTGGCTACTAGCTCCTTTGGGTGGCTGTCTGTCCAGACAGCTGAAGTCCCTGGTAAGTGCTGCAAGGACTGGGACCCCCTGCCTGGCCCCTGCTCCAGAGAGAGGCTGCAGTTAATCTCGCAGCCCCTTGCAACAGCTGCTGGCTAGGCTAGGAGGCATAAAAGCCCAGCTGCCCTTGGGTGGCGGGTCTGCCGCTGGCAGGGTCGCCACTGAAGGGGCTACACCAAAGGGAGTTGCCCCTTGGGGAGCCCCTTAGTGAGTCCCAAGAGCGAGGGCACTACCCCCTTCTATTACTTTTTCTTGTTTTGTATTTCTTAATTTGTTTTCTGTTAAACCAGTCTAAAGGAGATTGGTGGTGGGGAGGGGGTGTGGCGCATGTGTAGTTCCTGCACAGGGTGGGAGCCTGTGCAGTGAACTGAATGAGAGGAGAAAGTCACCAGATGCCTTCAGAGTGAGAGTCTGTAATTGGCAGAAGGCTGGCCCTCCCTGGGTGTGAGACAGGAGGGGGAGTAGATGGGCCCTGTGTGAGTAAGTTTGAATGTGTGTGACTGTTCCCAATCCTCGCAGAGGCCTACTGGGATAATTTGCTCCGGCGGGCTTTGTTGGTGGGCTCGTGCTGGGCCCATATTAGGTATTTAGGAGGAGTCTTAGCATGGAGGAACATGGGTGATGCCACCCCAATTTCAGTGATTATGGGCAGAGGGAAATAAAGCCATGGGGAGGTGGTGAATTACCACAGAAGGAGAAGGCAAGGCTACCTGTACCTTGTTCCTTGCTGCCACTCCTCTCATGGATGGGTTCCTCATTGCTTATCTGCTGTGCCTACTGGCCTGTGTGTGTTGTTCAACGCCAGATTGGTGCATAATAACACCACTCTCATCCATTACTTGATTGTGGATGAAGGTGCCGATTTGGTGTGTATTACTGAGACCTGGCTGGGAACTCGGAGGAGTTGATCTAACCCAACTTTGCCCACCTGGATACTTGCTGCAGCATCAGCACAGGCTGCAGGGCCTGGGGGGGGGAGGAGTTTATGTGGTCTACAGAACTTCCATCTCTGTCACCAGGAACCTACTCTGTCTTGGAGCTGGCTGTGAGGGCCTGCACCTGGTGTTGGGCCGAGGAGACAGCAAACTAGGGTTGCTGCTGGTGTACTGTCCACCCTGCTGCCCGGCACCTTCTCTGACCGAGCTGGTGGAGGTCGTCTCGGCTGTGGCATTGGAGCAGCCCAGAACAATAGTGCTGGGTGACTTCAGTGTCCATGCGGAGGCTGCCTCTAGTGTTCTGGCTCGGGACTTCATAGCCTCCATGACGACCATGGGGCTGTCTCAACTTGTTACTGACTCAACACATAGGACAGGGTGCACCCTTGACTTGGTTTTTGCTCCAGATGAAGGAAGGGGTGGTCTGGAGATAGGGGGTGGATGTCACCCCGTTGTCATGGTCAGATCACTTCCTGATGAAGTTTAGACTTATGGCTCCAATCCTTCCCTGCAGGGGTGGTGGACAGATTAAAATGGTCCACCCCCAGAGACTAATGGAATCCACTGGATTCCTGAATGCCCTGGGGGAGTTCCCAGTAGATAGAGCAGGTGACCCTGTTGAAGCCCTTGTCACGCTGTGGAACAGTGAGGCACATCGGGCTCTTGACATGGTTGCCCCCGAGCGCCCTCTCTGACACTGTGGAGGCCGGCTTGCACCTTGGTACACCAGTGAGCTAAGGGCAATGAAACAGGCTGGACAACGGCTAGAGCGCAAGTGGCGAAAGACGTGCTGTGAGGCTGATCGGGCACAAGTAAAACATCATATCTGTGCCTAATGTGTGGTGGTGAGGGCGGCGAAGAAGGCCCACTTCTCTGCCTCCACCGCATCCTCAAGTAGCTGTCCAGTGGAGCTTTTCCCTATTGTCAGGGGTCTGTTGACATCAACTCCAAGAAACTGTCCAGTTCAGAGCGAGAACCATCAGTAGGAGACAAGGGTGCAATCAATTCTTGTTTTATTAAAGTAATGGATATATCAAAGGCTGTGCGCCTCATAGAAACCCCTATGCTAACTCACTACAATCCCTAACTGCACTCTAGACATGCTCTGCAACTTGTGTAGAAAGTTGACTCAGCGCCCATTTCCGGGCACGGTAGTCTCAAATAGGAGAGGTCTTGGGGTGTAACCTCTCACTCCATCACACACACGCCCCCTTCTGCCCGGTCCACTTCTCCCGACGTCGTGAGTGCAGTGAGGGGGGGTGAGCCTCCGAAGGCTCATAGGAAAGCACAGGTTCCTGATCAGCAGGTGGGAGAACGGAGGGCGGGGAAGCATCGGGCATTTCTAAGATACTGCTTGGTGAAGGAGGAGTGTCTGCTCTCTCAGGAGCATCCCCCAACAGTCCCGTGGGAGTGCTGGGGGGCTGAGTGCTGTCCCATTGAGGGGCAGGACCAGCCATGGGAACTGGTGGGGTGGGCAACTCGCTCTCTTCCCCAAGGTCGGGGTTATACTCAACAACAGCTGGATCGTCCATGCTCCCTAACGGCTGAGGCTTCTGAAACTCATGCCTTCCCCCTCCTTCCTCGGGAAGGAGGCTGGGTCCGTCACTCCTGGGCTCAACAGAAATGGAGTCTTAGACCCTTCAGAGGCCCACTGTGAATTGTTTCCAAGGCACTTTGAGGGTAAAGTTGCTCGCCTCCATAGCAGTCTTGATGCCCCATCTACATCTACTGTAGTCCCCAATGAGGTGTCCAGTGCAATGTCTGCTACAATTTCTTGGGAACGGTTTCAGTTGATGCGGCCTGATGACAAGGACAAGGTGCTTGCGATGATGTGACCAGCAACGTGTCCTCTCGACCCTTGCCCTTCTTGGCTTATTAAAGCTTGCAGAGGGGGTCTGACCGAGTGGATCCAGGATGTGGTCAATGCATCATTGAAGGAGGGAGTGGTTCCAGCTGCCTTGAAAGAGGCGGTGATTCGACCACTCCTGGAAAAAGTCCACCCTGGACCCATTGGTTTGTGACAACTACCAACGGGTTGCAAATACTCCCTTTTTTGGGAACGTGATTGAGAGGGTTGTGGCGCAGCAACTGCAAGTACTCTTGGATGAAACAGATTACCTTGACCCATCCCAGTCTGGGTTTTAACCTACAAAGCCTTATACGGCGCGGGACCATGATACCTGATGGAACGCCTCTCCCGATATGAACCTACCCGTACGCTACGCTCAGCATCGAAGGCCCTCCTCCGGGTGCCTACTCAGAGGGAGGCTCGGAGGATGGCGACAAGAAAGAGGGCCTTCTCAGTGGTGGCCCCCGAATTATGGAATAGTCTTCCTGACAAGGTATGCCTGGCGCCGACATTACTATCTTTTCGGCGCCATGTTAAAACTTTCCTCTTTTCCCAGGCATTTTAGTATGTGTAAAAATGTTTATGTTTTAAATTTAAATTTTAAGCTTTAAAAAAAACTGTTTTAAATATGTGTTTCATTGTATTTTATGCTGATTGTTGTGAACCACCCAGGGAGCTTTGGCTATGGGCAGTATATAAATTTAATAAAATGAAAATGAAATGAAATGAAAATGAATCGGCCTTGGTCACCCTGATGGATGACCTTTATCAGGAGAAGGACAGGGGGAGTGCGCCCCTGTTATTCTTACTTGATCTCTCAGCGGCTTTTGATACCATTGACCATGGTATCCTTCTGGGCCGACTTGGTGAAATGGGTACTGGAGGCACTGTTTTACAGTGGTTCTGATCCTATCTCCAAGGTCATTCTCAGAGAATAGCATTGGGTGACTGTCTTTTGGCACCCTGGCAGCTGTGCTGTGGGGTGCCGCAGGATACCATCTTGTCCCCCATGCTGTTTAACATCTACATGAAGCCCTTGGGAGCAGTCATCAGGAGATTTGGGGTGAGGTGTCAGCAGTATGCTGACGATATCCAGCTCTATTTCTCCATAACATCTGAATCAGGAGAGGCCGTGCAAGCCCTGGACCGCTGCCTGGACTCCGTGGTGGGCTGGATGAGGGCCAATAAACTGAGTCTGAATCCTAGCAAGATGGAGGCGCTGTGGGTTGATGGTTCCCGAGTTCGGATAATTAGTCAGTTGCCTGCTTTGGACGGGGTCATACTCCCTCTGAAAGAGCAGGTCCGTAGCCTGGGGGTTCTCCTGGATCCATCTTTATCGCTAGAGGCCCAGGTGACTTCAGTGGCTAGGAGTGCCTTTTACCAGCTTCGGCTGGTGAGACAGTTGCGGCTGTTTCTGGACCAGGATAGCCTGACCACTGTTGTCCATGCACTGGTAACCTCTAGGATGGATTACTGTAATGTGCTCTATGTGGGGCTGCCCTTGAGGTTGGTCCGGAAGCTGCAGCTGGTGCAAAATGCGATGGCGAGACTGCTCACTGAAGCAGGGTATCGCCAACATGTCACCCCACTACTGAAAGAATTGCACTGGCTGCCCATTTGCTACTGGGCCAAGTTCAAGGTTCTAGTTTTGGTGTACAAAGCCCTATACAGCTCAGGACCAGGATACCTGAAAGACCATCTTATCCCTTACATACCCAGTCGATCACTGCGCCCTGCAGGTGAGGGCCTCCTACAGATACCATGTTATCAGGAGGTTCATTCTGTACAATATAGGAAATGGACCTTTAGTGTGGCAGCACCTACCCTGTGGAATTCTCTCCCTTTGAATATTAGGCAGGCGCCATCTCTGCTATCTTTTCAGCGCCTTTTGAAGAGTTTTCTTTTTCAACAAGCCTTTTAAATTGAGAGCTATCCCAGTCTGTGTCTGTGTCAGAATTGTTTAATATGTTTTTTAATAATGTTTTTAACCCTTTTAAAAAAGTTTTTAAAATGTTTTTAACGCCTTTTTGTCTTAATGTATTTTAAGATTTGTTTTTATGATGTTTTAAATTGTTTTTAGTGCCTTGTTTGCTGCCCTAGCCTCCTGCTGGGAGGAAGGGCGGGATACAAATTAAATAAATAATAATAATAATAATAAACTAGAAAATGTAGGAGGAACAGACTACTCCACAGAATCACTGTGAATGATAATATCAAGTTATCTTTTGTTTGGATCTAGGAAGAAAAACAAGTTAATCTTATTATCTTTTTTTGGCTTTAACAGCAGTTTGATCTGTAGGCATTAGCATGTGATAGTGCTTACCATGAAAAGCTTCTGATTTCTGTAGATCACGCTCCTGGTAAAAGCATCGGCAGAGCTTGGAAAAGTTACTTTTTTGAACTACAACTCCCATCAGCCCCAGCCAGCGCTGGCTGGGGCTGATGGGAGTTGCAGTTCAAAAAAGTAACTTTTCCAAGCTCTGAGCATAGGAGCAGCTGTGACAAATGTTTTCTGGTCATTTTACATCCTGAACAGAACTCAGGGGAGGAGTGAAGTGGGTACAAAACAGGATTCCCATCAATGGTATTTCCCTGCTCAGGATCAAATCTTGCCTCTAAGGGCATTCTTCATGTCAG
The DNA here is from genome assembly GCF_030035675.1 of Rhineura floridana. Taxonomy (NCBI): domain Eukaryota; kingdom Metazoa; phylum Chordata; class Lepidosauria; order Squamata; family Rhineuridae; genus Rhineura; species Rhineura floridana. The sequence goes on along the minus strand of NC_084484.1, from coordinate 46,608,017 downwards.
AAGAATCAGGTAGAACAATCTCACTGAAACAAAGGGCCAGTTTTGGGGTCCTGTTCACACACCATGGCAGTGCTAACATAGGGAAGAATTGCAGAGTGGCCAAATGTACGGTGACTTCTCATGTCAGTATGACATACTTCCAGGGACAACAGGATGGCCGGACTACATGGATCCTTCCATGCTAACATTATAGGAGCAGCCTGGGATGGAGCCATGGGTAAGTAGCAACCACATTACATGTGCATGCTGATCAAACAAGCAGTGCTATGTAAGAGTGAGTAAAAAGACAACCATATATAATTCCAAATACTGAGTAGTAGATCCTCAAGATGAAGTTACATGAAGTGCTTTGATGGAGTGCTATAAAGACCAACGTGCATGAAATTACTCCTATTGACATAAAAAAACCCTTTGATCAGGCTTTAAGGCATGGATGTAGATAAACTCCTTTCCAATAAACCCATCTGAGTCAATCAGAGGTAATCAGAGGATCTCATCACAGTTCACATCTTTTTCAACAACAGTGGCAATACACTCAACAATGCTCTTTTTCCCTGGGCCAGATTGCAAGCACTTCCATATATGTTGAAACACTGAAAACTTTACTGTCATCAACAGTGAATACATTATGTAAAGTAATGAAGCAATCCCTCCATTTTCCTGCTTGTAAAGTCAGAAGACTGTCGTTAGTGAACATAATTTTGTGTGTGTGCTTGCATTTATTACTTTATATTCCAGAATGCCTTCAATGGTTCATGTGTTTGTAACAGTTTGCAGGATATAGACTCTAATTAGTATTAGTATCATTGTTCATGTAGAAAGCACCCCGGATTTACTGAGTGCTGTATACAGATGAAAAACAAGATAGACCAGCCTTTCCCAACCAGTGTGCCTCCAGATGTTGCTGGACCACAACTCCCATCAGCCTCAGCCAGCATTGCCAATGGTCAGGAAAGATGGGACTTGTGGTCCAACAACATCTGGAGGCACAATGGTTGGGAAAGGCTGAGATAGACTGTGCCACAGGTTTCCAATCCAAAAGAGACAAAACAAAAGCTTCGTCTGTGTGCAAGGTCATTTACCCTTACTATCTCATCTAGTGTTAATGCATGGGTAGGGGAGAATCTTGCTGCATGTATATATGTGGTGGGGATTTGTGCTGTTTGCTTCCTTTTTTAAAAAAAATAAAATCTGGTTAGATACTTTCTAGCACTGGAGATTAGAAGCACCCAGTCATTGGCTAGAATCCAGAAGATCCCTTGTGTAATCAGAAGACATTTTTTGCATGGACAAGCCTCCACCATTTCAGCAAAAGGGTTGTAGGTCAGAGCATCTACTTTGCAAGCAAAAGGTCCTATGTTCAATCCCTGGCATCTCCAGGTAGGGCTGGGAACATCCCATGTCAGTTCATCATTTTCCAATTTTTTAAGAAAAAAAGTCTTTGCAAAAATTCATCAGCATTTTCAAGCAAATTTCTTGTAATATGCACAATTTTGTGTGCAGTTTTGCCTAATATACACATTGTTGCATGTCAATGTTCCCTAATCTGATGCATTTCGTATCTTATTTTCACTAATATATGCATTTTATGAATGCTTTACCCTAGTAAGCCGCCCTGAGTGCCCTATTATAGGGTAGAAGGGTGGGATAGAAATAGTTTAAATAAATTAATTAAATAAACAAAATAGTATATGCATTTTTGTAGACATACTTGGTTGAGGACAGCGCTGCAAAATTCAGAGAAATAAGGCCTTTGAAGAACAGCTGTGTTTCATTTCATGTATTGTTTTGGAAAGTCCAAATTAGGTTAGTTCACCTTAAAATGCAAACAGATTTGAATTTCTCCCCCAAATCTACCCAGGAGTAAGCACTTGAACATGTCCCCCCCACAACCACAGTTTCTCACCTCCCCAAAAGGAGAAGCAAGCTCAAATTTTGTCGCTATAGTACGGCTTTCATATACATAAATTCATTGTGTGAGGCATTTGAACCAAAGTGAACAGAATAGATCTTGCAAAACACTGGTAACTGCAAGTACACATTTATATCAGTGTATCATTTCCTCCAATAGCCATCTCAAGTAGTGAGTGTTGGCAGAACTGGAGTCAAAACATAGGCAATGAGAAACAAGAGGCAATGATCAGCATGTTTGAAGGAACCCAGAGGTTTGCAGAAGTACAAACCTGTTTTTAAAATAGTCTAGTAACAATTGAGCATGCTGAGTAGCCACACAAAGTTCAGTGTTTGTTGAAAAATGGAAGATTGGGGTAGAGAGTGGAATGTCCTGCTTGTAGTATCAGAATGCATAGAAAGGGTGGGGAAGCCGTGGCCCTCCAGATGTTCTTGGACTCCAACTCTCATCAGTCCCAGCTAGCGTGGCCAATGGTTAAGGATTATGGGAGTTGTAATCTAGCAACATCTGAAGGCTGGTTAGAACCCTGAACAAGAGTACTTCAACTCGAAGGTGAAGATTCACTGCAATATTTTATGAATAATCACAACTCATTTTGTAAGTATAATTAATAACAATAGCCACTCAAACCATACAAGAATAAATTGTTTCCAGCCCAGAAATGATTTATTGTCTACAAGTTGAATAAACTTGGTAGTTTCCTTTCCTCATGAGATACTTCCCTGCATATTCTTAATATTTGGGTTGGCAAGCTTCGTTATTTATAGGACTAACATTTGTTTAACATATTCAACTTATCAGCAATAAGTTACAGAAAGGGACAAGAAGTAGAACTTAAGTTTTAAAAATCCCATCCTACTTTCTAAGGAAAGGACAATATTTTTACACGAGTATTGCCCTCTGTTATCACTTACAGATAACATTCCACTAATTTTCTCCCCTTCTCTCTCTATTTTTATTTGCAGGAAATCACAGCCTGCTGATGGGAGGTGGGAATCAAATTACTTATTTAATATAGATACTACAATAAATACATATATAATGCCACCCTGGGCTCCTACTGGGAGGAAGGGTGGGATATAAATTTAATAAAAATTAAATAATGTATAACAGCCTATCACATACAAAGATGTTCTAACTGGCAAAGGGGGTGGGGCAGAAACAAATGAGTAACTTTTGATTTGGACATCAAAGTCAAATCTGAATTGTAGCAAATTCTTCAGCAGACCAAAACTCTGCCTGAAGTACAAATGACTCCAGACAACTCCAATTCAATACAAGCTGAGCCACATGTTACAGTGGGAGGAAAATAGGTGCAAAAAGAAGTGTTAGTTTTCTCCTAGTACAATGTGGTTGAAACACATTTTCTATTGTCTGCAGCACATAAAAATTGAGTAGCACTAGCTTTTATAACTCTTGATTTCCCCATCACAGTTGAACAGATACTTATTTTCAGATAAGTGAATAGGAGGTAACCATCCAACGTAAGATTCAAACCCACACCTGTGAAGAAGACAGACATGATTTCCTACTCTATTCATTTGACTGTGACTTCTCTAAAAGTTCTTATATGGAAGCTGGGTGTCTGGCTTCTATATTCCTTTACCTTGACCGTAAAATCATATGTTGCCCCTTGTGAATCTAGCTTGTTGTTGAGTCTGTACTTAAAGCAATTGAAATGGAGCTGCTTTGTGAAGGGTGTCATTTTGAGTCAGTTTCAGAGCTTTAAAAAGTTAAGTGTGCCATGCTAAGGAAGACAAAATGCAAACTGTTGCTGAATGGTTTTAGCATTCATGTACTGCCTCAATAAGTACAGCTTGCTATCATAATCAATCCTTTCTACTGTAGTCATTGTTACTTCAATGATTGGCAGTGGGGACAGAAGGAACATGCTTTCTATCTGCAATGAACCTAAGGGATGATTCCCAAAGAAAATGGCTGGTGAATCATCATTTGTTTACCTTTAGCTCATTTCCTATTTTCCATTTCACTATGTTATAGCACTTTTTCTTGGTCTTTCAAATTTCATTTTAAGAAACCATGGACTTAAACTTTGCTATCTGTCAGGATGACACCATGAGAGTTTTTTTTTAATTAATGTTGTCCCTTAGGAATGAGTGAGAAATTTGATTCAGTCCATATTTTAAACCAAATTTACCAAATTCACACTTCCCAAAACAATTTGTGAGCTGAAACACAGCTATCTTGCAAAATTCATACTTCTTTGAATTTTGCAATGCAGTTCTCCAGCCAAGTAATGTGAACAAAAATGCATATACTAACATAAAGTGTTCATATTAATGCAGATATTACTGAAAATAACACACAAAAAACACTTTGCATTAGGGAAAATTGCTTTGCAAAAGTATGTATATTAAGAAAAACTGCATACAACGTGTATGTTAGGAGAAATTTGCATCAAATGAAAAGTGAGCTTTTAAGACAATCCCCCAAAACCTCTACACCCTTTCTGTCTTGATTCAATATCTGGAACAGAGAATGTTCCTTGTGAATTCCTCCTTGTCCCCCAGCCATCCTTTTCATTGCCAGAGGTATCGGTTCCCAAAGAACCCTCCCTACCCTTCCCTTTACTTAGCTTCCAGCAGGGATGGCAGTGCCAAGAGCAGGAAGGAGCTTGGGGAAGGAAGCCTTTCCCCCTCCCTCTCTATCATCTTGATGTGCTCCACAGAGTGGTGGCTCTTGGGAATTTGCAGACTTGAAAAGACTCCAATTCCCAAAGTCTATGAATTGCTGTAGAGTTTGTTAGGAGAATGAAGGTGGAAGGAAGGAAAAGCCACCTCCATCCCCACTAAGTAAAGGGAGAGGGAGAGGAAATTCTTTGGGAACAGCAAGGAACCCCTTGGATTAGCCTTGTAGGGGGCAAATTTGGGTTAATTGCTGATCACTCCATGAAGAGCATGGGGGAGTTTGTTCATGTCTAGCTTTTGTTGTTATATGCCTTCAAGTTGATTATGACTTATGGCGACCCTATGAATCTTCTTTGGATATATTCATAGGGTTTTCATGATAAGAGGTATTCAGAGGTGGTTTACCTCTAAGCCTACGGCACCCAGTATTCCAAGGTGGTCTCCCATCCAAGTACTAACCAGGCCTGACCCTGCTTAGCTTCCGAGATGAGATGAGATCGGGCATGTTAAGGGTAGTATGGCCATAGGCGTCTAGCTTTTAAGTAGATAGAATATATTATTTTCAGGTGTAGAATATAATGGATGTTATACTTCAACATTTACTTAGTTAATTATTGTCTCAGTAGTGAAAAGATGCCTATCTTAAATCATGGCTAGGAATTTACTGAAGCTTTAGTGACTATTTTCACAGTAAGAGTTCCACTGTTGACAAGACTAGCCACTTTTTAACAAAGGCTTGTCTCTTTGGCAGTGGAAACTTCTACAACAAGAAAACCAGCAAAGCTCCACTGCATACACAGATCTTTCCTATTCACGAATGCCCCCTTTTTGGACCTCAGCTAACGTCACCATTAGTGGTTTTGATTCTGTATCCCTGGCTGAAATAATAATGAAAAGAAAATGAGGCTGAACAAAAATGAATTTCAGAATAAATCCCAACATGAAAAATCAGCTAATAATGCTGCAGTCTCCACAGTTGTACACACCAGATGCTCTTCTACACCAAGTTTATTTTTCCATTTTGTAATTCAAGGGTCCCTTCCCCCAATCACCAAATTGCTTTTTGAAGACTACCCCTTCCTGGCATTAAGAGATAATTAAGGGAGGGTGGAAGAACAAAATGGCTGAAACGGAAGCTGAAAACACACCAGGTGCATGCATATATATCATATTCATGTGCTATCACTTTTTCTGGATTTTCAGCCAATACTTTTTTAAAAAATAAGCCACAAAATGATTGGTGCATAATAAGTCTAATAATTCTGTCTAGAGCATTTTCCCTAGCTAGCCATTTCATCTGTCAAATATGTATTGGTTGCTTGGGTAAATCATTCATGTGGGAACAAGCTAAAGTGAAACATTTAAAAATATCAGAATTACATCCTACACCCTTTCCGCTCACACTTGCAGTAAGATCCAGAGGCTTTCAATTTGCTTTACATGTAACTGACCAGAATTAAAATTAATTTCTCCGTAATTTCTCCATAATTTACTCAGAACTCATGAAGCCAGTATCTGCAGGATGGAAGCCAATATAGGGAATCTGTCAAGGTACAGGAGCTCAGAAATCCTTTGACCACACAAAAATGTCTCCATTCATCTTTCATAGAGAGATCAGCTTCATACCATTCAATAGGATGGGAAAGCATTCTTTCCTACAAGTCAGCATGGGCACTGGAGTACTTGGAGCTCTGGATGAGAGTTGGATGGGGGTTGTAGCTAAAGGAGAGGGGGGGAGAAAGAGAGAGAGGGCCCCTCTTATATTTACAAGTATGTTTTTTAAAAAAAATTGCTCACCCCTCTGAAAAATAATTCAGTATAAACACACACCACTTTCATGGGGGTCCTACAAAAGGGGGTGGATATTCATGTCAGGTAGAGCAAAATCAGATTGACTGCATATTGTCAAGATACAGTCTATTTGGTTATTAGGTTTCATGTGTATGTTACCCAAATAGACTGGTTGCAGCTTAACTGCACCACTCTGGTAACATACATATTGGAGGGGTGGATCATACGGCAGGTTCTCATACTAGTTCCACAACTACCAAAGGAAGTCCAGTGATGATGTTGGAACTTCTGGTGACCCAAATCTTCTGTTTGATGGGTCTGAGTTTAGCTTTAGCAAATATTTATGAAAGTATATGTATGAATACTTCACATTTTCTAAAACATTTTCTTAATATTCTAAAACAAGCAGCATGTGTTCCAAATATGAGCAAGTGTCTTAAGTTATTATTTCATATTCACCAAAACATAATAGGAGAAAATCTTGGATTTTTCCAAAACCTGAGGATTCTTTTCCCTCAAAAAACCCCAAAGACTGGGATTCCAGATACATTAAAAAAAATCTATAAACTATTGCTTGTTTCAGTGGGGTGGTAAAAATTGTTCATCACCAGCCAATAGTAGATAAAGTATTAAAAGTGTTTGATAATGTTGTTCAGAAAATCAGAGGTCCAGAAGCCAAGAAAAAGAAACCCCTTTTCAGTATCGGCATGAGATTTACTTTTCAATCTTTACTTCAAATTAATCAGCAAACATAATTGTGTGAATCATGGAACATTACGTTTGTTCCATTTGATAGCACAATGTTGAACTTCACTTCATCCTGGATAAAAGTCTTTAAAGATCATTTTACCCTCCCCCCCAAAAAAAGAAATAACTAGTCTTTGGAAGCAGAGAATTCCATTCTATGATTAAAAATAAATAACATGGAAATGGACTCCCTTCAAGTCAATTCCGACTTATGGAGACCCTATGAATAGGGTTTTCATGGTAAGCGGTACTCACAGGTGGTTTATCATTGCCTTCCTCTAAAAATAAATAAATTGCTCTATTAACAAAATTATCTTATGATATTTCAGCCCTACATCTTCATATATCTGAGGAAGCTACTGAAAATCTGAAATCTTTGCCTCCCACCTCTGAAATATTTGCCTCCCAGCTGAAATCTGAAATATTTGCCTCCCAGCTCCTATATTTTGAACAGTGATCCAGTAGTTGCCTAATTAATTCTGCTTCTTAAATTACAAAGGGTATATAAAATCCTAGCAAAGAACAATTGATTAAAGAGATTTAATCATAAATCAAACTCTTATGTTTCTAGAGGAAAGATTTCTATTAATTTATAATAATCAACTAAGTGTAGGTCACATCTGTGATTTATGAGGAAGCAGAGCATTTATCAAAAACACGAAGTAAAATGTAGTGTTAAGCACAAGGAAAAACAAGCAAAACAATAGCAAAAGGTAAGAAATAAGCTGCAGCCCTGTCATGTAGCAAATGGGAATAATATGTTACCATCACATGCATAACACTCACAACAGAACTCTAAAAAATCAATAAAAGTGCAGTCAGTCAGCTATAATAGTATTACCATCTTTATCCTCTTATAGAAAAATACAGTCTTTGTCAAATTCCATTTCTTTAAAAAAAATCATCTTCCTAAAAACATTTATTCATATTTCATGCAGAAAAGTTTCATGAAAACAAAACCATATTCACTAACAGGCAAAAAACGTTGTGGTTTAAGAATGTATCTATAGCCCACCAATATTTCTATCAAACTTTTAAAAGCAGGGAAATTGGGTAGCTATAGTGAATGCACCAGGGGAGCAGGAGACCTGACCTCCTCTCTCAGATATTGCAACTGCCCTACAAAGTTGTCAAAATGCAAACACAATTTGGGTTGGTATTTCACAGTCCAATCCACTTCCTGTGTAGCTTGGAAGAATTTGGTGACATGGGGATGGGAGCAGGAAGGAGGGGGAGGGGAGAAGGGCAGGTTTGATCATTTACATGTTTATTGAGTTCAGTGGGATTTAGTCCCATGCAATCATGATTAGGATAGGTAAAACCAACTGGGTGTTGGAAGGCAGAGCTGGGGTCCCAATCCCGGGGAGCTGGATCCCGGAGAGTTGGGAGAAGAGTATTCAGATGGATGGCAGAGGGAAGGGGGAGGAACTTCCCCCCTTTGGAGCGAAGACGAAACAGAGGAACTGCCAGTGATAAGGTCGCTTAGCAACGGGGAGCCTGAGCCCTCCCTGGACATTCTCACGCCTCCCCCTCTTTCAGGCTCAGAGCAAGAGGGGGAAGAGGGAGGGCTGCTCACAGCCGAAAAGCGGGGAGGCAGTTTACCATCAGCCCCTCCCCATCCCCCATCCTGGAATCGGAAACTTCAGAAGAGGAGGGGGTGATGCTTCCCCCCTCACTGCGCACACGCAGACAGCTGAAAAGACAGGAGAGAAGGGGGAAAGGCGGGCAGTACCTGAGGGGCAGTTAAGGAGGAGCGAAAGATTGCGCGCCCGTTTGGCCCCTTCTTAAAGAACAGGCGGGAAGAAGTCCCTTGCTCTGTCAACTTTCTCCCAATGCCGCAGGACCTGTATCCCTGTATTGCTTCATGAGAAAACGCAGTCTTTGTTTGGACATTACCCTAATAAAACACGAATTAACTACAATCGTTGGTCTGGTTCCTGAGTCACATCCTGGGCCTGACAGCTTGACAGAGCCACCTAAATCACCCTCAACGCTCTCTTCACTTGACTGGGACAAGATGTCAAAGGGAGCAGCGGGGGGGACGAACCCCACTTCTGAGACGGAAGAAGTGGAACTCCTGAGGACTAAGGTAGCTGATTTGCAGACGGATGTTCAAGCCCTGCTAGCAGCAGTCAAGGCACTGAAGACGGATAATCAAACCTTGAAGGCCACGATAGACCAGATGCGAACAGCCCCTCCAGCTGCCGTAGTAAAGGTTCCCATTGGATTGCCCCCAAAATACGCGGGACAAAGTGATCAGTTGGCAACCTTCGTGGCTCAATGTGAGTTATATCTGGATGTCAGGCACACAGAATTTCCAGACGATGGGGCTAAAGTAGCTTTCGTGATTAGCCTCCTGGAGGGAGAAGCTGCAAAATGGGTGACTCCGTATCTCATGAGAAAGGATACTGTCTTAGGAAGGTACAGAGGATTTATACAGGAGATGACTGTTTCAAGACCCGCAAAGGGCTGAAACAGTAGCGTGGCAACTAGACGCTCTGAAGCAAGCTAAAGGGACTGTTTCCGAGTACACTAACGCTTTTAAAATTCTGTCCCAGGAAACTGGTTACAATGACGCCGCCCTGATGTTTATGTACCAGAGTGGATTAAATGCTGAAATCCTGGATGAGTTGGCCAGGACCTCCCCCCCCGCTGACCTACCAGGGCTCATCTGGCTATGCCTACAGATAGATCACCGGATGGAAGGAAGGCGTCTGGAAAGGAAGCAGGAGGTCCCGAGATACTCAGCCTCGGCATCCCGCAACAAGACCCTTCCCACTACAGGGATGGCAGGTAATGCAACTGAGGGACAGGGAGGGGCTAGGCCAAGACTGTCGGAAGAAGAAAAGGAAAGACGACGCCGGGAACGTTTATGCTTTTATTGTTCAAAGCCGGGCCATGTGGCCAGAGACTGTGGACTGAAAGGGGGGAAAGCCGAGCCGTCAGGAAACTAGAACACCCAGTCGACGTGCAGGCCGGTGGACTGGGGGCAGCGTTGTATAAAGGCCCCCCAACAATCCAACCTCCCTCAAAGGGGGTGTTGGTCTTGCCTATTCGGATTACAACTTCCAGAGGAGTGGTGTTTAATTCCACTGCCTTAATTGACAGTGGAGCCTCCACAAATTTTATTGATGCAAAGTTAGTCAAGCGTCATGGAATTTCCCGGTGGAAACTGGACGCTCCCCTAGCTGTGGAGACTATCAATGGGAGACCCCTGAAGTCAGGAGGGGTGACACAAGCCACGGAGGAAGTGAAACTTCAAAACCCTGGGCACGAAGAGTTCATTTCGCTATACGTGTCAGATCTCTCGAACTTTGAGGTGATTCTGGGAATGCCCTGGCTAGCAAAGCATGAACCCAAAATAAATTGGAAGGAGGCGGTGGTGTGGTTCACCTCACAGTATTGCCAGGAGAACTGTCAACCTGAAGGAATCAAGAACACCTTAGCGGGGGCAGTGCAAGAGATCAAGCAAGTGACCCTGCCGCAAAAGTATGAAGAATTCAAAGATGTGTTTGATGAAAAAGAGGCAGAGACTTTACCCCCCCACCGCCCTTACGACTGTGCGATTGATCTAGTGCCAGGAGCCAGCATCCCATCAGGGAGAATCTACTCTCTCACAGAGAATGAGAGTGAGGCCCTGAAGGAATTCCTGGATAAAAACCTGAGGCGAGGATTCATACGCCCCTCACAATCCCCTGCTGGAGCGCCACTATTGTTTGTGAAAAAGAAGGGGGGGAACTCAGACCCTGTAACGACTATCGCGCATTGAACCAGATCACCATCCCCAACAGCTACCCGCTGCCCCTGATCTCAGAGTTGCTGGACCGACTGCGCTCTGCAAAAATCTTCACGAAGTTGGATTTGAGAGGAGCGTACAATCTGATCAGAATGAAGGAGGGAGATGAATGGAAAACAGGATTCTTGACCGCTTACGGACAGTATGAATACCTGGTCATGCCGTTCGGGCTTTGTGGAAGGCCAGGAATTTTTCAAAAATTCATGAACGATGTGTTTAGAGACTTGTTGGACACGTATGTAATCTGTTACTTAGATGATATCCTGGTGTTCTCAAAGAACCAGGAAGACCACGACCAGCATGTGAAGACGGTGTTGAAGAGACTGAGAGAAAATCACCTGTATGCTAAATTAGAGAAATGTGGATTTGACCTCAAGTCTCTAGACTTCCTTGGATATCGAATCTCAGCGGAAGGCGTGGAGATGGACCCAGGGAAAGTAAGCTGCATATTGGACTGGGGCCAACCTGTCACCAAAAAGGATGTACATGTTGGATGTTGTATCTGGCGCAAGCAGATGCCCAGGATGCAGAACAGTATAGTGACAGGCTAGATGCCAGTTGAAGCAATGAGCCAGAAGTAATAAGTTTTAAGAGTCACTTTACTGACAATAGAATATATCACAAGCTCTCTCTCTGTACAAACTCCTCGACCCCCACACTCTGCAAGTGTCTGCTGGCCCTCTATATAGATAAGGCCAGCTGCCCGAGCCTAGTTTGCATAGCAACGGGTCCTTGAAGATGGCTCGAGCTCTGCCAACTTTCGCTTCTAATCCACGTAGCTCACTTGTGGAAATTTAACCTCTGCTTCCTCGGTTTAATAGCCAACAATCCCCCACCTTAAATTTCCACATTCTGCCAGTTACATTTCTTTTCCATTTACATGTGTTACATTTCATATTTACATTTGCATCATCTGGTTTTACAGCCATTACATTTCATTAGAATCTTAGCATCATTTTTATTACATACATTTATTACAGCAATTATTTATTACTCTTCATGATTTCCATCATCCCACTTTTTCCAGTTACTGAAGTCTATATGTTTAATGGAATTTATTTTAAATCTAACAGGTGGAATACCTTTGGTTGTTCTCTCTGATCTGCGTGGTTGTATTTCTTCCTTAGTGTCTGGGTCTGTGTCAGGCGATTCCTCTGTTTCTCTCTCAGAGCTAGAACTTGATTCACTACTGCTGCCTGTTTCTTCTTGTTTTATTGGTACTGTGTCTGCCTGTTCTTGTTCATTACTAACTTCACTGTTTCCCAACTCCACATATGTTTTCTCTTCCCAATCCTGCTCTATTGCTTGCACGCTTCTGCTTAACACCACAGACCTTTGTTTTGGCATCCAAATTCTGTAATACGTGTTTTCAAATCCCAGCATGTACCCTTTGTCTGCTCTCCTTTGCAGCTTCCCTGTCCTTTTATTTTTGGGAACATGTACCCAGCATTCTGCTCCAAACCTAATCAAATGTTTTAATCTGGGTTTTCTGTCATACAATTTCTGATAAGGAGACATTCCAGTGGCCTTATGGAATATTCTGTTTTGAATGTAAGCTGAATACAGAGCACACTCTCCCCAGAAACCTTGTGTTAAAGAGGAGTCACACAGCATTGATCTTATTGAGTCCTGAAGCAACCTGTTCCAGCGTTCAGCTAACCCGTTCTGATGAGGACTATAAGGGGCTGTTAACTCCTGTTTTATCCCTCTTTTATCCAAGTATTCAGTAAAAGAGTGTCCTGAGAACTCTCCTCCTTGATCTGATCTTATTCTCTGTATTTTGACACCAAACTGCACTTCAATTTTTGTAACAAATCTTTTCAGTTTTTCTGCAGCTTCACTTTTAGCTTTTAGTAAATAAACAGTGCAGAATTTTGAAAAATCATCAACTATTGTCAGGAAATATCTTGCACCCCCCTGAGTAGGTTGAAATGGCCCCACTAAATCCACGTGTATTAACTGATAAGGTGCATCAGTACTAGGCATGGCTTCTTTGTTCTTTGCAGCCACAACTGCCTTAGTTTGTTTACACACATGGCAGTCTACATATTTACCACAGTTTCTCAATGTAATATCATTACTGTTCTCAGTTGTTTTCACCACATTTTCATATCCTATATGGCCTAGTTTTCTGTGCCATAAATGTACACAATCATTATGGGGTTTCTCATTAGCACACATGAGTACATGATTTGTTTGTTTCAAGTATAAGAAGAACAATGAGTTCCTCACTATTCCTTTCATGAATATTTTTCCTCCTCTCATTACATGCACTGAACCCCTTTTGAACATTACTGTGACCCCCATTTCATTGAGTTTCGACACAGCCATAATGTTACATTCGATATCAGGAACAAACAGCACATCTGTCATAATGGTATTGAAACCTGCTAATTTCACTGTACCCCTACTTTTGATCAGTTTCTTAGTCCCATCAGCCATTATTACATGATCCTCTACGTCACAAAATGTATGAAACATGGATTTATCTTTGATTATACTATTTGTTGCCCCACTGTCAATTGCCCATAAATCTTTACAGTTATTTCCCTGCTCATTGTTAATACATTGCTTATTCTTACTAGCATAGATCACCTGTACACATGGTTTTCTTCCTCTTTCTCTTCTTCTTGCTTCACAATTCCTTTGAAGATGTTGCTTGGAACCACAAAAATAACATGCCTTTTGTCCGTACAGTCTCTCTTGTGCAGCTTTGTTGTTCTGTTTTTCCACATTGTGTTTAGACTCAGTCTTTTTCTGCTTTGCCATTTCCTGCCTCTTTTGGAATTCTTGTAAAAGTTTGCCTTCTATATACTCCATATTGAGATTTGCATCGTCCATTGCTTCCAAAGAGCTCACCAGACTATCATAACTTGAATCTAGTGAAGCTAATGTGATATACACTTTTTGCGTTTGAGAATGTTCAATTTCACATTCTGACAACTCAGTAAACAGTCTGTTTATTTCCAACAAATGCTCTGACATGGTTGTATCTCCAGATAAGCGCATCTGATACAATCTTCTGGCAAGATATATTTTAGAACTGGCAGTCTTTTTCACATGAATATTTCTTAAAGTTTCCCAGGTTTCCTTAGCTGTTGTTGCATCACGCACGTGCAGTAATTGGGAATCATCAATAGCAAGAACAATTAACGCCTTTGCCCTCTCATCCAGCCTTCTCCAATCTGCTGGAATAGGCACCCCGGCAGGTGGGTCTTCTGCGATAGCTTTCCACAGGTCTTCTTTCACTAGAAAAGCCTGCATTCTCTGTTTCCAAGTGCCATAATTTTTCCCTGTCAGCCTTTCCAAGGGAATCCCGGCTGATAACGTAATAGACATACTTTCACTTTTCACAGTTCACGGCCTTTGTAATTAGAGCTTCTCACCTCTGTCCTTCAGTCAGGTTTTTTTTCCCCACGGCTCTCTCACAGCTTTCAGCTCAGCTTTCGGTTTCTCCATCTCTCTGCTGTTTTTCTCGCTGGTCTGCAGTTCTGGCTTTTCTCTGCCGCTTTTCTGCAATCCTCTGCTCCAGGTAATCCTCAGCACCAGGTAATCCTCAGAACCAGGTAACCATCAGCACCAGGTAACCATCCTCTGCTACCACTTGTTGGATGTTGTATCTGGCGCAAGCAGATGCCCAGGATGCAGAACAGTATAGTGACAGGCTAGATGCCAGTTGAAGCAATGAGCCAGACTAGTAATTATTTTTAAGAGTCACTTTACTGACAATAGAATATATCACAAGCTCTCTCTCTGTACAAACTCCTCAACCCCCACACTCTGCAAGTGTCTGCTGGCCCTATATATAGATAAGGCCAGCTGCCCGAGCCTAGGTTGCATAGCAACGTGTCCTTGAAGATGGCTCGAGCTCTGCCAACTTTCGCTTCTAATCCACGTAGCTCACTTGTGGAAATTTAACCTCTGCTTCCTCGGTTTAATAGCCAACAGTACAATGGTTTTTGGGGTGTGCCAATTATTACAGAAAGTTCATTCCAGGTTTTTCCAAATTAACAGCCAACCTGTCACCAAAAAGGATGTACAACGGTTTTTGGGGTTTGCCAATTATTACAGAAAGTTCATTCCAGGGTTTTCCAAATTAACAGCTCCTCTGACTGACTGTTTAAGGGGGAAGAAGAAGTTTCAATGGACAGAGAACGCCACCGAGGCCTTTGAGGAGCTGAAGAGAAGGTTTGCTACTGAGCCCATTCTGCGCTTTGCTGATCCGAACCGCCCTTTCGTAGTGGAAGCAGATGCTTCAGATTTTGCCATCGGGGGGGTCCTGCTACACTTAGACCAAGAAGGGAAGGAGCTGCACCCCTGTGCGTACTTCTCTCAGAAGTTAAAGCCTGCAGAGAAGAACTACACAGTTTGGGAGAAGGAGCTGCTGGCCATCAAGGACTCTTTTGAAAACTGGAGACAATACCTAGAGGGGACCTCTCATCGAATTGAAGTGCGCTCTGACCACAAGAATCTTGAAAGCCTCCAAACCGCCAGAAAGCTGAACCAGAGACAGATAAGATGGTCCCAGTTCTTCACTAGGTTTAACTTCCAGATTA
This sequence comes from Rhineura floridana, assembly GCF_030035675.1. Lineage (NCBI taxonomy): Eukaryota > Metazoa > Chordata > Lepidosauria > Squamata > Rhineuridae > Rhineura > Rhineura floridana. The sequence continues at coordinate 46,592,567 of NC_084484.1, read as the reverse complement.
CTTACCATGCCCAAGCCAAAAACCAGAGAGCGGATGCCTTATCCAGACAGCCACAATACAAAGAAAGTGAATCCGAGGACCAGCCTCAGTACGTAATCCCGCCAGAGAAATTAACGTTGGGAGTATGCCAGCCTTCATGGGAAGAGGAACTCAGAAAGGCACAACAAGAAGATGCAGACATGCTAAAATATCAGCAGGAGACGGGACAAGGTCAAGACTCAGAAGTAACCTTTCACTGGAGAAATGGACTGTTATGGTTCAAAACCGCCAGATATGTGCCAGAAGGGGAATTAAGGCTCAGAATCCTACGCCAGTGTCATGATTCCATCACAGCGGGACACTTTGGGATTTACAAGACCATTCAGAACGTGGCCAAGGACTTCTGGTGGCCTAAAATGCGTCGGGATATTGAGAGTTATGTAAAGTCCTGCTCTGTCTGTCTGCGGACAAAAACACAAACAGGGACACCAGCAGGACTGTTACAACCGTTGCCTGTCCCACACGAACCCTGGAAGGACCTCTCCATGGATTTTATAACTGATCTACCCAAGTCCCAAGGAATGACAGCCATCTTAGTAGTGGTGGATCTACTTGGCACACTTTCTTCCTTGTGCAGGGGCCTTAGAGGCTAAAGAAACGGCCAAGTTATTCATAAAAGAAGTCTACCGGCTGCATGGATTGCCAAACAGCGTAGTCTCAGACCGAGGAACTCAGTTCACAGCCAAATTTTGGAGAGCAATGTGGAAACAGTTGCAGACGGAATTAAAACTCTCCTCCGCCCATCACCCCCAGACAGATGGGCAGACGGAACGCTTGAACGCCGTTTTGGAAAGATATTTACGAAGTTATGTGTCCTATCAACAGACTGACTGGGTATCATATTTGCATTTTGCAGAGTTCGCCTACAACAATTCTCTGCACTCCAGCACTCAACAAACCCCGTTCTTCGCTAATTATGGATTCCATCCTAAAGTCTTTCCAAGCAGCTCAGAAGGAATGCTGGTACCGGCAGCTGAGAACTTCCTTAAGGAATTGCAAGTAGCGCGACAGACACTGAAACAGCAGTTAAACGAAGCCAAAACAGAGTACAAGCGAGTTGCTGACCTGCACAGGAAGGAGGGCCCCCCCTTCAACTGGGAGACCAGGTATGGCTGTCCACCCGCTTCCTCCAGATGCCGGGCAAATGTAGAAAATTACAAGACAAGAGGGTGGGTCCTTTCGAAATAGAAACTCAAATCAATCCCGTGGCGTACCGACTGAAGCTGCCTGACACGTTTAAAATACATCCTGTGTTCCATCGATCCCTCTTAACAAAAGCCACCCCTCCCAGTGAGTTACGGCCGGAGGAACCTCCCGGAGCTCCACTCCTGGTAAATGAGCAGCTTGAGTTTGAAGTTGAGGAGATCTTAGATTCCAGGATCAGACGCCACAAGCTGCAGTACTTGATTCACTGGAAAGTCTATGGGGTGGCTGACAGATCATGGGAAGATGCAGCTGATGTGCATGCTCCAGAATTGGTAAAACTTTTCCATCAACGTTTTCCCCACCGTCCCAAGCCAGACAAGGGGAGGGGGGCACAGCCTGGGAGGGGAGATGGTGTCGGAAGGCAGAGCTGGGGTCCCAATCCCAGGGAGCTGGATCCCGGAGAGTTGGGAGAAGAGTATTCGGATGGATGGCAGAGGGAAGGGGGAGGAACTTCCCCCCTTTGGAGCGAAGACGAAACAGAGGAACTGCCAGTGATAAGGTCGCTTAGCAACGGGGAGCCTGAGCCCTCCCTGGACATTCTCACGCCTCCCCCTCTTACAGGCTCAGAGCAAGAGGGGGAAGAGGGAGGGCTGCTCACAGCCGAAAAGCGGGGAGGCAGTTTACCATCAGCCCCTCCCCTATCCCCCATCCTGGAATCGGAAACTTCAGAAGAGGAGGGGGTGATACTTCCCCCCTCACTGCGCACACGCAGACAGCTGAAAAGACAGGAGAGAAGGGGGGGAAGGCGGGCAGTACCTGAGGGGCAGTTAAGGAGGAGCGAAAGATTGCACGCCCGTTTGGCCCCTTCTTAAAGAACAGGCGGGAAGAAGTCCCTTGCTCTGTCAACTGTCTCCCAGTGCCGCAGGACCTGTATCCCTGTATTGATTCATGAGAAAACGCAGTCTTTGTTTGGACATTACCCTAATAAACATGAATTAACTCCAATCGTTGGTCTGGTTCCTGAGTCACATCCTGGGCCTGACACTGGGGGGAGGGATGGCTGGAGTGGACAGGGAAGGAGGAAGAAGGAAGAGGGGAGGGAAGGAGGAATGTAGAGGAGAGCAGAAGGAGAGGAAAGCCAGGTCTGATCATTTGCATGATTATTGAGAATGGGATTTACTCCTATGTAATCATGGTTACGATAGGTAAAACTGACCATGGGGGAGTAGCAGGGAAACTACTCAGGATTCTTTGGGGGAAGCCATGACTGTGTAAAGTGAAATAAAGGTCAGGTGTGGGTGTGGCCCCCTGATTATCCAAGACAAGCAGCTGGGAGTCTGGCTTTTAGAACACTGACAGTTGGTTCTTACTGAGCATGCCCGACACTATCATAGGGTTCCAGCCAAAATTTCTTAAATTAATTAAAAATCAGCCAGACATTTTTTAAACTTTTAAACTGCAGAAGATGAAGGTCAGAGTATGGGGCAAGGTCAGTAACAGGATAACAGGCCCTCTGTGAACATGGCTGATTTTTAATGAATTTCAACAGATTATGAGAACTCAGAGAAAAAAGTCCAAAAGGCGTCTGGTTCCCCCCCCACAGACTTTGAACTCTTAATTCTTTCTGAATGTTTTGTGTATTGCCATGAAAATTGACAGGGTTGTTAAGCAAGCTTTTCTGAGTCCAGGACTGTAAGTTTTGTAAGGTTTTGTTTTGATATGAGCTTCTGGGAAGCATCAGAATGGCATGGGGGTATTTTCAATTTAACATTGTGGAATGTGAAAAATCCATGCTGGATATAGCCACTTTAGTGGCTGTATAATATATGCTGTACTGATGTTGTCCATACCCATACAGCAGCACTGTACCACTTGCACAATTCTGGAAACAGAATGAGTTTCCAAAACTGCGCTCCCAGAAGTTATTTCAAGTAAAAATAGGTACGTTTCGAAGTGCATAATTGTATGGTGCCACTGTTTTGAATCTAAATCATCCTCCAAATCTGTTGTGAGCACCTTTATCCCCACCTCTACCCAATGAACCCAAAGGCAGTATCTCTTGAAGCTTTTTAGATAAGGGAAACTGCACAAATGCATGGGTGAATCTGTCAATTTCAGGTTCCCTCAGTTTCTCATTTTTCAAGAATCAACTTCAGTTTTCTAAATTTTTTCATAAGAATTGAACAGAATTTTAGGCTGGTAGCATATGTTCTATTCCTGGGCAAGGTCCTTGAATGAGTGGTGGCAGGTCAGCTCCAGACACCAACACTTGGATAAGACCGATTATCTGGATTCATTTCAGTCGGGTTTCAGGCCTGGTTTGGGCATGGAAACAGCCTTGGTCACCCTGTATGATGACCTGTCAGGAGAGAGACAGGGGGAGTGTAACTCTGTTGATTCTCCTTGATCTCTCATGGTCCCATCGACCATGGTATCCTTCTGGGGAGACTGGCTGAGTTGGGAATGGGAGGGACTGCATGGCGCTGGTTCTGAAGGATCTTGGCAGGTCGGTTCCAGAAAGTGGTGCTTGGGGAACATTGCTTGGCACCCTGGACTCTCCAATATGGGGTTCCGCAGGGGTCAGTTCTGTCCCCCATGCTGGTCAACATCTACATGAAACCGTTGGGTGCGGTCATCCAGAGCTTTGGAGTGTGTTGCCATCAGTATGCTGATGACACACAGCTCCATTTCTCCTTTTCATCTTCTTCAGGTGAGGCTATCAAGGTGCTGAACCGGTGCCTGGCTGCGACAATGGACTGGATGAGGGCTAATAAACAGGCTCAATCCAGACAAGACTGAGATGCTGCTAGTGGGTGGTTCTTCTGACCGGATGGTGGATGTCCAACCTGTCCTGGATGGGGTCACACTCCCCCTGAAGGAGCAGGTTCATAGCTTGGGGGTTCTCCTAGAACCATCTCTGTCACTTGAGGCTCAGGTAGCCTCAGTGGCACAGAGTGCCTTCTACCAACTTTGGTTGGTGGCCCAGCTATGCCCCTATCTGGACAGGGATAACATGGCTACAGTTGTCCATGCTCTGGTAACCTCCAAGTTAGATTACTGCAATGTGCTGTATGTGGGGCTGCCTTTGAAGATGGCTCGGAAAATGCACCTTGTGCAAAACTGTAATGTTTTGTGTTTTTATTGTGTATTTTATTATATATGTGTGCGATTTTATTGTAGCCACCCTGAGTGCTCTATTGTAGGGTAGAAGGGCGAGATAGAAATATTTTAAATAAATAAATAAATAAAATAAAAAATGCAGCAGCCAGATTAGTAACAGGGACCAGATGGTTCGAACATATAAAACTGATTCTGGCCCGCTTGCATTGGCTGCCTATATGTTTCCGAGCTCGATTCAAGGTGCTGGTTTTAACCTATAAAGCCTTACATGGCTTAGGGCCACAATACCTGATGGAATACCTGACATGAACCCACCCGTACACTATGCTGAACATCCAAGGCCCTGCTCCAGGTGCCTACTGCAAGGGAAGCTCGGAGTTTGGCAACAAGAGAGAGGACCTTCTCAGTGGTGGCCCCCAAATTATGAAATGATCTCTTTGACGAGGTGCACCTGGCACCAACACTGTTATCTTTTTGGCGCCAGGTCAAGACTTTCCTCTTCTCCCAGGAATTTTAGCATATGTTTTTAATTGTTTTTAATTTTTTAATTGTGTTTTTAAATTGTTGTTTGTGTTTTAAAAGTTGTATATGCTTTTAATTGCTGTAATCCTCCCAGAGAGCTTTGGCTATGGGGTGGTATATAAATGTAATAAATAAATAAATTAGTGTGAATTTCTCCTTATATACATTTTCCTACGTTGTTTTGCCTAATATACAAATTTTTGCAAAGCAATTTTCTCTAATATAATTTTTGTATGTTATTTTCACTAATTTTTATGCACACTTTACCTCAGTATATGCATTTTTGTACTTCACTGGAGATCTGCATTGCAAAATTTGGAAAAGTGTGAATTTCAAAGGATGTCCGTTTCTCATATTATTGTGGATAATGTGAATTAGGTAAAGTTTGCCTTTAAAAGCAAATTGAATCAAATTTCTTCCCTATCCCCACAGATGCACCAAAAGGGTTAATCACCCCACCCAGCACCACTGCTCTGGTTAAAATCAGAACTCCCAGTAGCTGCTTTAACTTAAAAAACAAACAAACCTGGAGATAGATAATGGTTCTCCTGTATTACATTTGTTTTGGTCCTTAGAAGTGGTGAGTCCCACTTAGTACTGCCACAGTGTGAATAAGCTTGATTGCAGACTTAGGTAAAATCCAGCAAATTTCAGACCTTTCTACAATGTCTTGAAACAGCAGTTAAACCTTTCCGATTTGTTCAAGGAATGAATGCCTCTTTTTAACATTACGAGTTATCTTAGATTCCTAATCACTTTGGTCTGTGTGAGGAACTTAAGCAAAATATTCTGTAGTTGGAACTACTAGGGGGCTTAAAACAACCCAACGGTATTTCCTAGCTGTTCTTCAGACACTTGCCACATCTAAACTTACAATACAAGCTAGTAAAAATAAGCACGCCATGCCTCAATTACCTTTCAGTTACCTCTCTCTGTTTTCTCATCTTCTTCAGCTCTGACATGGGATGCCACCTAATGTTCCTTGCTGCTTAATTCACTTCATGGTCGCATTTAACAGACTTCAACAGAATGAAAAGAACCTTTTGTATTTCTCAGCAAACTGCCACTCTGACCACATCACATAAATTAGATCTTTTTCTCCCTTTCCCCAAATTCTATATTTTTCGCTTATTGGAGCCTCTGGAAAGAAGGAAACTAGCCCAATTTTCAGTGATCACTGTGTTTGTTTTTCCCTACTTTGATTTGGAGCTCTCAGCAATATGGATGTCCTCATGCTTCTCTTTAACCACATACATATTACACACATCCTTTAGGTATGAATGCCAACCCAATGTAACATAGAACAAATAGAACTTTAAATTATATATTTGGTTTACTGTTTTCCATTAATTTTCTACTCCCCTTTGTTTCCATTGTTAACCCTGCTTCTTCTGTTTGGTAGTCTTCCTTCTTATTTTATTTGCCCTTTTTCTTCTTCACATATGTATCTATCATCCTTCCCTCATTCTTTCCTTGCTTCACTTTTTGCTGATGTCTCTCTTATTTTTTATGTCCTTCAAAACCTGTGGCTTTCATGAATCCTTTGGCACAAGCACAACCCCTTAGTAACTTACACTATTGTAAATTACTAACAGCACAATCCTAACCATGTTTATTAAGAGGTAAGTGATTGAATTCACTAGGGGTTATCCCCAGGTTTAGGACTGCAGCCTAAGCATGTGTAACTGAAATTAAGTGTATTCTTCTCCTGGTTCCTGTTGCCTCCATTTCCCTATTTCTCTGCAGTCTCCCCTGTGTAGAATCTTACATTGTAACTCCCTTGAAGCAGAGACATTTCTTTTTGTAGTTTGTAAACAGCTATAGCATGCACATTCTTGATGCTATATAAATAAGTTGATGACACCAAATGACAATAAGCATATTTATTTATTTTCATATTATTTGTGCTATTCCTATTTGTCCTACATTCGTGAATTTAAGTCAGAGCCTATAGGTGCCAGTGTGCCTGCAAGGACCTCCTATGACTCTTGTGAAGGGTCTTAGTAAATACCCCCTCAAAAATCCACAATGCACATGAGATGCTTGCTCTTCCTGCTCAGTTCTTGTTTACACTAGCTTGGCCTTTTCTATACCCTCCCCTGCATCAGCCATTTTGTGACTGATACCCCCAGCACTTTCACAAAATTCCAAAGGTGTCCACTGGCCCAAAAAGGTTTGTAGCCCCTGTTTTAAGCTTCCGTAATTTAGAGTATTATCAGTAGCCTCCCACTATTTCTTCTTCAGGCCTAATCCTCAACCTTTCTTCATCCCTTTGTCAAGCAAGAATCTTCTGAGTTCTGTTCCCTAACCAAGTGATGCTTAGACTATATCAGCCTTCAACACATGTGACCCACCAAGCCAAACACAGCCAACTGTGTGGCCAACCAAGGGCTTGATAAACCTGTTTATGCCGCCGGCCAGGGACAGCAGGGAATTGGAAAGTGTCACAATACATGGCTGTGTTTAGCTTGGTGGGTCACAAATTGAATGAGTCTAGAATGAGTGTTCAGCATTTTCATTGATAAAAATAAGAAACCCAGGATTGAGGCAATGTCAGTTTTAATAAATATTCTGGTTAAGCAATTCAGCAATCCTAAAACTGAATTTGTTACTACTATCGCCCAACTCCAAATACACTTATTTTTAGCTAGCTGTACACTGAAGGTGAAGTTTTTATTCTTGGATATCTATATTTATCATGCTTTTTTAAATTGCTTTTTAAAAAATGTATTTTTAAATTTGTATATTTGTTTTTAATGTTTTTAACTGTTGTAAACCACCCAGAGAGCTTTGGCTGTCAAATGCAATAAACATACATACATACATACATACATATATGTGTGTGTGTATATATATATATATAAACAACCCTGCTCTTTCAGTTCCAAGTTCCTTTTATTCACAGAAAGATGCTTCACTCTAGCTATCTAGTGCTTTGTAGCCTCTCCCTAATATCATTTCTTCCTGGGAAACCATCCTTTAACTACTCCTGCCCAATGTCTTTCTGTATGACTCTCCAGCTGAACTCTACCAGAGGGATTTTATAACATTTTAATTAATGATTATGGCCAACTGCCAGTTCTTTTATCAGAATTGTGCTTTATTATTATTACTTTTATCTAAAAACCTTCACATGAGGGTTTTGGTTAATTTCAGACATTCCACATAGATGTATTACTACTTCATACATAACAACTTTTACACTTTCTTTTCTACAGTTAATGAAGTTCTAATTACTGGCCAGGATCCAAAACTATGTTCAAAAACAATAACATGCCGTCTGTTTTCTTTTCCTTAGTGCTGAAAAAGATGCTATACAGAGGTAGAGAATGCTTCAAGAAAGCTGACTGCCCTATTTTCTTATGTCTGTCTGGAGGTGGATAGCACAGCAATTCCTGCTTCCCCATCTGAGTGACATCATTTTCTTTGAAGAATGAGGGCAAGTACAAGTAAAGGATGGGCAGATGGCTCTCTTTCCAGACTATATCACTTTCAAAAGTATTCATTCATAATTCATTCTACATATATGTGTGGTTTGTTTCTTTTAACTGTAATTAAATATTATTTAATTGCATATTTTATCACAAAATACATATTTAAATGTACACAAATATGCATTTTTTCACATTTCATTTTTTGAATAAAAAACATAAAATTCTCTTAAGTGTGAAACCTTAAAGATAATTATGTTTTGGTGCACACTTTAGTCTATGTTTTGGTGCACACTTTAGTCTGAGAGGTGCAGAACAAGTGAGTTTACATCAGAATGTTCCGAAATCTAATTCCTCAAGCATCCATAGCTGACACTCACAGGTTCAAGAAAGCTGGGAACCCTGTTTTCCTAAGTCTATTCCAGAGAGGAAACTAGTGCTCCATGCAAACATTCTGGATTCACAACAGTTTATATAAGCACAATATATTGTTTTCCTTGGCTATGTGATTCAAACATGACAGTTTGTTGCAGACCGTTCTCTTAGTCCTTCTTCAGATTATCTTATCAGCTGTTTAAATACAGTGCCCATTATGATGGTGAGTAGAATCTTCTTGAGAGCCAGTGATCTCTTGCTTTTATAATAGCTCCAATATGCACAAGCAACATCCCAACCTCTTAGGCTTCCCCACTTCATTGCAATGATTGGGCAACTTCTTTGGACATTATGGGAAGTGGTTACAAAGCTATCCCAGGACCTGTGAATTTGCCACGCCTTTGGGTGTTAAAAATTCCAGGCATTTTGATTCTCTTCTGGCAAAATATGGGAGTGAAAATAAATTCCAAGGCTGCCAAATACTTAATTTAATTTTATAATCTCCATTTGGAATGGTCCAACAAACTCACTTAATAATGCTCATTTTTCACATTCTGGCATATCTTCAGTTTCAGAGAAAACTAATGGGCAGTGGAAACAGTCGTGCCCAGATCAGATCTTAAAAAGAATAATATCATTAGGGAACACAATGAAGAAATGCAAAGTTCATAAATACTGCTTAAAGAATTAATGGAGAGTGCCACATTTACTTCATTAGAATAATCAATTCAACTTCTGGAAGATATTTCTGTTTTATGTTATGCGTTCAACATAATTTACATTTCATTTTAATGCTAAATATACACCCAGTGTAACCTGATATAAAAATGAGGGACCGCTCAGCAGCTTCAACAGAAGATGTTCCTTCATTTCAGCTAATAACAGTTGCTCTTAATTTAGTTAAACAAACATTCCTCATTTTGTGTTACATTTGGTATATGTAAAACAATTTGCAGGCCTAATGCCTAGTGACAATATTAAACAGATCCAACTATTAACTCAGCCAAAAATTTCAAGGACTTCAGGAAAAAGTAGGTCAGACCGTTAATAATGACATTGAACTTTTCAACTGGGAATAATTAGGTTTTATATCCAATGTTCAGTGACCTAGTCTGAAATGTAACAGAATAAAAAAGAAGGCTTCAGCTTTATTTGTAATTACTTAGGAGCTGTTTTCACCATCCTTTGTTTTATTGCCTACACCTTAAAGAATTCATAATTGTTAACATACTCTGAGAGAAAACAGCTTGCAGCTGTGTGGGACATTCTGGCTGCTTGGCATGTAATGAAGAATCTGTTGTGGGCACTAACAATATCATTTGGGAGCAAGGATGCTGACATAGCTCCATCTCCCCCAAACCTCTTAAATTCTGAACTCAATCATTGCTACTGTGGCAGTGTTGTTTGTTGCACAGAAAGCTGTAGTTAGGGATGCTTGAGCAATTAGATCTTTGTAAATTCCTGTATGAAATGACCTGATGTGCACCTTTTGGACAGCTAAGGAACTTAGCTGTCACTGGGTTTTGAACTTGTCTGACTGCTACAATGCAGGTCTCACATTATGCATAATATGCACATTGTTGTTGTTGCTGTTGTTGTTGTTTTCTACCCCCCCCCCCAAAAAAACCAACCCTCTAAGTTACTTAAAGCAACAAGATCTGTGGCTTAGTGGTAGAAGACATGCTTTGTATGTAGAGTGTCCCAGGTTCAACCTCTGGTATCCAGGTAGGACTAGAAGAGACTGATGGAGGATCCCCCAAGCATCCTGGCCCCAAGCAATTTGGGCCCTTGAAAATGATGAAGGAAAAATGGATTTCTTTCCCTATATTCACATACAACAGGCATTAAAAGCAGGCCTGTGTGCAGGGAAAGCAAGAAAATGGTCAAGTTCACCTTGCTATAAATTCCTGAGTTCTTTCTGTGCCAAGATTGGCTAATGCATGACCGCAGATCATTAATTTGGTATTGTTTTAAGCAAAATGCCTGCAATCTTTTGAATAATATACTTTTTACAATTTGATCTTGGAAAAGAGGTTTCTGGTCTCATATGCTGCAGAGCAATGGCCTCAGCTAAGGGAAGTCTTCATAATAGAATCAAGGTAGAAAGGAGATAAAAAGTTGAGCTTGATGCTGATTTTTTTCAATAGCATGATGTGTATAATTTTACTTCATAAATGTAATAAGTGTGTTTTCAAGGTGAGAGGCATTCTGAGGTGGGCTACCTTCTTCATCCCTCTGTGTTTGATGGAGAGTGGCTGGCTCAGAATTACCCCTTTTCTTTACTGCGTTCCCTAATCACCTTTTATATTGTGTGGCTTTCAGCTATAATATGGTGATTTAAAATCAATCTTTCTCTATAGCAGTGTAATTATAAGTGGAATTTCATATAGAAGTTCCAATCACTCTAAGGAGAACCAAACTTGGCCTTGCATAATGGTATCACTTAAAAGAACAGGCTGTAATGTCCTAGAGATGTCCCTGGCCAGCTTGGCTGATCAGAAGCCATGATGGAATGGAATGTATGGAACAAATTCATCAGTAACGTATGACAACAGAACAGTGGTAATAGTCAAGGGGACAGATTGACATCAATCTGGGAAGACAATAAGATGGGAGGTATCTGTAAAATTATGAATATACATGAATTCATTTTAATAAAGTTATCTGATTGGTTTGGAAATGATTGTAGAGAGGAGGAACTGTGATGTTGGGTGGGCAGGAACCAGAGCTTGGAAAAGTTACTTTTTTGAACTACGACTCCCATCAGCCCCAGCCAGCATGGCCACTGGATTGGGCTGGTGGGACTTGTAGTTCAAAAAAGTAACTTTTCCAAGCTCTGGAACTCATGAGATTGGTGAATCATTGTCACATGTGGTAACTGTACTCTATAAAAGAGCTTGCACACAGTGCCTCAGTGCAGTCCTCTCCAGATTTTTTGGAGGACTGACCCTGCATATGCTTGTAAGAATAAAGGCCTACATTTTTGCTTTAAGCCTGTGTCACTGATTACTTAAAGGACCCCCAGCAAAGATCCCACAGGAGAAAATAAAAATTCTCCATCAAGACCTCTGTCTGAAACCCTGGAGACAGTAGTGAGCTAGATGGAGCAATGGTCTGGGATAGTATAAGGCAGCTTCCTATGTTCCTATATACAAATGCAATTCATAACACATATGGTGGTATTCAGTGCTAGTCCTCAGAGTAGACTATTGAAGTGAATAGACATACTAACCTAGGTTCATTAACTTCAGTAGGTCTACCCTGAGTAGGACTTAGTTGAATACAACCCATTAATTTAAAATTGGCAATAGCACGTAAGAAGAACATAAGAAGAGGCTACTGGATCAGGCCAGTGCCCCATCTAATCCAGCATCCTGTTCTTACAGTGGCCAGCCAGATGCTTATGGGAACCCCGCAAGCAGGACCTGAGCTCAAGAGTACATTCTCTTCCTGTGATTTCCAGCAACTGAATTCAGAAGCATGCTGCCTCTTACTGTGGAGGCAGAGCATAGCCATCATGGCAAGTAGCCACTGATAGCCTTAACATTCATGCATTTGTCTAATCTAAAGGTCTTTGTCTAAGACCTTCTTATTCCAACAAGCCTTTGGAATTGAAGGCTAAGGATAGGGCGTGAAGGGTGCTGCATTGCTAATGTCTATTATATCATTTTTAAACTAGTCTGAACTCTTTTAGCTATATGTGTGTATGGTTTTAATATTGGAAATAGTTTAATCTTATTTTAATGTAGACTTTGTATGCTTTAAATTATATGTATTTTTTATCTGGAAGCCGCCATGAGTTCCAGTTTTGGAAAAATGGCGGGGTATAAATAAAGATAATAATAATAATAATAATAATAATAATAATAATAATAATAATAATCCTCTATTAAAGCCATGCAAGCTGGTGGCCATCATTACCTCTGTAGGAGTGAATTCCCAAGTTTAACTATTTGTTTTGTGAAGAAGTACTTTCTTTTGCCTGTCCTGATACTTCCAACATTTAGCTTCCTTGGATGTTCATGAGTTCTAGTGTTATGAAAGAGGGGAAAAAACTATTCTCTAGCCACATTCTCTATGCTACACATAATTTCATATGCTTCTGTTATGTCACCTCTTACTCGCCTTTTCTCTAATCTAATTTTAAAAAACCTAAATGTTGTATCCTTTCCTCCTGGGGGAGTCACTCCATTCCCTTGGTCATTTTGATTGCCCCTTTCTGAACCTTTTCCAATTCTACAATCTTTTTTGAGGTGAGGTAACCAGAACTGTACACAGCATTCCTAATGCAGTTGCACCATAGATTAGTCTAACAGCATTATAATATTGGCATCTTTATTTTCAGGTCCTTTCCTAATGATCCCTAGCATGCAATTTGTCTTTTTCACAACTGCCACACACTGGGTTGACATCTTCATTGAGCTATCCATGATGACCCCAAGGTCTCATTCCTGGTCAGTCACTGCCAGTTCAGAACCCATGAGCATATATGTGAAATTAAGATTTTGGATCACAACATGCATCACTTTACATCTGTTTACACTGAATTGCATTTGCCGTTTTACCGCCCATACACTCAGTTTGGAAAAGTCCTTTTGGAGCTCTTCGGAATCCCTTTTTGTTTTAATGACCTTGGATAATTTAGTATCCTCAGCAAACCTGGCCACCTCACTGCTCACAACTCTAGATGGTTATGAATCAGTTAAAAAGCATATGACCTTGGAGGACTCCACTTTCTACATCCCTCCACAGGGAGAACTGTTCATTTATTCATAGGCTCTGCTTCCTGTTTCCTAGCCAGTTCCTGGTCCACAAGAGGACCTCTCCTCTTATTCCATGATTGTTAATCTAACCCAGGAGTCTTTGGTGAGATACCTTGTTGACAGCTTTTTGAAAGTCCAAGTACACTTTGTCAGGTTAGATCAAAAAGGCAAAAAGAAAACACAACAAGCTGTTTTCCTAGGTTAAAAAGTTTAGGCTGTTGTAGGTGGGAAAAAAAAAGACTGCTGAAAGTTCGGTCCTTTAGTTCAGATTAAAAGTGGCGAAATAAAAGTTAGTTTATCGAAGCTAGCATGAAAAACTACAGGGTAATTTGTACTTTTAAAGTGTGTTCTGCCCAGTAATAAAATTAAAAATCAAGTAGAAGGTAGTTAGCTTTTTTTACTATTATTATTAACAGTTTTTTAAAAGGACCCTCTCTCAGGAAGGGAGGCAGGGGCTAATCCTCAGTTGAGTTGCCAGCCATTGTCCATTCCCCACTAAATCAAAACCCATTGTTCTCACTAGTCATTGCCCAGTTCTCACTTCCCACTTAATCAACACCCAGTGTTCACTCTCCAGACCTCATTGGCTGCTACAGCAGCAGACAGCTGGGAGGAACCAGCCAGGCATATACATTTAGAACAACCCAGCTAGAGGAGCCAGCTCCTAGAGAGTCCTGTTTAATTAATAAACAAAATCACCTTTCCCACCCAACAAAAGGATGATCACCAAGATTTCAACTGCAATAGCTGCAAGAAGCACAATATTAGCCCCACTGAATTCAGTGAGACTTGCTTCTCAGTAGACATGTATAGGATCCTGCGGTAAGTATGCATTTTCAGAGAAATTGTTCATTTAAGTGCATATTTAAAACACACTTAAATATGTATTTTGAGGGTTTTTTTTAAAAAAAATTACACACTAGCTTGGAAACAGAATGGAATTAATGGATAACAACATGCAAAAGTGAAACAGGCCAGAAACAGATTTATCCATCCATAGTTGTAGTATAGGAATCAAGTATTAGAGTAAATTTATTTTAACCCAAAGGTGGTATGTGAAATATGTTGTCTTGCATATCACTCCCTAGGGTGTTTTTAAAAGATTTTATTTTTTGAGGGCAGGGGGCTAATTCAAAAGTCACAATCAAATGCAGTTTTGTCCTTTAGGCCACACAAAGCAATACACTCATTTTATTATTATTATTATTATTATTATTTTACTGTTGTCCAATGCACCATTCGAAACTACTCAAACTACTCTAGGCCTCAAAGTTAATTTGCTTCCGTCTCTGCAGGCCTCAAACTTCAATTGTCCTCATATTAAATCTTTTATTTACAAGCACTGTTGGTGCAATAAGTAGTATACCATCAGCTTCAGTCTTGGGTTCACCCTTATGGGGATTTTTAGAGGAGAAGCAGGCTGTTTTATCATGACAACCTATAGTTCTTCATCTGTGTCTTACAATACCCCTTGCACAAGGACATGCAAGGCAGTGGCCGATACAATCATTCATCCCTAAATGGTTGCTGGTACTGCTATTTTGCTGTGTGTGCACCTTCTCTCGCAAGGGCAGTCTGGCTCTAGGCTTGCAACTGCAGGAGGTACACCTAAGGACATAAAGAGTATAGAGGCCAACTGTCAGCTCAGCACGAAATAAATTGAATGGCTGGTGAGGCTGGCTTACACTCATATTACCTGCTTATTGAGTAAATGCATGGAATCAAGCCCCCTTCTGCCTGTAATCAAGTTTGCCTCAACCTTCCCCCCTACATCCTTTGGTTGCAAATTTAGGCAGAGGCAATCATTCTCCCCCTTGTCTTCTCTGACTCCATAGGAAGGGGAAAGCTGCTGCTGCTGTTGCTGCTGACTCAATCAGCTAGCAGCCCCTTGATGCCCTTGGTTATATTTTCTCTTGCCTGCTTCTGCCAACAGTGAGTGCTAGCAGCTCTTGCTTTGCCTGGGAGTCACAGAAGGCAAGAGGGGAATTTCAGCTGTCTCTCTGCATTTAAAAAAAAATATCAGTTTCGTATTATGATTTTGCAGCTCTGAAAAAGAGGCAAAAACAGGAGGTTTATCAAGCCCTCGATGGACCAGCAAACAGAAGTTACATGAGCTTACTCTGGTTATCATTTCCTCTCTGAGGCCATAACCAATTCGTCTTACTGTTCCTCCTAAATGCTCTTTTAAAATGTGGTAATTTTCTTTTTACTTAGAAATCAGTTTGCTTTGTTGTAGTTGTTTTAGGTTTATTTCATGTTTAAGACACTACAAATGAAAAGCAACCTGAGGCTGCTTAGTCCCAAATGGTCAAGACACTCCAAGAGCAAGACTTTAGAACTAGCTTGCTAGCTATCTGTTACCAAGATCATTGTCTCCCTCCGTTTAGAGGTTGCCAGGTGAAGCCTTTAAAATAGAAATTGTTAACCAACTGCCAGTTGTATTAATTACCAAGTACATGTATGCAAAAACTCTGGGTTTGCTTATGGCAGTTTAAAGATAATTTACAAGTCAATTAAAAATACTTTTGCGTTTTACCAGCTAAGGCTGGTATCTGAGCTATGTCTCTCTCTGGATGCAGATAACTTGGCTTTAGCAGTAACTACTCTGGTACCCCTCTGTTAGGATTACTGTAATGTGCTATATACATAGGTCTGTAAATGTACAAGTGACTGGTAGTGAGCAGGCTTGCAAATGGGTGGCAGCAGAGATGGGTAGTAGCCAGGGTGAGGGGCAGGCGCTAATCTGCCTCTCCCAATCTGCACCCTGAGACAAAGAATTCACCATACCTCATGGCGGGAAAATTCAAAGTTCAGTCCCTGGCATCTCTACTTAAAAGGATCAGATAGTAGGTAGTTGGCAAGACCTCTGCCGAAGACCCTAGAGATCTGCTCCTTGTCAGAGTAGACAATACTGGGGAAAGTGGAGGAATAGTCTGAACCAGAGCTTGGAAAAGTTACTTTTTTGACCTACAACTACCATCAGCCCAATCCAGTGGCCATGCTGGCTGGGGCTGATGGGAGTGTAGTTCAACAAAGTAACTTTTCCAAGCTCTGGTCTGAACTGCTGTAAAACAGCCTCCTACATTCCTTATATCCATGAAGGAAGCAGGCAGAGCACAAAAGCCATGGGTGTGCTTTAGGAGTGGCAGAGAAATTTGATTCAGTTTGCATTTCAAGCCAAATCTATAAAATTTGCACTTTCCACAACAACAGGACAACTGCAGCACAGCCAGCCTTCAAAATTTGCACATACCTGAATTATGTGATGTTGTGGTATACCAATCTATACAAAAATGTATATATTAGGGGAAAGTATGCATTCAGAGGGATATACTGCATTATTGAAAATAACATACGAAATGCATTATATTAGGATTAATTGCTTGTACATTAGTCAAGACAGCATACAAAAATGTGTTTATTAGAATAAACTTCCACTAAAATGCTGAAGAATTTTCATGAGGTTTTTTTTTTTTTTTTAAGTAAATTGCTGTGGAAATGTGGAGAACTGAATTTAACAATGGAAAAATGAACAACTGAGAGAACTGGAATTGACTCTTTCAACCTCTAGTGTGCCCGCACAACTTCTTGAGCATGCACACTCACACACACAGAGAGAGAGAGAGAGAGAGAGAGAGAAAGAGAGAGAGAGAGAGTGAGAGTGAGAGTGAGAGTGAGAGTGAGTGAGAGTGAGTGAGTGAGTGAGTGAGTGAGTGAGTGAGAGAGAGAGAGAGAGAGAGAGAGAGTGAGAGTGAGTGAGAGTGAGTGAGAGTGAGTGAGAGTGAGTGAGTGAGAGAGTGAGAGAGAGAGAGAGAGAGAGAGAGAATGCTGGATCACAGGCTTTATTTGATTTCTTATTTCTGTCTTCAACTTTATCACAGCTGTGCATGGGCACCATTGTGAGTGCACACCCCTTCCTTGAATGATTTATCTAAACGTTTTTGTCAGCTATGACACATTTGAACCTCCTAATACTAGTTATTTATTATGTGGGTTTGCATTTAACAAAAGGTTTTCAAAAAACCTTCAAAAGTTGATTTGTCCAGGTCCAGTGAGGTTCATTTAAAAAAAAAAAACTTTTTGCGTATAAGCTACTCTTATCAGATGTGGGTGAAATGAACAATATGCAGGTCCAGACAAACCACCCCCACATGCTTGCTGAGGAGGAAGTAGACTGCCACTGGCATGAAGTGAACTTTATTTGCCCTTGAATAAAAAAAGGGAAAGCACACAATAAAAAGCAATGTGGATTTTTATCATCTAACTGTATACTGAAATTGGTCAACCATCCACCAACAGTAGGACAAAAGATTAAAAATATAGAGTAATGCTTTCATAAAATGATTAATTGGGTTGACCCTTGATGCTTCATAGGTGCTGTGAAGGAACACAATATAGTATTATCAATGCTGAATGAAAATCCAGTCAGGAGTGTGAACAAAATAACAAGTGTTTGAATTTTTTTTGGTCACAGTTGTGCACATTTGTGGAATCCTGCAATGAAAAAGAAATAGCTACCCCCCACCAATATCACCTGTCACAAAACATTTGTGTCAGTGTTAATGGATGCCACATCGTTAACACTGCAGAGTTATGGTGTGTATTATTCCAAGGATCACATGATGCAAAACAGCTCAGAGCATGAACTCACCCTGGGAGTTTGCAGTTGCTTCTGGCTGAACATTCTAAATTAATCATTAAGATTTTCCACATTTCAAAGTAAAGGAGATAGACTGCAGAAAGAAATTGTACATGTTAACCACTCTTGAGGCCCTTCCCACCCTGTCCTTTATTGGCCCTGCCATTTGAATCAGTGATTCTAGAGATGGAAAGCACCTTAGAGGTCATCTAATCAACCCCCCTGCTCAATGAAAGAGGTGCAATGAAGAATGCAACTACAGCATCCCTGACAGATGACTGTCCACCTTCTGGTTAAATAGCTCCAAGTGGAGAAATGACTACAACCTCCTGAAAGCAGTCTGTTCTATAGTCAAACAGCACTTACTGTTAGGAAATTTCACCTAAAATGCAGGTGAAACCTGCTTTCTTGCCATTTCAATCCATTGGTTCTACTCCTGCCAACAGAAAACAGAAAATCCATTGGTTCTACTCCTGCCAACAGAAAAATCTTTGGCATGATAGCTCTTCAGAAATTTGAAGACAGTTATCATGCCCCCTTTGAATCTTCTCTTCCCCAGGCTCAAAGGACACAACTCTGATCTAGCAATTGCTCCAGATACCAAGGTGCTTGCACAGTTGAAGACCATGTTCCTCGCCAGCTCTCCTCACTCCTTCCTTCTATGTAGTTCTTCTAAAGATCAAGATTACCTTGTGATCTGATCCTGCTGCTCTACTCTGCTCTGCTGTGCTCTCTCAGAGTGGCCCAAATCAGTGCTGGCCCAAGCCATTTTGCTGCCTGAAGCAGAGCCCAAATGACACCCTCTGCTGCCGCCAGGGCCATCACTTTAATGAGTCTTGCTTCAGCAGAACAACATTTTCAGCCCAAGGGACACATTCACTCCTGGGCAAGCTTCCTGGGGCCACGTGCCGGTGTTGAGTGGAGCCAGAGTGAACAGAATAACGCATGTAAATTTCACCTTCGTGCAGTAGATGAATTTCTGCTTACACTCAGACACACACCTCTATTCTCCATCCAGGCAAGCAAAAAGCATCATGAGACTTCAAGGATATATTACAGCCAGGCAAAAACAGTAGGGGTGTGAAGCTGGGCCAGTGAGGGGTGTGGCCTGGGGAGAATTCCAAGGGCCAGAGAGAGAGGCCCGGGCAGCTGCATTTGTCCCCTTGGCCTGAGGTTCCCTACAGCACTTCATGCCTTCATCTATGCCTTTATCTATTTCCCCCCCTCCCAAATGGTGGTGCCTGAAGCAGGTCACTCCACCTTGCCGTATGGCAAGGCCAGACCTGCTGCCAGCACACTGACTTCACTAGAAATGTGTGGCAGTCCAGCCACTACCACAAAAGAAAGAAAAACTGAAGGACTGGTATCGTGTCTTGGAGCTGAGATGTACACTACTAATAAAAAATGTTACATCTGAAATATCTATTTGGTTAGTTAGTTTTTCATGTTTGTTAGGTAATCAGCAATAACCCCAGCCAAATGTCAAAATATCCAAGACACAGGATGACTACAACTGGCTAAAGTCCATATATTTTAAGAGGTTTCCTTCAATAATATTTATTAGAGTCTGTGACTAGGTAATTGGCTTTAGGAACCATCATGGGCTTGTACCAAAGTCTCAGCCACTACCCCCCTTCTTGTCACCTCCCTATCTTATGAAGGTCAGTCAAAAAACTCGCAAACAATTGTCCCAATATAGCACCTGAGCTTGGAATCCAGTGGCCATGCTGGCTGGGCTGATGGGAGGAGTTGTTCAAAAAAGTAACTTTTCCAAGCTCTGTATAGCACCTGCTTGTGGATTCACATAACTGCCTTCATAACTTGATGTCCCCATTCACTTTTATGGAAGGGACAGCTCTGCTCACACATATCTTGCCCCCTCCACTGAAGTGACTGGGGAAGCCAGCTTGCATAGAAGATTCACCATGCACTGGTGTGGCAGGGTCTGCATTAGGGAATTGAAGGTGTGTGTCAAATTAGAATGCATGTTAAGGTATTTATAGTAGAAAATATGGAGTAAGAAAATGGGTTCTTTTTCCATTATTCTTTTTTGGCCTTGGTTAAATGGAGATTTTCAAAAGGCAGGTTCAGATCAGGAAGTCCTTAAAAGCCTGTTGGATCAGAATGGGAGTGCAGTTACTAACATTGCTCAGTTTCAGATTTCACTTCAGGCTGCCTTTCTAAAAGTAATAATAATAGTCTAGACCATCTTTTTCGTCTGTGATAAAAATCTAAACCTCTGATTCTTACAACAGTTCCATGTCTAATTCAAGACCATCTTATAATGGTGCAAATGTTGTGACAAAAATCTAAGAATTAATGTGTAACTGTCATTTCTCCCCCCACCCCCAAAAAAGAAAAAGTGTAATTATTAACATTGCTGCATTTCAAATTTCACTTCAGGTTGTCTTTCAAATAGATCTTTTTTATCTGTGATAAAAATCTAAACCTCTGTTAGTTACAACTGCTCCTTCTCTAATTAAAGATCATATTTACATAAGGCCTTTATTGTGCTGTTTTTGGCACCTGCTAGAAACTTTTTTGTTTGCTTGCTTGTTTGTTTAGGCAAGCCTACCCAGACATGTAATCTTGTACATTTTTTATGCATATCTGCTTAAAATCTGTTCATTTTATCTATATTCTGATAATTTAATTGTCTACTGTTGTCAAAGCCAATTCTTAATTGCTATTTTAAAGAACATTTTATGTCATTTTATGTAAATCACTCAGACTTTTTTGATTAAGCAGTATATAAGTCTTGCTAAACAAAAAAATTCAAATAATTATTGCACTGGCGTTGCAACAAAAATCCTAGGAATGGATGTGTAACTGTTCCAAAAAGGAAGGAAGAAAACCCACATTCATAACCTACGGTAAAAGATTCACTTATGGAAGAAAAGATAATGACAAAAATGCAGATGCTTGGTGCTTAGAAGATTAAGGAGAAATGTAACAATCCTGGACCTTTAAACACATAATAGCCATGTCTACTAAAAACTCAATCATATCAGATTGCAGTGTCTGTTGACTAGATGAGAATTTTCTACTCTGCTGAACCAGAGCTTTACACTTTCATTAGCTCACATTCTCTGCCATGACACTAGTGCCCTCTCATCAGATCGAAAGCTGAGCTGAGTGGTGCCGACAGGAAGAGGCAGATAAAAGGAAAACTGATGAAAGTGCTAAATGTTTGCCTTATGGATAAACACGGCATGCGGCTCTGCTGACCACCAATTTCTCTTCTCCTCCGACAAAGGGGATGGGATGGGATGGGATGGTGCTTTGTGTCCCAATGTACACAGAGCTTAAGGTGTAACCAGATTTTATTTCCCCAAAATGTTCTTCTTGAGGAAGTGACAGGTCTGCGTTCTAACTGAAATGCAGTCTGTAGCTTCCTTTGGAACCATTATAAAAACTTTGTAAAAGGAGAGTGAAAATCCCAAACCCCAGATGTATCCTTCTTTCCTCACAATAGCTACATAGGATTTAATCTAAACTGGACTCATTAAAATTGGAACAGGAATCATCTGTTTTTCTTGTTGTTATCAGTCAGGCTTTTTTATATGTGCTTATATTATGGGAGTGTATTGACGTTTGTGGCTGTGAATTTACCAATACGTTCGTTGCCTTGGTGCGATATATGGAATGCAGAGCGAAGATTTGTGGCAGGGGGGAGAGTGATGGAAGGATGTGTCAATTGTGATTGTCTCAGCTTCTTGTTTTTCCAATCTTAAATTCAGTTCTCCACATTTCTGCAGCAGTTTGTGAACTTAAAAAGTCATGAAAATTCTTCAGCATTTTAATGTGAATTTCTCCTAATAAACACATTTTTGTATGCAGTTTTGACCAATGTATACATATTTGCAAGCAATTTCTCTGCATATCATATAATTTTTGTATGTTATTTTCACCACTAGTGTATTAATTTTTATGCACACTTTCCCCTCATATATGCATATTTGTAAGCATAGTTTGTTTAAAAAACTGCATTGCAAAATTTGGAGAAGTGCTATGTTTCAGTTTTTCATGTTGTTTTGGGAAGTGCAAATTTGATAGATTCATTTTTAACTGTGAATGAAATTGAATTTCTTTGCTAGCAGAGCCTCTCACACCCTGGGGATGCAATCACTGAAGCAGTCCAGCAATATTTAGAGGGCACAGGGGTTGCTGTGCGAAAAGGGAGCTCAAAAAGCTAGTATGAAACACCATCCATGTGCAGGTCTCTGGATTATGGCCTGTGTCAACACATAGCCTCGGACCATAAGTCATTTACTGGTGATGATTTAATTATTTTAATATCTGGATACATACTGTTGCTCTCTCTTGACTCTTTCTTCAATCATGTTTGCTTAATGTGAAAGACAATACTCCTGTAAAAACATGTTAAATATAATATGAATGTTCCACTACATCAATATATAGCTGTATTCTTTATTCAAACACCAGCTGAAGTATTATTTAAAATCTGATGAGTCATAAAAGCTGCAAAAATCAACCATTAATATCCTGTCATGTTTATGCAGATGCACATGACAGCTGCACAGGAAATGATTTTAATCTATTGTCACTGTTCTTCTTAAAAATCTTTATTAGATCAATTAAAAGTCTCTGATATATTCATTCCATGAATGAGCAAAGAATAACTGGAATGCTTTTGAGCTTCTCAGGAGTCAAATTCTTCCTGTGGTCAACTGATTTTTGAAATAAATCAGATTTACAAGATTTATGGACTGGGGTTGGCTTGCTCAGATTGAGCCCTGTTTTGTTTTAGATGATTCCAACGAATAGCCATATCTGCTCTTCCTCAAAGGTTGAACTTTTTACCTTTTAATCATTCAGATGTCCGCCTGGATTACAGTACATCAGAACAGTGCTGCTTCAGTTTTCAAGCTGAAATGTGAAGGGGGACAAGCTCGATTATCCACTGCTCTTTGTATTTCTGACCTGCAGGATGTGTTTGCTTGCCTCTTTGCTTTGTTAGTCTTTGGTGTGATGATTTGTGACACAAACAGAAATGGCTGAAAAAATGAATCACAAAATAGACTATGCTTTGAGACAAATCAGGAAGATTAGGAGGGGGGAGATGTTAAACAGATTTACAAGCTTTGGAAAAGCATGTACTTCCATTTTTCCTTGGGTTTCAATCTTATGCCACTTTTTCCCCCTTCCCAGAGTTCACCCTAAATCTGTGACCCATCAAATTACATATTTTGCAGGAGCGCAGCCATCTTGAGAATATCACAGCCCAGAGGTGTCAATAAAAGTGAATGCAAGTCTCTGCATTTACACTTGTCTCTTTTCCTGTAGAAAAATTCTGAAAGTACACCGGCTTCAAAAGTATTGTTAGTCTCCCATCCAGATGTAGTTCAAAGAAGCAACCACACAACTAGCCTCTATGCTTTATTGGCCCATCCATACCTCATTTTAATTAGATCTAACTCTTTTGCGTGTCCATTAATTCACAGGCATCCATATGATGTTCCCTACCCTTTCGGACTTTCTCCTATTAAAATCCACACTTCCCCTACCCTGCTATAAACTGATTATTATTTCTGTCCTGATTATTAACCGCTCTAACCTCAGCAATGAGGAGGTCTTTCCCCACTTTTTTTGGTATTATGGGTAGATGACGTTAGATCTCACCCTCTGTCCACGCCTCCTTCTTTCTTCCTAACAGTTCATTCCTGTTTCCGGTAGTGAACCAGGGTACTTCCTCTTTCTGGTTGCTGTAGCTGTATGGCATTATTCCCCCTCAGTACTCTTTTGCAATCAAGAGTAAAATCAAATGTTTAATGAATAATATTGCCACTTAAAAGCTATTTTGCGACATTATGAAAACAATTCATTGAAAACACAGAGTTTAAAGGACGAGGTTTTTAACTGAGCTTCCTTGGGTGATGGGGAAAAGTGGGGGGAGAGAGAGGAGCAAGCTCTAGTACTATGATGTGGCATTGATCTTGCAGCCTATCCAGCAGCAGGCAAAGCCTCGCTTTTCCTGCCCAACAGCTGATGGAGATGGAAGGGGGAGCCCCTGCAGATCCAGCAAGCTACCTCTCTCTGCTCACCTCTCACAGGAGCATTCCATGGGGTGCAGCTGATAAAGCAGCAGGCAAAGCCTCTCTGAACTGCCAAATAGCTGTTGGAAGATGGGAAGTCTTATAGTAAACATATCAAAGAGGAAAAACCAGGGAACAAAAGGTAGGGGAGATCAGCTTATCTCCCTCCAGGCAGCCAGATCTCTCTCTCTCTCTCTCTCTCTGTTTGTGTGTATGTGTGTGTGTGCACGCGAATGTGAGTGCATGCACTGTTAGTTTCGTTCTTTTCCTCTGAGCCTGAAACTGACTAACCTAGGTCCTCCCTTTGCTAACTTGAAACTGAATGACAGACTATCTCTTGCTTTCTCCCATGGCTGGTAGTAGAGGATCTAATACAATTTAGGAGGAGAAGGCTCCCATCCTTAGCATGCACTATATTATATGTAATAGCCCAGATGTTTATTTTGCTTGCACTTGGGGGGGGTTCATTAACTTTGCCCATTTGCACACCCACAAACCTACTCATGAGTGGTAATTTGATATATATATGTTTCTGTGCTCTTCCTAGAAAGCAGGTGAAAAGCAAATGACCGTCATGGACCAATCACCGAAAATGGGTGGACTTAAGGGTGTGGCCAATGCTAAAGTGATTTAGACCCCCAAAAAGCCATACTTATGGATGTTTGAAAATCAGGTTTTCACAATGTAAATCAGACCACAAGCAGGATACATATGGATCTCGAGGCCACCAACTGAATATGGGAAACATGGATCTTGCGGTTAGGTATGTATGGGCCCTGTTGCCGTTTATGTACAATGTGACTTTGTTGTATGTGAATCTTGGCTAAAAGAGTGCCCATATGCCAAACGCTGCTTCTTAATACAATTTTCAGTTACACATCCTTACGTGTAGTACTTTGGTATTTCCCAGGCTTCTGTGCTGCCACTTGAAATAATACAGACTGAAGTATGAATTTTGACACCATAAACCAAAAATCATTTGACTTAAGCATTTGCTTGCAAATCATTGTACAATTTATAGCAATGTATCTGTTTGCTATTTCATAATGGTAGCTTTCAAAAACAAAATTGCTAATGTACAGCTGCTTTTAAAAAATTATTAATGTTCTTAAAAAATCCACTTTGTTTCAAAGAAGCAAACTTTTATGATAAAGAATGGATAGTCTGCCAAGTCTACATGTGTAGAAAAAAGTAAAACATCATTAAAAAAAGAAGAAAAGGACATTACCTTTAATCCCAAATTTAAATTGTTGCTGGAATGCTATGACTTAGCCTTGGGACATCTGTGATTTCTAAAGAAACAAATTCAGCATTTAATTAACTCTGAAATCCTCCTCTAAATGGCACTTACATGTCTGTGTAAAGTTCAAATAGGCAGATTGAAATGAAGGAAGAAAAAAGAGGTTGGAGGTGCTTCTGTCCTGGAGGAAGAATTCTGTCCTATGGGGAGGCAGACAGAGCTTTGCCACATAGTTACATGTGCTAAATTAAGAAGTGGAGAAGTTCATCCAAAGTGCACAAATTATCATTTTCAATAGGGCCTAAAAATGACTCTAAGACATGAATGAGCCTGTCAGTTTTTCTCTGCCTCTTCAGCAAATGATGGATTCACTCTGTGCCCATGCTCTAACCTGGGAAATCTGCCTAGCTTTGGTTATTCTTCATTCTCAGTCATGCTGAAATGGAGGCTATAGTTAAACAAATCTGCTTTTATGGAGCAAAGCACTGTGAAATGGAGCTGATTACTCCCTGACATGTTGAATTAGGCTGTGGTGTAAAGTAATGTTGATGATGACTCTGTTGTTTTAGTGGGTTGCTCCTTGTCTGATCCTCATATCTCAAGTCACGCACATACACCTATTTCTCCCTCTTTCTGTTCTAGGAAACCACAGGGTAACTAATTTACTATGTATGACTGATGCCGTACCATATCATTGAAAGAGCAAACTGAGAAAAAGAGGTGGAGAGATGTTGCAAGATGACAATGAGATACTATTTTTATTGTTGTTGCTGTTGTTAATTATTGATTTCTACCCTGTCTTTTAGGGCAAGCCTTCACAAGGCAGCTTAAAATAAAAATGTTAAAAGCAATATAACAATGGAATAAATAATAATGTGTAATAAAAAACACACATGGCATGAGCCAAAAAATAAGTATTGGAGGCCAGCAATAAAATTAATAAAAAGCTTGGTGGAATATTTTAAAGAACAAGTATTTTCTTTTAAAACAGCAGTTGACTTTTAGGGTAAGTATGTAATGATTGGAAAAAAGAAGAGGGAAGGTGCAGCTGGAAAAAAAGAGTACTAGAACAGGACATTATTCACAGTGCACTGTGCATGTTGATCTTACACAAACTAGTCATGAATACTGCTATGTGTGTGGGTGCACTTGCACAGGGTTACAGCAACACTATCCTTGAACCCAGCACCATCTTGCAAACATTAGCCCAAAGAGGACCAGAACAGCAAGAGCATCTTTCTGGATCTTTGTGTACTTAAGTGTTAGAATTTTGATTTTTTTTTAAAAAAAGGAATCTATCTTAGGCTCTATTACAGTGTCTCTGGCCCGTAAACAACCACACAGGAAAAGAGGACTGATGGATTCTTAACTGCCCATGTCCTAAATTAAAATGTATACTTATCAGGACTGAATGAGCAAATTTTGACTGTACTAGGAGGCATCATTTATATATTAGTTTTGCAGAGTAGGGACATATACATTTTGCTCTTTCTTGATAGGGGAGCATGCTGGGATGAGGGCAGGCATCCATGCATTGCAAAAAAAGAAAGAAAAGACAGATTGGCATTTTAAAAATCTATTTGCTAATTTATATGCAGAGATGCAACTTTAGAAATAACTCATAATTTCAATATAAATGCTAAAGACTGTGACCAGGTGACCCATGGAGTTTCTCAGTCTGCTATCCAGGTGTTAACTGTTGACAGGCAACTTCAAGGCCCCTGATCACTCCTTTTATGGTCCTTTCTTTTCAAACCAGACTTCAACTAGACAACACTTCAAACAGAGGACTGCTTCAAAAAGAGGACTGTCCTCTGATCACAGCCTGTCGTGCTATTAGGCGGAGTGAGATGACTGTCTCAGGCATTAGATGCTGTGGGAGATGGGAAGTTGTTGGACTCAAGTGCAG
The DNA here is from genome assembly GCF_030035675.1 of Rhineura floridana. Lineage (NCBI taxonomy): Eukaryota > Metazoa > Chordata > Lepidosauria > Squamata > Rhineuridae > Rhineura > Rhineura floridana. The sequence goes on along the minus strand of NC_084484.1, from coordinate 46,565,327 downwards.
TGTAGGATACTGTCCCATCTCCAGTCTTGAAGTAAAATTCAAGTGCCAGTCTTGTGGGCTTTTGTAGGTAGAATGGGAGGAGGTGCCATCTTTCCTTTGCCTCAGACATCAAAATGTCTTGGACCAGTCCTGTCTCTGATGCCTTTCAAATAGAGAACTGTCTTCTGTAACGTATAATAATAATAATAATAATAATAATAATAAAATTTTATTTAATTAGTCGCCCATCTGTCCGCCTAAGCGGACACTCTGGGCTACGTACACAATAAAAATACAATGTAAAAACATATACATACAGCAATTTACAATTTACGTAGGATGCATGTCCACCATACTGGGATGCCAGGTCATTTGCCCTAACCACATGGGTCCTCTTTTGAAAAGGTTGATTGTACATCATGGCATGGAGTCCTGCAGAAGTGTCTTCTACTCTGCAATGATAACACAGGAATTAGGGCCACATCTGTACTATACATTTCAAGCTTCCCCCAAAGAATGCCTGGGACTATAGTTTGTTAAGGATGCTGAGACCCTTTTTCTCTTCACATAGCTACAATTCCCAACATTCCCTGGGAAGAGAAATTGATTGTAAAACCACGTTGAGAATTGTAACTCTTTCAGTGGAACAGGGGGCTCCTAACAAGTCTCAGCACCTGTGACAAACTACAGTTCTTGGGATTCTTTGAGGGAAGCCATGACTGTTTAAAGTGGTGTGACACTGTTTTAAATGTATCATGCAGATGGGGCCTAAATCACAGGGTACAGTGACACAGAATTTTAGCTATAATCAGGGTTTAGGCAAATCCTAGCTACCACCATGGGAGGGGAGGAAATCACAATATTTCTCCCCAAACAGACTTCTAAAAGAGATGTCCTTATGGTGAGACAGAACCATGCAGTGACCCAAAGGAAGATCGTGGAGGGAAAACTGGATAACAATTAAGAATAGGCAGGAAAGCATGGAGGGGAAGAATAGGATGTGAGGAGACATATTCCATCTTCCTCAGTGCCTGAGCCCATTCCAATTTACCTATACCCTGTTGAGTGGCATCTCAGACCAATCCCCCTCCCTCCCTCAGTCAGCTTTTACCTCAGCTTTCTCACAGCCCCTCATTTTCACTTGGTTCTCTTTTGTAACTGCTTATCTCATATCCAATCACCCACATTATTCAGTTTCATAAGCTTGTTCTGTAAGCTCGCTGTTCTCTCATGTGGCATCTGCTTGCTGTGGTTTATGCCTGCCAACAGAGCTTCTCTACTAATAGACACACCTGATATCCTCTCCTAATTTGTTTTCCAGCTAACAGTGCTGGTATGTCAGGCATGATCCTACTAATTGTCAAATAACTCTGGCGGCACTAGGCCCACTGACCTCAGTGGACTAAACCGAGATGGGTCAAAGTATGTTCTTATGAAGGAAAAGAATAAGCTTCCTTGACGTTCAAAATACAGCTGTTTTTTTCTCAGAGGAATGTTTTTGCTCCTCCCTCTCCCAACACAAAACTCTTTGCATTAAGATTTGAATTCTTATTCCTGCATACTTGAGCACAACCATAAAAATTAATCTCCACCTTGATTGAATCTGACGACTTGCCAGCATGTTGTTTCTTAAGCACAGTAAGGATTTTAGCTTGGGTGGCATCCAAAGTTTGGAAAAAGCACATATGAAAAATCAGCATAATCAGCCAATTGTTTGTGCTCAGAAGCATCAGATGTTCACCCTAAACTATACACCACTATCAATATTATGTTTGTTGTTTTCCCACAAATCTTTGCAAGTTGCCATGTGAAATTTTCCATGTGCAATGATCACATTTGCTGCCATTCTATGCAAAAGGGAAATTCTGAATGAGTTCTGAATGTGGCTGTTTTATCTTGACGATCAGATCTGCTGGTCAATAGTAAACATGGTACAAAGATATAATGCATCTAGAAATAAGACATGTTACCTGAATTCCTTGACAGACAGCTAATGTAGCAATATTTTCCTATAGAATAAAAATGTAAGCCTTCACATTGTCACACTGTCATTGAATCCTGCAGCATGATGGTGGGGGTGGGGTAGAGCTTGGAAAAGTTACTTTTTTGAACTATAACTCCCACCAGCCGAATCCAGTGGCCATGCTGGATGGGGCTTGTAGTTTAAAAAAGTAACTTTTCCAAGGTCTGGGGTGGGGCATAGCAGCAAAGACCACAGGGAGATTAGATGGGCTATCAGGCAGCAGCAGAAGCTGTGCAGGCTGTGGTGGCAGCACAGCCACACAGGCTATGGGGGGGAAGGCCACACAGGCCACGGCTGCGGAGCGGGAGGCAGACAACATGGAGGCAGAGTCCGTGAAGGCTGTGGTGGGTGAGAGGGCTGCAGCCTAGATCTAGACCTGGGTCTTGGCCTAAGCTTGGACCTTGGTGGGTGGATAGGAGGCTGGCCTTGGTGACCTTGCTGGGGTGGGGGGAGCTTTGGCAACCTGTGGGGGGCCAAGGGAACTTTGGTGTACCCATAGGGGTGGAGGGAGCTTTGGCCCCCAGTGTGGGGGTGGGAGAAGGGGAGTGCATAATTCTATATACTTTTATCATGTCACTTATATCAATGTAAGATGTACATTACTATGTGTCCTCCTTAACAGTGCACAAAAATGCTGAAGTATTATTATGTGCCCCTATATGGGAAATCGTTTTGCCAAAGGGCTCCTCTGAATTAATATTTCCAAAAATATTTTCAAAAACATTCAGAGAATTTGTGTAAGAACACATGTAAAAAGATTTAGAGAAATGTAATGTTACACAAAGTACATCATAAATTTAATAAATAAATAAATAAATAATATGCATGCAGCTTTAAGAAATCCAGTGGAAATGCTATCCAAACATTATCTAGTAATATCAATGAAATGTATTTAGAAATATGGACACAATATCATAATTGCATGTAATGATTTTTGTGGCAATATTTCTATATTTCTATAGCTGACTTTGTATTTTACTTCTATCAGTAATAATTTAGAAAACCAAAAGGTTGTCTAATAAAACCATGCATGTCTTCAACTGAAGTGCTGTATTTTCTAGAATATTATTCCTTCCTTCTAACAGAATTTAACATAAGATGACATAAAAGTACAAGTGGTAGATAATAAAGAACTAATCCTTAAAATGAAGCAGCCAGAGTTTCCCTTTCTAGCAGCAAATGCGATGACTGCACATGAAAAAACTCATATGGCAACTTGCAAAGATTTGTGGAAAAATGACACACACATCCTGATGTTGCTCAGAGTTTTCACACCTGGAGTGTGATCCAAATTCATCCGAGACTCTCGGGATGCAAACGTGTACAAACGTCCTTAGGAGTGAGGCCCATTGAACACAGTGGGAATTACTCCTTCGTTAACATGCAAAATATTTGTCTAACGGGAACATTTCACAAAAGCAGAATCAGGCCCCAAATGCCACTGCAAAAGGCATTTCACAGAGTCATTTCCATGTTACTTCAGCATCAGCAGACTATAGAGACTTCAGGGGAAATACAAGCAGAGATTTATTTATTTTTTTAAAAAGCCCACATTCACCCTCCCTCCCTGGAAATGTGTTTTAAAACCATGTCCTGATACATAATATATATTTCTATCATGCTTCTCCCATATGGACTTTCATGCTTTGCATTTCAAGAGTAATTATTTGTGTGGATCATTTTAATTTTTAATACTGTGTCCTGTATCTTTCCACTCTATTAGCGGCAAGCAGCCAATGCAATGTGATGCACAGCAACCTTTTTACCTCCCATGTATTTTCTCAGTGTGTTTGACCAAAAGCATGCCCTTTGCGGCAACACATTTGCTCTGTTCGTTATTGTTACTGTAACAGGTTCCAGACCTCTGTCATTATTTTTTTAATAATCTTCATCATTGTCAGTTTAACATTTTCATCAATTATGCATATGTTTGCATTCTTTTGCTCCAGGCTATCTTTCTCCACATCTTTTATTTTACTCTCTTCTTTTGACCTTTTTCAGAATGTTTTACTTAAACCTCGGCTTTCTACTTTGGAAGCCTGGATACATCCTTTTCCAATTGTTATCCTGTGTAACTGGGATTCATTGCTGCTATGGCCCAAGAGAGTTACAAAATGACCTTTCAAATAGGGATAGGTGAGAAATTCAATCTAGTTCACATTTTAAGGCCAACCTCCCAAATTTGCACTTACTGAAACAATATCCGAACAAAATTCTCTGAATTTTGCAATGCAGTTCTCCAGCCAAGTAGTCCAAGTAACGTACAAAAATGCATATCCTTGGGTAAGATATGCATAGAAAATCATATATTAGTGAAAATAACATGCAACAGGTGGAGGCAAATATTGAGAAAAAATTGCTTTGCAAAATATGTATATTAGGCAAAATTATGTACAAAAATGTGTATATTGGGAGAAATTGATACTAAAATGCTGATAAATTTTCAGGAGGACCTTTTTTTTTTTTAAGACTAGAAGAGAAACCAAAATTGACAGCTTTGCCCATTCCTGCTGTCAAAGGAAGTTTATTTTTACACATTCGTCCTGGCTTTTAGGAAACATTCCAAATGCAAATGTTTAGGAAACCTATGGGCTGAACTTTGTTGAGGAGTTAATATATTGTTGCTGTTTTGTGCTTAGTACTAATTGATTATTTTATTTTTGTTTATTCAATTTTTAATATGAACTGCCTTGAAATTGTGGAGAAGTGGGATAAATATCATAGATTACTACCAGGTTTTGGCAGTTTAAATGTATCAAAAGAAAATTTTAAATGCATACTTTGAGAGAACCTACACTTAAAGTACATACTTAAACATAATTATTTTTTCTTTTTTTGCGTGGATTAAAAATAAATAAAATGCAGATTTAAAAATAAATTGCAGATTTAAAAATAAATTGCAGATTTAAAAATAAATAAATTGCAGATGTGGAATCAGGGTGCAATGGACTTGTGGATGAATACTTGAAAAAATGACACAAACCAGAAACAGACTGATTCACCTATCCCTAACGAATATTGGCTATTGAAGCTCAAACCGTGAACATGAATTAGTTTAGCATGCTTAACTCTTTATATTTTATTTATTTATTTATTTGAAAGCATTTCTAAACCACTTAATATTTAAAAGTCTTGACGGAGTATACAAAAATACAACCTAAAAAACATTATCAAAAAACAAGATAAAAGAAGAACATCTGAGTCCAATATGGGTTGGAGAAAGGCTGGGCAAAAAGATATGTGTTTACAAGATATCTGATATGAATAAATAATTATTAAAGAAGTATAAAAGAGCTTCCTCTTCCAGTTAAGCTTTGCTTGGGCGACAAGGTCTTCCCAAGCACTGGCCCTGACTTGCTCTTTGGTCCTGGCTCACTTCTTGATCCTCATTCCTAGTTTGCCATTCAGTCTTGACTATACTGTGTTTTCCATGCCTTCTGGCTCATCACAGAGTGCTGCTCACTGCTAAAGATGAGGGAGAAATTTGATTCAGTTCACATTTTATTTGTTTGGATGTTCATTTATAAAAAAATATTTATATACTGAATTTGTACAAAAAAAACCCCCACCATACATATATACAATAAAAACCATGTTAAAAAAATTAAAATCAGAGGTCATTAACCAACAATTACAGAAAGACATTTAAAGGTGAATCTACCTAATTCACACTTTCTGAAACAATACAAGAACCAAAACACAGCCATCCTTTGAAATTTCATTTCTCTGGATTTTGCAATACAGTTCTCCAGTCAAGTAAGGTGTACAAAAATATATATACTTCAATAAAGTGTCCATATAAATGCATATATTATAGAAAATAATATACAAGCATGCATTATACTAGGCAAAATGCATACAAAAGTGTATATTAGGAAAAATTAGCATTAAAAAGGCTGATGAATTTTCATGAGGATTTTATTTTTTTAAAAAATATGCAAACTAATGTGGAAATATGAATTGAACTTAACACTGGAAAAATGAGAAAATGAGAGAAGCCAAACTGACACATTCACCGATCCTTACTCACAGCTCAGTACTGCCAGAAAAAAACTAGGTGAGATGTGAAATATATGAATGTTTCACATTATCTGTTGTTGTTTTTTTTAAAAAAAAATAGCAACCATGGGGAGGGAGAAAAGTTTAGGGCTGTGCCACATGAGAAGGGCTGTTCAGCTCTTTCCTTTGTACAGTGGTCCCAACAGAAATCATCTCCCCCCCCCAAGCTTCTATTCATACTGGGGTGGGGGGAGCTGCAATTATTGTGGGTTGAATCATAAGTTCCAGGGGGTGGAAATGTATCCATGCCTTTCACATATCATTTGATTTAGCCCAAAGTTTCATGTGAGCTGGAAAACTGGCCAACAGCTGATAATCTATAAGATATCTGAACCTGCTGTGCTTGTATAACAGGGTTGCCAGATCTCCGTTTTTCATCCTGAGACTCTGGTTTTTGTGGGTCCTCTCTGGGTCTCCGGGTGACTAACCTTAATCTCTGGACTTTCAGTTTTCATTTTTTAAAAAATTAAGTTTCTAGGTGGTCTGGTTCCCAAGATATACACCAAAATGTCAGCCACCCACCACAACTTCTCAGTTGCTCTAAATTCTGCTCTACGTTCTGCTCTAATCCCTGCCCTTTTAGGTTTTTAGCAAATAAGAAATCAGGGTTGTGATTGACAAGGAATTATAGAGCCAAAAAGGTAGAGTCAAATTGAATTGTCTGCCTTCAGGTCGAGTCTGACTTATGGTGACACTATGACCAGCGTTCTCAAGGTAACCGGTATTCAGAGGGGGTTTACCATTCCCTCCCTCTGAGGCTGAGAGGGAGTGACTGGCCCAAGGCTCAGAAATGTGCTTTTTCCTGCTTTTCTGAACATCTCACAGATTTAATAAGTAAGCTTTCAGTCTTTTTCTCTCTTGTATGTAGGAGTCAGACAAGTTTAAATTTTGAAGAGGGCAGTGTTTTGCAAACTTAACAAATTCATCGAGTACTTGCTTTTCCAGAGTAAACATACCCAGAGTAAACCCCATTGAATTGAATAGGACTTCCTTTTGAGTAAACATAGTTAGGATTGTGCTGTAAATTGATGTGTGTGTATATATGGGAACCCTGTGAGGTAGGGTTGCAGTCTGGAAACCAAGGCAGCTCACAATAAGAAATAAATCCCTTTAAATCCAATAACCATAAAAACAAGTATAAACAGTTGCCAAACAGCTTAAAGTGGCATGATTCTGAATTTTGGGTTGCGTGAATGAAGTTGCTTATCACTTGAGGTTGCAGTTCTGTCCCTGTTTGAGTAAGCCCCACTGAATACATTGGGACTTGCTTCTGAATAAATAAATGTAGGATAGCACTATAAATATCTTTACAGGTTGTGTAAATAATAAATATATTTGAAAGTCATGCTTATACAAATATTTCTTCATTTTTCATATTTTTGGTTTTTGGTTAGGAATCCTGACTGGTTGTGAGATGCTTAGTTTTCTGCCTTACTCGTAGGAATCTTGTTGTGGTTGGTATGGTATTGCATTTAGGAAATCATCACTGTCTTTTGTTCTTCTTTTTCTGTTTGCATTTCATTTACCTTTATCCTTACTCCCTTTCATCCATAGAAGCAACATCAGTGGTTCCATGTGCTCTGCTCAACCGTCTTAAACCCACTGATGATGCACCTTGTTGTTTGTTTCTTGTCCAGTAGTGGTAAAAGAGAATTCACATACTGGGCGGCGTGGCTGCAATTTTTGTTGTTCCCAAGCTGCTGCCTGTGAAGGTAGACCAAATCATGTGTGCTTTCTGTCTGTCAATTATATTCACCGGAATTGGGTTCGCTGATAAAGTGAGTTTATAGCAACCCACAGACGAGACAGAAAAGGGTAGAGAATCTTCTTACTCATTACTCAGACCTCTTTCTGAAGTGAAGGGTCAAATCTGTAAAGAAATTTGGATGTTAAAAGGTAAGGGCAGGGCATTCCAGGCAGGGGGTTGCCAACCCTACTTGGATATGGATATCTTTGCAGAGGATCCCTAGTCAAGCTTTACCAACAACACAATCCAAACCATATCTACTGAGAAGTAAGTCCTATTGAGTTCTATGGGGCTTAGTCCCTTACTGTGTGTGTTTAGAATCACAGCTCTTCGGTGGCATCCATCTTTACTCCTGAGTGCTCCCATCTAACATCTCCACAACACTAGGCTCCTTCCTATAGTGGCCTTCTGGTGACTGGACAGCCTGAGGGTTTTTGCCAGAAGCGAATTGGCTAGATTAAATATTCCCTACCCAGGCTCCATCTTTTAGCTAAGATTTCTAAATTTCAATCAGAAAAATGTATGTGCCAAGCAACTGTGGTTGATGCTTAATGTATCATGCTTAACGACATCACTTGGGCCCATCCTGTGACATCACTTGGACCCACCCCATGATGTCACTTGAACCTGCCCCATGACATCACTCAGGCCTGCTCCCAAAATCTCAGGTTTTGGGATGCTTCTGACCTGGCAACCCTAGTATATAATGAGTTCAGATTCCTGTAATTTACAGAAATCAATTAAAAATAAATAAATAAAATTTTGTTTCTTTTTTTAAAAACTCCTATAAAATACAAAACTTATACCTAGATCAATATTATAAAGTTGATGCCACAATGGTATAGATCCATTTCTGGTATGATACAACAAATGCTATAAATCCTATATATGTCAACTGAAACATAAATCCCACTGAGTTAAACGGGTAATATAGGACTGTACTGTCAGCCTGCAAAAGCAAAAACAGTGTATATGCTCGTATCCTGCCTTGAAAATTAAATACTAGTGAGATATAAACAAAACCTAGTTTCTAACAAATTTGTCTTTTTGGAGTTCTTCCTCTGAATTTCTGAACTACGTTAACTTAGTTAAGAAACTTGTGCCAGTTTACTACAGATTCATGATCTAATGATATCCTTTTAGAGGTGATGTTAATTTTTGCTGAAGTTAGGAAACAGCTGATAACGAGTTCAAATCTAAACAGTGTCTTTCAAATATCCCCATAACCTTTTATCTCCTTAATTTTCTCAACAAATGGCCTCTTCAAAATGCCACAACATAAATATAAGAATGGAAAAGGTTGGCATTTAGCATATAAAACCTCCAGCACAAATCACTTTACAGCCTAAAGACACTTTTGAAACAGTTGTCATATGCTGGCAGAATTGAATTTTATAAATATTTTCTTTCAAATCTAGATTGATCATATTTCTCTTCATATTTCTTCAAATCTACAACCACTCTTCCTTTAAGATATTCTCCCTAATCTCAATTTCTTATTTATGGGGAAATGTTGGAGGGTTTGCGTGTAACTTTTAACAGAATCTTTTTTTTAAAAAAAATCCCTGTTAGGCCTTTCATCCCAAGGAAAGTAATCAAGGTTTCAAATTTTGTTTTCTCCCAAATTGGTAAAATATTATTACTTGACTTTTTATTAACGTAGTTCTAATTATAAGGTCTGATTAGTGTAGAAATTATCTTACAGTTGCTGTTGATAGCAAGACAGAATTGGACTTCATAGCTGGCTACTAGAAAATAATGCCTGGTTACCAAGCCCAGATTTCACCAAGGGTGAATGAAACAAATCTGTGTTTGCAAACATGTTTATGATACAACTGCACTCAACAAGGACTTGTGATTGGCTGCAACTTCAAGCTGAGTATACACTCAGTGGCAAACCCAGATCTAACAATTTGTATGCTATGAAATTGTTTGGATTAATGTTTAATATGGAACTAATATGAAACTAGCTCTAGAACAGCCTTTCCCAACCTTTGGTCCCTAGAACAGCCTTTCCCAACCTTTGGTCCCTAGAACAGCCTTTCCCAACCTTTGGATCCCCAGATGTTACTGGACTACACCTCCCATCAGCTCCAGCTAGCATGGCCAGTAGTCAGGAATGATGGAAACTTAGTCCAGCAACATCTGGGGCCCAAAGGTTGGGACAGGTTGCTCTAGATAACTTTTTTCATTGAAACTGTATGACAGCTAGTTGTTAACAGTTACAATGGGTGATATCCAACTAAGTCATTCTTGGAGAACACCCAATGAAATTTCAGTGGGTCTGCTCTGAATATAATTAACATTGGATTATTATCACCCCAAAAATTGTTTCTATAAAATATTCCAATGAAATCTATGGTGATGGATTTGATAAAATGGAACATGAATGTAGACAACCTCTGTTTTAAACAAACTGTTATCAGTCCCTCTGTCAACCTGCCATATTGCTATTGCTTAATACAACCTTTGCATTAATAGGTTTTTAAACAAAAGAAAATGATTAAGGATATGGTGGCAACTTGACTGATCTGAGTATGCTTGATATACAGGGGTGAAGTGAGCTTATGTACAGACTCTGGACATGAGGCTGCAATCCTACATCCACTTCCCTGAGAACAGATCTCATTGAACTCTGGTACTAACTTTGGAGTGAACTTGCTTTGGATTTGCTGGATTATGCCCTCTGTTTCTATAAATTAGATTACCTAGCTCAAGAAAAGACACATTTGCTGTTCAGCCCTTCAACAGACTCCTTTTTCACTGTCACACATTTATCTAGAGAGAGAGAGAAAAGACTCAAAGGAATACATTAAATTATTTCCACACACTGCTTCTTCCTCATCCTAGTCATAAGTTGGAGTGAAGGGAAATGTAGCATCAGTATAGCCTTTGGCAAAAAAAATAATAATACAGCAGAGAGCGGTTCACCAGAGGTTCACCTCTGATCAGCATTGGCCTCTTATGCTTAGGTGAAAAATGTAGGCAGCAACAGAACTTACATATTTTTAATGCATTGCTTAGACTACATGAATATTATCATTTGATAGGATGTGATTGCCTCATAAGCGGAGTTGTTATGGCCACTGTAAATATGTTATAATTTGTTCAATTGGCTGTTGTTTTTATCAGTTTATATTTATGTTTCTGTCTGTGACATTGCATTTTACTTTATATTTCATTGCTGTTAGCCAACTTGAAAGCAGGAAACAAATTGATATGGTGGCGGTGATGGTGATGATATTCTCATGTCTCTCAATGTACGTTTTGTGAAATATTGCCATGTGCAAAAAAAATCACCTCCATATGATGATGTGTTCAACTGATGATATTGTCAGTGAGGAATAGAATGTTGTAATAATTATTTCATTGTGCATTACTATTGTGAATACCATGGCATTCACTATTTTGAAAAGTCTTCTGATGTTATATTTTTTTTGCAAGCTTTGAAAAAATATAAAATAGCAGAACAAGTTTTTGCACTTCTGTGTGGAAGTCTCACTAGGTTTATTCAACTAAGTCCTACTCAGCAGACTCACTGAAATTGATAAATCTAAGTTAGTCACGACTTAACTTCAGTGGGTCTACTATGAGTAGGACTAGCACTGAACACCACCCACTGTGTTAATTGGATTGTACTCCCTAGTAAGGCTGTGGAGGTCAGATTGAGACAAAATGTTGAAATAATGCTGCAGTCTTATGCATGCTTACCCAGGACTAAGCTCCACTGAGTGTGGCAGGACTTACTTATGAATAAACCTTCATAAGCTCATGATGTTAAAGTCTTAAAAACCCTGTGAAACCTAATCAAAATGATCCAGTTCACATGTAATGCTGAGCCAAACTGGAGAGGAGCTCATGGCCACTTGGCTCCTTCTGCTGTTGTGTTGCTGTGAGCTAAACCATGATTTGGCTTAGCATGTTCTGTCATTCCTGGGGGTGTATGTCTGTATGGTGCAGTGGTTAGGATGTGGGACTAAGACCTGGGAGACCAGCGTTCAAATCTTCACTCAGTCATGAAGCTCACTGGGTGACCCCGAGCCATCTCTCTCTCTCTCTCAGCCTAAATTACTTCACAGGATTGTTGTGAGGATAATATGGAAAGGGCGAGAGTGATGTATGCCATCTTGAGGTCCTTGCAGGATGTAAAAAGCAAAAATAATTAAATAAATATTGTGGAAAAAACATGGCTGCTCCCATGTAAAACATGATTTTGCTTAGAATTAAATGCAAAGTGAGCCATAATCGACATAATTTCAGTGCATGGGGAGAAGAGAGAGCTAAGGGCACAATCCACCAAAGTTAAGCTTTTTTAAAGATCCCAGAAAATTAAGGAGTTACTCAGCCCTAATTCTTTTGCTTAATTTGCTTAATTTTGGCAGGACATCTAATGTAAACCTCAGTGTTCATCTCCATTTCACAAAGAAATGCAGACAATATGGCACAATATATTAGGACAGAATATTTTAAATCTAATCATTTTTATATCACAAATTTAAGTTCATCACCATTTTTCAGTAACATCGATAGCAAATTGACACCAAAGGTACTGGTTTCAGAATCTGACTCTTCAAACTTAAGCACTGTTGAAGAATGAAATGTTTCAATTGCAAAATTATACAGCCACAAGAGTATACTGCAGCCCAATGTTAAATTGAAAATACCCCCATGCCATTCTGCGGCTTCCCATAAGCACATTTCAAAACAAACCCTTTCAAAACGTAGTCCTGAATTCAGAAACACTTGCTTAACAATCCTCTATGTATTCATGTTGATGCACACAACAGTCAGAGAGAATTGAGAGTTCAAAGTGTAAAACAAGAAAAAAATCCAGACCACTGTTGGACTTTTTCTGTCAGTGGTGTCATAATTTGTTGAAATTAATTAAAAACCAGCCATGTTCACAGAGTACCTGTAATTCTATTACTGACATTGCCCCATACTCTGATCAAAATCTTCTGCAGTTTAAAGAGTTTTTTTAAATATGCAAGGCTGGTTTTTTAATTAATTTAGGAAATTTAGCATTGAACTCAATGATAATGTTGGGCATGCTCAGTAAGAACCAACTGTCAGTGTTCTGAAAGCCAGACTCACAGCTGCTTGGCTTATCTAGTTGCGGGCCACACTCACACTGGACATTTATTTCACTTTAGACTTCTCCCAAAGAATCCTGGGAAGTGTAATTTGTGAAGGGTGCTGAGAGGAGACTCCTATTCCCCTGACAGAGCTCCAGTGGCCAGAGTGGTTCAACAGTCAGCCGCTCTGATTGAAGGTCTGTGAGCCCCTCTTCTGGGGATTGTAGCTCTGGAAGGGGAATAGGGCCTCTCCTATCAACTCTCAGCACCCTTCACAAACTATACTTCCCAGGATTCTTTGGGGGAAGCCATGACTGTCTAAAGTGAAATAAAGGTCTGGTGTGGATGTGGCCAGATACAGCTTTAGTTTACATTTGGGTGGGAGACCACATGTGCCTGCTGTAGAATAAAAAGTTGGAGGAAACCCTGACAAACAATTATTATTATTATTATTATTATTATTATTATTATTATTATTATTATTATCTGTATTATCTTTATTTATACCCCGCCCTTTTTCCAAACTGGAACTCAATGATACTGTTCACAATGTTTTCCTTTTTGAAAGGAAAAGGCTTTCCCTCTGCCCAATGTCCACCCACCCAATCTCATCCTCCCCCTTTTTCCCCTTCCCCCTCCTCCCCCTAGTCAGTTTCACCGATCCTAGCTATGATTGTAAAGGAGTAAATCCCACTGAACTCAAAAAGTATGCAAATGATCAAACCTGCCCTCCCTCCTCCTCCTCCCTCCTAGCCCTCCCTTTGTCCCTTCCCTCCCTCTTCCTTCACTCCTCCCTCCCCCTCCTCCCCCTCCTCCCCCTCCTCTCCCTCCTTTCCTCCTTCTCTCTGCTGTCTCCTCCCTCTCCTCCTCCTCCATGGTCAGTTTTACCTATTCTAAACATGATTGCATGGGAGTAAATCCCATTGAACTCAATAAGCAGGCAAATTCAGACCTGCCTTTACCCTCCCCGTCTCTCCTCTCCTTCGTCTCCTCTCCTTTCCCTTTCATCTCACTTCATCATTCCTTCTTCCTCCCCTCTCCTCTTCCTTCTTCCTTCTTCCCTGCCCACTCCAGCCCTTCCTCCCTCCCCCTCCCCCTCCCCCTCCCCCATGGTCAGTTTCACCTATCCTAAGCATGATTGCACAAGAGTAAATCCCATGGGACTCAATAAGTATGCAATTGATTAAACCTGCCCTCCTCCTCCCATCCCCCTCCCTACTCCTCCCCCTACTTTCCTCCCCCTGCACTTCCTCTTCCTCCCCTCTCCATCCCCCATGGTCAGTTTCACTTATCCTAAGCATGGTTGCAGGGGAGTAAATCCCATTGAACTTAATAAGCATGCAAATAATCAATCAATTCTCAGCAAACTTGCACAGGATTCCATTTCTTACCTCCCAGATTAAAAAGTACTAATAGGCAAAAAAAACCTTGCAGTTTACGAACGTACCTATAGCCAACACATTTTTCTATCAAACTTTTAAAAACAGGGAAATTGGGCAGCTATAGTGAACACATCAAGGGAGCAGGAGACCTGACCTTGTTTCTGAGATATTGTATTGCCCTACAAATTTGTAAAAATGCTAACTCAATTTGGGTTGGTCTTTCATAGGTCAATTCACTTGGAAGAATTTGGTAACATGTGCCTCTGAGCATAAGGTGAGTGGTAGCAACACCTGCAATCAACACAGATAACAGAAACAAAACAGGTGCTGTGCTGATTTTGTTTTAGCAGGGAGGAAGCAACAATTTTAAGACAGGTGATATAGTTCAGCTAGTCATTTTAAATATATGTGATTTATTTTGCAATTTTAGTGACGTTTCTTATAGTAAATAATTTTCTTTTGCTTCTGTTTCTGTGATTATGTGAAGTATAGCAACACTTTGCAAAATTTACACTAAAAAGACTCCAAACAAATGTGGAATAATGGCACAGACTATTCTGCAGAATAGTCTCCAGTGGACATGAGGAGTATGTACAAGATAAAACAGTGGGACTTGAAATAAATTCTAGCAAGTTTCTAGGTATGCTCTATGTTTTTAATTGACCATGACCAGCTTTCCTTAAATGAAGTGGTTTAAGCATAGCAGGCTGAAAATATGAATCTTGGAGAGGGCAAGTTTGTTTGTTCCAACAGCTAGAGTCATTCCTGAAGTAGCAACATATTGTAATCAGTCTGATTTTACATCAAACTACAGTTTCAGATTCAACTGTTAATGCACCCAAAACAGAAATAGAACATAACCTCCAGTTTGAAACGCGAAAGGCTGTCTTCACCATCATATGACATTGACCAATAAAAAAGCTTTGAAATTAATAAAAAATAAATTTGACACAGATTTCTAGGCTGAATAATGAAAGAAATATAATTTTCTAGGTTAGATTCTCTGTAGAGACAGTAGTAGCACTGGAAAGAAGCAAAGTAAGAAAAACACCAACAAACATACAAAAATGTAATTCTCCATCTTTAGAGATGGCAGGTGTTGGCACCACTCACCATATGCTCAGAGGCACAAGTTATTAAATTCTTCTAAGCTACACAGGAAGTGGATTGCCTGTGAAAGACCAACCCAAATTGTGTTTGCATTTTTACAATTTATAGGGCAGTCCAATATCTCAGAGAGGAAGTCAGATCTCCTGCTCCCCTCGTGCGTTTACTATAACTGCCCAATTTCCCTTCTTTTTAAAATTTGATAGAAATATCTGTTGGTTATAGGTACATTCTTAAACCGCATTTTTTTTTGCCTATTCGTGAATATGATTTCTTGGTTGGACACAAAATATTCAACCAGGAAATGTCTGAAAATATACTTCTAAATTACATTTTCTGTTTCAGATTTCCCCCTGAACCATCCCTTCCCACAAAAGATCTTTTAAATATGTTCTGTAAACATATCAACAGAGTATTAAGAAAGGAGTCTTTGACAAGATCTGTCTTTTTGCAGTAATTGGCCTTTGTTTGTTTACTGAATTTTTAATTGTACTGTTTTTATTTGTTGGAAACCACTTTAATTCCCCCCCCCAAATGAAACAGTGGTATACAAATATGTTTATAAATAAATAGCATAAGCTAAAATATCAAAGATTTGATGACACATTCTTACAAAGCTCCAGGCAAACATTAGTTAATGACTGAAAATCTGCACAAATACTCAATTTCTGTGTATTAAATAAGATTTATCTCTTTCTCTCTCCATGTTCCTCTTTTTTCACAAGTTCATGTCTAGGTCAAATCAAGTTCATGTCCAATAGATTATTCCAGTTAAAAGAAATGGCAGAGATTAAAGAGTATAGTGAAATACCTTCCAATCTTCCATAGCTGCAGTATTTAATATTAAAATTAGGTGACACAAATGCTGCTAGCCCTTAGTGGCTGCCCTAGAGATCTCCAGGTGTTGAGCTGGAAGAGATGGAGTCTGATTTTGACTTCACAGTATAAACAGAATGTTATCCCCACATCAGAATTCCACCCACAGTGAACCTCTGGCACGGTTAATGATTATAATCTTCACATTTAATCAAGGGAACACAGTGACAGGCAAACAAAGGTTAGGCAAACTGACAGACTGTTTCAATTGAATTCTGTGGACGTCACACAAGTTTTAATAAAATGCATGCATATATACCATTCCAAGAGTACTTTTCAGCTTTATACCAGACACTTCTACAAAGCCTACGTACTTGCAAGAGCTGGCAATGTGCATAATTAACCTTTAGATGACATAAATGCTAGGAACTTTGATGAGTTCCTTAAAACTGTTGCTATGCTAATACTGCCTCCAAGGTTGAATTAACTTAAGGACACCTACAATTGGAAGAGAAGAAGAACAGGTCCCAAATATGAGGAAGTGTCAAAAGGAGAGTGGCATTTTTTATTTTTTTTAACAAATACAAATGGCAAAGCTATTTGTGGTGATCATGCTAAGAGGAAGGAAAATGGTAGTGTGAATATTCATGTGTATTACCTCCTGTTTTAAAGTTACTCCCATCAAGCTCTCTCTCCCTTCTTCACCATCTTCCACCATTCCTGCAGTGTGAAAACAGATTCCAGAAACTAATATTTAGCACACCCAAAAGAGCACAGTGACTTAAAAATTATGCACGTAACTTAGAAATCTTTTTAGGGAAATTGAAACTGGCATGGGCAGTCCTATCCATATCAATGCACAAATGATCTCCATTGAGTTTAATCGGACATACTCCCAAGAAAGTGTGTATAGGATTATAGCCTCACTGAGAAGACATATTTTTTGCATCTGGTCTTTTAAAATGCCATTTTAATTTATAAAATAAATAAATACAATTTAAGGATGTATAAAAATCAGAGCTTGGAAAAGTTACTTTTTTGGACTAGAACTCCCATCAGCCCCAGCCAGCATGGCCACTGGATTGGGCTGATGGGGGTTGTAGTTCAAAAAAGTAACGTTTCCAAGCTCTGATAAAAATGTATGGTAAACATTAGGTAGGCACCATCTCTTGGCTTTTCAGAATTACTGAAGACTTTCCTCATCGAACAAGCTTTTAAAGTAATGACCTTTCCCAGTCTGCGTCTGTATTGCAATTGTTTTTAGATTTTTTAAAAATTGTTTTATCATTTGTGTGTTTGCCACCCTAGATTCCTTTGGGAGTAAGGACAGAATATATATTTAATTGATTAATAATCCTATATCCACTTACCCAGGACTAAGCCCCACAGAACATAATGGACCTTAGTTCTGGGAGTACTATAATTTGATGAGCAGCCTAGGAATGGCATGATAAAACTAAGTGTTGTTTCAACTAAATACAAAATTATTGCTTCTGCATCTGCTGCTGCTGCTATACTGACTGTAATTGGGCCCCTTCTCCCCTTACGGAGACCACTAGAAGCAACAGCCCTGTGGGCTGAAATGGAAAAAGCAGTGAACTGCCAACATCACCACCACACCTTTAAGTAGCCTTTAAAAAATGTTGTAACAATATATAAGATTTTGTATTAATCTCATGGAAGCTGCTGGAGGAACCTTGTTAGCTGAAGATCAAGATAAAAATGCTTAAAATATACAAAGTAAACTTTTAAAAAAAATAAAATCAAACTACAGTTTAGAAACAACACCAATAGAATTGCATGTGGCTACTATTTTAAACGTTTGCTAAAACCAGGGTGGAAATTGCATTATGAAAAGAAATACAAAAGTTTGTTCTTCACAAATTAAAATTCATTCTAATATGCATTTACTTCTATTATTACAATTTCCTCTGTTACAACTCATAAGTCACAACATATGTTTTTAAAAAATTATTGATGTGGCCTCACAAACCAAACTGAAACTATGCCACCATAATCCCCACCAAGTGTAAGAAATCAATTCTGGATCGATTTAAGTACGTCCAGAATAGTAAACAAAAATCCTGATTTTTGTGTCCTTTAGTAAACTGACCCTTATTGTTCCTGTGTTCATTTTCGCTGTGCATGTAACCCACTCACAGAAATACCATAATTAATTAATTAATTATTGCCCTTACGTTTGAATAGTAGCATTTTGACTATTTTGTTCTCCTTTTCAAATGCTTAAGTATCTCTCTACCTCTGTACTGGGATTGTCATATTTATCCTGATTTAAGAAGGGTGTGAGGACCTTCCAATGGGATCTTGACATGAAAGAAAACTCAGGCAAAATTAACAGTGTCTATTTAGGTAAATAGATAGACAACTGCAGTGATTCTAATTTACCACTGAAAAAATACAAGGCTTAGAGATAATGAAGAAGGAAAGGAAAGAGGCAGGAAGGGGAACAATATAAGACTAATTTCTGACCATAGCAACTCTTTGAATGAAGATTAGGAGCAGGTACGGTGAAAGATCAACAATCTGGCTGGGTGGGCCCAACCATTAGACAGAGTAAGGGAATTGGTTCAGGTGGCAGGCAGGGCTGTGGAGTCGGAGTTGTGGAGTTGGAGTCGGAAGCAATTTTGGGTGGAGTCGGAGTCGGTAGAAATGTTCCGACTCCGGCTTCAAAATAAATTTTGATTGACAATTTTTAAAAAATATAAATTCAAAATGTCAAAGAAGCTTCCCATGAAGTCAGCTGTAGTTGAGCATTTCACCATAACTCAAGATGGAAAACATTTTGTGTGTCAGTGAGGACCCAGATGAAGACAAATGCTGTGATGCCAAGACCAGCGCATATTCGGGCAGCGATAAAAATGCTCCTATGAGAGCTTCCAATTTAAAAAGACATTTACAGCCCTTTCCAGGGCTGTGGAGTTGGAAGCAATTTTGGGTGGAGTCGGAGTCGGACAGTAGAAAAATAGAGTCGGAGTCGAAGGTTTGGCGTACTGACTCCACAGCCCTGGTGGCAGATGCCGGGGAATGGGCAGTCCACTGTCTGAACTGCCAGGCCTCTTAAGCTTCCAGGCCATTCCTCTGTCTTTGAGATCAGAGCTATGTGTGCTATGTCATGCATTTCCTAAACTAGCCTGTTGTCCTCAGGTGCAGTGGATAATGCTATCTTGTTGCCAGTGTTGAGATAATGTTCAGTGGTCAGTCCAGTCGCCATCTGTACATATAATGTGTGCAAGGAACAAAATAGTGTTGCACATTGCTTGCATATCTCAACTAGATGCAAGATCACAGGGTTGAATGGAACCCAAATAAATTACCTATCTCAACCCTCAATCCGATAACAATATTTTACGTTAGCCCGGTGTTTTGGACACATAGACAAGTAGAGCTTTCCTTACATATTTGACAGAAGGAACCTGACTATCTTTCTGATTTTATGTATTTATACATGGCCTTGAGCATTTTAATAGAAAGGAATAAATGTTATAGACGAAAATACAATAAAGCATTCTAAAGAATTTGTTGGCCTGCTGATAACTGGGTTGTATCCTAAAATCCCAGGAAATGAGTTTCAATCACCAAAAGGGACAGAGGACATTTTCACCCAGTTCTCCCTTTCTCTGCTGTAGAGGATTGGGGAATCCTTTGGTACAACGTGGGAGGTGGCAATGGGGGTAGTAGGGTAGGAAAAATAAACTCCCCCCCTTTTAGTTAGCAAAGACTCCAGTGGATCAAAGGCTCTTCCATTAACAAAAGGACTCCTTTGGTGAATGGAAGGACATCTTTGATTCAGAATGTATCACTTTAGTAACATGATGGCTTGTGATACTGCTCTGACACAATGGTTATAATAATATATGGTTATATTTTTGTATAATGATTATAAAGTTGTAAAAATGGTTTTACTGAGTTTGTAATCTTTTCTGTTTTATCTTGTTTTATTGTGTTTCACACTGCACTGGTAACTTTTGGTTGTAAAGCAATATATAAATCTGCAAATAAATAAACCTGAAGCAAAGCAAGTCTTAAGCTTGGACAGAAAGCCATTGCAGAAGAAGGTACATAGTTTCTCACTCACTCCCATTAAATAAGTTACAAATATCATTTGATGTTCAAAACCCCCTTGATATCCAAGATTAAACATTTCCAATAAACAGTCCTTCAACGCAAAGAAGTTAACATAGATGTAATGTTCATTTCTACTACTCCATAAATGATTTCTTCAAGCTGACTTATGAATGCTATTGCTGCCTTTGGCATTATTATTTTGATCTGTTCTTTGCTGTTTCACATTTTCTATATATTGTATCAGCTGCAACTATTTACTGTATATAAGACACACAGGACTGTTTGCACTGGACTTTCAAAGCATGCCTTTTCTAAAAGCAAACAGATTTTTTTTTAAGTCATCATAGAGTAGATGCATGCAGAGAATAATTTTGCTTAGTTCTGGAGCATTTGTTTGGACAACATGGCTATTGTATTTATTATACTTTGTGTGATTAAGTGCCAAGTAGAGACTGACCTTTTTAAAAAAACAAAACCATTTTTGGATCACTTTTTTGGATTCAGGTAACATGAGTATGAGACAGTAAACATGTGAGGGGGAAAAGTGTGGGCAAGTGTGCTAGCTCCATCCCACTTCCATCACTCTTTCCATCACCTTTTAACTCATGGAAAGCAACTGTCTAAAGCAAGGAGCCTTTTGGATCTAGGGAAGCTCCCCACACATTTTAAACCCTGATTTTCCATGTGCAGGAAGCCAGCGATGGCTGCTATCCATTGGGACTGATGGGGCATAAGTCAGGAAGCCAACAATAGGTGAAATGGAAATGGACTGCCTTCAAGTTGATCCCGACTTATGGCTACCCTATCTATAGGGTTTTCATGGTAAGCACTATTCAGAGGGGGTTGACTTTGAAGCTAGTCCTCCCCAGCTGGTTAGGGCCTGCTCAGCTTGCCACAGCTGCACAAGGCAGCCCCTTCCTTGTCCGCAAGTGCCTACTGGGGGGCAACTAGACTCCTTGGGATTATGCAGCTTGCCCACGGCTGCACAGGTGGCAGGGCAGTGCCACTCACTATGGGGGTGATCTTTAGCTGGCTTTTACACACAGGAGACACAAGTGGGGATTTGAACTCACAGACTCTGGACTTCCAGCCAGGCTCTCCTCCCCACTGTGTTATATTAGCTGTCTTATAACAATAGGTAGAGCCAACTAATTTTAGCCCCCTCCCCTCTTCCTACATGCTGAGTTCTACAAGAGCAACACTGAGGCTAAGAAGGAGGAAACTGACAGCCAGGGCCACCACCTGGGCTGGTTGTAAGAAGGCAGGCAGGTGAGGGCTGGTTGAGGGCAGACTGAGGTTGGTGAGGCAGTGCCCCACTGACCCTAATGGACCCTAATGGATCATTGCAGGGAGCCAAGGATACAAAAGGCCCCTTGCTTCAGTCACTTTCCATGAGGTGGAAGGTGACAGAAATGGTGACAGAAGGGGGTGGATCATGCACCCTTCATGTATCTACTGTCCTCCTACTCATAACACCTGAACAGAGCTAATGAGGCGCTTGAAAGAATTTGCATCTTAATGCCAATGTTAGCCAAAAGCAGGTAGGACTAATGCAAAGGGTAAGATAGTATGCTGTAGAAGGCCAGATTGGTTTGGAGCTTGCTGTATGCCTACTACACAATCATATGGCCCTTTGCTTGATATTTGACACAAATATGTCCCTTGGGAAGGGAGGAGCAACTATTGCAATGTTTGTCAGGGTGATATTTCTTAGCAGTCTGAATGTTTGAGAACTTTCCATGACATTGTGGTAGCTCCGCCATCTGAATCTCAAGGACAGGCTGGAAGGCAGGGAGCCACTAATCGTATAAAGATAGTGGATTGGATCCTAACATCTATTTCACTCACAGAATGGGTCTCCCCCACCTGCTCCTTCCCTGTCTAGCCACCTGCCCTTCCCACAAATCTGTTCCTCAGCATAAAGACTGTGATGCCCCTGTAAATGGTGTACAATAGTTATGGTAAGTGTCGGTTTTTGTAGCGTAAATGTGGTAAGTAGTGTGAGTGAGAGGGGGGAGTATACTGGTTGACCACTGTGAGAACAGGATGCTGGACTAGATGGGCCACTGGCCTGATCCAGCAGGCTCTTCTTATGTTCTTATGTTCTTATGTTGATGGATGCTGAGTTGTGATTGGCTAAGAGTCTGGGTGATTGAAGGTATAAATGAGAAAATGACAGTTGGAGGTTTGGGGTTGTTGTTGGTTCTGGGTTTTGAAGGGGTGGATTTGTGTTTAGGTGGGTAGTGAAGTAGGTTTTAGGACTAAGAGATATAAAGAGAAAACTATTATATGTAACCACATGCATATTGACTGAACTTAAAGTAATCTTGTTTATTCCTTGTGCTATTAAATAAATAGTTTTGGTTTAATATCACGCTTGATCCTTGGCTGGGATATTACAGACCAGAAGGGTGGGCAGAGCAAATACCAAAGATGGGAACAGTATCAACGATGGCAGCGGTGAAGGGATAGTGTAAGAGCAGCAGGTATCCAAAGCAACCCAGGGCTGTAATCTTTGAAGGCAGAAAGATACAGCGGGTTGTGGCCTGTAAGTGCACCCAGACATTATGCAGCAATCTGTGGAGGAGACTAAGGCAAAGCCTCAGGGCAGTATTGCGTTACAAAGTGTCAGGTGGTGGCGCCTAGTAGTGGGATCGTGAGAGACCTGTGCTGGGGCCAGTGTGAGAGATCCATTATGAGACTGGACCCTGAGTAGGGGTCTGACAGGGACCTTCCAGAACTGAATGGCATGTGGTGCCGATCAGCAAAAACAGCTCCTCTTGTGTGAGTGGATGTGATTTCCACTTGTGCAAACGTGCCTTAGGACCCAAGCCAGTATCTGACTTACCATGCCATGGATCTATTTGTTCAGCTCTTTACATGTGCAACTAAAGCTCTTTGTTTACAAGGTTGTCTCTGACTAATAGGCCGTACTGGGGGGAGCAGCTCGCTCATAATTGTTTTTAGAGTATTAGGAAGACAGATGATGTTTTAAACAGGAAACTAATGATTAGACAAACAAACACTGAAAGGCCATTCCTCTGACAGAAGGGCAGAACAGACACAAACACCAGAACAGTGGAAGATGAAAATCAGGTTCTAGCTTTGGCTCTTTAAGAGTCTCTTTTAGCTTAATAACAGGCCCTTTCTCCTTTTCACACTAATAACTGAACATAGTCTGAAGTAAACACCCCATGAAATGCATCGATTGTGCCGTGGGAGATGTCAGACATTGAGGAGGGAGAGCAAAATATTTGCAAAAGCTGCATCCTTATCAGCTATCTTAGGGAAGGACAGTGAGGACAGAGTCAGTAGCTAGTTAAAACACAGAGGATGCTACCAAATGATTCTCATTCCAAGCTATTTAATCCAGGCATGCCTGGAATTTTTCTTTTCTTTTAATTCAGAGAAACAAACCCCAGATAAATGTAGACTACAAGACTGGCTTATCCCTACAGTTGGGATATCAGAAGGATTTAAACTGTAACCTTCAATGGATTTACTAGATCTAGGAAATGTCTGTTAATTAGACAAGGTCAGGATTACGATGGTGGGACAATGGGCCTTGGAGACAGAAAGGAATAAAATAAAACAGCAGCGCGTGTTCCCCAAAACAGAGAGGGCATGTGCCCTTGGCGTGACCCTTATCGAGTGTAAAAACAGCATACATTCTTCCCTTCCTATAGGTAGTCCAGCAGCACCTGCCATGATTTCTTGCCATCTGGTTGGGAAAGACAGGTTAGAGATGTTGAGTTTCCTATGACCTTAGAGCCTTCAGAGGTCTTTCTTTTCACTACTGTTACCTCTTGACAGACTGCCTGCAGCCTCTGATAAATGAAAAATAGAAACATTGTGATTTATGTAGAGAATGTCATTTTCCAAATTTCACCAGCCCAAAATTTTGCTGACACAGCAAAGTAGAAATAAAATTGTATTTTTAAGACAGATTAAGGCAATCATACAGGGGCTTGTTTTGTCCTTTTTCAGTGCTACTTTTCATGATGCAATTATCCTTCTTCTCATTCTTTGGGGGATCTGGAGGAATGTTGGAGTGGGAAGAATGATCTCAACATTCTAATGACTGTTAGCATGGAAAGGAGCCACATTGTAGCAGCTGCCTGTCAAGGCCATTTCAATCACTGTCAGCACATGGTGAGTACTTGGTCTGCAGCAGTTCACGATGGACAATCGGATTTTCTCCATATCGCTGCCATCATCTAAATCAAAAGGAAAAAAAGGCGAGGAGACACCGAACCTTATATTTCAGGATGGACAAACAAATCTATTCTCAGACAAGAGGGCAATCCAAACCCAGGATCCACCAGGATGATCAAAGTAGGATCTGGCAGATCTCTAGTTCAGCTGCCTGAACCCCAGGTCAGCACAGGCTACGCTGGCATAAATCACCAATCCCGATTTAGCTGGAAATACAGTGGCATAGGTCCTGCATCCTGGCTCAGCTGGAGCTCAGCTGGCTCAGCTCAAGCCGGCTGAGCTGAGGCCATTGTAAGTCCCCCAAAAGGGTCATTGCCGGGGCAGAACCAGGTGGAGGAGAGCACTTTTGCAGGATCCTAACTCCATTCAGCTCAGTCAAGTGTCCTGGCAACCCAGCAGAACTTAACACGGGCAAAAGGGGGGGGGGTATAAATCAAACTCTTTTTGTTTTCACAATGAGCTTTGGATTTGTTGTACTTTACACTAGTTTAATTTAAGCCAGCGTAAATTACCCTGGCTTCCCATAGTTAGGATTGCTCCCCAGGTCACTTGTGTGTGTGTTTGTGTGTGTGTGTGTATTGGCTTATATGTCTGTTTCAGCTCCAGTTTTGCACTAGTCTGTAATGGGGGAGGATCTGAACAAAAATAAACATTTAAATATGTATTTCTAAATGTATTTTCCCTCAAAGTACACACTTGTAAATGCTTTCTGTTAAAGCCAAGAACAACTGCTTTGGAACATTTGTGTGAAATGTGGTGGGTTCCAATCTGCGCATTAGTCTGATGGGTGGATCAAGTCAGTTTGTATCAGAATTCTCAAAGAATTTCTCAAGCATTCCTAGCTTGACTGGATGCCCTTGAGACACTGGCCCAACCTGATCTCACCTTTGCTTCTACAGAGTGTTAGCAATCCAATGGTGCTAAACAATAGTAGTGACAATCTGATCATTTTGCATAGGAAGCTGCCTTATACCAGGCCAAACAATTTGTTTATCTAGCCCAGCTTTGTCCACTGCGAGCAGCTAGTGGCTCCTCAGGGTCTTTCATACCAGATGGCTGGGACTGAACCTGGTAATTTCTGTATGCAAACCAGGTGTCCTTTCACCACTGCCACTGAGTAATGGATCCTTCTCCAAGCTGCATGTCTTTTTTGTAAGTATGAAGCCCACTGAAACCATCCATCCTCAAAAGGAGGATAAGAGTTTTATGTAATCCATCACAATAAACAGTATGAAAAAATTACTGGCCAAGTAAGATATCCCAGCACTAATAAGGAACATTTGCAAGACATTTCTGAAATTGCTATCCATGGCAGTTGATGAATAACACCCACATACACACAGTTGTCTCCATCTTCCTTTTGGCCTTCCTGCTCTTTTGGTTTCCCAGCCCAGATTGTCCTTTTCTATCCACTTTCCTTCTGCCAATAGCACATATGTAAGAAGAGAACACAAATGAATCAAAATTGCCAAAGAACTACTCTTTTCTATATACTGTCCTTCCAAGTGTGGTGTTGTTTTTTCAATGGTGCATACATCATCCTCATCATCATTATCAACAACAATGTGCTAGAAATGGTGCTTTGTTTGGGGAATCTGGACTGAAATGGGAAAGCAAATTAATGTGGCTTTCTATATGTATCATTTGCGACTTCTTTGATTATTTAAATCTACTATATGTTTTGGAAAGCTGTTTGTCTGTTTGCTAGTTGTTTGGACCCCTCTTAAGTTATCATAACCAAATATTGCATGATGGTTCCAAAGATAAAGGAGCAGGTTTTCAGCTATGTTTGGATAAATTGGATACCATTTTGAATCAAGATAGCAGATGGAACCTTTCGAAGCTGCATGTGTTTTAACCACTGATTTCAAAACTGTTTTCTTGTTGCTTAGAATTCCTGAGCAATGCCAGTACGAGGCTGCTAGCAGGCTATATACTACTTCTTTGGGACATGTTTCTTAACCCAGGACCATCTTATTTCAAACAGTCTTTCTTGTTGCTGAAATCTGCAACCTCCTGCTCTTTCCCCATTTAGCTTCTTATCCTGTCCAGTTAGCCTACCATTCTCCCCATTCCTAGGCTGTCAGGTGTGTTTGTTTATTTTGTTGTTGTTTTTAGCTAAAGTGTCCTCCCACTTTCTGCACTGTTTGGCAACGTTCTAGAAATGACACCTTCTCCTGAGCAGCTGTAATATCCATAAATGTTCCATAATGAATTTGATTTTGGTTACAAGAGACACAGGCAACAGCTATAAGATAGATGTTATTTGGAGTAGTAATAATAATAATGCCCATTTATGCATGTTGCAAGACAAGCAAAGGATCAGTAGATGGATTCTCCCCCCCCCCTTGCCTTGGATTCTTCTCAGTGCTCTGCACAAGGCTTACCAAGGATTCCTTTCTCTGTGCTGACCATGTATCATGGCAATGTGTTCTACATATGAACAAAAGGCGATGCCATTAACTCTCTTCCATGGTAGCTATTAAGTGAATGATAAAGTGAGATTTAAATCCCATGACAATCCACAACCCAATTTCTATCTGGCTGCACATTTATGAAGAAATTGACCTAAAGCGATATCCATTATCAAGTTTCCTTTGGGTGAGAAAGAAAGTTTAGCTTCCTTGGAAACAACATGGACATTCAGTGAGGTTCTGAGGTCAAAAAGAAATGTGTCTTGACAGTTCCACTCTGAAGTTTGGTGTGTGTCTGCATCACACAACCAGTTTCCCATGGTCGATACACCCTTGCTGCTCAGCATTGGGAAAGGTTATAATGCCAATACATTTCAACCATGTACACTGACAGAAGTTTGTATTTGCTGTAATTGTACTTGCAGGCCTGTATTTGCTGATTGTAGGCAGCTTGATCCACAGCACGGGGGGGTTGGGGAGGGGGAAGAAAATTGTTCCAAATCATGGAAAAAATGGATGTGCCTCTCTCTCTCTCTCTCTCTCTCTCTCTCTCTCTCTGTGTGTATATATATATATATATATATATATGTAATTGTGATTAACCAAACAGAGGTTTTTATTATATTAACAAAACATTTCAGCTTCTGCCTTCATCAGCTGCCAACATACAAATGCTGTTACCAAGGTGGCAGTTATAGAGCTTTGAGGATGGAATGCTCAGAGGGGCTTCAACTTTACATTCAATGGAGAACACTACCTGCAACTACAAGGCACAGCTATGGGGAGTCGCATGGCTCCATCATATGCAAATCTCTTTATGGGTAAACTGGAACAGGAGATCCTCAAAAAGGCCATCAACAAACCACTTATATGGTGGCGATACATTGACAACATCTTTATGGTCTGGATGAATGGTAAAGAGAGTTTGGAACAATTTAAAAATTACATCAACTCTAACCCTGTAGTAAGTTTACATTTAATAGTACAAATGACAATCCGCACATCCCTTTTCTGGATGTCCTTCTTACCATTGAAAACAACAAAATGGCCACTGATCTCTACAGCAAACCCACTGATGTCCACACCTATTTAAACTGGAAATCCTGCCATCCTAGGCATATCAAGAAGAACATTGTGTATAGCTTAGCTCTGAGAATCAAACTTATTTGCAACACTGAAGATAAATACCAGAGAAGGATCAGTGAATTTAAAGAACACCTTCTTCGAAGAGGATATTCTCCACATATTATGAATTGCAACATCCACCGAGCCTCCATTCTGTCCAGAGAAAACCTCCTCCATCATACTGAGGTGTCAGAGAGCAGAGAGCAACAGATTCCATTTGTGGTAGATTTCCATCCAGCATCTCCTAACTATCACCGAGGAATCAAGGAGAGCTACCCATTGCTGGCAAACTCTGAACATCTTACCAGAGCCATCAGCAGGCCTCCTGTTATAGCATTTCACCAAACTCCTAATTTGCGCAGACTGTTGGTGAGAGCTGTGCTTAAGCCACCTATCACCAATCCAGAGTCTCATCCTTGTCACTCCAAACGCTGTATCACCTGTGTGTACCTCAGGGAGACAGCCACTTTTACAAGCACTAGGACAGGCAGGGCATATTACATCAAACAGAACATCACCTGCAGGTCCTGCAATATAGTTTACATCATCGAGTGCAAAAGACCAGGATGTCATATCCGATACGTAGGAAAGACCACAACTGACTTACGCATGCTTCAGGAACCACAAGTCGGCAATTTTGACAACAAAAGTGGAGCAACCAGTTGCAAAGCATTTTAACATCGAGGGTCACAGGCTGTTGGACTTTTCCATTACAGTGATAGAGATGCCAGCAGATCCAGCAGCATTGACCAAAAGGGAGAACTTTTGGATTTACTCTCTGGACATATTGGTACCACATGGCCTGAACCTGGAGGACATTACCACCACTACTTAGCTTCTGCAAATGAAGCCCCTCTGAGCATTCCATCCTCAAAGCTCTATAACTGCCACCTTGGTAACAGCATTTGTATGTTGGCAGCTGATGAAGGCGGAAGCTGAAACGTTTTGTTAATATAATAAAAACCTCTGTTTGGTTAATCACAATTACGTTTATATATATATATTAGGTGATTAATGGAATCCTTATAGGGATCCAAAGCAAGCTTGAGTGAAGTTCTGTTTGTTGCTTTCTAAACTGTCATATATATATATATATATAAAGATCCTCTGTGGCGCAGAGTTTTAAGTGGCGGTAACGCAGCCGAAAGCTCTGCTCACGGCCGGAGTTCGATTCCAACAGAAGAAGGAAGTCGAATCTCCGGTAAAAGGGGTCGAGGTCCACTCAGCCTTCCATCCATCCGTGGTCGGTAAAATGAGTACCCGGCATATGCTGGGGGGTAAAGAAAGGCCGGGGAAGGAACTGGCAATCCCACCCCATATATATGGTCTGCCTAGTAAACGTCACAAGACGTCACCCTAAGAGTCGGAAATGACTCGCACTACAAGTGCGGGAACACCTTTACCTTTACCTTTATATATGTTTAAACCTTCCTTAGTGCACAGATTATACAGCCACGAGAGTGGCTGTATGCTATAGCCAGCACGGATTTTTCACATTCCGCAATGTTAAATTGAAAATACCCCCATGCCATTCTGATGCTTCCCATAAGCTCATTTCAAGACAAAACCTTACAAAACTTATAGTTCTGAACTCAGAAACACTTGCTTAACAACCCTCTCAATTTTCATGGCGATACACAAAACAGTCACAGTCCCGACTAGCCAGCTTCTTGAAAGATCAGTTATTTTTCCAAAGTTTGCCCCAGCAGGGTTTAGGCAAGAGTTTAATGGAGTGGTTGTCTAGGATCAGCAGATGGAAAGCAGCTAAGTTATGCTCATTAGGAAGCTCTCTAACGACAGCAGGAGTCAAAGAGAGTGCAGCGGAACCAACTATGAGATGTGAAATGGTAGTCATGCTGTGTCTAGAGTCATTTTGCAAACAGAACTTCAAAACTGAATGTTATTGGGTGACACTGGATTTCTTTCTTTTTTCCTGTTCGGCTTATTGTACCTTATGTTTCTACCTTAAGCAGAAATGGGGGAGAAATGTCTTGGGATTACATTTTAATGTGAGCCTATCTCATCTTCAGTTCCCAAACTAATGCACAAACTGAACGGCAGCTATCCTTCAAAATTCATACTTCTGCAAATTTTGTGATGCAAGCAGAAAAAAATGCATACCAAAAAAGAGAGCTAATATTAGGAGAAAGCATACACAAAAATGCTTGTATTCGTGAAGATAATATATAAATATGCATTATAATATAGGAAATTGCTTCCAAAAATGTGCATATTAGGCAAAGTTTTGTACAATAATTAGGTGAAACACATATGAAAATGAGATATTAGGCAGCTCAGGGTTCAATACTGGTACACAAAAGAATGCTGCATCCTACAAGCACCATATATGGATCCAGGGATGGATGGCCATTTACAGGTAACAACAGGGGAATTCAAACGAATGGAACATCTGAACTTCAGATTGTCCCTCACCAACTTAAACAGATTCTTCTTTCTGTGACTCTGCTGCCACCTTCATTTGGTTTTGTTGTTGTTGTTTTGGCTGTTTGAATGCATCCAAAGTTACAGGCTCTTTTACTAATAATGTGGAGGCCACTCCCCAATAGTGCAATCCTGTGCTACTGGGCAGCAAGTGTTAAAAATCCCACTATGTGAATAATATATGTGAACGAGGCCTCAGGTTTCCTGTCTTGCCTATTTCATCTGAATGTCTCATGGTTGATCAGAAATTACAAGAACCATGAGTGATGCTCCATCACTCTTATGCAATTTTTCATGTAAAATAACCATTATTCAAACAGCACATTATGCTTCTCTTGGACCTTGTCCAAATTTACTCTGTTGTTATTGACCCAAACCAAATATAGTCAAACTTAACAGCTCAGAATCTTGCATTTGATCTTAACAAGAGGGACTGATCCAATACAAGGCCCCATCCATAAAAGCCAGGGGATGTTCAGTCATCATGCAAAACCCCTCAAAACCAAACGTAGACAAACAAACCTCCTCTGCTGCTCATATTGGAACTTCCAAGAGAATTTCACTATTCTATGTAAGGAGCATATGCTTGATTAGATTCATATTTATCGTTCAGGCATATATGATAAATGATGAATGACATTTTATGCAAACAGAATAGCCACCACCTTTCTGGTTCCACTTAAGTGTGTGTGCTAACTAAACACTCATCTGGGAAAAGCTATGTAAACAAAGGTTCTGTCACAACATCTCACCAGGTCTTTGTTATACGATAAAGTCAGGCTGCTAGTCCATGTTTAAATAATGGCTATTGATTCCTTTGTTAGTTACTGTCCTTGCTCTGAACTCGATTAATCAATGTACGCTTCCAGAAATCCAATGTCTATGTCTCATAGAAGAGAACACAGACAAGAATGGTGGACTAGAAGACAAAACAAAACTGTGCAACCATTTACATCTCTTAAATCTCTGATACCCCACTGAAGTAAAAGGAGAGGTATCTCTGTCTTTCAAGAAGTTCCAGTCACTTCTTATATATTTTAGTGTGTTCCATAGCAAGGACTGACAAACTCCTCCCATGACACAGGACTTCTCAATTTCCTCCATTTTCACAGGAGTGGAACAATATAAATTGGGCCTCATAAATGAAGATCTCTTGCTTAGCCTCTAGACCACAATGATAGTGTGCCAGTCATAAAGCTAGTCAGAACACTTTTAAAACTGAGAAGGGGGAGCAATATTTGAAGAGTTTTCCTATGATGTAGCACTGCAGTTTATCTCATCTTGCCTCTTCTTGTACCAACCTTCCCTTTGGCTGGTTTTCTGAACAATAACACCCGGTATACCATTGCCTTAACCCATATCCTGATGCCAGAGGCTGTTCACCTTGGAAACCTGCTGTAGGAAAGTTATGGCTTGGCATAAGATTTATACCCTCTTCCTCAAATGTCCAAGGGCCAGTGAGAGATCTCACATCTGCCACAAGAAGGGCAGTGCTATCCCAGGCTCAAGCCCCTGTGTCAGAGTGTACCATTTTGGAGCACCCTATCCTTCGCAAAAATAAAAATAATAAAAAGGAGCTCTCCCTAGAGCAGGGACAGGCAACCCATGGCCCTCCAGATGCTGTTGGACTCCAGCTCCCATTAGCCCCACCTGGCAAGACCTGTTGTTACAGATGATGGGAGTTGTAGTCCATCAACACCTGAAGGGCCATCGGTTCCCCATCCCTGCCCTAACTACCTCTCCAGCTTCTCTCGCAGTGGCTGCCTTGTGTGGTGCAAGTCTCTTGTCATGCAAGGTTCAGGGATCTGAATCTGATTCAGAGTGCATGGGGGAAAATCTTGTTCCTCCAAGGATTGAGGTGCACTAGGGGAAAATTATGTTCTGTTCCTTACACAAGCAGTGTGACTTCAAGCATGTTGACTCAGAAATAAATCCCACTCTTCTCAGTGGTATTAACAGCGTAATCCTAACAATGCATACTCAGAATTAAGTCCTCTTGAATTCGCTGGGGCTTATTCCCAGGTAAATGGGGTTAGGATTGCAGCCTTAGTCACTGTAGAGAAAATGATTAGGATTGTAGCCTAATCATAACTTGACAGGAAGAGAAGCAAAGAATCAAAGGCTCCATTTGCATTATACATTTAAAGCCTTATTGTGCTGCTTTAAACAGTCATAGCTTCCCCCAACAATTCCTGTGAACTTTAGTTTGTTAAGGGTGCTGAGAGTTGTTAGGAGCCCCCCCTCTTCCCCACATAGAGCTACAGTTTCCAGAGTTCCCTGGGAAGAGGAATTGACTGTTAAACCACTCTGAGAAGTGGGGCCTAAGACTCTGGGTAGGATCTTCTGTAAGATACAGGTTGTCTAAATTGTCTATTGCCAAGTTTCAGCAATATTATCTGCAGTGACTAGGCATCAAATAATCAGTGTCTGGTACAGCTGGTGACTTTCTCTACTTGATATGCTGGCTGCGGTTGATGGGAGAGAGTCCAACGACATCTGGAGGGCAACATGTTGGCTACTCCTGATTTAGATGAAGTATAAACAAAGCATTAAGCCACAGTTATATATTTAGACTGCAATCTTACGCACACTTTCTTGGGAGCAGTGGTGGCTGGTGGCTCCATGTCAGTGGGACAGTAGAATCCACTCCGGATTTATGTCCAAACTTTCAAGGAGCTGTCCAATGTGCTCAAGATCTTGGATAGCTCATTGAAAGTTCAGATTAAAACCTGGAGCGGATTCCACTTCCTCACTGACATGGAGCCACCAGCTGCCACTGCCTGGGGCTGTTTGATTGGATTTAATGGGTCTTATTTCCAAGTAAACATGAATAAGGTCAAGCTGCAAAAAAGAAAGTAATACTGGGATTTGGATGATATCAGAGGTTACTCAGTAAGTGGTTACTAACTATTCTATTCCTCAGCACAAACTGAATCTATGGCAATACACAGGACAGATTGGCTCTCTCTCAGTGACTCACCTTGAACAAACTGGCTCACTGATTCGACATTACAGTTGGCCGGAGTATGAATGCGCTTTCACATAGAGCAGTTATAGGCAACCTAAGGCTATTGTATTTAATTCATAGAGAGATGGAAATCTACTTCCAGAGAAAACTGAACACATATCAGTCCACTAAGGCACGATACAATAATATAATATATTGTTGATTATTATCTCCTTAAGAGACTGCCGGCTGTCAGCTTCCATCGTGCTTAATGTGCTATGAGATCTTATTTAATTAAAATGCTAACATTGCAGCTATGTGAGAGAGGAGGGGATGGAGAGAAAATTAGTTAGGCCTCAGGTTTCTTACTGTTTCACCAGATTATCTTTCTTGGGATAGTCCTTTGGGGATTGAGTTTATCAATATAGTGCTTGGTGTCTGTAATACGTTATATCTGGGTTTTTCTAAAATGGGAATGGACAACTTGTAGCAATTTTATTTATCCTCTTGGTAACTCTTGCCCATTTTTAATCTGGTTTGGGTAAAATGTCTATTGTTTCACTCCAGTTTACAAACAAATATTTTTAAGGTCTTAAAAAGTAGCAATAGTCTGCATTTAATTTCCATCTCATTGTGCACGCAGCACATACTTAATATGTAATTGTACATATCATCACCATTCCCTTTATTTCCAAGTGCAGGCAGTGTGGACCAATGCTTATGTATCGTAAACAGCATAATCCATTGCAGAAGAGGGTGGTGGTCAGCAGACTGGAGTGAAAACTCTAAGGTTTGCCATAGTGTAATCAATTGCAGGGGAAAATCCAATATGGTGCCAAATTTATTCAGGAGCCTAACCACTCATGGGGTGGAGGGATGGCAGTTTTTCTGGTTAAATATACTTCCAGCCCTTTGTCCAACACAGATTCTTATACCGCAAGGGGCTTTTGCCTATTAGTGAATTATATTTCAGGTGTTGGAGAACTTTGCAGTCTACTTGTTGAAAGGCAGGTAATACTGCTGTCCAGAATATCTTTCCTACCTTTCCATGTTGTTGTTGTTTTAAAAAATGTGCCCTGAAGTTTGTACATTTCAAAATTTGAAGTTTTGTCATTTCAAAATCATGGAGCAGTTTGCTCCACCAGGAAATGTAAGAGAAAGCACAGTGCATCTATTTTGCCCCACCAATTAGAGAAAAAGTATGGTTATCCAGAAGGTACCTTGGCAGTTTTTGCCTACGGTAAGCAGACATATAGTCAAAATACCTACCTATTTGTGAATTAGATCAAAGTGGTGATTGCAAAGAGTATACCAATTAGGGTTGCCAGGTTCAGGGCCTGAAACTGTTCCTGTATCTCAAGAGGTCTTCGGTATCTTTAAAAGTTGGGCAGGGGGGGAGGGAGAATTCTACCTTGTGGTTTTTCTCATTACAGTGTTTCAAGAACACCTGCACTTGGCTGACTTTCTCTTCTCCTAAAGATACAGGATCAGTCTCAGGCCTTGAACCTGGCAACCCTAATACCAATGAGAACTATGTCTGCAGGTGATGTCACTTAATCAACTTCCACTTTCAATGAAATCCAAGAGCTACAAATGGTGTGGTGCCACATATTTCTCCTGCAGGTGGTTTTTGTTTTTCTCTTTTTTCTTCATGTCAGTGGGAAAAGAAATTGCACTGGAAAATGATCAAAGGGAAGGGAAAGTATCAGTGAAAGGGATGCAGGGTTGTTGTTTTTTGTCACACTTTTCTTCTTTTTGAGGTGGCCGAATGTTTTTTGGATGTCCTTTCTTTCATTCTCCAAACCATCTCACCAGTGGCCTGCACTGTGCATCTTTCCAGGGTGCCCATGCTTCAGTTAAAGCCCAGGGGGAGCCATCATGAGGCACCTCCTTCCATGGGTTTTTACAGATCAGATTGTGGGCAGGCAGGGAGGCTACAGCGTGCTGGAGAAAATGTTTACTGGATGAAAAAACAAACAGCAACTTCATGTGCCATCTCACAATAATCAGATAAGCTCAAGACCTTGTACCCACTGAAATTCTGCCCTGCCCTGAGAATGAGACAGAAAAATAGAAGCATTTCGCAGGGAAAGAACGTTTTTGAAATATTGGAGTGCCCATTTTGGCACTAGCTACAACTTCATCCAGCCCCAATGAAGAAAAGCTTCCTTTTGCCTATTCCACTTCTTAAGCTAATTCTTCTGTAAAAGCAGTGACAATTCCCTCATCCACTCTAGATCCCAGCTGCAGGTTTTTCTTACTAGTGTTGTAGAATTAAATCATCCCTTCAGTCCAGCTGAGCTCAGACTATTATTATCTCTTCCCAAGTGCTCACATCTACAGGGATTTACCCAGACCTCTAGCAGTTACAATCAGAACAATGCATTTTTGAGTGAGATCAGGATATAAAATACTGTACTTCAGGATCAATCTTTGAGAAATAGGTGTAGAGCAGGCGTGGGGAACCTTTGGTCCTCCAGATGTTCCAAACTACAGCTCCTAGCATCCCTGGCCAAGGGCCATGTTTTCTGGGGTGAATGGAGTTGTAGTTCAGCAACATCTGGAGGGCCCACATCTAGTTTAGAGCCTGTTTTGGATGTGATTGCACTCTCCCTTGAACATCAAGAGTTCTACATGGCCAGATATTGGTGGCTAGGAGCATCTTTTACCAGCTTTTGGTTAGCATGCCAGCTTTGCCCTTTCTTTTTATGCTTTAGTCACTCACAGGTTAGAGTACTGTAACATGCTTTCTGTGGGGTTGCCATTGACAGCAGCTTGGCCCAGAATGCAGCTGCCAGGTTGTTAACTGGAACATTATTATTATCATTATCATCATTATTATTATT
Organism: Rhineura floridana; assembly: GCF_030035675.1. Lineage (NCBI taxonomy): Eukaryota > Metazoa > Chordata > Lepidosauria > Squamata > Rhineuridae > Rhineura > Rhineura floridana. The sequence goes on along the minus strand of NC_084484.1, from coordinate 46,529,064 downwards.
ATTATTAAATTTGTATCCCGCCCTTCCTCCCAGCGGAAGCCCAGGGTGGCAACATGTACTTCAGAATGCACTTAATCCCAGCACTGAAACATCTGTACTGGCTGCTAATTTCAATTCAAAGTATTGTTTGGGGACTTAATTTCCCTAACCTGGGAAAGAACCAGAACTCCAGCGCACACCAGACATGGCCTGCAATCCTCAGCACACTTACTAGAGAGTAAACCTAATTGAATGCAGCGAGTCGGATCCAGCCTACATTAGTTAACCTTAGTTCCCCTTGAAACCCCCTCCCTACAAACATACACACTGTATGTGTGGACATCATGGGAAGGGTTGGACGTGCAATGTTAGGGGCAGCAGGGATACTCAGCATAGCTCTGCTCTTTGTTCCCATGTACAGCAGCAACGTAGGAGCAGAGCTTGGAAAAGTTACTTTTTTGAACTACAACTCCCATCAGCCCAATCCAGTGGCCATGCTGGCTGGGGCTGATGGGAGTTGTAGTTCAAAAAGTAACTTTTCCAAGCTCTGCCTAGGAGGGAATGATACTTCAAGGAGGTTGACGCATCTCCCCAACACCACTGGCTAGAGATCTTTAGTAGAAAACATGGACTCCCCCTAAGCATGTGGCTGCCCTTGGGTCAGGTCTGGAAGCCTCAGCTAGTGCTGCAGCTAGACTGGTAATGGGAACAGACTGACCACCAGTGTTAAAAGACCTACTGGCTTCCCATCTGCTACTGGGCCAGGTTCAAGGTTCTTGTACTGGTGTACAAAGCCCTGAACAACTTAGACCCAGGATGCCTTAAGGGCTACCTTGCCCTATATGCCCCAAGTCAATCACTGTGATCAACTGAGGGGGCACTATTAGTGGTCCCCCATGGCCCAGAAGCACGAGTCATGTCAATGAGGAGTTGTGCTTTCTTTGTAGAGGGCCCAACTCTATGGAACTCCCTCCCATTAGAAATCAGACAGGCACCATCCCTGCTAAGTTTCAAATATCAGGTTAAAATGGGTTTATTTCAGAAGGCCTTTTGCATCATGAGTGTTGTTCTAATGTTCTACTCTCTGATGCTTTAATTTTGATTTTAATTTTGTATATTGTATGTTTTTTGTAAGCCTCTTTGAGACCTATGGTGAAAAGTAGGATATAAATTTCTTAATCAAAGAAACAGGGACCAGCAAAATGTATGCTGACAATGTCCAGAAACTGCTCCATGTACTGTAGCAGTGAATCAGGGTAAAGTGAGTGGCAAGCAAACTATATTATCCAAGGACCCAAATTTTATAGATTTTCGTGGTTTACTCCTAGCTATCTAAACTTTTCAAAACAAATGCACATGTGGAAACAGCAGGAGATAATTAGCCACATTAAATGAGGCTGTTCATTGGATTTCACAATAATATCTTTCACAGCAGGAGAAAGAGGCTATTTATGTGTCAAGGATCCTTACCCATGACATTTCCTAATTGCTTTTCAGGAGCAGTGTTAACTTACCTTAACAGCAGGGGACATCAACCCCAAAGCTGACTGTAGAAGCTACTGTTGGCTGCTAGCTGTGTACTTTGGAGAATTGGCCAGAGTCTGCCAGATCCAGAATGTCAGGCTATTGACCAGAATAGTGCTATATTTTCTTTTTTCAGACAAGGCTCCTATGAGACAGGAGGAAATTCAGCAGGTGAAGCTTTTCCCGTCATTTACTCACATGTATGGAAAAGCTTCTTCTGATGAGTTTTTACCTGTCACTGATGGTTAAAGATACAGGAGCATGGCCAAGAAAAAGCTGGCCAGATCTTTAAGCCTCAAGACTTTTTCTTTGGCCAGAGTGACGCTAGGAATAATGGGGCTGTGACTTATGCATGCACAGAGGGAGCTGAACAAATGAAGAGTGTTGGCAACACTAGATCCTGGGAGCTGAGTATATAGAGCAGGGGGCTAACCTTTGGCCCTCCAGATGTTGTTAGACTACAGCTCCCATCATCCCTGACCATCAGCCATGCTGGATGAGGCTTGATGGGAACTGAAGTCCACCAGCATCTGAAGGACCAGAGGTTCCCCGCACCTAATGTGTGCTTGCCACCCTGGGCTCCCTGTGAGAGGAAGGGTGGGATATAAAAACAATAAAATAAATAAATAATGTAGAGGTCACCTAGCATGTCTGACCTGCTAAGTTTCCACTGACAGAATTTTTGACAAAGGGAAAAAAATCATACATGTAATTCCCCTCTCCTTACAATTCAAAAGGTACAGTCTCAAGACAACCTACAGTACGCTTTGTGCAAAGAGCACTTGAGTTCGCTGCCCAGTACAGACCCATGCATGGTGTTGGGCTAAATAGCTTTCAGTGGTAATATAAAAGGAAACCCATAGTTATGACAGAATGCAAGGAAAACGCATCCTGGCAATTTGTCACACTGACAACCACAGAACTCCTGTGACAACTCAATTCATAAGCTACATTCCAGTTTCCTCTGTAACCCACCTTACTGCAAAATAATAGCACAGGTGGAATAACAGCATTGTCAGCACAGTGTAGACGAGGACATGGGGACACCACTGCCCTTTCAGTGTAGGTTGATATATGGGCTAGTAGCACAGAATAAGTTATGCTTTCCCCATTGCTGCTACTGCAACAATTCTGCAGAAATAGTGATGACTCCACTCTTCCAGTATCCCTGGCTTCCAGTCCCTGTGCCTTTAATGAACAATAACAGTCATGAATAGAGCATCATTTCTTTTAAAGTGTCACCTCCATGCAGCTTCCACATCTAATCAAAATTAGCACCAGGCTCCTTTCTTGAACAGATTGGTCATTCAGTCAGAGACCTACTTACTCATTTACTAGGCCAAACTAGACAATGACAGAGTTCCCTTGAATGGATCTTCCATCTCTTCCCGTGCCTGTAAAAAATGCAGTTGTGGGAGGTCAGTGCTATTTGTATCAGGACTGTGGCAATGACGATTTGGGGGGCGGGAGGAGGAGTGGTGGTTAACTCTTTCTTCCTGTGCCATTTTCCCAATGAAAATCACATTTCCCCTGCTTCAGAGTAGTTATTTACCCCATTAAGAGAACCTGGGAGTGGAGGGTGGTTTTTCATACTGTTGAAAGAGGACCTTGTAGACCATTCAGGAAATCCATGGCTTGAGCATCCCAAACTAATAGCTCCCCAACCTCTTCCTGCAGATTCCACTGAGAGAGAACCCACCAGCCCTCTGGGTAATTGGTTCTGTTGTCAAGCCGCTCTTGCTGTCAAGGCATGTCTCCTAATGGTCAGCCCAAATCTGCTATCCTGTAAAACTTAAAGCTCAGTCATGCCTTCTGAGAAAACAAGACCTAGAGAAAGGGTTAACAGTGTTCCACTGTACTATGGTCCCGATCCAAAGCAGACCTCCTGGCAGCTGCTATTTGCTAAAATGTAACAAGATAGGAGACCCAGGGATACAGTCATGGATTTTTGTAGTCTTGTCTGGTTAGGCCATTACTACAGGGAAATTGCAGTTGAAATCCCTGCTCGGTCTGAAGCTCACTGGTGATCTTGGGCCATTGACTCTCTCTCTCTCTAAACCTCAAGATGTTGTTGTGAAGACAAAAAGGAAAATGGAGAATCAAGCACTCTGCCCTGAGTGACTTGGAGAAAGTTTGGGGTGAAAGTGTAATACTAAAATGTACAGACACACAGCCAGATGTCTCCAATTTGGAGGATCAAGTGCAGAGTTTCAACACTTCTGATCTTCAGAGTCCAGAAGTATGAAGCAGTCCTGCTGACACCAGTTCCCCACCAGTCCACACAGAGACTAGTGGACCAATGTAGTCTCACCGGTCCAAATGGCAATCTTCCTTCTTGAGACGGGACACAGTTTCCTGAAAGGGTAACCATCTCAACAGAGCACTGCCAAGCTTGTGTTTATGCATTATAGAATGAGTTAGGAGCATATGAAATGATGAAAGGCTAATAATGATGGGCACATTTGATTTTAGAAGAGGGTTTTTTAAAAAACAAACCAAGAGATTTAGTAAAAGGAAATGAAAAGGGTCAGTCGGAAGGGTCACATCTCTTCAGGAAGCCAGTATAGTGGAAACCCTGATCAAATATATATGCCACATATTAGAAAAGGATGAGGCCAGTGTGGTTAAATAACAGTGTCAAGAACATAACAGAAGGTGAGAAAGCTTCCTTTCAGGAGTGGAAGTCTTTTTATTATTATTATTATTATTACTCTTTATTTTTACCCCGCCTTTTCCCAAAACTGGAACTCAGGGCGGCTTACAAATAAAAACTACACATAGGTAAAAAACATACAAAAATATACAATTAAAATAGAATTAAACTATTCGTAACATTAAAACCATGAAACATACACTTAAGATACTAAGACAATTTAAAACATTAACAATAGGACCATAGAACAATACAACAGACCTTATGAGGTCCTATCTTAAACATCTGCTAGTCCAAAAGCCTGTTGGAATAAAAAAAGTCTTTGCCTGCTGACGGAAGGATAGCAAGGAAGGGGCCATTCGTGCTTCCCTAGGAAGAGAGTTCCAGAACCTGGGGGCAGCCACTGAGAAGGCCCTATCTCGCGTCCCCACCAATTGCACTTGCAAAGGTGTTGGGACTGAGAGAAGGGCCTCTCCTGAGGATCTCAATGCCCGGGCAGGCTCATATGGGGAGATACGGTCTGACAAATAGCCTGGACCTAGGCCGTATTGAGCTTTATAGGTCAAAACCAGCACTTTGAATTGTGACCGGAAACAAACTGGCAGCCAGTGGAGCTGTCGCAACAAGGGGGTTGTATGGTCCCTGTAACCAGCTCCAGTTAGCACTCTGGCTGCAGCTCTTTGTACCAGTTTAAGTTTCCGAACAGTCTTCAAAGGCAGCCCCACATAGAGCGCATTACAGTAATCTAAATGGGATGTAACTAAGGCATGCATCACTTTAGTCAAATCAGGCATCTCCAGGAACGGGCTCAGCTGGCGCACCAGTCTTAGCTAGGCAAAAGCACTCCTGGCCACTGCAGAGACCTGGGCCTCCATGTTCAAAGCTCAGTCCAGGAGCACACCCAAACTGCGAACCTGTGTCTTCAGGGGGAGTGTAACCCCATCCAGCACAGGCTGAATCCCTATTACCTGATTTGCCTTTTGACTAACCAGGAGCACCTCATCCAGTCCATCACTGATGCCAGGCACCGGTTCAGGACCAGGACAGCTTCCTTGGCTTTAGGTGGAAAGGAAAAATAGAGTTGGGTGTCATCCGCATACTGATGACACCGAACCCCAAACCCCCAGACAAGCTCACCCAGCGGTTTCATGTAGATGTTAAATAACATGGGGGACAAAACTGAGCCCTGAGGGACCCCATAGGTCAATGGTCAAGGAGTCGAAGAGGAATCCCCCAGCACCACCTTCTGGGTTCGTCCCTCCAGGAAGGAGCCGAGCCACCACAACACAGTGCCCCCAAGTCCCATCCTGGCAAGGAGGCCCAGAAGGATACCATGGTCGATGGTATCGAAAGCCGCTGAGAGGTCCAGTAGAACCAACAGGGACACACTCCCCCTGTCCACCAAGTCATTCACCAAGGCGACCAATGCCGTCTCTGTACCGTAGCTGGGCCTGAAACCAGACTGAAATGGGTCAAGATAATCTGTTTCATCCAAGAATCTCTGGAGCTGGGCAGCCACCACACGCTCTATTACCTTACCCAGAAATGGAATGTTGGAGACTGGCCGATAATTACCCATTATAGAGGGATCCAGGGAGAGCTTTTTCAACAAAGGCCGTACAACTGCCTCTTTTAGGCACATTGGAATTCTGCCTTGTTGTAAAGAGGCATTTACCACTCCCCTCACCCAGTCGGCCAGTCCCCCTCTGGCACTCTTAATGAGCCAGGAAGGGCAAGGGTCTAGCAAACATGTGGTGGCTCTCGCCTCTCCAAGGATCTTGTCCACATCCTCGGGCTGTACAAATTGAAAAGAATCCATTGTTATTGGACAAGCAGGAGCCAAAGTTACATCCCTTGAGGATGTATCAATTTTAGCGTCCAAGTCAGAGTGAATCTGAGTCTTCCCCAACAGAGGAAAATTAAAAGAGCACAAACTTAGTCAAAATAAATGTAAGTTAATGAAAAGGCAAGAAAAGAAGGAATCTAAGAAGCAAATTGATACAGGGATAAAAATAACCAGCAAACGTTCCTCAAATACATCAGCATCAGCCAGGGAGGTGGCACACCTTTCAACAACAAAGGTGTGAAAGGAGGACTGAAGGAGGACAGGGAGACTGTGAAGAAGCCACATGACTTTTTTTCTTCATCATGTAAGACATTGGAAAGATACACACATCTGACTTTTTTAGTGAAGCCCAGTAAAGAACTATCTCATAGCCAAACTAGACATGATGGAAAATGTGTCATGTACTTAACTGGCACATTAAAAAAAAAAAACTCATTTGAAGCTGCTGTTTGTATTGGAAAGAAATTCCCAATTGATGCCAGCTTCTGTATTTTTCTACCCCGTATAACCTTATCGTTTCCTATTTCTCTAGGTCCATGGACTTTGCAAGAAGATAGGCTGTCCAAAATGCTACCTGTGGAGTACTGAAGAACTCTGGGTTTCCTTGTATTTTTTTAGGTTACGTCATTTGCATTTTTTTAAAAAAAAATCTGCATTCCTCTGCTTTAACAACAACAAAATCCCAAAGCCCTTCAGAACTCTGCAAGCAGCTAGAGAGCCTCCTGTTGTAAGGCCTATCAGAGGACACAAACAAGCACACAAGCAAGAATGCACACCACTCAGCAATCCCTTAATTATTTTAAGGTAAGAAAGAGCAATAGACACTTTCACTCCCCCTCCCCCAACATATGACATTAAGATGGATTTTGGCATTTCAGTTGGCTTAATAAAGGTATTGCCCTAATATAGATCCCTTTCACATGCCCCACAAAAAAGCCCCTATGCCAATTTGTCTGCAATTTGGCAGGGATAATCCACTAATTGGGGGGCTACTGTGCCTGTAAATTTCATTCACTTAGGCCAAAAGGGGAAAAATATAGCTGTTTTTCGATTCCACATTATACTGAATGGGAAACACAGAACTTCATTGCATCTAAAATGGTTCAGAACCTCAATTACAGACTGAAGCAGAGAGAGCACAGAGTAAAACAGTTTGGAATCTTTTTAAATGCCCAAATACAGATACAACATGAATCTTGGGATTGTTGCACGCTCCTAATACAAGACCTTATTCTTATTACCATGAACCCTAGTAAATATACTCAGAGTTGATCCAGTTGCCAATCAAGAAACTCAGTTTTAATAAAATCATCAGAGCCAGATGGCATTCATCTGAGAGCCAATGAAGAGTTTGCTGATCTTTTCACAACAATATGCAATTTATTATCAGGTTCCTTACTAGGAGGCTGTTTGGAAGATAGCTAATATAACACAGGTTCAAAAATGGATTCAGGGTGGATCTGGGAAATTACTGATCTGTCAGCCCACTGTCCATCGCAGCAAATTGGCAGGAAGCATTCTTAAAGAGAATTTTACTGTTAGAAACTCATAGAAAAACATGCCTTGCTGAGGATGAATTGACATAGCTAAGTGTTTTGCCTCACTATTCTTAGAATTATTTGAAAGAGTCCAATAAATCTGTAGACAGAGGGTCCCTTAGATATTATATACCTGGACTTTGGCAAAGTCCCTTACAAAAGGATTCTGACACGAGATAAGTGAACATGAGGTATCAGTCATGAGCTAAGTGAGTACCTTCTTGTATTGGCCAGCAGGTCTAGCCCTTCCATTAGGAAGATTGAAGCAACTGCTTCAGGCAGCAAATGCTAGAGGGCCAAGGAGCACCAGAAAGATATTGGAGCGGCATATGTCACATGGCCTGCCCTGTGTCTGCCCCAAGTAGCCTTCTGCCTATAGAAGCAATGGAATATGCTGTCCCATTGCTGGTGTAGAAGTAAGATTCAGCTGCCAATTTTAGGTAAGATTCAAATGAATCTTCACTACGTTACCAAATTCTTCCAAGCTACACGGGAAGTGGATTGGACTGTGAAAGACCAACCGAAATTGTCTTTGCATTTTGACAAATTTGTAAGGCAGTCTAATATCCCAGAGAGGAGGTCAGGTCTCCTGCTCCCCTGGTGCATTCACTATAGCTGCCCAATTTCCCTGCTTTTTAAAGTTTGATAGAAATATCTGTGGGCTATAGGTACGTTCTTAAACTGCAAGGTTTTTTTGCCTATTAGTGAATACTTATGTAAATGACAGCATTCCACATAGTTTTCTGGTGGCAGAGAAAAACAATGTGTAATTTTCAGGTCACTGACGTGAATTATCACAACGGTCCATGTGGTTTTTTGGCAGTGGGGTAAAACATTGTGTAATTTTTTGGTAGCTTACATGAATGAATTGATCACAGCATTTCACGTGGTGTTTTTTTCCTATTTTTGCATATCAGTGAAGCAGATAATCGCCTTTGAGTGTCTCTTGCCTCAGGCTTACTCTCTTTTGGATATGGTCTGTGCCAGTTTGGAAGCAGTGATATGTATCTTATAGAGGAGAGGACAGTACACCCACCCCTTTCCTGGGGTGAATGATTGATTGCTACTTGCATCAAACTGAGTGGTTGGTGGGCAGCACAGTGTGTATGTGTGTTGTTCATAATAATCTATTTTTTACAAAAGAAAGGGGGTCCTGAAGAACCCTTTGGGAGAAGATATAATAACAATAATGTGATAATAACAAAAAAAATCATAATATATAATGGACAAATGGAAATCCTGTGGTTGACAGAACATCTTAATTACAAAAAAATTATGTAAAAGAGAGGGAAGATTTCCTACAATGCATTGTTATCAAATTCCTTGTCACAGGCTGGGATGATGGTCACCTAAGTTAGTTGATTTAGACAACTCTATAGAGGATAGATCTGATTACTAAAGGCAACTTGGACCACATTCAGAGACAGAATACCGGTAGGTCAGGGACTTTACAACAGGCAAGGGCTGTTGCTTCATGCCAGCTTGTGGACTTCCCGGAAGCATGTGGCCATTCTTGGCAACAGGATGCACCCTTAGTCTGGTCCAGAAGGGCTCTTCCTAGATCTTTTTCTTAAAAAAATAGAGTTCTAATTCATTTTTCGCACTTATTTTATTTCCAAGTATGAAGGCATGGAGCTCACAACCTCATTTTATGCAGCTTCTGAGGCTTCCTGGAGATGCCCATTCTTCCATCCTATCTGGGAAACAAAGATCAAGCTGAACGTATTGGGGATGGGGGGAGGCAGATGAACAGGAAAAGACAAGTTAGCGTGTGAGAGAACAGCAAAAGAATAGCTGCAGTGGTCAGTTGTACTACAATAACAACAACAATCTGTATGCTTATTTGACATTAGCCCATCAACCCAGTGGAGCTTACTTCTGAGTAGGCAAGCAAGGATTGAGAATTGATGAAAATTGAACCAGAGTGGTTGCAAAAACAATTTCCTAATAAAAAAAATAATAAAACAGTAACATAACAAATAACAACAAGCAAAAACGTTTCAATATTATGAACATAATAAAACAATCTTTGTTTGTCCCCGAGAAAATGTGGACCTTGACAGTTAAAAAAGGAGCTGCCTCACTCTGTTCTAATTGGAACTGTCCTTTATTCCCACTATCATTGCATCATATAATACTACATTGCCATGATATATACTGTTCAATAATATTCATTTTTTTAAAAAAATGAAAACAATTAAAAAACTGAGCTCTATTTCCCCAACATCTCATGAGTTTCAGCAAGATCAGATGTACCTACTTTGACAAATGGTGCAGTTATAATTCTTTTGGATCATTTTATTTTTTTGGGAGGTAACATGCAGTCTGATTAAAAAAACCTTGCCTAAATGTCACTGTTTTTCTCAAGGCACAATGCTTGACAACAGGAGCAGTGTCTTCCAAAGTAAAAATTTCCTGACTATGAGGCACAAACACCATATTGACAAATTTACATTCTGTTGAATAGACGTTTGTTTAGTTTCTCAAGATATGCATTGCTGTGTGAAGAAGTATAAACCAAGGCTGTTCCCTGAAGCAAAGGAAAGGTTTTGTATTTATTTTCTTTGGTCTCTTAACAATGCAAACCTGTCTCAGATCTCAGCAAGCGCAGGGATGTAAGGCAGATGCGTGTCTGGGCGGACATTCAGCCCCATGCCGTATTTTGGTTGTCTAGGACTCTTTAGAGCTTGCAGTAGTGGATCCTTTGTTTATAGCCAGAAAGTATTTAAAATTACTCTCTCACTCTCTCTCTTTCTCTCTCATAGCATTTTCACACATCTGTTTGTTTCCATTTGTCAGTATTCTAATTGTTTTGTTTATAAAATGTGTGATCTCACTTTGGTGGAGAGATGGTGGTGAAAACATGATACATAATATTCATATTTGCATGATAACAATCTTTCATATCTGGAAAGTCCAGGGGGGGTATTTATTTTTCCCTTCTGTGAGAAACTATACCTGCTTAACAAAGAACATTGAGGATATAACTAGAAATCTCCTAATAGCTACATTGTGAATCCTGTATGCTGAGAGGCCAGATGTTGATTTTTTTTCTGGATTTTTTTTTATCTTGAACTTTTAAAGAAATAACAACTCTAGTTGCCTATCTTGCAGGAACAGCATTTAAATCCCAAGGGAAAAAACACGTTTTCTGAAGAAGAGAGACGGAACAAACTACTAGTATAGTATGGTGTAGTGTGGTTAGAGTCTCAGATTAGGACTGGGGAGACCCTGGTTCAAACCTCCACTCAGCCATGAAACTCACTGGGTGACTTCAGGCCTGTAACTATCTCTCAGACTAATCTGTTGTGAGGATAAGAAAAATGGAGGGGGAACTATGTGAGCTGTCTTGAGCTGTTTGGAGGAAGGGCCAGATAAAAGGTGTTATATTTTATTATTTGTTGGTTTAAAATTGTATTTATAAGTTCTGTGAATTAATTTTATTCACACTTTTGTACACTGCCCTGGAATCATTTAATGATGGGTGTTTTAAGAAATAGTGTAAATACAGTAATACCTCAGTTAATGAATCAGGAACAAAGCTCATTTTAACAAAGGCTTTTTAAAAGGTGAAACTGATCAGCTTTGCTTTGCTAGGGATAAACTTTCAAGCCTGTGCCTTTGCTTGAAGGTGAAACTGACCAGCCTGTGTCTTTGCTTTGCTATCAACTAACTGACAAGCCTATGTCTTTGCTTTGCTAGGGTGAAACTGACAAGCCTCTGTGTTTGCTTTGCATTAAAGAGATCTCTTGCTTTCTCCCAGGGCTGGGAAGGGAAGGATGCAATACAATTCGAAGGAGGGGAGAGGACGGGGAAGGAGTGGGTGGGTTTTGGGTATGCACTCTTTAAAGCCCCTGTTGAAGCTGCCCCCCATCTATGAGTGGGTGTAGAAACCTATACCTATGATGGAGCATTTTCTCCTATGGGATCTTTTGCTGGGGGTCCTTGAAGAAATTTGAAGACACAGGCTTGAAGCAAAAAGGTAGGCCTTTATTCTTTACAAGCATATGCAGGGTCAACCTCCCAGAAACATCCAGGAGAGACTGCAATGAGGCACAGTCTGCATAGATGTTTTATACAGTACTACATACACATGGGACATTAGTTTACCAATCCCACAAGTTCCTTCCCACATAACGTAACAGTTCCTTCCTCCTGCAATATTTCCAACTAATCAGATAACTTTATTAAAACGAGTATATGTATATTCATAATTTGCAACCACCCCCATCCCATTGTCCTGCTGTCTTCTTTGACTAATGTCAATCTGTCCCTCTGACTAATATTTCCAATATTCCACTGTCTCCTTGACCGATGTTACCACTATTCTTCTGTCTCACATTACTAATTGTTTTAGGCCAGTTGAGACCAGTTTGTACCATACACTTCATTCTACTTATCGTAAGTGGGCTTTCACACATATTTTCATGGCTCCTGATCAGCCATGCTGACCCAGGGACACCTGAGGACATTACATGTTCCCTAAGCAATACTGTGATGCCAGGTTGAGATTGGTTAATTTAGGGTGTCCATGAGCATTATATTTTTATTATCCTGCTATAAGGTTCCTTATTCCTTATATTTTCTCAGAAATCCCATTCCTTACTTATAAAATACATAGCTCATGAGGGAGGAATACATTTAAACACTGGGCTACATTTGAAGACCACTCAGTATAGGGAAGACACTGGGCTGATTCTGGCCACCCAGCATCTCTCAGCCTCAGAGGAATAGACAAAGCAAGCCACCTCAAAATACTTATTTACCATGAGTACCCACTTAAAAAGTATCCTATTTAACAAAAGTGAAAAAACAACACACCACGTTACTTTAAAATGCGTGCTAAAGCTCAAAATTCCTCTTGTTCCTACTTTGGAAGAGTTGCAAAATATTTCCGCTAGTCGGCATTCTCGCTCTACAAAATCAATAATAGAATATATGTCATTGTTATCTATTTCACTAAAATCAGTTTCTCGGGTAAAACAGTTAAAATATATCAATCATGGATTATAGGCTTCCTTTGCTTAAAACAATACAGTTGTTAATCAAAGTTAATCATACACACAGGCCTACTTGCTTCATTCTCATGGGTTGGGAAGTTCAAACTGAATTTGCTTTCCCTATGATCCCAAGGCCTGTGGCCTACTTTGTTTAATTCTTTAGCTCCTTGTGATTTTATTATATAAACCCATACCTTCTAATATAATAATCTGTGTTTATATGTGTGAATATATAAAAATTCTCCATTACCTATTCTTTCCATGTTAGTCCTACCTCTGGTACCAAAGTTTCTGTTAAACAAGTAATGTCCCGGAATTCACCCACTTTGTTAACTGAGGTATTACTGTAAACAAATGAAATGTACTGGGGAAGAGGGGAGAGACCCATTCGCTGAACCCACTCAGAGTCTGTTTAGTATCTCTGCAGTCCTGAGAGAACTAAAAAAATCTCCCAGCCAAGACCTTGGGTTTGAGAGTGCTAACTCATTGCCTTATCCTGTCAGTGTTCTGAGAATGAGGAGACAATTGACAATGAATGATGAACATTAAATCCATGTCATCCAAAGGCTTTCATCAAATTCTCTTAATCAGCTGGAGAAGAGGAAGCCATGATTATTTGAGTGAGGTTGACATTGACTTTCTTAGTGTGTAATGGTTGGTATTGTGATATTCTCAAAGCTCTCATCATGATAACATCCCATTATACACATAGTATCGTAGAGACAGACCAAAGAGTATCTATCTAGTCTGAAATTTTGCTTCAAAGAAAAACCATCCACACACCAACAACTTTCTTTGCCCACCCTACAAATTGCAAACTATGCAGGGCTACAAGAGAATAACAGGTGCATTACAAATTGTGCATGTTGACCAAGTTGTCCCAAATAACTCAGGGAAGTAAACCAAGCCACATGCTGTGTGCCTCCCCTATCCATCCCTTCACTCTGCCTATTTAAACCCACAGGAAATCATAAGGTCACTACTTGTATGGGAAAGGTAGCCAGCATGGTGTCCTCAAAGTGTTTTGGACTACAACTCCAATCATCCCTGGCTATTGCCCCTGCTGGCTGGGGCTGATGGGAGTTGTAGTCCACAACATCTGGAAGGCACCACATTGGCTACCCTATTATATGGTATCAAGTAGAATTGTGTGGAAATGGCTTCTCAAAATTCTCCCTATTTGTGGGTGGATATATTGGGGTGGGGACCATTTCACCACATTTCTCTAGGGGGAGGAGAAATTCTCAAACTCTTATTTGGGGATGTGGCTTGCCCTTAGCAGTTGCAGTAGCATGGCTTCTTCCCCCCCATCCCCGATCTTATCTTGGCTGCCACCGGAAGTGGTAGCAGCAGCAACAACTGTGTTGGCAGCCTGGACCTCATTTTGCATCTTTCACAATGCCCCAGATCTAGTGTCGTTCCAGAGCATTGTGTGTTTGTGGGAAGCAGGGAGGGGAGAATAGCAGCCACCACACATGAGCACACACATACACAAATGCTGGACAATATTCTGAGAAAATTCAACAAAGTGAACTTTTTTTCTAGCAGGGGAGAAAAACATCAGAAATTTTCTGAGAAAAACATCTGAGAAATTTGGACTCAATTCTAGTATTGACTAATACAGAAAGAAAACTTAAGGATGTCCCAATTTTGACAGACAAAAATAGCAAACTATGCCTATCGCTCTCATTAGCACAGATGCTACTGGAACAATCTCCACCAATTCCTGTTTCCAAAAAGCAATCAAATGAGGCAGATGTGACTGCAATGTGAGATTTTACAAATGTTTCCTTGGTCCCGAAAGCTTTTGTTAACCATCTATATATAAACATTGTTGGTTGTTTTCCCTATAGTTTTAGAGCACTTCTAAAAAGTCATAGCCAAGAACTTCTCATCAAAAGGCTAATTCTATCAGATGCTGTATAACTCTGACTAAATCAGATGCCCTAATTATGGGCCTACCGGAGACATGATTGACCACTGTAGGAAACATGATGCTGATCTCATGCCCCGACCAAGATGTTTTGATGTCTGAATTGAAGGACAAGATGGCTCCTCCCCTCAAGCACAGAGGCTAACTGGACTGGCAGTTGGATTTTCAGCACCGGTGATGGGCAGCATCTTCCTCTGCATCTAGGGGCAGCAAGTTAGGTTAAAAGATTCCGGGTATACAGCTCTGTCATCCAACATCATCATGCTGTTGCTCCCAGCCCCCTAGCACCTGCTGCCTGCCTTGCTCAACCTAGTGGTAGGGCTTGCCCTAGGGTTAGGTGGACCATAGTCTAATCCACAAGGTTTTTCCTAAGTTGGCATTTGTTATGATACTTTCTTATGTAGCTCAATGTAAGAATTGTCTATCCAAATGCAGACGCAACACTTTTCCTCCCCCACCCTCAAGCTTTTCAAGAAATTGTTAGGCCAGCATTTTGCAACTATCTTCGAAAGTGATTTATTAAAAAATTTTCCCTCCCAAGGGCTTAAGGAAACAAAGTGGTCCTGGCCATATTAATCAAAATCCTACAGCCCTGCTATAACAAAATGCAGCAGTGAAAAGGAGCAGCTGCCTGCAATAGTCTAGGGATCAACCTGTCTTTGGCATTTCATTCACCTCTCTCTGGGCAAAGGAGATTCAGCATTCACTATATATCTTCATCTGTCTTCTCAGCCCCAGAACATCGACAGGATAATGGCAAGCCTCTTGGTGGTCTGCAACACATATGCTCTGTTATCTAGCCAACTAAAAAGCTGGAGTGGCTCACAGCAACTCAGGTCTGTTTCCTCTGTCCCCTTCCTGGTCATTTCATGCAGGCAATGTATAACTACTAAAGAGTCAAAGCCAGTGAGATAGCATCACCAACCAACCTAAAGCCACCATCCTTTGCAGCAACTTAGAAATAAATTGCATACAGTGAAAATGCAGGACATTAGAGATGGAAACTCAGTAAACAAATTATGGAAGCTCCTTCTGCGACATACAGATGCACATAACTGCAGGAGAGAAGTGCTTCAGTTTACTATTGGATAACGTATGCGGAGGGCAGGAATCTTTGTGAATTCGGATCTGAACTGGCCTATCTGCACCTCACAGGCTAAAGTGTGGGTTGAAAGTTATTGATCCATGATCAATTCCCGATCGTTCTGACACAATATTTGAATCAACAAACAAACCAGAAATATTTTTGCAACATGTTTTGAGAGATAATACTTTTAAAAATACATCATGTATTTTCTTACGTATATTTGATATCGTTTTATGTAAACTGCTGAGAAAACTGATGTTGATGACATGGTACATAAATCTTGTTAAATAAATAAATAATGGCAATGTAGCAGTCTGTCCCCTAGATGTGTTGTGTGTGGGGGGATTAAAATGGCAGGTTCCAGCAGCAGCACTTACTGGCTGGATTGGCTTATTTTTTTTATGATGATGATGCCCCCACCAAAGTAAGGATAAGAGAGGGGAAGCTGTCACCATTGAGGGGCCTACCTGGGAAAGTGCTGAAAGGGCTGCTAAACTTGATGCTAGTCCTGAGGGATGCGTATGCAGTTCTGCATCTGCAACATGCAGATCAAATATGTACATGGAAGGATGGATCCATTCAACCTTTAGGGGAAAAACGTCCTCCCCCAAATGTGTTCCACTCACATTCACATGCTTGCTGAACCCTTCTAGTGCTACTGATTTCTCATAGGCACCTTACACAGTTTTATGTAATGCAAAGAAGTGAAAATCTCTACTATAGGCTAGTCCTGTTCCAATGGGTACTTCTTTAAAACGATTTTGCAAGATTCATTATAAAAACAACATGAAAATCACTTGCTCCTACAAGTACTCTTACTTCCCTACAAAGCAGGAAAGAAAAGATTATCTTGACCCTCATATGCAACCTGAACAAAAGATGATCAGCAATCACACCTCTCAAAACAGCTTCCTCCACATCCCCAATTAAATGTAGCCTCTCTTTCTATTGTTAGTCTTCCTGCTTATATAGCAGGCCTAATTAAATTTGGAATTCATTCCAACTAATTCACACACCTGTATGCTCTTATCATTAAAAAAAAATTCACTTTTATTCTCTGGAAAAGAGATAGGAGTATAACCTCCCCCCCCAAACAGGCATGTAAATTAGTTCAGCTACAATGGAAACAAAAACTGTGCTGAGTGCATGGGGCTTGATCATCAGTAAAAAATTCCATTTTCTAAACTCGTAATACACTAACAGTTTATGCTTTTCTTTTCTTTTCTTTTGGGGAGGGGCAACTGGTCACTCGAAATCACAAACCCTGCAAAATTTAAGATAAAGTTTTTGCTCTTTTGCAATATTGAATTGAAAATATTTGTGTAACCATTCAGAGTAATAGGGATGGACAAGGATATAAATGACTGAATATATAAAATTGGACTGGTGGGATATATCTATAGAGAGAGACTCAGGAATAAGTGGAGCTGTAGCATTTAAGCTTTGTAAGTATGTGGGATCCAAACAAAAGACACCTTTACACTGATTATGTTAGGGGCATACAGAGGCAGAAAGGGGAAATCTGCACAAATCCCTTACTGGATGGGTAATTTCACATGTAAAAGCCTCTATGCATACAGCTTCCCAAGTCGCTCAAAAGTCAGGCCTGTATACACATAACCTTTTTTTAAAAAGTTGGAATCCAGTCAATTAACTGTTTGGGAGAAGGCATGGGGAGCTAAATTCAATCCCTAGTTCCCCTCTTTCAAAAAGAATCACATGTCTTCAGCCAGTGGTGCACTTACTTCAAAATGTGGTTAGTCAACCCTACTGCATTTGGGAGTCCTGCTGCTCGTCCTGCTGAGTGGGGCCCTGGACATCTGCCCCAAAGTCCCGCCTTTATGGCACCAGAGTTCCCAGCTCCTTTGCTCTTGCCCTATTGGATCAGAGCCTTTCTCTCTTGCTCACCCAGCACCAGAAGTGCCTCACCTGATGGGGTGAAGCCACAATGCTAGCTTCCCAGTAGGTGTGTCACTGCCACTTACTGGGGGAAGGACTAAGTAGCAAAGAGGCCAGCACAGTGCAGGCACCCTGGCAGGAGCAGTGGCTTGAAACCGCTGGTGTGCATTCACCATGTTGACGTCCCCACTGCCTCTTCCCTCTCCCTGCCGGCAAGTGGCAGTGACACATCTGCGGGGAAGCTAGTATAATCCCTTGTAGGTCATTGCGGGCCCAAAATGAAATGAATTTGCAAAGATTCCATGAATAATTTGTGAACTTTTTTTTCATAAAGAAAACATAACATTAAATATAACAGTTTTATACGGTTCTCAGTTTCCAAATACTTAAAAGAACCTTGTCCATGTGTCCTTTCTCTTTTTTTTGCAAAATATCTTTGCAATCAACTGAAAAGTTCTTTTTCTTAATCTTCAGGAGATGAATCGCTTTATCCTGCTGCACCGAACCACTGCAGCTTCAGCTAGGCCCAGAAAGTCCACAGATTCAGCAAGGCCCTATGATTAAAGAATACATACACAAATAACCACCATTCAAATATATATATACTCCTCATACCCTTCCCTACTTCTGTAATATACAGATATACATATGTACCTTAATCAAGGGGTTAAAGACCAACTAAATAAAAGCTTCCCTAGCAGCCACACCCAGGACCAACTTTTCTGCTCCACATTTGCTTTCTTCTTCACACAGGGTTTTTCTGCTATGAAACCCCAGCCACCAGACTGAACCAACTAAAACAAGGTTGTGGGGGTTACACTAGCATTGCATGTCTGCCACACTGGAGGCTCCTGCCCAGCCCCCTTCCTGCAAATTCAGTATTTCGTTTGTATGCCCTTTGGCTACAGACCTGTCAGGCCTGTTCTTTGTCAGGCCCCATGTGCATAGGTGACACTCTCCTACTGCAAGGAAGGGTGGGATATAAATCTAATAAATAAACCAAAGGTCACTGACATAGTGCCTGTGGAATCACATGCACCCTCTGAGACTTTCCCTAATCCATAGGATCCCCTCTCTGCTGAAAGAAGCATTATATTGTGTGTTTGGTTGCCGTGTGTGTGTGCGTGTGCGTGCTTCCCTCTGCATACCTATTTAGAATTGAATGCCACTGTCTTCAATAGGGATTATTTCCTAATGTGTGTTTTAGGACTGTAGTCTTGCTTTTTAAGATGCCATGAGATTCTTTGTGTTTGATGTCACAGACTCTGGGATTTGTCAAAAAATCAAATAGTCTAAAGTGAGTTTGAACTAACCAAGAAGTATGATTGAAAACAAATAAATCAAATAAATATAGGGGAAGAAATTTGATCGCTTCAGTGGGATACCACAAGGAAGATGAAGCCACTGCAATCTGTTTCTGCATGCATCAGAAAGAACACATTAAAAACAATCCACAAAAGTTATTGTGCTCCAGTGAGATGGAAAACACATGCTCAGCAAAATGTGCCCAGACTGTCCTACTGTGGGAGATTTTGGGATGAGTTACTCAAGGAGATCAACACCATAGCTGGGTAATGGACTGTCTTCAAGTCGATCCCGACTTATGGCGACCCTATGAATAGGGTTTTCATGGTAAGCAGTATTCAGAGGGGGTTTACCATTGCCTTCCTCTGAGGCTGAGAGGCAGTGACTGGCCCAAGGTCACCCAGTGAGCTTCATGGCTGTGTGGGGATTCGAACCCTGGTCTCCCAGGTCATACTCTGACACCTTAACCACTTTGCCTTTCAGTGTTTGACTTAGAGGAGGAGAATGTAGTGTTTAAAACTTGGGTAGATTTGTGTTAGCTTCTGCCAGACTCATGATAACACAACTGTGGAAGAGCAATAAGACTCTTACAGTAAACTTTGGAAAATTGCCATTTTGGAAAAATCCGTGTCATCCAGAGATAAGCCAAACAGGATGCCTTCGCTCTCTCCAGTGCCTGGACTCGGTGGTGGGCTGGATGAGGACCAATAAATGAGTCTGAATCCTAGCAAGAAGGGGGCGCTATGGGTTGGTGGTTCCTGAGTTCAGATAACTGGTCAATTGCCTGCTGTAGATGGGGTCATACTCCCTCTGAAAGAGCAGGTCCGTAGTCTGCGGGTGTTCCTGGATCCATCTTTGTCACTAGAGGCCCAGGTGATCTCACTGGCTAGGAGTGCCTTTTACCAGCTTCTACTAGTGAAACAGCTGCAGCTGTTTCTGGATCAGGATAGCCTGACCATTGTTGTTGATCCAGGCTGGATTACTGTAATGTGCTCTATGTGGGGCTGCCCATGAGGTTGATCTGGAAGCTGCAGCTAGTGCAAAATGCAGCACTGCTCACTGGGGCAAGGTATTGCCACCATGGCACCCCACTGCTGAAAGAATTGCACTGGCTTCCCATTGCCATTAGCTACCAGACCAAGTTCAAGGTTCTGGTTTTGGTGCGTAAAGCCATACGCAGCTTCCAACCAGGATACCCAAAAGATAGTCTTACCCCTTATATACCCAGTCAATCACTGCACTCTGCAGTTGAGGGCCTCCTGTAGATGCCATCTTATCAGGAGGTCTGTTCTGCACAACATAGGAAGCAGACAGTTAGTGTTGTGGTACCAAAACTTTGGAATTCCCTTCACTTAAATATTAGACAGGCTCCATCTCTGTTATCTTTTCAGTGCCTATTGAAGATCTTTCTCTTTCAACAAGGCTTTTAAGTAGAGACCTTATCCCAGTCTGCATCTGGAGATGTTTTAAAAGTTGTTTTTTTAAAGATTTTTTAAAATGTTATGTTTTAACATGTTTTTATTTTTTAAAATATATATATATTAAAGTCTTTTGTTTTTAAGATGTTTTAAAGTGCTTTTAGTGTCTTTGCTGCCGTGGGGTCCTTATAGGTGGAAGGGAAGGATATAAATTTAACAAATAATTAAATTAAATATGTTAAAGGTGAGAGGTCTGTTTGGGGAGTGGGTCTGATTTTTGGATATGATTAACCCCCTCCCTTATGTATCAGTTTCATATTTATTTATTTATAATATTTTATACTGCCTTTTTGAAAACCACCAAGGCAGTGTGCAACATTTTTTAAAAATGGAAACAGTAAAAATAATTTAAAAAATTACAAATTCTTTCTGTTTGTGTACCTAACACACACACACACACACAATCTCTGGAAGCCAGAGATGTAGCTGCTTTCATGCAAACCTTGTTAATATTCATTCTGGACTACTGGAATGTGCTCTGTGTGGGACTGCCCTTGAAAACTATTTAGAAAGTTCAGCTGGTTCAAAATATGGCAAACAGATCATTCACTGGCAATACTTACAGAGTAGTCCATCTTCATTAGCTTCCACTTTCCAGATGCATTTCAAGGTGCTGGTTCTACAGAGAAGCTATTCAGTAAGAAGTATAAACCAAGAATGCAAACTGTGATCACTCTTGTGTGATGTTCCTCTTTCGGCAAAGAATTATAAAGGCTCAAAAGCCATTCAAATAAAGCAAGGTACATAGAGATTTGAACAAAGTTTGAGTATAGAGAATGTATATATATAAATGGATATATGACATATTCTATTCCCATGAAACTTTGAAGCAATAATCCCAAAGAACCTGAATGATTACCTTTGCTGTATAATGTTGGAAGTAGGCTACAATTAATTTGTTTGATTTAATTAATATGATTATAATTTGTGGATCTCTTTGGAATAAAGCTAGACAGGCCAGTCAGAATAAATTAAAGGGGAGAAGAAAACTTGCTTGCCAATTCTTTTTTTATTGTCTTGATTAATTATCACGTCAGTCTGAGCTGCAGTCTTCTGAACTGTGATTTTCGGTCTCATCACTCTCAGATATTGTTGCACTGATAGGCACATCAGAACAGGGTACCTTCACTAAAATTACAAGAACTGCATTGAAATCCATAGAAAAATTATCTGCAAATTCACCACATAACCTCTCATTACACTTTAAGATCAAGTCAAGTGTGGGAGAAAAACAGAGATTTGAGCACACTTTGTTATATGGTACACATGCACAAGACCAGTCCAAGACCTTTGGGGTAGCGTTGCCAGGTGTCCGGTTTTTGCCCGGAGACTCCAGATTTTTGGGGTGCTCTCCGGGTCTCCCAGTGAGTCACCTTAATCTCTGGACTCTCAGCTTTCATTTTTTTAAAACATAAAGTTTCTAGAAAGTCTGGTTCCCGAAATATACACCAAAACATGAGCCCATTATTCTGTGTCCTGCACTCTGGAACGATAGAGAAGAGATCCCGGCCCTCCTCTGTTTGATAACCTTTGATGTACTTGAAGAGTGCTTTCATGTCTCCCCTCAGTCTTCTCTTCTCCAGGCTAAACATGCCCAGTTCTTTCAGTCTCTCCTCATAGGGCTTTGTTTCCAGTCCTCTGAACATCCTTGTTGCCCTCCTCTGAACCTGTTTCAGTTTGTCTGCATCCTTCTTGAAGTGCAGATACCAGAACTGGATGCAGTATTTAAGATGAGGCCTAACCTGAATAGAGAGGAACTGTTACTTCACTCGATTTGGAAACTATACGTGTGTTAATGCAGCCTAACATAGCATTTGCTTTTTTTTTTTTTGCAGCCACATCACACTGTTGGCTCATATTCAGCTGGTGATCAATGACAATTCCAAGATCCTTCTCACATGTTGTATTGCTGAGCCAAGTATCCCCCATCTTATAACTGTGCATTTGGTTTCTTTTTCCTAAGTATAGATCTTTGCATTTATCCCTGTTGAATTTCATTCTCTTGTTTTCAGCCCAATGCTCCAGCCTATCAAGGCCCCTTTGAATTTTGTTTCTGTCTTCCATGGTATTAGTTGTGCCCCCCAGTTTTGTATCATCTGCAAATTTGATAAGCATGCTCTGTACCTCCTCATCCAAGTCGTTAATAAAAATGTTGAAAAGCACTGGCCCATGACCGGGCCCTGTGGTACCCCATTCGTTACTTCCACCCAGTTTGAGAAGGAACCATTGATATATTGGAATATGTGGTTCAACTCCAACTTGTGGGTTGAGGCTGCATGGGGTTAAAAAGGGTAGCTAGAGAGGAGACCTCCTGATTGCTAGGCTAATACCTATCCTTTGATCTCCTGGTGACTCTCCCTTCCTGCTAGACTGATATGCATAGGATGTTGACCATACCTTCCTTCTTCCTTCTTTCTCTTGAGAGGGAGAGCAGACATCTTCTCTTTGTCTCTCCCTCTCCTCCAAGCATGAGGGCAACCACTAGGCTTAGTGTTTGCATCTCCAACTTAGCTAGTTAGCTAGATGTAGAACTCTTTCCTATCAAGTATGTACTTCCAGAATAAAGTAGATATTTCTTATTTTAAAGCTTAAAGTCTTTGTCTGACTAATTTGCAGGGAAGGTATAATCTTTAGCAAAGATTCAAACACACATAAAGGCTCACTCAGTCTCTCCATTCCCAGTTTCGCCACTCTCCAACAATCCGTGCTTTTCAGGCATGTTCGTTTTTGGCAGTGCCCACATGATGTCATTGGCACCAAAATGCCAGCCTGTATTCCCCATTCCCCACTTAACCTCCAGGCAGGTGGTTCTTGTGGGATCCGTGTTGGAATATGTGGTTCAACTCCAACTTGTGGGTTGAGGCTGCGTGGGGTTGAAAAGGGTAGCTAGAGAGGAGACCTCCTGATTGCTAGGCTAATACCTGTCCTTTGAACTCCTGCTATCTCTCCCTTCCTGCTAGACTGATATGCATAGGATGTTGACCACATCTCCTTCCTCCTTCCTCCTCCTTCTTTCTCCTGAGAGGGAGAGCAGACATATTCTCTTTGTCTCTCCCTCTCCTCCAAGCATGAGGGCAACCACTAGGCTTAGTGTTTGCATCTCCAACTTAGCTAGTTAGCTAGATGTAGAACTCTTTCCTATCAAGTATGTATTTCCAGAATAAAGTAGATATTTCTTATTTTAAAGCTTAAAGTCTTTGTCTGACTAATTTGCAGGGAAGGTATAATCTTTAGCAATGATTCAAACACATAAAGGCACAATCAGTCTCTCCATTCCCAATTTTGCCACTCTGCAACATGATAAGCACTCCTTGAGTACAATTCTGGAGCCAGCTGTGGATCCATCTGATAGTTGTTCCATCCAGCCCACATTTAGCTAGCTTGCTAATCAGAATATCATGGGCCACTTTGTCAAAAGCTTTGCTGAAGTTGAGATATATTGTGTCCATAACATTCCCACAGTCTACAAGGAGGTTACCCGATCAAAACATGAGATAAGATTAGTTTGGCAGGATTTGTTCTTCATAAATCCATTCTCGTTGAGGTGGCCAGGAGAATGCCTGTGTAACCCCTATGAATTATTGGTTTGGCCCAGTGGGTGGGGAAACCTTAAGGAAGTGGCTGTACTTGACTTCCGGGAAGGGTGACTTCGCTTGTGCCTGCTTTTGGGACGGGCTCCCGCCTCAAAAGAAGCTTATTCAGATATAAATCAGTCAGAACATTTTTTTTTTTTGACTGATGAAATTTCTCCCGGGCAGGGAGAAACGTAGAGATCAACCTCAAAAGCCTGTTTTTGTTGGGAGGACTGGATTTCATTAATTTATGAGATAAGGTCCAGCCAACAATGCCGGACGGACTTTCTAACAAGCTCTATCTGCTTAAGCGATACGTTTATCTTTTCTTTAAAGAGAGAACGGACTAACAGGCAAGCACCCTTCTTTCTATTATTTTTTTTACTTGGTTTAAATTGTTACAGCAAAAGGAGATTTGTCAGATTGATCGGCTTTGGACAACTTCTGGGTGAGATATAACCCTTTTCTGTTATTCACGAAATTAACAGCTTATCTCTGTTTCTGTCGCAAAAAGCTGTCCTGGAAGTGCATTCTAAAGATAATAAACAGAAGAGGGATTTCTATTCCTGATTTCTATTCCGAGGAATATTATATTGTCTGGGACTATTCTCTTTTTGGTCTATTTTATTTTGACGAATCTGCTTCTTCACGACGCCACTAACTGTTTTGATGCTGGGAACTAAATTTGTTTTGCATTCTTGAACATAGAGAGATAAGGCAGGTTGCTCTGTTTATACTGTGATGTCATCAAGCCTGGAATATTAACCCAATTGTTGCTGAAATAAGAAGTGGTTCTTCTTTATTTTTATTTTGCTTTGTTTTCGTGGTTTTAAAAATGGCAATCAAGAAAGTGGCTGAGAATCTGGAAGTAACTATGTTTCAGAAAATAATGGATGAGATTGAGATAACGAAACAAACCCTGCGACAGGGTAGTAAGGAGCTGAAAATTGAACTGAGCAAAATGACGCAGGAGCTTAAAGAAATAGGGGATCCTGTGAGAGAGGAGAATGAGATCAGAGATGAGAAAAGAAAAAATAAAGGGAAGATACAAGCCCTGGAGATTGGAACAAATGTGGAATTGGAAAAAGATCTGGAGTTTATGGATTTTAGAAATAAAATCTACTGTTTGGAATTTAACGTTATCTCTGAAGAAATTAATGAAGATATTAGAGATAAAGTTATCAATGGCTTGGATAATCTTCTGGACTGGAATGATGTGATGGAGCTTGATATAGAGAAAATCTATGGAATTAACTGCAGCCATGTGACAATGGAAAAACTCTTAAGAGATGAGCCAGTGCATTTTGTAAAAAAGAAGAACACAGATATGACTTTACAACAGTATTTCAGCAACTTATTCAGAATGGATGGCAAGAAAATATTTGGGATAGAGGAAATTCCCATCAGACTCTTATTATATGACTATGGTTACAACAGCAAGATTATTATGGAATACTGATAATGGAAGATTGGACACTGAAATTACTGGACTTAACAGGACTATTGAAGATGGAAGAGGGAACTAATAGGGATAATGGAATAATGGCTATTGAAATTATTGGACCTAACAGATTCTGATGGGATGGATTAATCGAAATGTTTATTTGGACTATGGTTATGACAATAAGATTATTATAATTATTAACGAGATGGATTAATTGACATGTTTATTTGGAGAAAAATTGATAGATATATTTCTTAAAGAATTGAAACCTCTCTTTGACTTTTTGTGGAAAGAATAAAGTAATGTTTATGAGATTTGATGATTAATTAAGATAACTACGGGAGGAAAGTGATTTTATAATATGATTTAAGAGACAGGATTGTTATATATTGTAGACCTATAACTGATTTGATATGTGACAAATGGGAAGTCAACATTTTATTTTTTTTGTTTAATCATTTTTGTTTTGTTTTGTTTTTTGTCTTTGAATGTTTTATGATTTTGTTTTCTATGTTTTATGAAAATTTGAATAAAAATTATTGTAAAAAAAAAAGGAAGTGGCTGTACTTGTGAGTTTTAGATCAGAGAGAGAGAGAGGCTGGAGAGGAAAAGAGCAGTTATTGTGAGGAAGCAAGAACAGGCCCTTGTCACCTTGAATTAGGTAATGGGATTTTAATTTATGTGTATAGGAAGAAATGGAAGAGGAAATTCCTTTTAGTGGTTTTATGTATTTGTATTTATCTTGTATTGTATTAAGCTTTAAGATTGTATGGGAAACCCTGATCTATCCTGAATTTTCTGCAAGCAACCTCTGCACTGTTGCTTTGTTGGATGCATAGAACTTTGGGAGTTATTGTATTCTGAAGACATATGTTATAATCTGTTGGGATATGTTGCATTGTTTTTGCCATTTTTGTCACCCAATTTAAACTTTCAAAAAACTTACAAAATTCTAATTGTATTTGCATTATTCATATACAAAGTAGTCCCACAGAACCCAAGAGTTTGGTACACCTGTACCGCCGCTGCCATTTCCAACAGTGCCTGGAAAGACTTTAGATTTTAAAAAAGCTTTTTCAAAAAAAAAAAAACCCTTAAGTTTTAAAAGACTTTTGTGTCTTCACAGTAAGAAAGTGGGTGGCAGCTTGGGGCGGTGGCAGGCTCTTCTCAGCATTTAGCCAGTGCCCGACCTGGACAACTGCTGGTGCTGGGCCTGCTCATGCATGCCCATTTTAGAACTTTTGTGTAATCTTGCTAAGGCATGGCAAATTCCAGATGAAGCAAAAATACTGGTGGATGCTGTTACGCACAGCTGCAGTTACTCCATGATTGAGCCAGCTCCAAACAAGCTGCCACTATCACTACAAATGTATGTGTCAGTGAACATGAGAAATTTTGATTCATACTGCATCTGCTGTAAATGATCACCAATGTATGCAAACCCCATACAGAGCTTGGAAAAGTTACTTTTTTGAACTACAACTCCCATCTGCCCCAGCCAGCACATGCTGGCTGGAGCTGATGGGAGTTGTAGTTCAAAAAAGTAACTTTTCCAAGCTCTGACCCCATACTATCACATGGAAGAGAAAGATTCAGCTCAGCCTTAAACAAAACACTATTATTACCTATCAAATCAATAAATCTGGATATTTTACAAGGTGAATATCATGCAAACTACCAAGGGACCCTTCTAAATTGAATACATTTTAGTACTAGATGTTTGGGGTTTAACTGAACGTCAGCATAATGTAAGAAGATTTTTCAAATCTATTGCTACTCACCCTGACACTTCAGGGGAATGGTGGGTTAACATGTCTACAACCCAGGGCACTGATTCAGGAAATCTTAAGTACTTTAGACCAAAAGAGGTCAATAGGAGAGTTAAGCACATGCTCAGTCTCGACGCCTGAAGTTCAAGAGTTCAAAAATGCTTAACTTTGGCAGAATTCCCACCATCGTCAGACCCAAGGGCTCTGGCAATGGTGGGCCTCTGTAGCCATGCTGGGAAAGACCTGGCATTGCTTCAACCCCCCTACCTTCAGTGCAATATGTTGCATGGGGGCAGAGTAGGGTGGCTATTTAAGCCCTGCTCTGTCTCCCCTCGGCCTCTTTTCGGCCTCACAAAACACCCACACACCCTCTCTTCAGGGCAGTGCAAGTGTAAATGGTTGCTTCAGGGCCGGGTAGGAATTTTTAGCTCGCCACCCTGTGTTTGTTGGCAAGTTTTTTGCCTACCCTGTAGTGTTCTTCTAGTTCGGCTGATTTGCTCAACTTTATTTGGCTTAATTTGATTTGGTGCCTGGCCTTGTAGTTTAATCGGTAAATAGGTTATTTGGTCACATTTGGCAGATATGTGCGTTATTTCACAAGATAGGGTTTGGTGACCACCCTTAGGCACCCTTTAAGGTGATCAGTGGGTTCTGAGGCCTGCCTTCCAGGTAGTGCGGCCGGTTGGCAGGATAAGGCTCACCTTTGGGGCTAACCTGTAACACCCACCCCCCTGAGGGGGGTGGAGCAGGAAGGCCTTCCTAACCACCCTGCGGGAATGGGGCTTGGAAGAGGGGATTGGGCCTGGACCATCCCATTTTCCCATGGCAGGGTGCCCTCGCCCGATTGGGGATGAGATAGGTTACGCACTTGTCTCTGCAGATCATTTTAGTATGCAATCAAGCATGTAATTGGCTTTATTCCAATAAACGTGGCCCTTGATTTACCCACACCTCATCTTGTCTTGCTTCTTCATTTCCCAGCTATGCGCTGCAATTGTGGCTATGCTGTGCTGCAGAACAATGAGATCCTTCAGTGGCAAATGCATGGATTTTTTTGCTCTCATGGTAGACCAGCTCATATTTTTTGTTCATGTTTTAATATTCTATAATACTGATTTGCAGAGGAGAGAAGCTTTCTCTCTCTCTTGCTCCTTCAGATATTAATGTCATTTTGTACACAGACAGTCCTATTAACTTCCATGGGTGCATTACAAGTTTTGGTCAGTATTTTCCCTGTTCATCTGTCTTCACCCTATGAATGAATGAAAATAATCAGGGCTCAGTTAAGGACACAGGCAACAGTGACTGTCATTTAACCAGCTCTTTCTTTTTGTATGAAATAGGTTTACAATTTCTCTGCTTGTTTCTCCAATATCATAGAACCGACACGCATTAGTTCAGTTCCTTTGTAAAGAGAATACATGTATTTTGAAATGCCAGGGTTGGCAGGGAGCAGGGGACGGAGGGAGGGAGGGGGACTTCCACTGTTTACAATGATGAAGGATGTGAATTATTCCAGAATACAATAAACTACCTTGTAACTGAAGTGCTGCTTTATTTGAGAAACTGTCTCCCCTGTCTTTCATTCCATCTGTTACAGCTGACATACAAAGATTATACATGTGTGTTAATGCAAACAATTTAAGGTCACTTTTCCTCTCTTCTATAAATAAATCAGTGATTTAGCACAGTCAAAGGTTCTGGGCTGGGCTGTTTCCCCAAAAGTACTTGATTACAATATGGATCCTTCACCAAAAGTAGCCAAACAAACGTCTTTCTTTACTCAATAGCAAGGATTCCATGTGAGCCACAAAATAACCATACAGCTTTGTGCCCAGTAGAGACTCTGTGCTTAAGAGGAATGGGATTTACACAGAGGGCAAAACCCAGCTGTGACATTGATTATGTGATTACAATGGGTGTGCTTGTTTTTGGAATGGAAATAGCAGCTGCAGAGGGGAACAGCAGCAGTTCCATAGGGAGCCCCAGCAAAAACTAGTCCCCACCCCCAAAGCTTTTATTTGCATCATGTGGGAGGCCTCCCTTGGCACCATGGGATAGACTCATAGATTTTTTATGCCACCTTTCCACAGGGAACTGTGCCCAAAGCGGCTTCCAAAAACATTCACTTATCAAACCACAAAGCACTGAGGTGGGGGAGAGAAGTCACTTTACAAAACATATCAATAAATTCAAGTAGGACCAAGAAAAAAACCATTTAGCAAATATAGAATAAATCCCATATTACAAAAGAAATAAACTGGACTTCAATACATAAGTAAAGAGCAAAAAGAAAGTGAACTAATGGTAAAGTTCCAGCTGCTGGTGCAGGTCTTATTGTACTCCAAGGAGCCTCAGCAGCCTGGCTTAAATACTGTTCGGAGTGGAAGGGTCCTCTCACCAAGCAAAATAACTTACAGCTGGCTCCCTCTTCTATCCTCCAGAGGAGACCAACAGCGGCAAAAGGGAAATGCTGGGGAGGGTAATGGAGAGCCCTCTTCCTGGAATGTTCAGCTGCTGGTGCAGGTCATGTGAAGACTAGGCCTAGATCAACAAAGTTGTTCCCTGACACACTGGGCAGCATTTAGTGTCATTAACCTCCATCACACTTTATGCCAGGGGTAGCCAGTGGGATGCCCTCCAGATGTTTTGGACAACAACTCCCATCATCCCAGACCATTGGCCGTGCTGGCTGGCCTGATGAGACCTGTAGTCTACAATATCTGGTGGGTACCATGTTGGCTACCCCTGCTCTATGCCGAGGCATCTAGGTGCGTGCAGAGATAATGATAAAGGGAAGAGGAAAGCTGTCCCTCTCTCATATCACCTGGCACACATTTGGCTGAAGGTAACAACAGGCTCTGTGTCCATACAACTGCACACATATAGGCTGTATTCCGACAGGATATTTTTTTCTGTTTTCCTGACGTTTCCTTACCTGAAAATTCCTGCATTTTATTTTATCTTTCACACAACATAAAAGCCACTTCTGGAAATCTAGCGGAATATAGTGGAAGTTTCAGGCTCATTTCTTTGTTAATTGCAGCCTGCACACCTTGCTTCCAGAAAAAAATCTGTTTGCAATCCATTTGCAACCCCATTAACCCAGAGTAAAGTGATGAAATTTGGGGTGGTATGCCAGCATACTTTCTTGCCATTTTCATGGGGGAATCATGGGAGAACAGAAGCGTGCTTATGAGGGGAGTAGTGATGTGTCCATGAAGTTCATTGCCCCCACACCCAAGAAGACTCGTGACACAAGTTGGAATACTTTTATATTTATTAAATATAACATTCTACATCAAATGCAGATAAGCCAATTCATCAGATTAAATTGCTTTGGGCAGGTGAGGCCTCCTATATATGTGGGAATACTCCCACGCCTTCTAAAGGCAAATAACTCTCTTCAGACCTTAACTCCATAGTCAAGGACATGGGGGAAAACCTCCCTCCTTGCTGCTGAAGTCAGCTGTGGTTCCAACCTCCGCACCATGGCCCCGCCGTACAGGCGTTCACCATGATGCACAAGCAGGTCCCACAAGGACACTCCTCAGTTCGCCACCAGGGATTAAGCTTTGATGGTTCCCTGGGGAGTGCCCCTTACCTGTATACCTTAACCACCTCAAAATAACCCAATATACCTCACCTGCCCGAATTCCATGCCACAAGAGGGGATCAGCTCAAGCTTGGTCCCCTCAACCCAAGGAAGAAAACAAACTCCCCAAACCCAACCTCAAATCCTCTAAAAACAAATCACATCCCCACTCTGACAGGTGGACGCCGTTGTCCCTAAACAATTGAGGGGAATAAAATCTTATCCTGTCATGGGTTATGCATGCCCCCCCAAGGGATAAAACCAAATCCCTGATCTTCCTATTCACCCATTTACGCGACCTATCGATCTTATTTGGGTGAAGAGCCCCCCTCCATACACGTCTCACGAGCATATCTGACCACACCAAAATTAGAGTAGGATAAGAACGCCTAAGCCACGTGAGATCATGAGTGACCTTGAGCAGCAAGTCCATACCGGGACGCTGCACAAGGTCGTTCTCCCCCAAGTGAATTAACAAAATGTGAGGCGGGGCTGCTGACGCCATGGTTCGGCACACCAATGGCAACAACGCATCCCATAACATGCCCCTCCGCGCCTCCCAGCTAACTATTGCTGATGCAGAAAGCTGCAGCTGCGTTCCGGAAAACGACGAAGAAGCCCTCCGATGTGCCCAAAACAAGATGGAATGGCCACACAGAACGATCCGCACAGGAACTGGAAGACTTAAAATACCTAAAGAAAAACAAAATTAAATACAACATTAATACCGGACATAAGACTGAAAAGTGGAGAAACGCCACCTGCCGATCGCCTGGATATCGCTAACGCTCATGCCCACGAGGGCTGCGGCCGTGGCCGCTCCAATCTGAAATGAATGCAGCCCATAGACTCCAGCATCACGATCAGTGGCCAACAAGGCCCGCCGAACAATGGCCCAAAATTGGAACTGAGTCAGGGCAGAACCATCCGCATGTATAAAAAGATAACGCAGGCCCACTGGCCTTAGAAGCAGGAATTGATGGATTGCAGACACAGGGCATAATTCCAAAACTTGGCAGCTGCGTAAAGACACAAGACTGCCACGGCCCTTCTGATCAGTCTTAGAGACTCACAGAGAAAACCTAACCATATCAGCACCTAACGTGCAATCGCCTGAGCATAAGGCTCTGTAAGACACATCGCGCTTAGAGAGGACTAACACTTCACTAGGGCGAAAAGCACCATAGAACATCGTCAGAGTTACTGCGGCGAAAAGGTGCGCTTCATACTGGGATGAGCATAAAGAACGAAACAATGCCAGGATCAGGAGGAAGACATCGAGCGTGATTGGCCTCCTCCAGTCAGCAGGCCTGGGAGTGGAACGCGACCAACCCTCAAGGACCTTTCTGACCCTAAAATCTACAGAATGATCCGGCAGTCCTCGTGCCTTAGAGATAAAGGCCAGCGCAGAGAGGTGCCCAGCGATAGTGGAAACAGAAGAGCCGTGCCCTTTCAAATGCAACATATACTGTAACAATTGATCCGCAGAAATAGGCCACGCCATAGGTAAAGCAGCACTGCTTCTGAAAGCTTGGAACTTCGCAAAAGAACGCTGATATGCTTTCTGAGTACTGGGAGCAAGAGCAGATGCAATAGCGGCACCAACTTCTAAGCACCAAGGTTCCATAAGAAAGGCGTGACCAGGACAGGGTCCAGAGCCGCTCCAGGTGCAAGCTCCCGAAAACGCGCCATCTGTAATCGGGAAAGAGCATCAGCAATGCTGTTTTACAAACCAGGAACGTGCCGAGCAACAAAAAGGATTAAATTGCAAACATTGCAATACAAAGATGCGCACTAGTCGCATGACATGAGGAGATTTGGAAGTCTGGGCATTGATAACGCACACGGTGGACAAATTATTGCACCAAAAGCGTACAGTACGGTTTTGGAATGCCTGCAGCCAGATATGAACCGATACAACTATTGGGAAAAATTCCAAAAAAGTCATATCTCCAGTGGTCCCAGAGGCCTGCCATGTGTTAGGCCACTTATCAGCGCACCATTGCGACCAGAATATTACACCAAAGCCTATACCCCCAGCAGCATCGGAATGTACCTGTAATTCGGCCTCTAAAAGCAATTCAACGCGCCAGAATGAAAGACCATTAAAGTCCTTCAAAAACGTAAGCCACATGCATAAATCTGCTCTCATACCAGCAGAAACTCGAATGAAATAAGATCGAGAGCGCACACCTTTCATGGCATCACAGAGACGCCTGAGAAATGCCCGCCCTGGAGAAATGACTTTAGAGGCAAACACCAGGTGTCCAACAAGTTCCTGCAATTGAGCTAATGTAATCTTTTTTAATACAAGGACATCCCGGAGACGTTGCCGCAAGGCAAGCAACTTGTCCTGTGGCAAACAGGACAACTGAGCAATCGTGTCTAATTTGATACCTAAAAAGGTAAGTGAAGAAGAAGGGCCCTCAGACTTTTCGGGAGCTAAGGGAACACCCAGTTCAGTGGTTAGGGCCTCAAAGGAGTGCATCAAATAGAGGCAATGGGAAGACCCTGCAGGCCCTATAAACAAAAAATCATCGAGATAATGAACTGAATGAGAAGAAGATGTCCTCCTTCGCAGCTCCCACTCTAAAAATGTGCTGAATGCTTCAAAACCAGCACAAGACACGGAACAACCCATTGGCATGGCCCTGTCAATATAAAACAGGCCTTGAAATTTAAAACCAAATAAATCAATATCATCAGGATGCACAGGTAAGAGGCAAAATGCAGATTTTATATCGCATTTTGCTAATAAAGCACCCTTACCAGCCCTACGGACTACTCTCACAGCCTCATCAAAGGATGTATACCGAACTGATGCATGAATTGGGGAAATGCCATCATTGACAGAAGCACCTTTGGGGAATGACAAATTGTGTATGAGGCGATATTCGCCCGGCTGTTTCTTAGGAACAATACCCAAAGGCGAAATTCTTAAATTCTCCAAAGGAGGAAAAGTAAAGGGACCTGAAATACGATTGGCACTTATCTCCTTGTGGAGTTTGGCCAACACTACCAAGGCCATAGGCGTAAGAGAGGGCTGATTCTTTAACGAAATAGCAACCCTGGGGCCCTGAAAGGGGATACGAAAACCCTCAGTAAAACCCGCAAGCAGAAAACTAGCAGCAGACCTATTGGGGTAACCTGCCAACAAACGAGCCAAGGGAATCAATTTAACAGGGCTACTGGCCTTGCGACGTACCGCCGCTGTTGCCAGACCCACGTTTGGGCTGCTGATGTTCCCCTGTACCCTGGCGAGCCTGCCTGGCACGCTGACAGGACGAACTGGGGTGGTTGCCACCACACAGTCCACAAGCGTGTCGAAACCTACATGGATGCCTGAGGCATCGGCCAACGCTATTAGATGTCCAACAGACCTGCTGGGATTGAACCCACTGCCTGCCCTGACCAGAGCCAGCAGAGGAAGTATCTGCATGCGCTAACAGGTGACCACTATCTGCTCTCTCGCCAGAAGCAGGCCTGGCGGAAGTCATGGAGCGCAGCCACAAACCAGCATGCTCCACGTCCCAGCGTAGGGTGGGATCCAATGCCGCCCTTTGCCTGAAATTTTCATTGTACCGCAACCAAGCGGTGCCAGAGAATTCTCGAAAAGCCCTATGAATAATATCCTGATATTTTATCATAGAGAGGGCCCTAGATGGATAAGCCTGTGTCATAACACCCATATAAATCGTATAAGCGTTTAGCCAGTTAGGCCATACGCGGTCAACTCTCTTTTTTGTGACTACCTCACATTCCTTTCCATCCTGACCTTCCTTACTTTTGACCTCATTCTCACGAAAAAGGAGAGTAAATAAATCAATGTACTCTCCACGCCAAATTCTTTCCTTCGTCGCGACCAATAAATGGTCACCCAAAGGAAGAGAGGTATTCTCCCATAAACACTGAAGGTTGGGAGCCACTTGCTAGCTGAGAACCAGCCAAGGATGAATCTAAAGGACTAACACCTGTAGCAGGACTCTGTGTAACATGAGTATGTGGTGCGAGTGGCTCACCTGCATAAGCAGCCGGAGAAGCAACCAGCGGAGAAGACACCAAAGCAGAAGCCTCAGGTGACACGGGCAAACCACTGGACTGATGAGACAGAATCTGTCCCTGAAGTGATCCAGCAACAGCTGGAAGTGGGAGCATGGGAGAGGAAGACGTAAGCGTAAGCGCAGGCGAAGCTACTGGAGACGGGAGAACCATGGGCTCCTGTACTGGTGCTGCAGCCTCAAGAACACCAATCCTGGAAATCAAAGCAGCAAGAACACTTGACTTAGAACTCTTCTCTGCAATGCGGGCAGACTTCTTACCTGTAGGGGTGGTACTGGGTCCCGCCCCAGCATCACATGGCTGCAAACGTCCCCTCTCCAGAGCGTCCACCCGCACTACCAAAGCCCGAATGGTGCCCATATCCTCCTCTTCGTCAGATGACTGGTGCTGCTGAGCTGCGGGGCGCTTAGAAGCCTGCTTCACTACACAAACGCCTTTCTTCTGTTGAACCTTCATAGGCGGCATGTCTCAACCACAGTACAAGAAAAATAACAGCAAAAACCACAATTAACAATTAACAAGTAAAACCTCAGAGGAAAACAGCAATCAACTCAGAAACTGGACTAATTTTTTTTTAAAAAGGGGGGGGGAAACAGGAATTAATATATCAACTATTATATTATATATATATCTATTTATTTATTTCATATTTACTATTATATATATATATATATATATATTATTTATTTTATTTCTTAATATTATTATTATTAAAACAGTCAAAGTTAGAAACCGAAACTTATGAACAAAGCTAAACGACTACCACAACAAACAAACTAACTTTGAGGGAAAAATAAAATAACAGGGGAAGCTATTAATTGATTTCAATCACAAACGAAATAGAAACACAGCAACCTACAGGGAAGATAGAATGCAAAGCAACCCAATGGGAAAAAGAGGGGGGGGGAAACAAACGGAAGAATTCACTAATAAAGACAAAACTAAAAGCACCCACAAGTAACGTTCCCAATCAATTAACCCTGAAGGAAACTGCCCAACTTAAGTGAATCAAACACTGAAGCACAGGGACTCAGGCGAGAACGATCAGCTGGGAAGCGGAAGACACCCGCAGCCCAGCTGAGCCGCGGCAAACAAACCAGAAGCAATTAAATCAAAACGGAGTTGAGGAGCACGCAGCAACGAGGGAAAGCGGTGAGAAGCAATACAAATGGCTAATGGACAGAGCCCTTGCCAGCACAAACTGCGAGAGTTGCCGTGAGGCAAAAAAGGCAAACACTAAGGGAAGGAGCGGCTTTAAATACTCCGCTCAATCCCAGACCTGATTGGCCCCCTTGATCTCACGTGGCACACTTAGAAGCTTCGAGATCGTTCCCGAGCCTTCTCATACATTTCGGGTGGAGGCAAAAACGCCCCTTAACAGGAACGACATTGTGTTACACCACGCCCACTGGTGTGAATGAAATTTAGCGTGACATGGCAGTATTTTGGTCAAAAAACTGCCATTCCACAATGCAACAGGAACTGCAATGTGAAAGGAATGTTAGAAATCAGGACAGAAGCGCTACCGTTATCATCAGTTAAACTAACACAATAAACTCCATGTCTGAATGAAGGCAAAGTATCCACACTCATGACTGGGAACTCATCAGAACCTAACGTGTGCATAGTTTTACATGAACAGAGGCCATTCTCACCTTCAACTAATCGCACCGAAGTTGGCGGTATCGAGGGGGAAAATCACATCCCCCACTTCACACATTTAGTCAATGTAAGAAGATGGTGTGAGAACAGGCCTTCAGTATTTTAAAGCATCCCACTGGGCACTGGACACTGGGCAGGCTGATGGAACCTCCAAAAATGTAGCCATCTTCTAGGAAGAGAATGTGAAGAAACACGACTGACCTTAGTGGTGAAGAACTTCAGACCCAGGGCCTCCAGTCCTCTCTATCATGCCCCCAGGACTCTACCCAGCTGCACCCCTCACTGGCCTGCTTCACATCCTTGAGTGCTTTGGCCTGGCTGGAAGGTGTCCTTGCACTGACTTAATTGGAGGAGGATGCCTCTGACTTAATTGAATGAAGATGTTTCTCCCAGTTAAAAACTCCTTGATATTTCCTTATCATCAGTCACGTTTTACTCACCTCTTCTGTTCCCCCCCCCTTCTCTGCTTTCTTCATGCTAGTTTCCTGACTTTTCTCAGCATGCTTAGCCGGACTTAAGCTAGCATAAGTGTTGCCAGCTTCCTTTCCTTGTGCATATCGGGGTCTCAGCAGTAACTTTAAAATATTGATGGATTCAGTTCTTATGTTGGAAACAATGAAGGCAAGCATCAACATGTTATGCCTGGTTTCATTGAAGCTTTAATTTAGAGGAGGGACAGGATTTTAATTTATTCCCCGTATGCAAGCACTGTTTTAGCAGTTGTAAACTATGCCTACAAGGGGGATGTGCTGTTCATCATCACAGTGTGCAACTACTGAAAATACTTCAGTTTAACAACATCCAACAGAAGTGACAGTAATGAGCCATTACAGGATATAATGCCTTTCGTGCCTATCTATTGACTATCATAGAAATGTGTACGTAGTCTGAAAGGTCATCCTTGCTAAAGAACTCATTAAATAGTTCAGCTGTACCATTATATTAAAGCTTCCTTATACAATATCAGATCAAATAAAATACTATCACAAATGCACTACCTAATCAGAAGTTAATTGAATTCTTCTAATTTCATGCTTATGGGTCAATTTGGCCCACGTGTATCCTCTTTTAGTAAGGGCAAAGATTATATCTTTTTTGTAAATATTCTTATACTAGGGCCATTTCAGTATAGATGGGATTTTAGAACTCATGCATTAAGGAAGAAAATCACATCGTAGAAGAAAGTGTTCTATTAGCCTTAATTGAACTAATCAGATTGAAGAGAATCATATACACATTTTTTTTAAAAGAAAAACTAAATAGAACAATTATTTCAGAGGATTAGCTTTGTCCACAAACTGAAATATCAAATTTACCATTTGAATATACCTGTTTGACCATTTTCTTTCCTTATCATTCATTATTTTCACTGACATAACGTAAGAAATAT
Source organism: Rhineura floridana (assembly GCF_030035675.1). Lineage (NCBI taxonomy): Eukaryota > Metazoa > Chordata > Lepidosauria > Squamata > Rhineuridae > Rhineura > Rhineura floridana. Next base: position 46,491,331 of record NC_084484.1, on the reverse strand, counting down.
CACAATATCCCTGGGGTTGGATCCCTTGAGCTGTCAGATCTCTAAGATTCACCAGCACAGGATACTTACACCAAATTTTCTAGCTGGTGTAAATTGAGATAGGATTGTGCTGTAAACCAATGACACTTAAACATTTTTAATGAATTCAGAAATATTCTTGTTAGGCATAAGCTTCTTCACTATCTATAAATTACCTTTATATTATATGGGGCTAGAAATCTTTACCCATGAAAAGACCATAGTAATGGGGAGGAAAGGCATACTTGCAAACTTTCTTTCAATAGTCTTTTGAGCATGCCTGCAAAAAAGACACCTTGTTAACTTACCTATGGGGGGGAAATAAATTTCAAAGCAGGAAGCCATCTTGGAAATGTTTTATCTGTGATTTATGACAAATTTTATCCAAATTGTGAATAGATTTCAGACAAATACTTGCTTTTTGGAAAATACATAAAGGCAGGTGATGATTCTGGTGATGCATCTAACAAGAGCTATAATTACAAGAGCTACAGTGAACATTACAAGAGCTACAGTGAATTAAAGGAGCAATGTTAATATTCAAATGCCTTCGACAATATTCATTTTTGTTAATATCTAAATTCATATTGGGCCTTTAAGAATACTTCAGTTCATTTGTGTCCCTTAATTTGTTTCCTGACCATGCCCAGTATAACATAAGGTGAACTTACTAGCTGATAGTATCAACCAATTGCGGAGTATTTGGGGTGTCATGAAAATGAAAAAAGAAATGTTCTCATAGGCACCAAGCACACTATGCCTACAACCTACCTCAATTTTTGTTGAACCTCTCAGTGAAGCTGATGATCCCAGAAAGTTATGGAGTAGAATGGAAGCAAAACTTGGTCGAGAAACTCTGGCTCATTGTTTAAGCAAACCTCAATGTCTTTCTTAAGGGTAGGAATGTCTGGACTCTGGAATGTAGGGAGCAGAGATGTTGAGAAGCCTTACACTATCTAAGACAGTGCACCAATGTGAAGAAGACAGAGGTTTGTGTCTAAGCTGTGGGCCTCCTTCATGTGTCTCCCTGTATCCCTCATAATGCTTGTTAGTATGTCAATCTCATTAAAAAAATGGGAAACTACCATCTGACCCCTGATCTGTGGGGCAAGAGAAAAGGAAGACTAAGAAGGCAGAAAATGTGGGGTGTCAATGGGAATAAAAAACGGACAACGCCTCACTGCTAGAGCTCAGTTCTTCACTTAATTTCCGTGTATTGTTTAGCTCCAGTTTTGTATCAGGTCTGAGCCTTTTCAAGCCCAGCTTGCTCCCTTATCATTAGGCTGCTTTTAGAAGGACTCCCCCCAGAATGAGTTGTCTGTACAATTGTGTTCTCACTAGATGTAAGAATAGTGTATGATTTAAAAAAAGATTCCAATGAACCATCAATGCACCTGAAGACTGTCAGATTTCTTCTGGCATGTTGCAGAAGTCCTCCTGCTGAGATTTGAGGCCTCATCACATTTACCATGGAAATCTACCCCAAGACTGTGGTAAAGTGGCAAGGAGGAACTGGTATTGTGCCTATTCCAGTCAACTGACATCTTCACCTCACCTTGAATCTTTCTGCGCAATGTGCAACTCCATTTGTTTCTCCATCCCTCCCTCACATTTCTATCTTCTCTTGTTGGCAAATTCTCCGCATTCACCTGATCCTGAGAGTCTTTTCTACCCAAAGCTGAAATGAATATCAGAATAGTACATTTGTATGATTAACAGAGGATTGGGCTCTCTTAATAGTCAGGATTAAAATAATGCAAAAGCTAAGATTCACTCTAGCTACGCACAAATGCTAAGTTAAGTGAAAGAAGCTTTGAAAACACTGCATATAAGTCGGATGAATCCAAGAGATTTGGCAATAGTGCAGTTAGCGTGCTTCCACACACACACACACACACACTCCTAGAATAAGGTGCTTTTTAAACAATGGGTGGAATCTAGTGACTTTCCACTTTTGCTCTACTAACAGAAGAAGAGGGGAGGGGATCATATAATTTCTTATGTGCTCTCAGAGGTTTCAAGGTCCTTTGTGCCTTACTTGTCATGCCTCTCTCTCCACCTCTCCAAGACCACGGACGAAGGAGATACAGAATTACCCTAGATGTCCTTCTCCTCCCTCTGCCGGGCTCTGCCAATAGCGACCATCCTGATGGATTAATTCTTCAGAGTTTCCTGCCGTTCCTGTTCAAATACCATGTGCATGCATGCCCTCTGAGGCCACTTGGCCTCTTAGCAGAGACCTGAGTTGTCCAGCAACTGTCCCACTGCATCTCCTTGTCTCATAGCCCATCCTGATGCCTGACTACCTACTCCAGATGGTAACATGGCACACCATCACCATTTTCCTCTTTTCTTATTGGGAGATGGAAGAAGCAACATTCCCGGGGGCAGGAAGTGTGTGCAGCTGCCCCACATGTGGAATCACTAAGCTGCTGGTGACATCCTTCTCAGTGAAGTACCTTCAGGCTCGCAATCCAGGCTGGCCACTGGGTTCTTCTGGGCAGGAAGGAGCATAAAGGGGTTCTTGCTCCAACTGAGCCTTGCTTCAGAAACATAGTCTTCCTCAGCTCTGGTGCATTCTTGCATCCTTGGTTATTCTTCAGTCCTGACCTCTGGCTTGCTATCTCCTTGTTTGCCTTTCATGCCTAACTTCTTCATGCCTTTTGTGCCTAACTTCTTGGTTCTGACTACACTGGCTTCTGGATCCCAACTCCAAACTTGTGCTAGGCTGCTGCCCACAGCCATCTCTTGATACATCCACATCCTACATTTAAAGCACTCTTATACTACGATCTTTAATAGTCATGGCTTCCTCCCAAAGAATCCCAGGAACTATAGTTTGTTAAGGGTGCTGATCTTACAGAGCTACAATTCTCAGCAGCCTTAACAAACTGCAGTTCCCAGAATGCTCGTTGACTGTTTCAGTACTTTAAGAGTGCTTTAAATTTATGGTGTGGATATGACCAAGGAAGGGTCTGTTGTATGAGCCCACTTAATTACAGTGCTATAAACAACAGAAGCATGCCAGATCTACGTTTATGAACATATTTGATTGATATGCTCTCAGTAGGTGTCCATGTGGCAGGGCAGAAACATCCTCCCAACATCGGCCCCTAGCCTGGACAGGGCTGGGACAGAGCAGAGCAGCACAGTGAATGTGGGGTTGCGTGGGCACACCAGCAAGAATGCCAGGTTGATCCTGTCAGTGTATCCCTGCAGCCCCAAATTAGTTGCTGCCCTCTCCCAGTCTTGTCCAGTTATGCAGCAGTGACACCGGTGCCAGGAGGGCAGATCCTTGGCTTTGCCTCATCACCCATGCCTCTCCTTTATACTCTGCCAACACACATGGTTTTTAAGCCACTGCTGCATTTGTATCTTCAGACGTATCAGATTTAGATAGCTCTTTCTAGAACTTTAGCGGAGGATTGTTCATGCCATTGAATAAAAGTGCCTGTTCCTTCTATCAAGGAAAAATAATTTAAATAAATGTGAGGCTCATAACGTGAGGTTGCTTCTTTGCTGAACATTTTTATTTGTATTTATTTCTTACTTGTTGACAGCTGTTCCTGATGTGGTTCACTTCAACAGCCATATTCAGGTTACTAGGAATCTTTCCAGAGGTTTAATTTCATCATACTGAGATGCTTGAGTGACTTTCTAGGCTAGTGCTCCCAAGCTTTGGTACATTGCTTCTAACCTTCTGCTCCTCTGTTCATTTTGCTCATCAAGAAACCTTTGGTTGCCTATCAATAAATTATATCTCCTCGGCATTACGAGGTTAGTTATGAAGCCATTCAGTCCCTACCTTCAGAATGAACTTCTTCCTAGTAGAGATCCTAGGACACTTGATGCAGTAACACAATCTAACCATGCTAAATAACAATTGAAACTTGGAAGGTAAACCCTTGTCAAAATATAACGAAAGACTCTGTATATTTTAGTTGTGTCCAAATCTGGACACGTCAACACATGTGAGAGCCTGTTTTATTTTTCATAACTTGATGTACTTTATTCATGAATGCAGATTTAAATACCATTTTTAAGTCAATGGGTAATGTATACAACTTTAGCCCTGTCTCTTTGGAAGCAATTTCCATTGAGATCTATGGAATATCCAGCTGAATAAGTGTGCCAAAGGTTGCACCCCAACCATGCTAAGGCTGCTATACACACTTTCCTGGGAGTAAATTGAACTCAGTGAGGCTTACATCTGAGTAGATATACATAGGACTGCACTATTGTGGACCAAATCTGAAATGCATGCTTTTTTTCCCCCAGAAGAAACTCAAAGAAACATATAGGAGAATAGTGCTCTTCTCTGCCTAGGGTAGGGGTGAGGAACCTGTGAATGTGGCCCTCAACCCAATTTCATGTAGTCCTTTGGTGTGATTTCATGTGGGTGGGAAGGAGTGGAAAAGGGGGTGGGGCTAGCAGAGATAAAGGAAAATAATAAGGGGGGAGAGAGAGGTGGTAGAGAAAATTTGAATGTCCCACCCATTTTTGGCTTTGGCCCCATCCGCTACTGGTGATGGCCTCCGACAGATTTCTCTTGAGAGGATGTGGCCATCAACAAAAAAAGGTTTCCCACTCCTACTCTAGTGCTATGCTGTGAATCTTCTGGCCTCAATTCTGAGGCTGAGGGAGAGGATTAGATATGCACTGGGGCCATGGTTTTTTTCATACAACTGCACCTGAGGGCATCAGAATGTCATCATGACCAATCAACCTTCCCCCCATGGGGGGCTTGTGTATTGCATTCAAAGTGAATGGTGGGAAGGAACCCCATGTCCTAGTTACTCCAGACTGCAAGCACCTGATTGCTTGTTTTTTAAAGTTTAAAGGAAATAATTATATTTTAGTGACAGTGCTGCAGTCCTTGGACCACCTTGGATTTAAAGACTTCCCCTTAAAACATGCATCAAAATAGGTCAAGACAGACTTAGTCCTATCTCCATGCAGAACTGGGATGGATTAGACTTCAATGGATTGTCCCATTCCCTAGGGAGGGGAGTTGTAGTCCAACAGCATATTGAAGGCACCACATAGAGCACCCTTAAAATATGCAATGATGTTTTAAACCAGATGTGGAGAAACATTGGCCTTCCAGATGTTGCTGAACTACAACTCCCATCATCCCTGCCCATTGGCCATGTTTGCCTGGAGGTGATGGGAGTTGTACTTTAGTAACATCTGGTGGGCCAAAGGTACCTGACACCTGTTTTAAACTGGTTCAGCTCCACCTTCTCCAGGCCAGCATAAGATTATTCAGTGTATTTACCCACTTACCTTATTCTGGGTTCCCTACTTTTTGTTCCACAAAATCTGCTTACTGTGGGGCACTTTAAATGTTACTCTAGCTATGCAGGCACTGCTCACAGAAAAGTGGCTCCCATACAGCTAGGATAATGCTTAAAGGGCCTCTAAATATTTAGCTATCGGGATATTACTGAGTAAAACCCATCCAAATCTATTTTTAGAAATAAATGTAAAACTTTAACTGAAATGATCAGATATGCAGGGAACTTCAAGTGTTACAGCTCTTTTTGTGGCATTTGCTGTCACAACTGGATGCAAAAACCCTCCCATCTATCTAAACAGATTTCAGAACCAGATTTGGAGATTATGGAGTACTAAGTAGTTTTGACTAAGCTTTCAAATTATTTTAGTGTTTTTTTTAATGTTGGCACATTACTGCCTACTTAAAAACATTTATATATATATTTACACAGGCCACCCTGTTGAGCCGGCAATAAAAAGGTGGGTGCTCCAATTTACCCAAGTTAAATAAAGCATTCAGCTTGAAAAAAAATTAAGACGTGCCTATTTATTCAACATGAGTCAGCTGGCAAATAAGCTGGAGAGTTTTCAGTCACTGAGGGAACATGTGAATTGTGATTCTTGCTCTGTGCTTACCTTTCTACCACATAATCTTCTGCTGCCTAGTGCCCATGAGCCTGAACTGGAATGAAACATACTTCCACCATGGACCCACATATGGTTATTTTATTGCAAACATTTTATCCAATTGGCTCAGTTTCACCAGTTACTGTAGTCTGTCTCCACCATGCAGTAGTAACATTGGTCATCTGGGTCATCTGGTTTCCTCCCATGCCAGAGGAGAATCTGTGGCCTTCCAAATATTATTGGAAGCCCATCATCCCTGACTATTGGCCATGATTGGAGATGGAGTCCAATAATGTGTGGAGGGCCACAGGTTCACCTTTCTTATTTTAGAACCTCGCCAAGGTGTTGTATGGACATCAGAGTCACATATTGCTATGAGAAATAACCACATTACCTAGGAGAACCGTTCCATTGGCAAACATAAAAGTTCCTATTGCAAACTAAATCCTGACCACATCTGTGAGCAGAAATCAATGCAATAAACACAGGACACTTCCGTGCAACAGCATGGTAACAGTAAATCATTCACTGGCTTCCTTGAAAACCACACCATTAACTGAGTGATCCTATACTGTAATTAGACTGGGGCCAGAGATATGCCACCACTACTCCAGCAGAATGCTATCTGTCTCCAATATGTGCTCAGCCCAGTACAGGAGGGGAAAATATGGTAGGAAGAAAAAATGCATTTGTTCATTAAAATATTTACATATCACTTTTCATTTAAAAAGTACAGGGTGCAATGATAACAATAAAATAAACATACATCAAACAAACTGCATAAACATACAATAAAACAATGAGCAGGGGGCAATTAAGCCAACTTTAATGGCCAGGAAATGCTAGTGTGAATAAAAATGTTTTTAACTGTTGGCAGAAACATAACACCAAAAGTGTCCACCGTATCTCTGATGGGAGACTATTCCATAACACAGGTGCCACTTCCTGGTTGCCACCAGATGGGCTGATGATGATAGACCTTGGTACCATCAGGAGGGTTTCTCCTGAAGATCTTAGTGAGCAGGCAGGGTTCATATGGGAGAAGGTGTTCTCTCCAATAAATGGGTCCCACATTGTCAAAAGGTCCCAGGTTCAGTCCCCAGTGGTATCTCCAAGTAGGGCTGTGTGATGTTTCTGATTATATTGTAAATATGGTAAGTGCTGGTTATATAGAAGATATATGGTAAGTAGAGTGAAAGAGGAGGGGGGAGTACATGAGCGGTAGAATGCTGGATGATTGGCTGAGCGTTTGAATGGCTGGGAGTATAAATGGAAGAATGGCAGTTGAATCTGGGAGGTGGTTTTTAGAGGGTGTTTAGGAGGTGGTGTTTGAAAGGTTGAGAGAGAGGTTGGAGGTTTGGAGGTTTGGTGGTGTGGAGAGTGAGTCGGAGTTCTGAGGCAATTAGTAAGAAGTTAAGTACCTAACAGAATATAGATGAAACCATACGCTTGTGAAACATTCCTTAAGTAATCTTGTTATTTCTGATATTAAATAAATACTTGTTTGGTTTACCAAAGGCCTGATCCTTGGCTGGGGGAATATACAGACCAGAAGGGAGGGCAAGGTAATTACCAAGGCTGAACAGAAACTGTATCTAATGGTGGCAGCGGTGAAGGGAGAGATTGTAACAAGTCACGTATCCAGAGCAACCCAGAGTTGTATGCTTTAAATATAAAGATACAAGGGGGTTGGGAACAGCATAGGCACACAGTCACAAAGTAACAAGCTATAGAGAGACTTAGGCAAAGTCTCTGGAAGTTTGGGTTACAGAAAGTGACTGGTGGTGCTGCCTAGCAGTGGGAACTAGGGAGATCTGTGCTAGAGCTGTAAAGGGTAAGAATAAACCTGACATTCCTGTCTGCTGGTAGCCCCAAGTGAGAGTTTCACAGGTGGTGCTGGGGAAGGACGTCACAGGCTGGAACTCTTATCTGAAATCCTGGAGAGTTGCTGCCAACCATTGTAGACAATACTGAGCTACACAGATTAATGATCTGACTCAGTATAAGCCAACTTCCAATGTTTCGGTGTTTGGTAGCATCTTGGCAACCAGTGCAGCTCCTTCACGTGAGGTTTCACATGCATGTGGTGGAGTACTCCAGTCAGCAGCCGAGCCTCCAGTTAGCAGTTTCCAAACCAAGCCTAAGGGCAGTACCATGCAGAGCACATTATAGTAACCCAGTTTTGAGGCTACCAATGCATGGGTCGATATAGCCAAATTATCCTGATCCAGGGAAGGTCATAGATGACATAACAGCTGGAGCAGGTACAAGATGCCCCTGGCAGCTATAGCCATTTGGGCCCCCAGTGATTGTGATGGTTCCAGGAACATCCCAAAACTATGCGCCCATTCCTTAGTTGACAGTGCAACCCCATCCAGAACAGGCAACTCACCTAATTGCTAAATCTGGGAATCACATACCCACAGATCCTCTATCTTGTTGGGATTCAACTTTGGTTTATTGCCCCTCATTCAGCCTACCACTGCATCTAGGCATTGCCCTAAGGCCAGTAACGCCTCATCTGACTCAGATGTAACAGAGAAATAGAGCAGACACACAAAAAAGCCAGGCATGCTCCCACCATCTTGGGCAACATGGCCACTACCCACTAATCCCAAGGCAAGGCAGGACTTACCTCACAACAATCTGGAATGGCGGGAGGAAGCACACCCTGGTGTATCTGGAGGGGCATTGCCATGATGATGCATGGCCTTTCAACATGCACAGCACCTACAATGACACCACAACATCTGTAACATGTGAGTAACTCAGGAAAACATTACACAGGTCCTAAGAGTTTGTGAACAGCCCTGCAAGAAGCAGTCCAAGGCACACACCCCAAATGCCACACTCTGCACACAGACACCCTCAGCCTCAGAACCCATTCAGCCTCCCACGGCAACCCACTTGAACAATGCTCACCCACCATTGCCAGTTTGCCTGATAGGCCAACCCTGTTAAATGTCATCCCGAGAGGATTCTCCACCCCCCTCCTCCATACAGCCTGGAAGCAGCACCTTCCTGTTTTGTGATTCCTGAGAGGCCAACGCCCAGAACCAGAGAGAGCAGAAAGTCGCTACCAAATCATGCAGCTGAAGAGTACAACATCAACAAATAGCTCCATTTCATCAGATAGAATCTATCTCAAGTGGCAATCGCTAGCAACAATATCTACAAATCAATAAGCATAAACTAAATCTTTATTATTAATAATTATGCAAGGTCATTTTTATTGGTAAGGGTAGGCTGATAGATTGCATCTTTGCTGTTTTCAAAAGACAGGGCCAGCCATATTGCAATTAAGAAATATAATGATTGATTGTAGTTATGGAGAAATCAATTGGATCCGGATGCTTCAGAACTCTCCCAGAAGGCAGCTCTAATGATAAGGCCGCAAGGGAAACAGTTGAAAGGTTTCTCCTAACTGTCTCATCTGCATTTTATTTTGCCCTTGGTATTAAAATCATTAAAGCATTTACAGCAACTATATTTTTATGACGTGGTCTAATGCCATAACAATATGTTTTTTTAAAAAAAAAACTATTGGCATTTTCCCCAATATTATGCATTTTTCCCCCCTGTGATGCACAGCTGAGAGGTGAACATGTTATCTGAAAAGGGAAGTGAACCTTTTATTTCAGCTTGGCAGATGTACATGCCTTGAATGCTAACAAGGCATAGCTAATTACTAACACAGTGGCAGGAAAAAAGTGTGATAGTCCGGATATATCAGCAAATCTGTCTTGCAAGTGACAAGTCAGAAAGGTTATGGGGAGTCCTGAGCGCAGCCAGCTCAAAGGGTGGTTACAGAATGTTCCTGGACTGTCATTTGCTGCTAGCAAAATGTTCCACTTTCTTCTCAAACAGCCAAACTTTCATTCATGCTCTTTCTGCTTTCATTAGAAATACCAGTATATTTTCCTCACTAAAAATTGGAGTTTGAAAAACCTGTCAAGAAGGTTTACCATCCCTGTGTCCCTTCCGACCCTCAAACTGCAGCCCAGCCTAGCTGCTCCCAATTAGAGGAGCACTCACAGGGTTGATAAGTCTCTGAGGCAAAACACATTTCCTGTAAACGACAATCTGAATCACTCTTCCACAACAGATTTTAATCTATAGGTGGATATAGATAGAAATATGGATTCACTGACTGGCGGTTTGCTTCTTGGCCCAGTTTAACGGTTCTGGGCCCTACCAAAACCAATATCTGGAGATGAGTACAGGAATACCCCGCATTAATGTACGCAATGGGTCCAGAGCGAGTACATAAACCGAAAATGTACTTAAAGTGAAGCACTAACTTTTTTCACTTACCAATGCATATACTGCACTGCAATCGTCATCTACGGGCATAACTGATGTAAATAACACATTTATAACTAAAATAAACACAGTAGGCCTTATTTAAGAAAAAGTTTGTAGTTGGAAACTGATCGAACGGTAGCGTCATGCCGTTAAGTGTCCGTTCTTGCGAAGCGAGCGTACGTAAACAGGGGAATGGTGCTAGAACATAAGAACATAAGAAGATCCTGCTGGATCAGGCCAGTGGCCCATCTAGTCCAGCATCCTGTTCTCACAGTGGCCAACCAGGTGCCTGGGGGAAGCCCACAAGCAGGACCCGAGTGCAAGAACACTCTCCCCTCCTGTCGGAAGGCAGAGCTGGGGTCCCAATCCCGGGGAGCTGGATCCCGGAGAGTTGGGAGAAGAATATTTGGATGGATGGCAGAGGGAAGGGGGAGGAACTTCCCCCCTTTGGAGCGAAGACGAAACAGAGGAACTGCCAGTGATAAGGTCGCTTAGCAACGGGGAGCCTGAGCCCTCCCTGGACATTCTCACGCCTCCCCCTCTTTCAGGCTCAGAGCAAGAGGGGGAAGAGGGAGGGCTGCTCACAGCCGAAAAGCGGGGAGGCAGTTTACCATCAGCCCCTCCCCTATCCCCCATCCTGGAATCGGAAACTTCAGAAGAGGAGGGGGTGATGCTTCCCCCCTCACCGCGCACACGCAGACAGCTGAAAAGACAGGAGAGAAGGGGGAAAGGCGGGCAGTACCTGAGGGGCAGTTAAGGAGGAGCGAAAGATTGCGTGCCTGTTTGGCCCCTTCTTAAAGAACAGGCGGGAAGAAGTCCCTTGCTCTGTCAACTTTCTCCCAATGCCACAGGACCTGTATCCCTGTATTGATTCATGAGAAAACGCAGTCTTTGTTTGGACATTACCCTAATAAAACACGAATTAACTACAATCGTTGGTCTGGTTCCTGAGTCACATCCTGGGCCTGACAGCTTGACAGAGCCACCTAAATCACCCTCAACGCTCTCTTCACTTGACTGGGACAAGATGTCAAAGGGAGCAGCGGGGGGGACGAACCCCACTTCTGAGACGGAAGAAGTGGAACTCCTGAGGACTAAGGTAGCTGATTTGCAGACGGATGTTCAAGCCCTGCTAGCAGCAGTCAAGGCGCTGAAGACGGATAATCAAACCTTGAAGGCCACGATAGACCAGATGCGAACAGCCCCTCCAGCTGCCGTAGTAAAGGTTCCCATTGGATTGCCCCCAAAATACGCGGGACAAAGTGATCAGTTGGCAACCTTCGTGGCTCAATGTGAGTTATATCTGGATGTCAGGCACACGGAATTTCCAGACGATGGGGCTAAAGTAGCTTTCGTGATTAGCCTCCTGGAGGGAGAAGCTGCAAAATGGGTGATTCCGTATCTCGTGAGAAAGGATACTGTCTTAGGAAGGTACAGAGGATTTACACAGGAGATGACCGAGATGTTTCAAGACCCGCAAAGGGCTGAAACAGTAGCGTGGCAACTAGGCGCTCTGAAGCAAGCTAAAGGGACTGTTTCCGAGTACACTAATGCTTTTAAAATTCTGTCCCAGGAAACTGGTTACAATGACGCCACCCTGATGTTTATGTACCGGAGTGGATTAAATGCTGAAATCCTGGATGAGTTGGCCAGGACCTCCCCCCCCCCGCTGACCTACCAGGGCTCATCCGGCTATGCCTACAGATAGATCACCGGATGGAAGGAAGGCACCTGGAAAGGAAGCAGGAGGTCCCAAGATACTCAGCCTCGGCATCCCGCAACAAGACCCTTCCCACTACAGGGATGGCAGGTAATGCAACTGAGGGACAGGGAGGGGCTAGGCCAAGACTGTCGGAAGAAGAAAAGGAAAGACGACGCCGGGAACATTTATGCTTTTATTGCTCAAAGCCGGGCCATGTGGCCAGAGACTGTGGACTGAAAGGGGGGAAAGCCGAGCCATCAGGAAACTAGAACACCCAGTCCACGTGCAGGCCGGTGGACTGGGGGCAGCGTTGTATAAAGGCCCCCCAACAATCCAACCTCCCTCAAAGGTCAAGCGTCATGGAATTTCCCGGTGGAAACTGGACGCTCCCCTAGCTGTGGAGACTATCAATGGGAGACCCCTGAAGTCAGGAGGGGTGACACAAGCCACGGAGGAAGTGAAACTTCAAATCCCTGGGCACGAAGAGTTCATTTCGCTATACGTGTCAGATCTCTCAAACTTTGAGGTGATTCTGGGAATGCCCTGGCTAGCAAAGCATGAACCCAAAATAAGTTGGAAGGAGGCGGTGGTGTGGTTCACCTCACAGTATTGCCAGGAGAACTGTCAACCTGAAGGAATCAAGAACACCTTAGCGGGGGCACTGCAAGAGATCGAGCAAGTGACCCTGCCACCAAAGTATGAAGAATTCAAAGATATGTTTGATGAAAAAGAGGCAGACACTTTACCCCCCCACCGCCCTTACGACTGTGCGATTGATCTAGTGCCAGGAGCCAGCATCCCATCATGGAGAATCTACTCTCTCACAGAGAATGAGAGAGAGGCCCTGAAGGAATTCCTGGATAAAAACCTGAGGCGAGGATTCATACGCCCCTCACAATCCCCTGCTGGAGCGCCACTATTGTTTGTAAAAAAGAAGGGGGGAACTCAGACCCTGTAACAACTATCGCGCATTGAACCAGATCACCATCCCCAACAGCTACCCGCTGCCCCTGATCTCAGAGTTGCTGGACTGACTGCGCTCTGCAAAAATCTTCACGAAGTTGGATTTGAGAGGAGCGTACAATCTGATCAGAATGAAGGAGGGAGATGAATGGAAAACAGGATTCTTGACCGCTTACGGACAGTATGAATACCTGGTCATGCCGTTCGGGCTTTGTGGAAGGCCAGGAATTTTTCAAAAATTCATGAACGACGTGTTTAGAGACTTGTTGGACACGTATGTAATCTGTTACTTAGATGATATCCTGGTGTTCTCAAAGAACCAGGAAGACCACGACCAGCATGTGAAGACAGTGTTGAAGAGACTGAGAGAAAATCACCTGTATGCTAAATTAGAGAAATGTGGATTTGACCTCAAGTCTCTAGACTTCCTTGGATATCGAATCTCAGCGGAAGGCGTGGAGATGGACCCAGGGAAAGTAAGCTGCATATTGGACTGGGGCCAACCTGTCACCAAAAAGGATGTACAACGGTTCTTGGGGTTTGCCAATTATTACAGAAAGTTCATTCCAGGGTTTTGCAAATTAACAGCTCCTCTGACTGACTGTTTAAGGGGGAAGAAGAAGTTTCAATGGACAGAGAACGCCACCGAGGCCTTTGAGGAGCTGAAGAGAAGGTTTGCTACTGAGCCCATTCTGCGCTTTGCTGATCCGAACCGCCCTTTCGTAGTGGAAGCAGATGCTTCAGATTTTGCCATCGGGGGGGTCCGGCTACAATTAGACCAAGAAGGGAAGGAGCTGCACCCCTGTGCGTACTTCTCGCGGAAGTTAAAGCCTGCAGAGAAGAACTACACAGTTTGGGAGAAGGAGCTGCTGGCCATCAAGGACCCTTTTAAAAACTGGAGACAATACCTAGAGGGGACCTCTCATCGAATTGAAGTGCGCTCCGACCACAAGAATCTTGAAAGACTCCAAACCGCCAGAAAGCTGAACCAGAGACAGATAAGATGGTCCCAGTTCTTCACTAGGTTTAACTTCCAGATTACTTACCATGCCCAAGCCAAAAACCAGAGAGCGGATGCCTTATCCAGACAGCCACAATACAAAGAAAGTGAATCCGAGGACCAGCCTCAGTACATAATCCCGCCAGAGAAATTAACGTTGGGAGTATGCCAGCCTTCATGGAAAGAGGAACTCAAAAAGGCACAACAAGAAGATGCAGACATGCTAAAATATCAGCAGGAGACGGGACAAGGTCAAGACTCAGAAGTAACCTTTCACTGGAGAAATGGACTGTTATGGTTCAAAACCGCCAGATATGTGCCAGAAGGGGAATTAAGGCTCAGAATCCTACGCCAGTGTCATGATTCCATCACAGCGGGACACTTTGGGATTTACAAGACCATTCAGAACATGGCCAAGGACTTCTGGTGGCCTAAAATGCGTTGGGATATTGAGAGTTATGTAAAGTCCTGCTCTGTCTGTCTGCGGACAAAAACACAAACAGGGACACCAGCAGGACTGTTACAACCATTGCCTGTCCCACACGAACCCTGGAAGGACCTCTCCATGGATTTTATAACTGATCTACCCAAGTCCCAAGGAATGACAGCCATCTTAGTAGTGGTGGATCTACTTACCAAAATGGCACACTTTCTTCCTTGTGCAGGGGCCTTAGAGGCTAAAGAAACGGCCAAGTTATTCATAAAAGAAGTCTACCGGCTGCATGGATTGCCAAACAGCGTAGTCTCAGACCGAGGAACTCAGTTCACAGCCAAATTTTGGAGAGCAATGTGGAAACAGTTGCAGACGGAATTAAAACTCTCCTCCGCCCATCACCCCCAGACAGATGGGCAGACGGAATGCTTGAACGCCATTTTGGAAAGATATTTACGAAGTTATGTGTCCTATCAACAGACTGACTGGGTATCATATTTGCATTTTGCAGAGTTCGCCTACAACAATTCTCTGCACTCCAGCACTCAACAAACCCCGTTCTTCGCTAATTATGGATTCCATCCTAAAGTCTTTCCAAGCAGCTCAGAAGGAATGCTGGTACCGGCAGCTGAGAACTTCCTTAACGAATTGCAAGCGGCACAACAGACACTGAAACAGCAGTTAAACGAAGCCAAAATGGAGTACAAGCGAGTTGCTGACCTGCACAGGAAGGAGCCCCCCCCCCTTCAACCGGGAGACCAGGTATGGCTGTCCACCCGCTTCCTCCAGATGCCGGGCAAATGTAGAAAATTACAAGACAAGAGGGTGGGTCCTTTCGAAATAGAAACTCAAAACAATCCCGTGGTGTACCGACTGAAGCTGCCTGACACGTTTAAAATACATCCTGTGTTCCATCGATCCCTCTTAACGAAAGCCGCCCCTCCCAGTGAGTTACTGCCGGAGGAACCTCCCGGAGCTCCACTCCCGGTAAATGAGCAGCTTGAGTTTGAAGTTGAGGAGATCTTAGATTCCAGGATCAGACGCCACAAGCTGCAGTACTTGATTCACTGGAAAGGCTATGGGGTGGCTGACAGATCATGGGAAGATGCAGCTGATGTGCATGCTCCAGAATTGGTAAAACTTTTCCATCAACGTTTTCCCCACCGTCCCAAGCCAGACAAGGGGAGGGGGGCACAGCCTGGGAGGGGAGATGGTGTTGGAAGGCAGAGCTGGGGTCCCAATCCTGGGGAGCTGGATCCCGGAGAGTTGGGAGAAGAGTATTCGGATGGATGGCAGAGGGAAGGGGGAGGAACTTCCCCCCTTTGGAGCGAAGACGAAACAGAGGAACTGCCAGTGATAAGGTCGCTTAGCAACGGGGAGCCTGAGCCCTCCCTGGACATTCTCACGCCTCCCCCTCTTACAGGCTCAGAGCAAGAGGGGGAAGAGGGAGGGCTGCTCACAGCCGAAAAGCGGGGAGGCAGTTTACCATCAGCCCCTCCCCTATCCCCCATCCTGGAATCGGAAACTTCAGAAGAGGAGGGGGTGATACTTCCCCCCTCACCGCGCACACGCAGACAGCTGAAAAGACAGGAGAGAAGGGGGGGAAGGCGGGCAGTACCTGAGGGGCAGTTAAGGAGGAGCGAAAGATTGCACGCCCGTTTGGCCCCTTCTTAAAGAACAGGCGGGAAGAAGTCCCTTGCTCTGTCAACTTTCTCCCAATGCCGCAGGACCTGTATCTCTGTATTGATTCATGAGAAAACGCAGTCTTTGTTTGGACATTACCCTAATAAAACACGAATTAACTACAATCGTTGGTCTGGTTCCTGAGTCACATCCTGGGCCTGACACCTCCTGAGGCTTCCGGCAACTGGTTTTCAGAAGCATGCTGCCTCTGACTAGGGTGGCACAGCACAGCCGTCATGTCTACTAGCCATTGATAGCCCTGTCCTCCATGAATTTGTCTAATCTTCTTTTAAAGCCATCCAAGCTGGTGGCCATTACTGCATCTTGTGGGAGCAAATTCCATAGTTTAACTATGCACTGAGTACAGAAGTACTTCCTTTTGTCTGTCCTGAATCTCCAACATTCAGCTTCTTCGAATGTCCACAAGTTCTAGTATTATGAGAGAGGGAGAAAAACTTTTCTCTATCCACTTTCTCAATGCCATGCATAATTTTATACACTTCTATCATGTCTCCTCTGACCCGCCTTTTCTCTAAACTAAAAAGCCCCAAATGCTGCAACCTTTCCTCATAGGGGAGTCGCTCCATCCCCTTGATCATTCTGGTTGCCCTCTTCTGAACCTTTTCCAACTCTATAATATCCTTTTTGAGATGAGGCGACCAGAACTGTACACAGTATTCCAAATGCGGCCGCACCATAGATTTATACAACGGCATTATGATATCGGCTGTTTTATTTTCAATACCTTTTCTAATTATTGCTAGCATGGAATTTGCCTTTTTCACAGCTGCCGCACACTGGGTCGACATTTTCATCGTGCTGTCCACTACAACCCCGAGGTCTCTCTCCTGGTCGGTCATACCCCATGAGCATATATGTGAAATTCAGATTTTTTGCTCCAATATGCATAATTTTACACTTGTTTATATTGAATTGCATTTGCCATTTTTCCGCCCATTCACTCAGTTTGGAGAGGTCTTTTTGGAGCTCTTCGCAATCCCTTTTTGTTTTAACAACCCTGAACAATTTAGTGTCGTCAGCAGACTTGGCCACTTCACTGCTCACTCCTAATTCTAGGTCATTACTGAACAAGTTGAAAAGTACAGGTCCCAATACTGATCCTTGAGGGACTCCACTTTCTACAGCCCTCCATTGGGAGAACTGTCCATTTATTCCTACTCTCTGCTTTCTGCTTCTTAACCAATTCCTTATCCACAAGAGGACCTCTTCTCTTATTCCATGACTGCTAAGCTTCCTCAGACGTCTTTGTTGAGGTACCTTGTCAAAAGCTTTTTGAAAGTCTAAATACACTATGTTCACTGGATCACCTCTATCTGTATGCTTGTTGACACTCTCAAAGAATTCTAATAGGTTACTGAGACAGGACTTTCCCTTGCAGAAGCCAGTAAATATGTCCGTACTCGCGAGTGTCCATAAAGTGAAGGTCCCTATAGCTGGGTATTCCTGTAATGGAAACAGGGAAACAGAGTCAAACAGGGAAAGCATATTTGAAACGTGAAGAGGAAGCTCTGGACAGGTAATTTCAGGGAGGATTCATTCCCTCATCGCAGCATCCTGAAGGCAACTTGTAAGATCACAGCTTGAGAACAAAATAAAAGATCAATAAAAGATCATACCAACAATTTAATGTCTGCAAGTACTTTATGTTAATGGAATAAAACCTTTTACATACAAAAGTGATCAGGTGTATCTGAGGTGGTGGCTTCTGAAGAGCTCTCCCTTTTGATATCTTTTGAATAGGATGATTATTCATTATAAATCAGCAAAAGAGCTCCCTCTTTATTTTTCTTCATTGTGTGCCGCAATATCCTTAAAAGTGCACAAAAGGGCCTTTTCACTTTTCCATCATTACACTGCTGCTATGCATGGAGGAGAAATTCATCCACAAATCTATCAAAAGGGGACTTTCTAATACGCAAGCTGAAACATCCTTTCACAGTCACACTACTCCGAATTTTGCAGTGCAGTTCTTCAACCAAGAATACGCACCAAAATGTATACATTAGGGGAAAGTGCATCAAAAAAGGCCAAGTTCATGAAATAACATAAAAAACTGCAATTCTATCAAGAGAAATGTCTTGTAAAAATGTGTATATTGTGCAAAATAATATACAACGTGCATACTAGGAGAAATACACATGAAAATACGAATCAATTTTCATTTGGACCGTTTTTGTAAAAAATCAAACTGATGTGAAAATTGGGAGAACTGAACTGAAGACTGGAAAACTGAGAAGCTAAAGGAAATGAAAACTGGCAGATTCATCCATTCCTCGAGTACTCCTTACTTGCAAAACTCTACCTGAACTTGAGCGTATGGATTTGACTTTGTATTGTAGGTGCTTTTTGACCAAGTCATAAATTATGGTGCTAAGTGTTCACTGAACTATAGCTTTTAATTATCTTATTGCTCTATTTGTGGAAGGATTTTTTGGGGGGGGGGAGTTGCCCAGACTCTTGCAAAATCAGACAAAGTACAAACGTACTTAATTAAAAATAAGCAGAACTCTTACTTTTTTAAAAAAGCACATTTATCTTTCCTTCTTTGTACTAGTCCACTATAAATGTCTTTATTCTGTAATATTTTCCTGGTGCTTGGATCGAGATACTAAAAATTATAAAAGCTTGGAGAACACAAAGATTGCACTTCAGTGTAACATCTTAGTTAAAGTAGGATATTATTGCCCTTGTCAATAGTCAGCCCAATCCAGATAGAGCCTGTATACATGCATAAACAGGCTTACAAATGCATGTCCCAAGTTGCATAGGGGGTTTAGTGTGTCATTCCTCTGGGGCTACATACATACATTCATTTAACCAAAGCTGCAATCCCACCAGCTGTCTGCCATGGAGGGGGAGAGAAGGACTGGATTGGCACCTCTGTTCTCACTTCCTATCAAAGAGCTGATCAAAAGGATTTGGGCTGTGCTCAAGGGGCTACGTATATACAGCCTTGATTATTCCACATTCTGATGGATCAGATCCTCAGCATGTAGTTACATGGTAAAGTTTTCTAAATTTTAGATTACCAGTCAATATAGACATGTGGAAGAATCAGAATGCCATCTAGATACCTGAAAGAACTGTTGTCAAGAAACCTGCAAGTGAATTAATAGGAATATAAGAAGTTGCCTTATACTGAATCAGACTCATTGGTCCATCTAGCTTAGTGCTGTCTACACTGGCTGGCAGCAGCTCTCTGGGATTTTCAACAGAGTCTCTCCCAGCCCTACCTAGAGATGTGGAGCATTGGACATGCGACCTTCTGCATGCAGTCAGATGCTCTACGACTGAGCTGCAACCCTCCCCATATAAAAGAGGGAAAGTAGAAAGGGAAAGCAATTGATCCAAATTAATACCCATAATTGTTTTGGCCAGCCCAAATTTCTGAATGGAGGAGTTAGCTAAACTTCATGGGTTTTTTTTACATCTCTCACTGCCACCCAGTTATTCCATTCACTTTGTACTTTCTTGCCACCATTTGTTACCATCAAAGACATCGGACCCAGCCAGAAGAGGAAATCAGAAATCCCTTCTCGATAAACTATGCTAAATCGAGTTACATCCTATGTATCTCACTTTTTCAAAGACTGAGGCTATCACCTCTGTCTGAGCAGCCAAGAGACTAAGACAGATCACAAGGATAAGTTAATATGGTGTGCTGACCAGGGCCTTTTTCTCTCTCTCCTCCTTTATGAATCTGAAACTGTGAAGACACAGAGGAGGGAAATGAATAAAGGTAAAGATTTAATCAAAGTGAAAGTTGACATCTCCTTCTCCCTATCTCAGGTCAAAAGTTCAGCAGCAGCATCACACAATAGCTAGCCTCCTTCCTGAGACCAATTTCTAAATTTGAAGTTATTATCTAAAGAGACAATCTGGAGTCTTTTCTAATGCTTCCAGGAGGGACTGTTATAACAAAACAATGCCAATAGAAATAAACCTGCACTGTAATGGCATCCAACCCGTTATCTCAGCTGTATTTTTTGTGACTTCCTTGTGTTCATCATCTGGTTTTCTAAAAAAAAATGTATGTTAATAGTCTGATTTTCTTACAAGAAAGCAGTCACTTATGTCATTTTTAAAAAAACCACAAGAAGTTGCTTATTATGTATATGTTCAAGCCATAAGGGCTGGATGATGCTGGAAATTTGGCAGGAGGATTAAGCTTTAGTTTAAGTCAACAAGAACAAGCAAAAAACAGCAAGGTGCATGGATTTACAGCACATCTCAAATAAACAATTGCAAAATTAGGGGTGTTTAATTATTTCTACCATCTGAATTATCCTGGGTTTGTGTGTTCAGAACGGCCTGATCTTGTTTGCGTTGCAGCCTTGATTGGCACTGATCCATTAGCAATCAGTCATTTCTCCACTCCTAGTTGCTGGACTCAGTTATCAGTTCACATGAGATCACATCAGGCCCCCTTTTTAAAGTGGTCTAATCAACGTACATATGCAATTGTAGGAAAAGAAAGATGCACACTGAAAACTGCAACAAACTACACATCAGCAAGTTCTGAAACTACGTTTAGAAATTTTACAATTTAGGCTAAAAGGTAGGCAGAGCAGAATGTAGGGCAGAGATAACCCACAGAACAAGAACAAACTGGAATGAGGAGCATCCACTTATCCTCAAGAAATAGCTTAGGACCCAAATACCTAAATGAACATTTATCTATTCTCATATCAACCTGCTCATGCTTTAAGATCTTTTGGTGACACCGTTATCCACATGCATCCTTTATCAGAAGATTATCCAAAGACTTTATTCATCTATCAATCTCAACTCCCTTCCCCATAGCTGTGATTTATTATTTGGCATGAATTAGGATCTCTCTCTCTCTCTCTCTCTCTCTCTCTCTCTCTCTCTGTCCATCCTTCTCCCCCCCAACCCCCCCAGAAGTGGAAAAAGTTAGGTTTGTTCTTTACTCAGCAAGGATCCAGACACTGGTATCCTAAGATAACAGGGTATCATTCTCATATAGCATTCTTGTACACAGAAAGGAAGCCCAATGTACACCAAGATTCCCTCTACTAGCCCTAGATCTAATCCACTAGGAAGGGATTTCCCAATAACGACAATGGAGAAAGCAAATCTGGGCATCTGCATGCATGAGTCTCTATACACAAGAAAGTTGTGTGCGTCTGACTGCAAATGTGGACTTCTGCATTGGCTTTATGTCCATCCTAGGGATGGAAAGATCTGTCGATTTCGGTTCTCTCAGTTTCTCACTTTTCTAATGTTAAATTCAGTCCTCTACATTTCTGCAGCAATCTGTGACTTTTTTTTCCATCATGAAAATTCTCCATCATTTTAGTGCGAATTTCTCCAAATAAACACATTTTTGTAGGTGGTTTGACAAAGGTACACATTTCTGCAATCCATTTCTCATCATCTCATGCCTTTTTGCATGTTACTTTCACTCCTATATTCATTTTTATGCATACTTTCCCCTAACATATGCATTTTTGTAAATATTGTTTATTTGGCAAACTGCATCCCAAAATTCTAATAAATGTGAATGTCGAAGGATGGCTGTGTTTCGGTTCTCATATTGTTTCAGAAAGTGCAGATTTGATAAATTCTGCTTGACATGCGAACTGAATCAAAATTCTTACCCATTCCTAGTCTATCCAGACATTATGTGATTAAACTCTGCACTGTCTCCTTAAAAACAACCCAGGCTTCTGACTCCCCAGCCCCACCCCTCTGATGCATAAGAAACACTGTTGCATGCCTGTTTTTTAAAGCAGGGATGGGGAACTTGTGGCCCTCCAAAGGTTGTTGGACTCCAACTCCCATCATCCTGACCACTGGCTATGCCGTCTGGAGCTGATGGGAGATGGAATTTGGAGGGCCACAGGTTCCCCATCCTGATTTTAGAGTCTGAAGGTGCTGAATATAATAAAATTGTTTCATAAACCTGTTCCATTACAAATACCTGTGTGGAGTCTGGTTCACTCAACAAGCATAGAGCTAATTGCCATACTGTTGTTTATAATTTCATTCCGGCCAGAATGAATGAAGACAACGGTTTATCTTACTTATGCTTAATCAACAACATCCTTTATGCTGACAGGCCAAAGGGATAGTCATGGGGCCATCTCTTCCCTACATTAATATGTATGTTTAGGATGACAAAATGCAAAAGGAGAGCAAGTGTTTGTATCTTTAAAAAGTGTTCCAACAGCTTATCATGCAGGAGCAAAATTCCCTCTTCTCCCAAATATTTCCAGAGTATAATCTGAAGTCCCATCAGGTAACTTCCTGAAGCTAAGTAGGTTTGGGTCTGGTCAGTGACTGGATGGGTGATCATCTGGGAACCACAAGTATGCTGCCTTGGATTCCGTGACAGAAGAAAAGTGGGATATAAATGAAAGAAAATAACGAACTAATATTTGGGAATCGCTAACCATGGTCACCCTCATAATCATATATAATTTAAACTGTAAACCGCCCAGAGAGCTTTGGCTATGGGGTGGTATATAAATGTAATAAATAAATAAATAAAAATGAGCAGCACTTATCTGGATTCACAGTGCTGCACAGATTGGCACTGTACATAAAATAAAACAACAAAAAAAGTCCCTGCCCCAAAAGGCATACAATCTAAAGAAAATAAAATGAGGACAACCAAGGAAGGGAGGGGAAACAAATAGAGGACAAAGCGAGGTCTTCAAATACACATCCTTGAGGTACCCAAATTATAGAAAATAAAAAACCTGATCAGAAATTTCAAATGCTTTGGAAAAAAAGGATGTTTTCAAATAAGCCTTAAAAACTGAAATTGAGGGAGCAGTCTGCAAGTGCTTTGGGACACAATTCTAGGAAGTTCAAATACTTTGAACAATACTGGTGAAACATTTCCAAACTATTGGTTGAACTACCCTAATGTTATAGAAGGGGAGGAACAGGAAGGCAGAAAGCCTTGGGAAGGTGAGATTGAAAGATCTGGGTTCTAGAACAGTAGGTGCAGATTAAGAAGGCTGCAAGCCAAGGAGAGCTGGGAAGGGAAGGGATTTCAAGCACAGAGCAGTCCAAATAAAGGAGAGGAAGAAGGAAAGGATCCTGACAGAGGAAGAAGGACTGCTAAATGGACAGAGAGAAACGATGTGTATCTTCACAAGTTGCAGATGTGAAAAATTGATTTCCACACAGTGATGTGAGGTAAGATTAGCCAAATCTTTGGCTGCAAGCCTGTAGCACATTTTGAATTCATTACCACCATGTAGTTAGAGCAGAGTCTTCATTAAGCTATAAATAGCTCTGTGGATATAGTTTCAGATTTCACAAAAGGCCATCCAGGGACAAAAGAGTAACTGAAATTATATATATATATATATATATATTAGAAAATATAACAACCAGAAATTAAGCATGTCTGCATCCATTCAGGCCCCACAGAGGCCTTGGAAAAAGCAGAGAAAAGGAGTCATAACAGCAAATGTAGAGATTAATTTGGAAACTGACAGCTATTACTCTTCAAATCTGGTATCTGACACATTGCTCATGGAGATTCTCAGCTTTCAACATTTTAAGAAGAAAATGGCTAACCTTTTTGTTGCAAGCCTAAAATTCCATTGACTAGTGGTATGGTTGTATCTGGGGAGAACCATGGTCCAAAAGAAAACTGCCCAGTTCTTCTTAACAAGGGCTGGTCTTGGGGTGTGCTTATGATGCACCTGGGATTGGTATCTGAGGCACCTGAAGCCTGTGCAGAGGACCAAAGTGTATGAAAAGATTGAAGATGGACTCCAGATGTTACAGCAAGAGTGATGAATGAATGAAGTTAGGAGAGGAATACCTTGTCAGCAGGAAGGTGATCAGAGCCAGGACAAATGGTGAAAATAATCTTGGTCAGCTTCAGAGTGGGGAGAAAAAATGTGGGCAGTGTTTGATATTGGCTCATAGATCATTTCAGCAGCCCTACCATAGATACTAGCCTCTGCAGTCACATTTCTTTCCATATATATCAGGGGCAGCCACTGTGGTGCCCTCCAGATGTTGTTGGACTACAGTTCCCATCATCCATGACTATTGGCCATGCTGGTTGGGGCTGATGGGAGTTGTAGTCCAACGACATCTGGAGGACACCACATTGGCTACCCCATTACATATGCTCATTAATTATAAAAAAACTTTGCTCATTTTCCGACATTCTAAAGCACTACAAACCCTGGATAGTGAGGAAAAATGTTTCTTCAATATTTTTAAAACAAGCAAATATACATCTTATATATACAGCTATATAATCATTTATCAGTTTGGACTTCAAGTTTAGCTGACCTCAAACTGAGATTTGTGGTGAGGCTTATTTTCTGCTAAAGAATGCCAACAGTCTGTACTACAAAATCTGAAGATAAATATATGTTAGCAATGCAATAAAAGCATGGAAGATATTAAATATATTTGGGGGTTTACATGCTTTTCCCACTTCCAGATTACCTAATCTTTCATTTTAGGGGACAGGATTCAGCAATCTCAGTGGTCAGAATAAATGTTGACTCTTCTTTTATCTCCCCCACCCCCCATTTTGTTATTAAATCGATCAGTATTGCACATTTTCTGGAGTATATTTTAACTCTGGCCAGTAATGGAGGTCAGGCTTTGGCAGCTATATAAATCCACTGGGGTTAACTAGCTCATAAAAAATAAGTGCTGAAGTGTTCATTTCTCTGTGGGTTATACTACCAGGTTGACTTGCTTTTCCTGTTTGATCCATTGCATTATAAGCATTCTCTTCCCCCACCTACTCCATTGCTAGGCAAGGCTAAGGGATCTCCGGAAAAGAAATAATAAGCAGCATTTGGGCCCTTTCTTTATAGTCTCCTTATACTCTTATAAATGGCATTATGATGCTGTTTGCAGTGGAAAAATAAATCGTTTGGAGTGCTATTAAATTTAACAGGCTGCACAGTTGCTAAGTAAAGCTTTCACATTTTCATTGTTACCAAAACTTTCAGGAACAAATTCTGATATGTGTAATATGTAAATTGGGTTCAAAATGTGAAACCAGGGTACCTACAGTGGGACAGGCAGAATATCCCTTCACTTCCAGTCTGAAACAGCATCACTCTTCCTAATGGGTACCAGCCACTACACCCTAGCAAGACTTTGACACTATAAAATTTAGTACTAAGGGCTTATCCACATGGGATGATTACTTTGTACTAAAGATGCTGGTTTTACCTCAGTTTTCTATTTGCGCTGTCCACAATAAGGGCTCAATGCCAGCTGCAAACACAGTGTTTTCTATTCACATTGAGGGGATGGATCAATCTTGCAGTTTCCTAATGACCACACCCTCTAATTTAACATTTCTACTCTCTCTAGTTGCTTGGCAACCAAGCATGCTCAGTTTGTTCTGTTGTTGTTATGTGCCTGCAAGTCGACTACGACTTATGGCGACCCTATGAATCAGCGACTTCCAAGAGCATCTGTCATGAACCACCCTGTTCAGATCTTGTAAGTTCAGGTCTGTGGCTTCCTTTATGGAATCAATCCATCTCTTGTTTGGCCTTCCTCTTTTTCTACTCCCTTCTGTTTTTCCCAGCATTATTATCTTTTCTAATGAATCATATCATTAGCTGCAATAGGTTCCATTTTAAAACAACAACAATATGGAAGTGCTGTTATTTGTATTTTCACTGGTATGATATAGCTGAAATACAAATATTTGTCTGAGCAGTGTTATGGTTTTGCACACAAGTTAGGGGGGAAAGAAAAATAATGGCACTCTTTGCAGCAAAATAAAAGAGGCCAGCAGAATGGAGGAGAGCAACCGGAAGTTGCTTGTCAGTCCACAGGAAACAATATGAAAAAAAGAGTGGAGAAGATAGTGGGTATGGAGAGGGGAAAGATTGACACACCCATCTAAAAGTACTGGAGCAAAGCATCTGCAAGGATATGGTTTTTCCTCCACTTTTCATATTATCAGCGTATTGGGCTAGTATGGATTTACAGGGGGAAAACTGTGTGATAGCTTCTATTTTCCAATAATGTAATGTGAACCATGCAAATTAAAAGATGCGAGTAGCACAAATACACTGTAAACCACCGTGTAGATCAGCCCTAAGTTATTGGTCAAAAGTAGGCTGTCTAAATCTTTTAAATCAAGGATTTAGTTATTCTTATGTCCCATATTGAATATTGCTTTAGAGTACAATTTTATTGCCTTTCCATCCTGATGGCAAGCTTCCTCCTACTTTCTCCCACTTCCATAAACAATATCCTGTCTAGTAGTAGTATATTGTGCCATTAGGTCCTATCTCCAGGGTATGCATTTACATTTATCTCACTTTCTTAACATACCATGTGAGTCCTTGCGTAATCCAAATTATACAAAGTTGCCTGCCATTCAAAAGTACAGATCCTAAGCCAGGCATGAAAAGATACGCTTGAATAATGGATAGCTACTGGTTAAAAATTATTTTATTTCATTCTAAAACACATTGACTTGGAAGGGAGATCTGTTGATATCTGCGGAATTTTTTTTCAGGAAAGTGTGCTTAAGATCACAGTCTAGATTTGTTTCAAGCACAACCAGGTGTATTAAAAGTTCAAGTCTTTCAGCTTCATAAGTATTTTTGTTTCCTATGTTAAAGCACAAAAATGAAAGGGATGATTCTCTCTGTATTTATATTATTCTTTTGTCTAAAATGTTTAGACGATTCACACATCCATACAATCATGACTTGCTTGGTCCTGTGCCTTTAGGATTGTGAGTTTGTGCAGTTCCTTCAGTGTCTATGGCATAAGGATCTGATCATAGTACAACTGCCTAGCCTGAATTGTACCTTCTGGGCCAATAGTCAGAATTACTGCATTCTATTTTTAAAATTATTTTACATCAGTTTCTTCATACACAATGCTGCATTGGTTGTTCACTCCTTATTTTAAATGCAGACTGTTAGATTTTGAATCTGTCTGTCTTGTAATATGTATCATTGTCTGTTTTATTCCATCATTAGGATTGAAGCAGCATTAAAAAAGTATTAGCAGAGCATCTGACTATGGGTTTTAGGTTTAACCAAAAGTTCATAAAAGAAATCTCCAAGACTCCTAGGGTGGGATGCAACTGGTGCCCTTGTACTCAAGGATGGGCTTTTGATCCAGCGGATGCCTCTTCCACTGAAAGAAGAGGGGGAGGTGATTTTTGCCAATACCCCTTCTCCTATGTGTCTCCCGGCACCCCTAAAAATCAGGTCCAGAAAGCTGAAGGATCTTCCAGAACAGGGTGGAAGGTGGCAGGGAGGGGGGTTGCAGGAAGAACAGCGAAATATCAAAAATCACCTCCTCTTTTATTAATATAAGCAACCTCTGGTTCCTTTCATTGGTCCAAGGGTATGAACTGGATCCCATCCCTGATTTCTATTTTTGCTGCAGCATCTCCCAACGTTAAAGAGAGAAGCTGCTGTTCAGTTCAAAAAGTAGCTAGCTTCTTTGGCAACAGAGGACCTCTGTAGAAAACCTGATATAAAATCAAATAAACAAATAAGAAACATATTTAAAACCACAGCTAATGAGAGATATAAAATAAAATTACAATTTAAATTCAAGGCTGCAGAATGAATAAATGAAGATCTCAGGTTTTCTTGTTGTATTTGGGCCTTCTCTGGTATAGGACCTGACATTATACAGCCACGACAGTGGATGAATATCATAGCCAGCATGGATTTTTCACATTCCGCAATGTTAAATTGAAAATACTCCCCATGCCATTCCGATGCTTCCCATAAGCACATTTCAAAACAAACCTTACAAAACTTATCGTCCTCAACTCAGAAATGCTTGCTTAACAACCCTCTCAATTTTCATGGCAATAAACAAAACAGTCAGAAAGAATCGAAAGTTCAAAGTCTAAAGAGAGAGGGGAAAAAACCAGAGCCCTTTTGGACTTTTTTCTCTGAGAGTTCTCATAATCTGTTGAAATTCATTAAAAATCAGCCATGTTCACAGAGTACCTGTAATCCTGTTACTGACCTTGCCCCATACTCTGAACTTAATTTTCTACAGGTTAAAGGTTAAAAAAATGCCTGGCTGATTTTTAATTAATTTAAAAAATTTTGCATTGAACTGAATGATAGTATTTGGCATGCTCAGTAAGAACCAACTGTCAGTGCTCTAAAAGCCAGACTCACGGCTGCTTGGCTCAGGGGGCCACACCCACACCAGACTTTGATTTCATGTGAGACAGTCATGGCTTCCCTCAGAGAATCCTGGGAAGTGTAGTTTGTGAAGGGTGTTGCGACTCCTATTCCACTGACAGAGCTCCAGTGGCCATACTGGTTTAACAGTCAGCCGCTCTGACTGAAGTTCTGAGAGGGGAACAGGGCATCCCCTAGCAACCCTCAGCACCCTTCACTAACTACATTTTTCAGGATTCTTTCAGAGAAGCCATGACTGTCCAAAGTGAAATAAAGGTCTGGTGTGGATATGGCCAGGGGCAGCTTTAGTTTATATTGGGGTGGGAGGCTACATGTGCCTGTCGTAGAATAAAAAGGTGGGGGAAATGCTGAAAAAGCATGATACTGTTCACAATATTTTCCTTTTGAAAAGGAAAGATGCTTCCCTTCTGCCAAGTGCCCACCCACCCAATCCACTCCCCCTCCTTCTACCCTCCCTGTCCCTTCCCCAGGTCAGTGTTGGACTATGACCTGGTAGACCAAGGTTTGAATCCCCACACAACCATGAAGCTCACTGGGTGACCTTGGGCCAGTCACTGTCTTTCAGCCTCGGAGGAAGGCAATGCTAAAACCACCTCTGAATACAGTTTACCATAAAAACCCTATTCATAGGGTTGCCCTAAGTCAAGATCGACTTGAAGGCAGTCCATTTTCATTTTCAAACATGATTGCACAGAAATAAATCCCACTGAACTCTCCTCTCCCCTCCCCTTCCCCCTGCTCCTCCCCCATGGTCAGTTTTACCTATCCTAACCATGATTACATAGGAGTAAATTCCATTGAAATCAATAAGCATGCAAATGATCAGACCTGGCTTTCCCCTCCTTCCCTCCCCTCTTCCAACTTCCCTGCCCTCTCCAGCCATCCCTCCCTCCCTCCTCCCCGGTCAGTTTTACCTATCCCAAGCATGATTGCATGGGAGTAAATCCCACTGAACTCAATAAACATACAAACCTGTCCTTCTCCTCCCTCCCCTCCTTCCTGCTCCCCTCCCCCCTCCTCCCCTCCCCCTCCTCCCTCCTCCCCTCCCCCTCCTCCCCTCCCTCCTCCTCCTCCTCCCCCTTCCTCCCCTCCCTCCTCCTCCCCCTTCCTCCCCTCCCTCCTCCTCCCCCTTCCTCCCCTCCCTCCTCCTCCTCCTGCCCTCCCCATCCCTTGTGGTCAGTTTTGGCTGGATACTCCAGCTTTTGTGGGTCCTCTCCTGGTCTCCAGGTAACTCAACTTAATCTACAGACTCTCAGCTTCAATTTAAAAATGAAAATTAAGATTCTACATGGTCTGGTTCCCAAGATATACACAAAAACTTCAGCCGCTCCCCTGCGACTGTTAAATCTGTTTAACACATCTGTTATAGCAGATCGTAACTCTAACCCCACCCTTTCAAGATTGTAGCCAATAAGTGAAGCCAGGGTTGTGATTGATTGACCTCCAGGAAGTGCCTAGACCTCATTGCAACACCAGAAAATGGTGGTTTTTTCCTGTTTATCAGAAAATCTCATAAATTGGGTAAGTATTTAGTTTTCAGGGTTTTTTTTTCTCTTGTGTGCAAAAGTCAAACCCTTGGCTGTTGAAAAGGGCAGTGCTTTGAAAACCTTCCCAATATGAAAGCTTTAATCCGATACTTGTTTTTCTGGGAGTAAAGCAATGCTAATCCTGCATACCTGGAGTAGACATGGCTAGGATTGTACTGTAAATTAATGGGAGTTTTGAGTGAACGTAGCAAAGAATTGTGTTTGTGTTGTAAATCTGTCCCTCTCCAATCCTATTTTTAAAGCAATTAGGCAGAGCTTACTTTTTTATTATGTAGGAAACTAATACTGATTTTTTAAAAAATGTTCTGTAATAACCAACTGGTCTGACAATAAACTATTATATGGGATGCATTTTTACATCTGCAGTGTGTGTGTGTATGGAGTCTTTCCAACAACCCTGTGAGGTAGGGTTGGTGATTGGAAACCAAGGCAGCTCACAATAAGAAATAAATCCCTTTAAAATCCAATAAACATAAAACAAGTATAAAACAGTTGCAAAACAGCTTAAAGTGGCATGATTCTGAATTTTGGGTTGGGTGAATGAAGTTTATTTATTTATTGTTTGATTTATATCCAACCCTTCCTCCCTCTAGGAGCCCAGGGCGGCAAACAAAAGCACTAAAAACACTTTAAAACATCATAAAAACAGAAATTAAAATATATTAAAACAAAACATCTTTTAAAACATTTTTAAAAGCTTTAAAAACATCTTTTTTAAAAACAAGAAAAGGTTTAAGAACATATTAAAAAGCAATTCCAACACAGACACAGGCTGGGATAAAGTCTCAATTTAAAAGGCTTGTTAAAAGAACAAATTCCTTATCACTTGAGGTTGCATTCTCTGGACATTTCCCTGTTTGAGTAAGCCCCATTGAATACATTGGGACTTGCTTCTGAGTAAACAAACATAGGATTGCACTATAAATATATTTACAGGTTGTGTAAATAATAAACATATTTGATAGTCATGCTTATATAAACATTTCTTCATACAGTGTCCTAATAAGTATTTGATTTCACTCTATGGTTGTAGATTATTTTTTCCTCTACATTTTAAGTGTGCCCTTCTTCCTTGGGTTGGTCATGGTTCTCCATTGTTTTCATCTTGAGGGGCAGATAGGCTGAGAGATGGTGAGTAGCCCATGGTCATCCACCACACTTTCTAGCTCATTTCCATTTTAAAATTAATTAAAATAATTTACATGCAGGCAAAATTTATTAAGTAGATCCACACAATACATTTAAAGCACATCCAAGTCGCATTTAAATCGCATGACTTCTGTGATGTCCCTATATATATAATACTGTAAATATGGTGAGTGTTTATTAGAGTATATGTGGTAAGTAGACTGAGTGAGAGGGGGGAGTACATGGGTTGGAATGTTGATGAGTGTTGTATGATGATTGGCTGAGCCTTTGAGTGTCTGAAGGTATAAATGAGAGGATGTCAGTTGTTCTGGGGGTTCGTTCTGAGGGTTTTGGAGGGTTGGTTGGTTTTGGAGAGGGTTGTTGGGTGGATTGGATTAGGTGGGTAGTGAGGCAGGATATTGATGACTAAGAAACATAAAGAGTAACGCATCTTATGAAACCACACACTTGTTGACTAAACCTTTAAGTAATCTTGTTATTCCCTGTGTATATAAATAAATATTTCTTGTTTTACCAAAACACCTGATCCTTGCTTGGGTTTTCACAGACCAGAAGCGAGGGCAGGGCATATACCAATGTTGGGAAACAGTATCAATTGTGGCAGTGGTAAAGAGATAGTGTAACATCATCAGGTATCCAGAACAACCTAGGGCTGTAATCTTTATAGGCACAAAGATACAGGGGGGGTTGAGGCTTGTAAGTGCACCCAGACACAATGTAGCAATAGGCCAGGAGGAGACGAAGGCACAGTCTCAAGGCAATATTGTTTACAGGGAGTGTCTGGTGGTGCTGCCTAGCAGGGGGATCTTGAGAGATCTTTGCTAGAGCCGGTGAGAGAACCGTTAAGAGACCAGGACCCTGAGGTGGGACTGTGATAAGGCGGTGACCACGGGTGGGGTCCTGACAACTTCCCCTAAATAATCCTGTGAAGTGGAGTTTCCCCCTCACAGTTATAGTTTCCACCACACTTAACAAATCTACAGTTCCAATGATTCTGTGGTGGGATTTATGTGCTTCAAATGGGTGTTGATTGTGCTTTAAATGAATGGTGTGGATCTGCCCTAGGTATGATGTGCATTCAAGAGTAAACTGAAAAGAACAATTTTCAAAGATACTGTTTTTGAACAGGGGAAGAGTTGTAGCTCATTGGTAGGGCATAT
Organism: Rhineura floridana; assembly: GCF_030035675.1. Lineage (NCBI taxonomy): Eukaryota > Metazoa > Chordata > Lepidosauria > Squamata > Rhineuridae > Rhineura > Rhineura floridana. The sequence goes on along the minus strand of NC_084484.1, from coordinate 46,459,276 downwards.
ACTTTGCATACAAAGGTCCAGAATTCAATTTCTGGAAAAGGCTATTGTTTGGAATCCTGGAAAGTTAATGCAAGTCCATGTCATTAGTACTGAGCTACATGGTACCAAATGGCCTGAGTCAGTATAAGGCAGATTGCTTTGTTCCTAAAAGTGGGAAGAGACCCAAGGGCCACAGTGACTCCAAAATTTATTTATGTGTTTTATTTACAACATTTATATACCGCTTTAATGTAAAAAATCTCAAAGAGGTTTACAGAAAGAAATAATAAAACCAACAATGAGTTAAAAACAGATTTAAAAACACAATAGCTTCTACATGCCTGGATAGGCTTGCCTAAACAAAACTGATTTTAGCAGGTGCTGAAAAGAGGTGTCTGGCTAATGTCAATAGGAAAGGAGTTCCAAAGCGTAGGTGCTGCCACATTATAGGACTGATTTCTTACAAGGGCAGAACAAGTACTATGTGGCACCCATAACATGAAAAGCACAGCTTGAACTTGGCCTGGTAGCAAATCAGCAATCAATGCATATTTCAGAGCAGAGGTATTATGTGCTGATAGGATCTCATTCATGTCAGCAATTGTGTTGCTGCATTCTGCACTAACTGCAGCCCCTGGGTTGTGCTGCATGGGAATTTCTGTGACCTTGGCTAACTGGCTGCCAGGATTTTTTTAGCTTTGCTTATGAATCCTGACTGGTTGTGGGATGCTGAGTTTTCTGCCTTACTCATAGGAATCTTATTGTGGTTGGTATGGTATTGCATTTAGGAAATCACTACTGTCTTTTTCTTTTTCTGTTTGCATTTTATTTACCTTTAACCTTTAACTTCCTAACTGTTAGAGCCATAAGACAATGGAACCAATTGCCTAGAGAGCTAGTGGGCTCTAAGACACGAGGCATTCAAGAGGCAGCTGGACAGCCATCTGTTGGGAATACTTTGATTTGGATTCTTGCATTGAGCAGGAGGTTGGACTTGATGGCCTTATAGGACCCTTCCAACTCTACTATTCTATGACTCTATGATTCTAACCTCACTCCCTTACATCCATAGAAGCAACAGCAGTGGTTCCATGTACTCAGCTCAACTCCCTAAAACCCATTGATGATGCACTTTATTGGTTGCATGGCAGTTCGTTTCTTGCCCAATAGTGGTAAAAGAGAATTCACATATTTGGAAGTGTGACTGCAATTGTTGTTCCCAGGCTGCTGCCTGTGAAGTTAGACCAAACCTTGTGTGTTTTCTCTCTGTCAGTTATTACTCACTGGAATTGGGCTGGCTGTCAAAGTGAGTTTATAGCAGCCCACAAGGTAGACAGAAAGGGTAAAGAATCTTCTTACTCTTGCTCATTTCTCAGACCTCTTTCTGAAGTGAAGGATCAAATATGTAAAGAAGTTTGGAGCAGCCATGTTAAAAGATAAGAGCAGGGCATTCAGGCAGGGGGTTGACAACCCTGCTTTGATATGGATGTCTTTGCAGAGGATCCCTAGCCAAGCATTACCAACAGCAATCCAAACCATATCTACTCAGAAGTAAGTCCTGTTGAAATCTATGGGGCTTAGTCCCTTAGCGAGTGTGTTTAGAATTGCAGCCTTCAGGAGCATCCATCTTTACTCCTGAGCGCTCCTGTCTAACCTCTCGACAACACTAGGCTCCTTTCTTCCTACAGTGGCCTTCTGGTGCCTGGCCTGGGGGCACTTAAACCCTTTTTTCCAGAAGCGAGTTGGCTAGATTATATGTTCCCTACCTAGGCTCCATCTATTAGCTAAGATTTCTATCTTAATTTCCAATCAGAGAAAGTTTTTTAAAAAAATTGTATGCTCCAAGCAACTGATATTGATGCTTAGTGTATCATGCTTAATGAAATCACTAGGGCCCATCCTGTGACATCACTAGGACCCACCCCATAACTTCACTAGGACCCGCCCCATGACTTCACTAGGGCCCACTCCCCTGACATCACTAGGGCTCACCCCTGAAATCTCAGGTTTTGGGATGCTTCTGACCTGGCAAGCCTAGAAATTATATATACAGCATTATATATGGGCTCCTATTGGAAGGAAGGGTGGGATATAAATATAATAATAATAATAATAATAATAAGAGATTAGCCTCAGTGGCTAGGAGTCCTTTTACCAGCTTTGGCTGGTAAGACAGCTGCAGCCGTTTCTGGACCCGGATAGCCTGACCACTGCTGCCCATGCACTGGTAACCTCCAGTCTGGATTACTGTAATGCATTCTATGTGGAGCTGCCCTTAAGGTGCAAAATGCAGCAGCGCGACTCTCACTGAGACAGGATATTGCCGAGACAGGGTATCACCAAAATGTCATCCTGCTGCTGAAAGAATTGCACTGGCTTCCCATTAGCTACTGGGCCAAGTTCAAGCTTCTGGTTTTGGTGTACAAAGCCCTATATAGCTTGGGACCAGGATCTCTGAAATATCGTCTTACCCCTTATATACCCAGTCAATCACTGCACTCTACAAGTGAGGGCCTCCTGCATATACCATCTTATCAGGAGGTCCATTCCGCACAATATAGGAAGCAGACCTTTAGTGTAGAGGTACCTACTCTTTGGAATCCCCCCCTTAAATATTAGACAGGTGCCATCTCTTTTATCTTTTTGGCACTTACTGAAGACCTTCCTCTTTCAACAAGCCTTTTAAGTAGAGACCTTATCCCAGTCTGCACCTGTGTTGTAACTGCTTTTTAAGATGTTTTTAAACCTTTTTTTTAAAAAAATGTTTTAAAGATGTTGGTTTTTATTATATTTTGAAAGATGTTTTGTTTTAATATATTTTCAAGTCTGTTTTTAAGATGTTTAAGAGTGTTTTTAGCATTTTGTTTGTCACCCTGCGCTCCTTCTGGGAGGAAGGGCAGGATATAAATTTAATAAATAAATAAAATAAATAAATTCAAACATCATGCCGAGACCAGGACTGAAAACATGAGGAGTTGAATGTAAATAATTTGGGGAATGGTAGTAGTGATTATGAAGGTTTATGTGATTTGAAGAAAGTGTTTGTGCCAGGCTATGGTCTGAAGGCACATAAGGCCAGCTCCTTCCTGAAGTTAAGCAGGGTCAGGTCTGGTCAGTGCCTGGATGGGAGACCGCCTGGGAACCATATGTAAGCTACCTTGGGTTTCAATCATGCAAGGAAAGGCAGGGTAGAAATGTAATAAATAATACTGGTGAGATATTTTGTTTGATTTTGCTGATAAATTTAAAGTATATTATTTTAATTCTTTTGGTTAACTTAGAACAAAGCAACCTATGCTCATTTGATATAACGTAGCCAACAAGATTTTATTTTATAAGAGATTTACAATAAACGATTTTTGAGATTAGGGTGTTTTAAAGTCACAAATATTTAGAAGCTGAGCATAGCCAAGTTGATTATAATTAGGTTACTTTTGTCTTGGGACTTTTAGGAAGAAAATTTGTAAAAGTGGAGGGTTGTTTTTTGTTTTTGTTTTGCATTTTACCCACACAAGTTGTATCTCTTTTTTTTAAGGGAAGACAGAAATATTAACAAATGGGTTATAAAATTAGCAAATGGGTTATAAAACACTGTATTTCAAAACAGTAATAAAAGGTCTCTGCTGTGATCTGACTCTATTTCCCCAACTGATGCAGCTGAGCATAACCTAGAAATAAGGGGAAAGAGAGAGGGGGGATGGCGGAATGAGTACTATTTACATAATATCCTAAAAAGGACGTTAATGGTTCAGAGCAAAGATCCATTATGTCCAGCCCTCTGTGTCTTGTACTAGCTTAGCCAGACTTTGGGAACTCTGAAGGCAGACATGAACGCAACAGTCTTTCCCTACAGGAAAAAAATGAATGAGCCGTTATGCCGAGAGGCACAAAACAACCAATACTGGTTAATCAATTCAACCTGATGTATTTTAAACCGTTGTAACTTGTAACCCACCCTAGGAGCTCAGGGTGAAGGGCATGTACCAGGTAATAAATTAAAACAACAACACACACCAACAACATCTAGATTCCTTTTTCCTTCTCTGAGAATGTTTTATTTCCTTGTCAACAAAGTTTAAAAATCTCTCCCTTGGGGCCAGCCTAAGACATTTAGCTGCATGAGGCCAAGGACAACGCAATACCTTTCCCCACTCCACATACAGAAGCTGACCAGACTGGCCATTGAAAGTTACTTCAACACTGGAGATGAGGCAATGTCCTCCGCTGCACTGAAGGACAGGATAGATGGTGAAGCTGAAGGCAAGCCACGTGGTCCTCCAGCACCTTGCTGCTACTCCCTACCACCTACTGCCTGAGGCAGATGTCTCACTCCACAAATAATAGGGCTGGGCCTGCTCTCCCTCTTACAAAAGCAACCGAAGGAAATTAAAAAGATCCTTCCATAATGCAAATTTAAATCTGCAAAAGGCAGGGTGAAAAAGTTAGACAAGCATCTAAATATACTGCAAACAAAAACAGCTTTTGCTTGTTGTACGATGCATGAACCTATCAGCATGACATTCCACCTTGGGCTCTCGAGAAGCCTGTCACTGCTTACCAGCAATGCTATCGTATTTGTATGCTTTGTCATTCTGGACAGCAGGGCATTGGTTAGAGCGCTGCCGAATTGCGGTGCTGAAGGAGAGAACTGGCCTGGAGTTCCCTTTGACTCTCTTCATGGATATTTCAGGCAGACAGTCTAATTCCTGATGAAAGTGTGCCCCCTAGTGTTAGAGTGCTACAAAAGCCTGTTGGCTTTTTGTTAAGAAAAAAAATGCAAAGCTATGTTTGCTCAGCAGGTTCCAACCCTTCTGAAAGAGGTTGCTCTCTATTGTCTTCTAAGGGGCACCACAGGTTTATTTCTAATTGAATTTACATATTTATCTCCAGGAAATGGAGCACAGAATGCAGCTTTTCTAATGCTGAAGGATGCTTATTCACCAGATCTTGGATGATATCAAAAAAGAGGCAAACTCCATCTCGAAGAAACAAACAATTTAGGTTACCTCCAGATTGTCACTATTTTGCAGAAGGGATTCAACTGCACACCAGAAATTTAGATTTGTGCAGTTAAAGTGGATTAACGGGCCATGGAGTCCAGTGGAGCACCTGCCTTTTCTCCACCCTAATGCAAAGACTGAAGACAATTCCAGGTTGCAGCCTGGTTGCAGAGGAAGGGCAAGATCACAAAGCAGATATATGCTAGCTTCCCAAGCCAAGTCATAGCTATCAAATTAAGTCACATATACAAGGTGGGGGGGGAGAGGAAAGGGCTCCATTTGGGTGTGTATGTGCTCTTGCTTGCCCCTAATCTCACTTTTTCAAGGACAAATGTTTAGGCACCCTCTTCCCCTCTATTTGTGAAGTTGGGGGTGAGTTGTGTTTGTAACACAAAATGGTGCAAGACTCTATTGCACCCAGATCCTGCTTTTGGGCTTCCTATGGGCATGTGGATGGCCACTGTGAGAACAGGATGCTGGAATCGTTAGGCCATTGGCCTGATCCAGCAGGGCTCTTATGTTATTATGACTTGCATGTAGATTGGTCGCACTTTAAAATGTTCAAAACTTCAAAGGAAAAAAAAGAAAATGAAATTTGTATATAAAAGTAAACCCGAGTTAGAGACTCCTGTATTTGATGATAACTCCCCCCCCCCATGCAACATGCTTTGGAAACACATGCCCACTAATGATACACTGCAACATTTTATTGTGGGCTCCCACTTGTTTTACCCAATTGCAAAGTAAGATTTAAATCCATTCCTGGCTTCCAGCATTCTGACTAATGAGTGCAAAGGTGTTTATTTATTGCTAACACATACACAGGAAGCTGCCTTGTACCAGGTCAGACTAACTCTGTTCAAACCAGTATCATCTTCTACTGACTGGTACAGGCTCTCTCCTACCATCAGCCATGCATGTTCCTGCAGGTGACTGCATACGGCTATCAGATTCATGAACTGGGCCATTCAGAGAAACACAGTAGTGTAAATATCTCTTTAATGATCAAGGCTCACAGTCAGAATGAACAATAGTCACACTACAACAGTTTGCTCTGAAATATGCAGTTAGTTGTAGTATTCTGTGAATTTTAGGACTGGAAGATACTTAAAAGTAGAATGGCTGAAGACTGGGATGGGATCTTAACTTTATGACTGCTTTTGCTGAGTCTAGTGAACTACAAGAAGAGAGCTAGACAAACAAGGTGTGTCAAACCAGAGGTGCCTATATGCAAGAATCCAGTTTTGTGACTCAAGCCAGAGGGATTAAAAAGGTGAGCTGAATTAAAATGCTGCCTCGTAAGGCCAGGGAATTTGTGACCAACTATGATCTAATTGGCAAGATTATTTAAACAAGCACATGGCTAGATTGGCTGGTAAGATAAAGGCACACTGAAGTATTTCCATTGTTTTCATGGGTGCCAGAGCAGGTCCTAAACAAACACACCTAAGCATAATTCTCAAGAAAGAATGTCAATATCTATAAACCAGGGTGTAATTAAGATGTGAACAGGATTAAGAAGAAATATCCCCCAGTTCATGGCCTGGTCATGGGATACTAAAGCAGAATACCAGTGAAGACAAAAATTATAATACTATAAAAGTAGCAAAAGAAATAATATGTCAAATACAGGGGAAAAAAGATGTAAAATACAAGACAGATGCAAGGACTTAACTGGAATCAATGAACAAGTATCTTAGGGGTGACTGGGAACATCTAATACTCCAGGATTATGGCACTTTATTCTTGATATACCCAAATAATCACCCATGGCACATGGCAGCATCTCATGGTATTTGATGAAATATTCAGCTTCCATTTCCTTGTTCTAGAAATTACAGAAGCATGACCTTGAGAAGGATAAAGAATGCCAATTAAAAAACAACAGGGTTGTAAGCTAACAATATGAGGAAAGAAGTAAATTAAACTGAGCTTTATAATAACTCTCCTAATGCTAAGCAAGATATGGAGTCACTCATGCTTTACAAGCCATCAGTTAAAAATAGATGGGCAAAGAAAAATAAATCATTAGATTAATACTGTCAGCTTCAATCCATTTTATTTCATTATCCATTTATATAAATGAAATAAAATCAATGTATATCATTTATATACTATGCATTTAGGGTAGTTTTAGAGATTGCTTCCCCCAGTGCATTTCTAATTCAATATAGCCATGCCAGGACCTGTTTAGCTCCAAAGATGGATCAACAACAATATTATTCTCAGGAGGTGTATAGCCTATATCATATGATTCATTAAGGTATTCTTTTCAGTCAGGCAATGGTATAAAATACAGACCACATCCAACATTCCTCTGAAATCCTAGCTGCTGCTTTGTAGCATATGAAGGTAACAGAAGACTGATTTTTGTCTGTGACTTTCTGTCCACAGCAGCCCTGCAGGTAGGAAAAGTTTAATTTTGCATTTCATGAAACTCTCTCTCTCTCTCTCTCTCTCTGAAATGTTTTCAATATTTCATTAAGCTATTTTAAATGAATCAAATGAATCATGTGGCTTTGTCTGAGAGAGAAAAAGTTGCAGTGATGCAGCATTTTCTCTTTCTGGTTTATTTATTTATTTACTATTTGATTTAGATCCCGCCCTTCCTCCCAGCAGGAGCCAAGGGCAGCAAACAAAAGCACTAAAAGCACTTTAAAACATAATAAAAAGAGACCTTTAAATATATTATAACAAAACATCTTTAAAAACATTTTTTCAAAAAAAGCTTTGAAGACATCTTAAAAACAAAAAAGATTAAAAACATAGTGTTTTTTAAAAAAAGTTTTAAAAATATATTAAAAAGCAATTCCAACACAGGTGGGATAAGATCTCAACTTAAAAGGCTTGTTGAAAGAGTAAGGTCTTCAATAGATGCTGAAAAGATAACAGAGATGGCACCTGTCTAATATTTAAGGGTAGGGCATTCCACAGGTTAGGGGACGCTACACTAAAGATCTGTTTCCTATGTTGTGCAAAACAGACCTCCTGATAAGATGGTATCAGCAGGAGGCCCTCACCTGCAGAGTGCAGTGATGGACTGGGTATATAAGGGATAAGATGGTCTTTCAGGTATCCTGGTCCCAAGCTGTATAGGGCTTTGTTCACCAAAACTAGAACCTTGAACTTGGCCCGGTAGCAAGCAGGGTGACATGTTGGCGATAACCTGCCCCAGTAAGCAATCTCACCACCACATTTTGCACCAGTTGCAGCTTCTGGACCAACCTCAAGGGCAGCACCACATAGAGTGCATTACAGTAATCCAGCCTAGAAGTTACCAGTGCATCGACAACAGTGGTCAGGCTATCCCAGTCCAGAAACAGCCGCAGCTGTCTTACCAGCTGAAGCTGGTAAAAGGCACTCCTTGCCACTGAAGTCAGCTGGGCCTCTAGTGACAAAGGTGGATACAGGAGCACCCCAAGACTACAGACCTGCTCTTTCAAAGGGAGTATGACCCCATCCAAAACAGGCAACTGACCAATTATCTGAACCCGTGAACCACCAACACACAGCGCCTCTGTCTTGCTAGGATTCAGATTCAGTTTATTGGCCCTCATCCAGCCCACCACCGAGTCCAGGCAACGGTCCAGGGCTTGCACGGCCTCTCCCAATTCAGATGTTACAGAGAAATAGAGCTGGGTATCATCAGCGTGCTGCTGACACCTCTCCCCAAATCTCTTGATGACCGCTCCCAAGGCCTTTATATAAATGTTAAACAGCATGGGGGACAAGATGGTACCTTGCGACACCCCACAGCACAACTGCCAGGGGGCTGAAAGACAATCACTCAATGCTATTCTCTGAAAATGTCCCTGGAGATAGGATCGGAACCACTGTAAAACAGTGCCTCTGATACTCATCTCACCAAGTCAGCCCAGAAGGATATCATGGTCAATGGTATCAAAAGCCGCTGAGAGATCAAGTAAGAGTAACAGGGTCGCACTCCCCCCGTCCTTCTCCCAATAAAGGTCATCCATCAGGGCGACCAAGGCTGATTCAATCCCATAACCAGGCCTGAACCCAGACTGGAATGGGTCAAGTAAATCTGTTTCATCCAAGAGTACTTGCAATTGCTGTGTCACAACCCTCTCAATCACCTTCCCTAAGAAGGGGGTATTTGCGACTGGTTGGTAATTGTCGCAGACCAATGGGTCTAGGGTGAGATTTTTCAGGAGCGGTTGGATCACCGCCTCTTTCAGGGTGGCTGGAACCACTCCCTCCCACAATGATACATTGACCACACCCTGGATCCTCAGCAAGGTTTAATAAGTCAAGAAGCGCAAAGGTCGAGAGGACACATTGCTGGCTGCATCATCAGAAGCACCTTGTCTATGTCATCAGTCCGCATCAATTGAAACCGTTCCCAAGAAGTTGCAGCAGACATTGCACTGGACACCTCATTGGGGACTACAGTAGATGTGGATGGACATCAAGACTGCTATGGAGATGAGCAACTTTACCCTCAAAGTGCCTTGCAAACAATTCATAGAGGGCCTCTGAAGGGTCTAAAACTCCATTTCCTGGACTTGATGTCAACAGACCCCTGACAATATGGAAAAGCTCCACTGGATGGCTACTTGAGGATGCGATGGAGGCAGAGAAGTGAGCCTTCTTCACCACCCTCACTGCCACACAGTAGGCACAGTTATGATGTTTTATTCGTGTCTGATCAGCCTCACAGCAATTCTTTCATCACTTGCGCTCTAGCTGTCATCCAGCCTGTTTCATTGCCCTTAACTCACTGGTGTACCAAGGTGCAAACTGGGCTCCATAATGCCAGAGAGGGCACTCAGGGGCAACCATGTCAAGAGCCCAACATGCCTTGCTGTTTCACAGCATGACAAGGGCTTCAACAGGATCACCTGCTCTATCTACTGGGAACTCCCCCAGGGCATTCAGGAATCCAGTGGATTCCATTAGTCTCCAGGGGTGAACCATCTTAATCTGTCCACCACCCCTGCTGGGAAGGATTGGAGCCATAAGTCTAAACTTCACCAGGAAGTGGTCTGACCATGACAATGGGGTGACATCCATCCCCCCCATCTCCAGACCACCCCTTCCTCCATCTCGAGCAAAAACCAAGTTGAGGGTGTGCCCTGCCCTATGCGTCACACCAGTGACAACTTGAAACAGCCCCATGGTCACCATGGAGGCCATGAAGTCCTGAACTGGAACACTAGAGGCAGCCTCAACATGGACATTGAAATCACCCAGTCCTATTGTTTTGGGTTCCTCCAATACCACAGCTGAGATGGCCTTCACCAGCTCAGTCACAGAAGCTGCCGGGCAACAGGGTGAACAGTACACCAGCAGCAACTCTAGTTTACTGTCTCCTTGGCTCGACACCAGGTGCAGGCCCTCACAGCCAGCTCCAAGACAGAGTAGTTGATTTTATTTGCATTTCACATTGAAGTAATCATCATATACAGACAGAACGATTACTGTGTCTGCATTTCTTCCAGGACTGGATATGTTCAACAAGATTAACAAGGTGGTTTCACACGGCCCTGTCCGTGCCACCCCCCCATCGTCATCACCACCAAAGACTGTAAGCAGGGCCGGCTCCAGGAATGCTGGGGCCCTTGGGCATCAGCCTGCCCCGGGCCCCTCCATTCCCCTTTCACGATCCGTGGCACGAGCTGCACCACAGATCGCAAGACAAGAGCTTCTGAGCCACCCGCCGCCACCGCCACCCCCCACCACCATCCCCTCCACCATCCCTGCCGCTTCACCTACCTTTCTCTGTTCTTTGTGGCTGTGCGCACTGTGTGCGCAGGGTTGCCATCAATCAAGTTGGCGGCCAAGGTTTCTGTAAGGGACTGAAGCCTCTGCCACCATTTTGGTTGATGGCACCCTGAGCCTCCCAGGGGCTCCTGTAGCTGCGGGACCCTCGGGCCAGTGCCCAACCTGGCCGTCCTTTGGAACCGGCGCTGACTGTAAGAAGAGTGCCTTTGCATATTTTGTGCTTTTCATTTTTTTCAGAAATGACCAAGGTCCTAGTGCTTCACAACATGTTCCTTGGCTTTTGAAGCTTCATTTTCTTATGTTGTCTATGGACAGATGTGAGCAATGGCGGAATATCAGTTGTAATGGCTGGAAAGAGATTTTGTGGTGTGTGTGTGCAGTGGTGGTGGTGGTGGTGATTGCTCCAGAAAATAGGTCTGTGGCCCATATTCAAATAAACAAACCTTAGTTACGCTTATTTTTGAAATAGGCTGATGTTTGTTATTAACCCAAAATAATGTCTCAGGTTCTAGTTCTTCACAATTTTAATTTGAATACCACAACATGTATCCTTTGCTTTTGAACCTCATCAGTTAAGCTAACGCTTGTTATTAACTCAGAATGCCTAGTGGTCACCTGCATGATTAATCAGCAGTCCACTTTACTGGCAATCACGTTAGTGCTGTACTGAAGTCAAAGGGCTTCCTGTGGGTATACTGGCAGCTGATCAGGCTTTTGGCTTGGTCCCACAACTGTCATTCCAAGTTCATTGTAAAGGTCAGGCTGAAAATCAGGGCATTTTTTACCATCCAAGTTGATATCTAGGAAAGAGAAGGTGAAGACCATTGGAATTTGGGAAGAAGTGGATTTGGAGAATCCAAGGCAAAAGTGACCCTCATAAGCAATGCAGCATTTGTATGAAGTTTCATGTACTGAGCTGAAGCACACACACAGGGCCGGCCCCAGGCATGTCGGGGCCCTTGGGCACCAGTCTGCCCAGGGCCCCTCCGCTCTCCTTCTGCGATCTGCAGAAGCAGACGCAGGAGGGATCGCAGGACAGGAGCTTCTGAGCCGCCCGCCATCCCCCCGCTTGACCTTCCTTTCTCTCCACTGTTTTTTGCAGGTGCACACACTGCGCGTGCAGGTTTGGCATCAATCAAGATGGCGGCCAAGGTTTCCCTAAGGGGCTGAAGCCTCTGCCGCCATCTTGGTCAATGGCAGCAATGCAGAGGTTTCAGCCCCTTAGGGAAACCTCGGCCGCCATCTTGATTGATGGCAAACCGCAAAAACAGCAGAGAGAAAGGTAGGTGAACCGGGGGAATGGCGGGCGGCTTGGAAGCTCCTGTCCTGCAATCAATGGTTCCTGTCCTGCTTCCGCGGATCGCTCCTCAGGCCAGTGCCCCACCTGGCCGCCCTTTAGAATTGGCCCTGCACACACACACACACACACACACAGGCATATATATATATATATAAAAGAATCTTAGGCTAGACATACTGACAAAATAGCAAATTTAGAATCAATTGCATGAACCTCACTGGGCAAGCCATGAACTTCACTGGGCAGATAAATCCCTCAGGCAAATATACCTCACATTATTGTGAGGATAAAATGAAGGAGTCGCTATAAGTTGTAATCAACTTGAAGGCACATAACAACAAGAAAGAGAAGAAACAGAAACATCTTGTGAGCTGCCACCATCCAGTTCCCAGTGCTGGCACCTCCTTCCCCCAGCTGCTAGCAGAGGGGCTTCTGAACAGCCTTCCTGCCCTGAGGGGATCAGAGAAGCAGATGCTGCTGCTTCAAGACAGTTCTCTGGGTTGTATTCAGCTAAGTCCTGCTCAGAGCAGACCCATTGAAATGAATGAAACTAAGGGCTGGTTCACATGGCGATTTAACATGAGATGGGTTCTACTTGCATGCCTGTTTAATTCACAGTGATCACATGATGTAGGAGTCAAAGGGAAGGCTTCCTGGTGCTTTCAGCTTTTAATCCGCAGCAAATAAATCCAAATTTAATCCGAAAAGGGAAGGAAAAACCATCTGTACATTGTATCTCTAGGGGCTTGTAGATGCTTTGCTCCAATTGTTTTGTGAGTCCATGCTCACTTACTCCTCCTCCCTTTGTTATGTCATTTTCTGCTGGCTCCTGTTCTGCAAGCCTGCTGCAAATGGTGCTTTTTTTTCTTTCCCCCCTAACTTGTACAAAAAACATAACATTGTTCAAACAAATATTTGTATTTCTGCTGGATTCTGAAGATATAAATAATCAAACTTGAGGATTTTTTCTTTTTTTATGAAACTTACTCTGGAACAAACTGAGCATGCTTGGTTGCCAAGGTAACCAGAGGAGGTGATAGTTTGACTTTAAGAGGGTGTGGTCATTAGGAAGCTGCCTGATTGACTCTTTCCCTTCAATATGAACGGAAAACAGCAATTGGAAGGTAGGCAGTGTGATAATTAAACTCCCATCATAGTGGAAAAAGCCACCGATTCTGTGTGAATGCTGCAAAAAAACAAAGCAAATTTGTGTGCATTAGGAACACCAACCCCAGCATGAACACCCGTCTGCAAGCACTCTCCATTTCAAAAGGGGTTTGGGGGGAAAATGCTCTCTCATAAGCCGCCATAGGTGTGTGGAACTAGTAACACAGGTTTTTTTTAAAAAAATCCTAGCCAAAGTTTGAAAGGCACCTTTTTATAATATTGCTAAATGAACTGGAGTGTGCAGGGTGAGGAGATAGAACCGGCTTTATGAAGCCATTATGGTCACTTCCAGATGACCTGTTTATAAACATTCATCCTGATTTCTTTGCACTAAGGCTGTAAACACACTAGATAGTGGATCAAAGCATTTCCATTAGCCACACCTGGAGGGGCAACAGGTTTATCTGCTGATCAGTTGCAACATCTGTTCGAAGCTGAATTTTAAAAACTGCACTCGAGCTGCTCCCACCAGGTTTTACAATAAAAAGAGGCAGAGTTTGACTAGCATTTTGTGTTCCTGTTTTCAGAAGAGAGACACGCTGGAACCAGCAGAACAATGAGAGCATTTCTACCCTAAGTGTGCAGGGAAATCAGCTATTTCTTGAGCATCCATTCAGATTAGTTTGTGTGGAGGTTATACAATGGGCTCATCCAAACGGAGCGGGATAATCCATGTTTTCCATATCCGGTTTGTCATCTGACAGTCCTCACTTTGCCTGTTTGTTTGCTCTTTCCCAATAAAAAAGCCGCTTTTTTTGCACCCACACACGCAGCGAGAGGACCCGTACTTCTTCTCGCTTTTTCCCAGCTCCACCCATAACACTCCCCCCTATCAGCCAATTGGTCTGCAAAAATATGACGTATGCTCCTCTCCCCCTTTGCAACAAAACACAACAAGGCGCATGTGCTTGAACATAAGAGCGCGAAAGTTTGAATTTCCTGATGGTTTGGTAGTAGTGGCTGTAATGGAGTTCCTTGTTGCTCACCACTCTGGAGCAGTGCCAGCTGGGGGTGTGTCTCCAGGTGCCCCTGACCATCCAGGGGGATTGTGGGCAGTGCAAGGGATCAGCGCTTGTAATCGCCGGGTGAATCCCCCCGTAACCCTTGGGCTCATTCACTGCAGAGTTCAGCCCCGCACCATTATGCAGCTCGGCGGCAGGAATGCTGCCCCTGAGGGAAACAAACAGCCCCCCACGGGTGGCCACTCTTGGCTCGGGCAGGGAATGTGGGCAAACAGCCCCGCGTGCTGCTGTGTCAATCTGCACTGAAGCGACCAGCACAGGCTTTGCGGTGTTCCCTCTGATAAAAGAAACATGCAAACCACTTATATGCCTATAATTCCTGTATTTTTGTTTGTTTGTATTTGTGATATTTTGCAAAAGTGACTGTATGCTTTTCTGCCTTTACACATATTAACGTTTCTGGAGATACACATGATTGCAATTCCACTTATTTCTCCAGAACAGCAAGTAACGATGTGTCATGTCTAGGAAGGTAGACCACCAGTCTCTATGGTTGCGGGTGGCTGAGACGCTCTAGCAAACCACTTATATGCCAATAATTCCTATGGGTTTTTTGCTTGTATTTGCAATATTTCACAAAAGCGACTGTATGCTTTTCAGCTCAGCTAGGCTGCAGAGAACCTTCAGGCTGTGGTTGAAATTGACAAGACTGGAAGAGAGTAGCCTTGAAGGCAGGAAAGCGAAATTGACTAAGGGTGCGTGAGTGTCTGTAATCCAAGAGGAAAGCCTCTATTTCTCTTCTCCACCCCCTCTCCCTCGACTCTGGATGCCTGGAAGCAAAGACCAATATGTTCAAGAAGGGCATTTGATGCAGGGGGTGAGGGGTGGGAGGTGGAGGTTAGGCAAAGATAAATATTTTCTCCCTTGAAAAAGTTTACAAACAACCACAATTGCAGATCTCACCCTGAGCGGCTGCCCAGTTTGCAGGCTGGCTAAAAATTAACCGCTGTTGCTGCTTCTGCACAAATGCACTTTTTTGCATCTTTGCAGTAGAAGTTGCAGGGGGGGGCCAACACCACACCATTGCTCTGATAGGTTCCTTTTTCCCGGGCTTTCCCTGGACATTTGCGCACATGTGCAACAGTGGAAATACGTGATTGGCTGAGAATGAGGGAAGGGATATGGGGAACCACCCAAGAACTGCCCATCAAACGCCCACAGCTGTAAAGTCCGTGGTATTGCATCCGAGTGCCTGAAGGTACAGCGGATGATTCCCGGTTTAAAAAAGCAAATCGCATGATTTGCGGTATTGCAGAAATGGATTTAAACGCGCAAAAATGCACAAAAGCGCGCAGCGTCATATGGATGACTGAAAAATAATGAAAACACAAAGCGATCATGTCACACATTTTACAGTCATCTGGATGAGCCCTAATGTTGTGTCAAGCAATTTTTATCCCACACTTTCCAGTGCATTTTCCTGTGATTTTCCTTATCACACAAAGTCCAATTTCTGTTGCTGGGGATTGGGTTTGTTGCACAACAGCGCCAAACCAACTTTAATCATGCAACCTGAATTTGTTGGTATGTGATTGAATTCCGCCTGATAATAGTGACAATCTAGAAGTGCCCTATGTTGCTATTTCAACTGGATTGACTTTACTGTCTTGGTCAAAGGAAGAGTTCTAGCCAGTATGAAGATACAATGTAGTGTTGTAGCATTTGCAGTGATCAGGTTATATTTTGTTCAGTATCAAACCAGCATGTTTTTAACCCATCCCTTAAAACAGAAGCATTGGCGAGAGTTGCAACGAACAGATAAGGGAGTCCTAGAAATGGAATGTTTTCAGCCTTCAGACAAAAAAAAAAAGAGATAGCAATGATAGTGTATATCAGTATTGCAAAAGTTCTTGGAGATTTTTTTACTTGTGTGTTATTCACCAAAATGGGACAAGTCTTAGACTATGAGTTACATTGGTAAACAAAACAATCCTGAAGCAGAAGCTAATCCAGAGGGAATGGAAACACAATCAAAACCAGTCTCTAGTTCACATCCCGAAGCCTGAGCTGGGATTCTGATATCTAATGCAAAACTGAGAGGAAAATAGGCTCTTTCTTTTATTAGTCTTCAAGAATCACATAGGCTTAAATAGCAAACTGCGCGTAAAATGAGGGGGGTAATTTAGAACCACAAACCTTTCTTTTGCTGAGAAATGTCCTGTCATCAAGTGAGAGGTCATTAGCAAAATGAAAGCTAAGGTTCTGTGTGCCAAAGTCTCAACTGGCTGAACTCTCTATTGAAGACATTAGTGTTACATAGCAGAGATTTTTCATCTTCTCTTGGCTTTAAATAAAGGTGAATGTTGTCCACAAAGCCGAATCACACAGACCAAAATAGCAACGGGCTACTTAGGTTTCCTGTGTACTAAACCACTGAGGATCATTGCATTACAAGTCTCTTTTGTCAATATGAGGTGGGGGAGAGATGTTGTCCCTAGTTGTGGGGAGGGGGCAGCTAACAATTGCAAATGAGAATGCTAGTGGTATCAGTGATCTTGTGATGTAAGTGAAATGAAATAAATAAATGTCCTCTTTTCCCCCGTTTCTGTTTTTATAATGCTGTATTAGTTTCTTGATACTTTTTATTGTTTTTGTGTTGTTTTTAAATATAAAGTGGTTTAGAAATGCCTTTGAATAAATAAAATGAAAATAAATGGCTTGTTTGACTGAAAACAGTTTGTCTCTGATGAAATCCTTCTTGTCTCTTTGGAGAATTAGCCTAATTTAATTTAATTTAATTTATTTAATTTATTTAATTTATTGGATTCCTTAGTCGCCCATCTGGCTGGCCATCCAGCCACTCTGGGCGACGTACAAAATGAACAAAATAACACAAAATGACACACCAATACAATAACATTAAAATCTAAAAGTGATAATGATAAAATCTAACCCACCCCAAAGGCCTGCCTGAAGAGCCAGGTCTTCACGGCCCGGCAGAAACTCATTGTAGAGGGGGCCTGGCGGAGATCATTTGGAAGGGAGTTCCATAGGGTGGGGGCCACAATTGAAAACGCCCTCTCTCTAGTCCTCACCAGTCTAGCTGTTTTGACTGGTGGGATAGAGAGAAGGTCTTTTGAGGCCGATCTTGTTAGGCAGCATAGCTGATGATGCTGGAGGCACTCCTTCAGACAGACTGGGCCAAAACCGTGTAGGGATTTAAAGGTCAAAACCAACACCTTAAATCTGAATGATGCCCTTTTATATTGTCACAGTTGACTCAGGGTGAGTTGTTTTGGGCTAGGGAAGGCAGGCAGGTAGGTAGGAAGGTGTTCAAAGCATTAGTAGCCTTTATACAGTCCATATGGCCTTGTTTTTATATTAATGGAGTACCACATTTATGAATGGCTGTTTCTTTGTTTTTTTGATGGATAGATGTTGCTGCCTCTTACCCCAGAAATAGATCTTTAACAGTGCGATCCTATGCATTTTACTAAGTAATTCCCACTATATTCAATGGGGCTTATGCCCAGATGATGTGCATACGGTGGTTGCACTCTAGCAGAAAAATCCTATGCATGTCAGGAGTCCTGTCGAATTCAGTGGGGCTTACTCCCAACTAAGCAGTATAGGAATGCAGCCCAAATGTCTTGGTTCACTGAGAGAAGACAATTGTAGTTTCCTTTATGTTATTTTAATTTATTTTTATTGCATTTATATCCCATCTTTCCTCCAAGGAACTCAAGATGTTGTGTGTGGTTCTCCCTCCCTTTCCATTTCATCCTCACAACAACCCTGTGATGTAGGTTAGGCAAAGAGACAGTGACTGGCCCAAGGCCACCGAGGGAGCTTCATGGCTGAGTGGGGATTTAAACCCTAGTCCATCAGGCCTTTGTCTAACACTCTCTAGCCACTACACCAGACTGGCTCTCTGTATTGCCAATGCCTTGCTCTGGGCAAACACAAGACAATGCAGTTCAGAATTTCAAAATGAACACTGCTGGTGGTAAAGAGGTTAAATGGTTTATTAGAGCAAGCTGTTTACATTTAGCCTATCATTTACACGTCATAAAACACTAAAATGAAACTAATAGCTAGCAGGTCTCAGTCTCTGCCTCTCTATCTCCCCCCCCCCCATTTCATGCTCCTCACTGGCTGAAAATCTCCCAACAGCACAATGAAAATTCTTGCCTGGGAGGGGTTGAGTCTTCTTCCTTCTTCTTGATGGTACTTCAAGGCTGTGTTAACCTCCTGGAGGCGTAATCTCCCCCATCTAGGGGTCCCTTATTTATACCTGAAATACTCTCTGGGAGGGGGCACCCTATACCTATGAGATCATTATCTTCCCATCATCCAGGTTGCTGGTTTCCCCCTCTGGTGATTTTTGTTTACCTTCTTCTGATACCACTTGGCCTTGGACATACAGCTGTGATGCTTATTCCCAGCTTTCACCCATGTTGCTTTGACTACCAAGAGTCTTCCTCTGACGCTTGTTTACATAAGTCAAGAGAGAACATTCATAAGCCAATTAGCTCATTGTCCCTTCAAAGCTTGAGAAAGCTATACATAAGCCCATCTGGCAAGCAGGAGTGTGGGACAAGCTGGATTGTTTTGATTAACTGGAACAACTTTTCCAAATTGCTGTTTTTGAATACAGAGTGAAGCATCAGAGAGCCTGCTTTTGAGTTCTCCAGATTCCAATACATTGCAGTTACAGCGTGCAGAAGCAATCAGCACCCTAATAACTCAGGAGTTTGGGGCAAGAATCATAGGACAGAGGCCATTCACATGCCATTTCTAATCCTTCTCAATTACATCGAGATAATCTTCTGGAAATTGGCCCACCAGCCTTATCGGACACACTTTCCCTCACCTGCTGTGTGCCACACATAAAGGCTTCTTTGCTAACAGTGGAGTTGAGGACAGGACTAGGAGCCACCAGAACAAGCCAGAGCTGCCTTGTGTCCTGCTGCATATGATTTAACAACAAGCATCCAGCGCATGATTTGCCATCCTGCTCTCATTATCCTTGACCATTGGCCATACTAGCTAGGGCTGATGGAAACTGCAGCTCAGCAACACCAGGAAGGACAGTATTTTTTCCCCTATCCCTACAGAATAGCTCATGGCTCTCATAAAGGCTTTTTTATGTTGCAAATGGTGCCTTTGTTTTCTTTCCCCCCTCTAAATTGTGCACAAAAGCATAACACTGCTCAGACAAAGATTTGTATTTTAGCTGTATTATACCAGTGAAAATACAAATAAACGCACTTCCGGGTTGTTGTTTTTTAAATGAAACTTACTGGTAGAAAAAACAAAACACATGATAGATCCAGATGAGGATGCATTGCTCCATCCACATAAACAACAAACAAAAATCCAGCCAATTCAATAGGATTGGATGAGCATTGAGTACAGGAGGAGAAATATGCATACAGTGAGCATCATGGTGCGAATGGAGATATCAGTCAGTCAGTCAGTCAGTCATAACTTTATTGCTTAGCCATAGGCCATCGCATAACAAACATCAGTCCTGAGTTTAAAACAGTAGAACAGATAAAATCTAAAACAATAAAATTACAGTACATATACAATATATTTCAAATAAAGTCTAAGAGCAGACAGGGAAGCTATTACATAAAGTAACCATAAGACTCCTGTATAGTCCCTGGTAAGCTTACAAAACCAGGGGTCTGTATGAACAATTTTTTACCGAGGATTATCCCCTTGACAGTCAATCCCATGGTCTAAAATAAATTTGGTGTGAATTTTTTGTGCTGCCAATGCAAAGTGGGAGACCCTGTATGTTACTGAAAAGTCCGTATCAGACATAAGATAAAAAAAATTTTGATCAATGGTGGCCAAATGAGGGTTTGCCAGCAAACTCTTCAAAACTTTAACCCGGGGGTGCGAATACAGAGAACAGGACAGGAGATAATGGGGCAAATCTTCAACTTCCATGGTTCCACAGATACAGAGGCGCTGGGACCAAGAGGACTGAAAATAACGTCCGTCTAACATGGCATTTGGCATGGTTTAGAATCGGAGCGCCGTGAAGGCCTGCCGGAGTTTTAATGGTAGGGGCTGGACCAAATAAGATGCTCTACAGTGATCAACCTTATAAAGCCTGTACCATATAGAGAATTTTGAATTAATAATAGCCAGCCTATCTAAGTAGGCACTATGTTGAAAAAAGGCGTCATGTAACCTCGCTCTTGTATTTAAAGGCTGAGGCACCTGGACTTCCGGGAAGGGTGACTTAGCCTGTGCCTGCTTTTGAGACGGGCTCCTGCCTCAAAAGAAGCTTATTCAGATATATCAGTCAGTTTTTTCTTTTTTTTTTGACTGATTAAACTTCTCCCGGGTAGGGAGAAACGAAGAGATTAACCTCAAAGCCTATTTTTGTTGGGACGACCAGATCTCATTAATTTATGGGACGAGGTCCAGCCGACGATTTATGGGACGGATTTTCAACAGCAAGCTCTATCTGTTAAAGCGAACGTTCAACTTATCTTCTAAGAGAGAACGCACTAACAGGCAAGCACCCTTCTTTCTATATTTTTCTTTTACTTGACTTAAATTGTTGCTGTTTAAAAGAGATTTGCCAGATTGATCAGTTTTTGACATCTCACTGGGGAGCCATAACTTCTCTCTGCTACGCACTAATTAATAGCTTATCTCTGTTTTTGTTGCAAAAAGCTGTCCTGGATTTGCATTCTAAAGATATACACAGAAGAGGGATTTCTATTCCAGATTTTTATTTTGAAAAATATTATACTGTTTTGAGACTACTCTCTTTTTGGTCTATTTTATTTTGACGAATCTGTTTCTTGACGATTGCCATTAATTGTTTCGATCCTGGGAACTGCATTTTGTTTACTTAACTATTGGAGAGATAAGGCTGTCTGCTCTGTTTATACTGTGATGTCACCAAGTTTGGAGAATTAACCCAATTGTTGCTGAAATAAGAAGTGGTTTTCCTATATTTTTCTTTTAAAATGGCAATTAAGAAAGTGGCTGAAAATCTGGAAATAACTATGTTTCATAAAATAATGGATGAGATTGAGATAATGAAAATTGAATTGAGTAAAATGAAGCAGGAGATTAAAGATATAAGGGTCCCTGTGAGAGAGGTGACCCTGGAAGGGGTCCCTGTGAGAGAGGAGACCCCGGAGATTGGAACAGGGGTCCCTGTGAGAGAGGAGATCCCGGAGATTGGAACCAACGTGGAACAGGAACAAGATTTGGAGTTTATGGACTTTAGAAATAAAATCTATTGTTTGGAACTCAATGTTATCTCTGAAGAAATGAATGAAGATTCTAGAGATAAAGTTATCAATGGCATGGATAATCTTCTGGACTGGAATGATGTGATGGAGCCCAATATAGAGAAAATCTATGGAATTAACTGCAGCCATGTGACAATGGAAAAACTTTTAAGAGATGACCCAGTGTATTTTGAAAAAAAGAACAGAGATATGATTTTACAGCAGTATTTCAGCAACCTATTCAGAATGGATGGCAAGAAAATATTTGGGATAGAGGTAATTCCCATCAGACTCTTACTATATGACTATGGCTTTGACAGCAAGATTATTATGGAATACTGATAATGGAAGATTGGATATTGAAATTACTGGACTTAACAAGACTACTGAAGATGGAAGATGGAAAATGGAACTAATAGAGATAATAGAACAATGGCTACTGAAATTATTGAACCTAACAGATTCTGATGTGATGGATTAATTGAAATGTTTATTTTGACTATGGTTATGACAATAAGATTATCATAATTAGTAATGAGATGGATTAATCGATATGCTTATCTGGAAAAAAAAATTGATAGATATATTTCTTAAAGAATTGAAACCTCTCTTTGACTTTTTGTGGAAAGAATAAAGTAATGTTTATGAGATTTGATGATTAAGTAAGATAACTACTGGAGGAAAGTGATTTTATAATATGACTTAAGAGACAGGATTGTTATATATTATAGACTTATAACTGATTTGATCTTTGACAAATGGGAAGTCAATATTTTACTCTTTATTTTTTATTTTTGTTTTTTTTTCTTTTTTTCTTTTTGTTTAACTATTTTTGATTTTGTTTTTTGTCTTTGAATGTTTTATGATTTTGTCTTGTATGTTTTATGAAAATCTGAATAAAAATTATTGAAAAAAAAAAAAAATAAAGGCTGAGGCACCTGTGGGGAAATATGATACAGATGATAAACACTGTTTATTCTAGAGGTCCAATAATTGTCACCTGAAGCCAACTGGCTCAAAGCATGATTTGAGTATTGTCTTAGATGGAGCGTCTTTCAGAGCTCTCCAAAAGCTTATCAGAGCAACATGTACATGGGCTCTAATCGAGGGCAGGCCAGTTTCTGCACGGAGCAAAGCGGCAGGGGTACCAGAGGGTAAAAACAGAAGTCTTTTCATAAAACTATTTAGAATTACCTCTAAGCTTGCCAACTGGGTATCTTCCCAACCCCAAACTGCCATGCCATATAAAATCTGGGGAAGGACTTTGCTCCGAAAGATTTTTGAAGCAGGGTCAATTAGATTGCCACCTACTGAGCGGCAAAATTTGAGTATAGCTCCACTTGTTCTTAGAGCTGTTACTTTAGTCATATAGGCATGCCTTTTCCAAGAAAGGTTTTCCGAAAAATAAACGCCCAAATATTTAAATTCTTGGCATTGTTCGTTACAATGTCTGTCGATTGACCAATTGGAATTAACATGCTTTTTGCCAAACACCATCATCTTTGTTTTAGCATAGTTAATTTGTAACTTTTCTTTAAGACAATAATCATTAAGCCTTGAAAGAAGCCTCCTTAGGCCAACGCGAGTGATAGATAACAATATCATATCATCCGCGTAGAGTAGGATTGATATTTTCCTGTTTCCCATTGAGGGTGGAAAAAAGGTTAGGCCAGATAATTCTGGGACTATATCATTTAGATAAAGATTAAAGAGTATAGGGGCCAAAAGGCATCCCTGTTTGACCCCCTTGTTTATGTTAATGGGGTCAGTTAGGGAACCAGATGTCCCCACCCTTACTCATGCCGAGGTGTTAGTATATAACTCTCTAATCAAAAACAACAGCTGCCTGTCGATGTTAGTATTAGCCAGTTTAGACCATAAAAGATTTCTGTCTATTGAATCAAAAGTTGCAGCCAAATCAACAAAGGCCACATAAAGATGTTTGGTGGGACCAGCAATACTGTGTTTGGCAAGAGCATAAAGCATCAGACAATGGTCAATAGTACTTTGGCCTTTCCTGAAGCCCACCTGTTCTGGGCGAATGATGTGATTAGCGGCTTCCCAGTCCTCGATTTTGTGGAGAAGAGATTTGCTGTATAGCTTGGAACCGATGTCTAGAAGACTAATTGGTCTGTAGTTATTTGGGTCCTGTTTATCCCCGTTTTTATAAATAGGGGCGACTATAGTTAGTCTCCGGCCCTCCGGGAAAATACCAGTACTGTTAATTTGGTTGAACACCTTGGCCAGTATGGGGGCCCACCAGTCGGGAAAATTTTTATAAATTTCTGGGGGCCGCATAAGAGCTGAGATAAGAGATTTAATTTGTGATGCCGTGACCAGCAGCCATTGAGGTAAGGTCGTTACCTCTGGCAAGAAGAAGATCTCATTATTAACTAGTGGGGACATGTAGAGGTTACTAAAGTGGGAATGCCAGGTAGATGATGGTATTTGGTCAACAATAAAAGGTCTGGCAGAGCCCATACCATTAGCAACAAGATCCAAAAACTGATTCTCCTTTTTTCTTACTACAGCTAGACCCAATTGCTGCCATAGATATTTGGCATGTGCTTCCTTCTTTAGCCTTAGGAGTGACTTATACGCAGATCTTAAATATACTAAATAATCATGCGAATACTTTGCTGGATTCCTAATAGCCTGTCTTGAGTAGTTCATTCTCCTGGCCAGTCTGCACTCATGCTCAAACCATCTTTTACCCAATTGCCTATTGGCCATAAGTTGGTTTTTCTGGACCATCAATGGCCTTAGATGGCACAAGATAGATTGAAATGCATCTAAGGGATCTAACTCAGAATCCATGATTCCTTGCCAAAGTATTTGAAGGGTGTTGCTGGTAAGAAGTTGCGAGACGGAGGAGTGTAGTTGGTATGACCAACGCCTTCTCCGTTTCGCAACTTGGGTTCCATCGAGGATTAACAAAGGTTGAGGGGACAAAGGCTGTAAAAGTCTCAACGACAATAAAAGAGGGAAATGGAGATATAAACCAGATTGGCTATGCACATGAAAGTCTACTTCTGAATGGAGATCTCCCTTGCTGGATCAAGGTGATGGTCAGAAGGCACAAAAGGTGAGATTACACAGACACACACACACTCCAGCAACAACAACCCCAAAACCCATACAACTAAATTCCCTGCATGGATGGAAAGGGACACATTCTGTATGTGTGCTCTTGACGTGAAACAGACCTCGTAGTTTAGCAGGAAAAGCTACTGTGCTGCTTTCCTTTTCTAAAAAAACAAAAAAACCCACTGCAATGAAAGTGGGCATATACTTGCGGGAGGGGGGAGTGTGGGGAACAGAGAAAATTGAAAGAAAATTAAAAACAGGACTTGAATAGACTTCTGAAGAATTAAATACTGCCAACAAACTCTGATGTCAAAAACTGATACTGGATTTGTATTTCCTTTATCCCTTTGAATGCTTTATCTCTATTTTTCTCTGTCAAATATCAGGCTTACAGTTGGCATAATAGAACTTCTGTACCGTGTAGCCCTGGAAATTATAAAAGAGCTACAAGGGGGGAGGGAGGTACACTTTTTATGAACCAGCAGGCTGATTTCCCTTTAGAATACTTTATTCCCACACACCACTGCTTGGACCCAGTCAGCGCACATTTTAATAAATACATCATTTTATTTGATAGATCACTTTTCTAATTTAAGTATATGTTATAAAATATTATTTGAGGGCCTTATTTCATCCACATAAACCAACTACAAAAGGAACAGTCCTATGCATCATTGAACTGGTACTGTACAAACATAGGAGGCTCCTTATCTCAACTCTGACTCTTGCTCCATTTACTGTAATACTTTTACCTTCCCACCCTGCTGCCCTCCAACGTTTTAGGGGGGGGGATTATGATGATTTGATTTTTATAACACTTAATGTCAAAACAGGCTTCTAAATGGTTTGCAAAATGTAAACACCAGTTACACAAAGATTAAAATATAAATATCCATAATGAAAATACACAGCAAAATCAACACTGTTATATCAATGCAGGAATTAAAAACCAACTCAGAGATCAAAGGAATGCCTGTGTAAACAGGAGCACTGGCTGGGGCTGATGTGAGTTGCAGGCTTGTCTACACTGACTGGCAGCGACTCTCTTTGATTTCAGACAAGAGCAGGGCCAGCCCTACCATTAGGCAGAGTAAGGTGGCTGTCCCAGGGAGCAGATGCTGGGGTGTTGCACAAAAGCTAGCCTGTACAGCTTGGGGATGAAAAATCATCTCACTGACCTATTATATACCCAACCGATCACTGCGCTCTGCAGGAGAGGGCCTCCTGCAGATACCATCTCATCAGGTGGTCCATTCCATACAATATAGGAATTGGAACTTCAATGTGGCTGGTGGCACTTACACTTTAGAATTCCCTTTCCTTAAATATTAGACAGGCACTTTGTCTTTTCAGCATCTATTGAAGACCTTCCTTTTTCAATGAGCCTTTTAAGTGGGAATTCTTATCCCAGTCTCTATCTGCTCATTGAATTTGAAATCGTTTTTCTATATGTCTTTATTGTTGATGTTTTTATTGTTCATCATTTAGGGATGTTTCATGAGAAGCAATTCGTAAATGAAATGAACATTTTAAAAGTAAGCGAAAGACAGGCAGACAGAGGCTGGAAGGGGACTCATAGAAATCATCTATCTCAACCCACAAACCCATAACAATATATAGAGACAGCACTGCTATGGGGCAAGAGTGAGAGAGCCGTGATGCTTCTTCACAGTTCTGTGGCAATGGCTCTTGAGTACTGTGGTGACAGAAGCACAGCTCTGCTAGGTCTCTCAAGAGATGAAGCCAGAAAGGAGGACCGTGGATAGCTTCTAAAAGCAGCCCCCGTGTTTCAGGGTGGAATATTGTGTAACACAATGGGTTGTCCGCAAAGGAACGCTTGCTAGAAAATGCCCCCTGCTAAACATGAAGATGATTGGATGCAAAAGAAGAGCTCTGCTAGGTAGAGCCAAGGGGCGTCTAGCCAAGCACCTTGTTTCCCACACAGGGTTCAGCCAGATGCCTGTGGAAGTGGAGCTGTGCATGGACCCACCCCACCCGATGTATGGCTTCGATTTGCAAGTACAGAGATGGCTCGGTCCAGACATATTTATACCCGTCCCAAGCCAAGCTGGATATTACAGTGTCCAGAAATCCCCTGAACTTGCATGACACAACAAAAGCAACCCTAAGTTTCTTGGGTTTTGACATACTGACATGAAATATGGGGACGTGGTAGCCAAATATTAGGTGAGTGGCCAGACTATTCATGCCACACACCTGTAAAGTTTAAAACCCTTTAAAATTGGGCCTCAACTGGTGGCTGGGAGGCTGGCCTCGGTGGGCGCCCCCAATCCCTCAACAAGTGGGTGGGAGGCCGGCGGCAGCGAGGAAAGCAGGCAGAGGAGTGAAGTTTAATTTTCCAGGATAGCACCAGACTTCAAGAAGTGAAGAAGGTTTTTTTATCAGTGCATGAGCACTAAGGATGTGTTCTTTGTATTTCTGGAAGATGCCACTAAAACTGCTGAAGAGAGTTCCCTTTAGTATGAGTTTGTTTCTGTTTGGGGCTTTCTGCTCCAAGAAAGAAAGAAAGGATGGGAAGGAAAAAAGAAAGGGTCAGAGCAAAAGGGATTCCAAAGGGAAAGCACATGAAATCATGTCCTGGCATTATCTGTTTTCTTTTATTTATCGAGCCATTTACAGACAGCACTATGATAGAAAAAGGCAGCTAAGCAGTATGTGGCAGCATTCAAAAGTCCAATTCGGTCTGTCAGAACATCAGACGTCTTGAGCCTCTAACTCTTCGAGGATGACATCATCTGAATGAAAGAAAGAGAAATGATATGTCATCATGCCATCGGTATTTAAGGTAGTTTTTACCTTTTTAAAAATGTACTGTTCAAAGGTTCTCTGAAATATTTGATCTTTTTAGTCGTCATTGATGATGATGGACTGCCTTCAAGTCGATTCTGACTTATGGCGACCCTACAAATAGGGTTTTCATGGTAAGCGGTATTCAGAGGGGGTTTACCATTGCCTCCCTCTGAGGCTGAGAAGCAGTGACTGGCCCAAGGTCACTCAGTGAGCTTCAAGGCTGTGTGGGGATTCGAACCCTGGTCTCCCCGGTTGTAGTCCAACACCTTAACCACTAAACTACACTGGCTCTCTTTAGTCGTCATTAGCACTATTCAATAAGCAGAGTTCATTAGTCTAATGGCGGGAGGGATATCCCACCTAGAAATGGTGCCCGAGGAGAGGAGGTGTACAGAATTCGACCCTCGGTTCATCTAGCTCAATGTTGTCTACATTGACTGGCAGCAAATTTCCAGGCATGTAGGACCACCCCCAGGAAACATTGCCACTGTATATGCCTGGGATTTGTCATGGCAACAGTTTTAATATTGGAGTGAATCTGTTTTTGTTGATACCGCATCAAAAGGCTGTATTTCAGAAGAAACCGGCGGGTTGGAGGTCATTTCGGGGAATGTCGAATGTACCTGGATTCAAAGAACAGGAATGACGGTGTTTTCTCTCATTTAAGTCCTCACCAGAGTTGGCTGTGAATACCTTGTCCAAGTGCCTGGAGTCCGTAAGTGGATGGATGGGAGAGAACAGGCTGAAGCTGAACTCCGACAAGACCGAGGCGTTGCTTGTGGGTGACAAGGGAAGGTTGGGAGATTTAGACTTGGTGCTTAATGGGGTAAGATTACCCCTAAAGGACCAAGTCTGCAGCCTAGGGGTCATTCTTGACTCCCAGCTGTCCATGGAGGCTCAGGTCTCGGCTGTGAGCTGGGCAGCTTGGTATCAATTACATCTGATACGGAGGCTGCGACCCTACCTTCCTGTACATCTGCTCCCATGAGTGATACATGCCCTGGTCTCCTCTCGCTTAGACTACTGTAATGCGCTCTACGTGGGGTTACCCTTGAAAACGGTCCAGAAATTGCAGCTGGTACAGAATGTGGCGGCACGCTTGATAAAGCATAGCCATCACCGGGATCATATCACTCCAGTGTTGGTAGACCTACACTGGTTACCAGTTGTCTACCGGGCCCAATTCAAGGTGTTGGTGTTGACCTATACGGTTTCGGCCCAGTGTATCTAAAGGAACGCCTCCAGTATCACCAATTATGCCACCAGACAAGATCAGCCTCAAAAGACCTTCTCTCGGTCCCACCAGTCAAAACAGCTAGGCTGGTGCGGACCAGAGAGAGGGCATTTTCGATTGTGGCCCCCACCCTCTGGAATTCATTTCCTTTTGACCTGCGACATGCCTCCTCCCTGATAGGTTTTCGTCGAGCCTTAAAGACCTGGCTATTCAGGCAGGCCTATAGGATTTCTGGGGTGGATTAGTTTTTATGTTGTATTAATTGAAGGATGGTTTTAGATTAATTGATTATTGTGGTTTTTGATTTGTATATTGTATTTTATACTATTGTACATCGCCTAGAGTGTCCGTTAGTTCGGACAGATAGGCGACTAACAAATAAAATTTTATTATTATTATTATTATTATTATTATAAAAAACCCTCTTAGTTTAACCAGTTCAACCTGCCTGCTTAATTGTATATTATCCACTCAGTTCTGTTCATATTCATAAACTCTTTAATTAAATTTTTAAAAAGTGAACACTGTGGATATTTTAATTTAAGGTGAAATAATTATAATCTCCCATTCACAATTATTAAAAGGCTTCAAAATATGTAAAAAAGTGAGACTCATGGAAGCGTAATCTATGACACGTAATTTCAAAGGAAATGCTCTACAGCCAGATAGAACACTTT
This sequence comes from Rhineura floridana, assembly GCF_030035675.1. Taxonomy (NCBI): domain Eukaryota; kingdom Metazoa; phylum Chordata; class Lepidosauria; order Squamata; family Rhineuridae; genus Rhineura; species Rhineura floridana. The sequence goes on along the minus strand of NC_084484.1, from coordinate 46,430,046 downwards.
GATGTACCTTTCTATATTGGAGCCAATATGTTTATTATAAAAACCACCAAAAAATTTGGAAGGTTCCAAGTTTGTTGAATCAGGAGCCTGGCTTTTGGTATAATTAAGTTTTAATTGTAATTCTCTTTATAGGATCCTCTGGTTGCTAATAACCTTATAAAAATAGTGCTTTATTTGGCGAGAGGGGAAAAGTCTATCCACCTGCATTCCTTTCTTACGCCTGGTTGCCTAAGGTACAGGAATACCCTGCATTAAAATACGCAATGGGTCCGGAGCGTGTATGTAAACTGAAAATGTACTTAAAGTGAAGCACTACCTTTTTTCACTAATCGATGCATGGACTGCACTGCAATCGTCATATACGGGCATAACTGATGTAAATAACGCATTTATAACTAAAATAAACATAAAATAAAATAAAATACTGTAAACCCTTTAAGAAAAAGGGTAAGCTTACCTTTAATGTCAGCTGGCAGATGCGAAATGGATGAACGAAAATTTACATGTATTGTAGGAAGGATGAAGGAGAGGGCATATCTTCTATTTCATAAGTCGAGTCATCAAGGGCTAGACACTTTCTTGCTGGCGATTTGGATGGACTACTTGAAGTAGGAGTAGGACTTGGGGCTGATGTCGATGCTAGAGATGGAGTTTCAGTGGATGTTGATGGTCTGGGAGATTGACTGGGTGCTGCTGGCCTTTTACGAAAGTAGGTGTCTAAGGAGGTTTGAACTGTAGCTCTTTTCTTTTCCCTGTAGATTTCTTTGTAACAGGCATAAGCCCCCAAAATGATAGCATTGACTTTGGAACTTCTTTCTAAGTCCCTATCATGCTTTTCAAAAAGAGCCATGGTGCTATCAAGATGACGGAAAGCTTCCAAGAGAAATTTTGAAGTTAGGCCTTCAGGCTGTTCCATGGTCTCATCCTCATCCTGCACATTTTCTTCTTCTCTCTCCTATTCAAGTTCCAGAAGATCTTCATTGCTGAGGGGTTCAGTATGGGACGCCAGACATTCAGCAACATCTTCTGGCTCCACTTCCAGCTCTAACTGGTTTGCCATCTCTACAATATTTTCAGTAATATTAGCTACAGGATCTTCAAAGCCTTCGACATCATCAACAAACTGTGGGCATAATTTTTTCCAGGCCCCTTTCATTGTTGTTTCCTTTATGTCATTCCAAGCATCTCTTATAGTTTTGATGCAATCCAAGATGTCGTAGCTTTTCCAGAATTTCTTTAAGACTTCTTGCCCTGTCCCCTCTTTATTGTCTATTGCTGCAATACACTTACTGAATGCTCTTTTCAAGTATTTCAAGTTGAAGGTGGCTATGACACATTGATCCATGGGCTGCAGGAGCGAGGTGGTATTCGGTGGTAGGAATTCCACTCAAATGTTAGGGTTCAGCTCATCTAACGTTCGAGGGTGGCCAGGAGTATTGTCTACAAGCAGCAAAATTTTAAAAGGGATATTGTTGTCCTTGCAATAGGCTTTCACCTCTGGTACAAAGCAGGTGTCAAACCATTCTTCGAAAACGGCTGCAGTCACCCATGCTTTTCTATTAGACCTCCAATGCACTGGAAGTCTAGTTTTAACGTAGTTCTTCAAAGCTCTAGGGTTTTGCCAATGATAAATTAGCATAGGCTTTAGCTTTTAGGTACCAGAAGCATTGCCACCTAACAGAAGGGTTATTCTATCTTTAGCTGCCTTGTAGTTTGGCATTGTTTTCTCCTCTCTTGCGATGAAGGTTCTTGCAGGCATCTTTTTCCAGAACAGCCCAGTCTCATCCACATTAAAAATTTGTTCCTTGGAGTAGCCTCCCTCTTCAGTAATTTTGGCAAGGTCACGTGGATAGCTTTCTGCAGCCTCAGTATCTGCAGCAGCTGCCTCTGCTTGCTCTTTGATGTTCTGTAGGTTAGACCTCTTCTTAACCTATCAAACCATCCACGGCTTGCAACAAATTCGGCATCCTTCGCTGCCTCACATTTCTTAGCCTTCAGGTCATTGAATAGGCTTAAGGCTTTATTATGAATCATTGCCTAGCTTACAGGAACCTGGCGTGCAGTCTGATTTTCTATCCAAAATATTAAGAGTTCTTCATGTCTGCAACAATGCTATCCCTTTTTCTAATTGTTGTGTTAACTGGCGTAGCACTCTTAACTTCTGCAATAATTTTTTCTTTACTCTTCATGACCGTGTTAACTGTAGTTCGAGTGAAGCCTAGCCTTCGGCCTATCTCAGCTTGAGAAACACCTTCATCAGACAGTTTTATCATTTTAAGCTTCACATCTAAGGTAGATTTACGATTTTTCTTTTTATCTGCCATTACTGTATGTACTGTACTACTGTACTGGACTGGACTGTAGTGGAATACTGTACTGTATGAAATTGTGAAGCCAAATAATTAAAGACAAGGGAAAACAATACCAAGAGGCACCCACACCCACACCAAACCACCCTATCAAGGCTTGCAGTTTCTATTGGGAGTCACAAGCCAGCAGTGGCAAAAGCCAGAACTAATGATGGGCAGAGACAGAGAGAAAAGTATTCTGGATTAATTAATTCAGAATAAAGACTGTCCTGCTTCAATTTTCACTAGGGTAAAATTCCCAATCCTATGCAAGAAGTGAACACAATTGCTTTTTTTACTGTACTCTAGTGTGCTACAGAGAGAGAGAGAGAGAGAGCAAGAGTGCAGACTTCTGCTATTTTGTTCTCAACTAGCTGGGGGGAGGGAAGTCTTTTCCTCAAGTCAAAACTAGAATTTTTTTATTTTTTAAAATATATATTTTTTAATTGTATCACAATGAAATAAAGCAGGAAAGGAAGAACTCTGATGGGACAATGGAAAGGTATAAATGAAATCAGGGGGTCCATGTAACTCCTGGACTTCAGGTTGTACTTACTGTACTGAAAGCACGAGGTGCCCCCCACACACACACACACGCAGGCAGAGCCAGCAGCTGCTTGGATCGCTATGGCTTGCACCAAGGGACTGTACAGTACAATACTGTAAAGAACTTAAGGAGTTGCTCAGACCAGTGTACTGTACAGTAAAATTGAACTTAAATGTAAAGGAGTTGCTTAGCCTTCAGGTCAGGAGTCGCTCAGAGTCACTCAGATCCCAAAGGAGAAGACGACGCTAACGCTGCTGCCACAAAGCACGAGGCACATGTGGTACAGAACACAAGTTCGGGCAGTTGCATCAGTGTCTGTAAGAGTCCGTAAGTGCGAAGCAAGCGTCCGTAAACGGGAATGGTGGAGTATGGTGTATGTCCATACTCGCCAGTGTACGTAAAATGAAGGTCCGTAAAGCAGAGTATTCCTGTACTCCCTTAAACCATGTCTATTTTACAGTTGTTTAGGATTCAATGGGCGATTGCTGCCTGTCAGATTCACATTCACTTGTACATATGGCTGGCAGTACTTGTTTATATCATTCAAAAAAGAACCTTCGGTGTAAAGTCTGCATAGGTTGCATGACCATTTGCATCATGGCCAGGCAGGCGTCTAATTCCTGACCACTTGTCTGCTGTTGTACATCTGCTGTCAGCCAGGGGTATGAGTAATTGAACATTTTGCCCATTTGTCATATCCAATTTGTCCTCTTTAGGGCCAGCTCAGTCCTTGCAATTTTTGGCTGGCTAAATCCACTGCGCACAAGCTCTCTCAGACAGTGACATGCTTTTATGTTGCTACTTCAAATACTCATTTAGAGGACTTTATATTGCCATGCTTAAAGGCGGATCCAGTGCATCTTGTCATTGTCCTATGCTCACCTTTCTTCTATTTCAGGAGTTGCTTGGTCACTTAGTTTTTGCCTATAAGGACGTTCCTCCCGACAGAGTGTTTCTTTGGTGTCTTTGTGATGGCATGAAAGGGGTGTGCTCCTATTTTTCACTTCAGTAGAGTTTCAGACACCAGGCCAGTGGTGTGCTGGAGCCGGCTCGTACGGGCTCACGAGAGCCGATTGTTAAAGTTTCGAGAATTTTGCAAACCGTTTGTTAACAGAGGGAGCAGGGGAAGACTTCTGCTCCTCTGATTGGTGAAAGAAAGACACGTGCCAGAAGCATGGGCTTCTGGGCAGAGCTTAGAAAGTTACTTGTTTGAACTGCAACTCCCATCAGCCCAATCCAGTGGCCATGCTGGCTGGGGCTGATGGGAGTTGTAGTTAGGGTTGCCCGGATTCTTTGCATGCCACCTGGCGCCCGTTTAGCCCCTTAGGTGGCCCGGATTCTCAGCTTTAATTTTAAAAAAGAATTAAGTTTCTAGGTGGTCTGGTTCTTGAGATATACATAAAAGCGTCAGCCACCCCCCACTGTTAAATCTTTTTTTAAAACAAATCTGTCCTTTATAGCACTTCGTAACTCAGTCTAACCCCGCCCATTCAGGATTGCAGCCAATCAGTGTGAAGCCAGTTTGGTTGACCTGGGCAGTGTCTAGAAAACCTCATTGCAATGCCAGAAAATGGTGGTCTCCCCCCCCCCCGTTTATCTGAAAATATCATAAATTCGGTAAGTATATACATTTCAGGGTTTTTTTCCTCTTGTATGCAGGAGTCAGATCCTGGGTAGTGTTTTCAAAACCTTCCCAATACTTGCTTTTGTGGGGGGAAAAGCATGCTAATCCCATGTGCCCAGAGTAAATCCCATTGAATTCAATAGGACTTACTTTTGAGTAGACATGGTTATGAATGTGCTGTAAATTAATGGGACTTTTGAGTGAATGTAAAAAGGATTGTGTTTGTGTTCTAACTCTTTCTGTCCCCCTCCAGTCTCTTTCTGTCCCCCTCCAGTACTATTTTAAAGCAAGTAGGCAGGTACTACAGTTTTTATTCTGTAGGAAACTAATACTGATTTTTTAAAAAAACTAATACTGATTTTTCTGCAATGACCAACTGGTTTGACAATAAACTATTATATGAGCTGTATGTATTTATACATCTGCAGAGTGTGTATGGAGTCTTTCCAACAACCCTGTAAGGTAGGGTTGGGAAACCAAGGCAACTCACAATAAGAAATAAATCCCTTTAAAATCCAATAACCATAAAGCAAGAATAAACAGTTGGAAAACAGCCTAAAGAGGCATGATTCTGAATTATGGGTTGGGTGAATGAAGTTTATTTATTTATTATTTGATTTATATCCCGCCCTTCCTCCCAGTAGGAGCCCAGAGTGGTAAACAAAAGCACGAAAAGCACTTTAAAACATCATAAAAAACAGACTTTAAAATATATTAAAACATCTTTGAAAATATTTTTAACAGCTTTAAATAAACATCTTTTTTTAAAAAAAGAAAAGGCTTAAAAACATATTAAAAAGCAGTTCCAACACAGACTCAGACTGGGATAAGTTCTCAACTTAAAAGAACAAGTTAAAAGAACAAGTTCCTTATCACTTGAGGCTGTAGTTCTCTGCACACTTCCCAGTTTGAGTAAGCCCCATTGAATACATTGGGACTTGCTTCTGAGTAAACAAACATCGGATTGCACTATAAATATATTTAAAGATTGTGTAATTCATAAACATATTTGATAGTCATGTTTATATAAATATTTCTTCATACTGCGTCCCAATAAGTATTTGATTTCACACTATGGTTGTAGATGATTTTTTCCTCTACATTTTAAGTGTGCTTCCTGGGGGTGGTCATGGTTCTCCATTGTTTTCATCCTGAGGGGAGGATAGGCTGAGAGATGGTGAGTAGCACATTTAAGGTCTCTTCACCTCCCCCCCTTTTTAATTTGTATTTATTTTATATTTCTCCAATATCTTCCCCTGGCTGTTTTTATGTATTTTAAATATTTTTAGATTAAATAAATAGGAAATCATAATTGTGAACCTCCCTAAAAGCAATCTACCTATCCTTATGTTTTGGCAAAGTGATGGTGTGAAGAAGGCATGCTGGTAGAACAAGAGACCATGTTTGAGGCATGTTATAAGGTGTTTGAGGACTTTGTCACACATTACTTTTTGAGACCTGTAGATTCATGTTGGAAAGAACACGTGCACGTATTGAATGGTTGCTTGGGTGCTGTTTTTTCAGTCTACGCTGCATGCATAGGGAAGGTGATACATCATCTGGCAGCTAGCTTCATAATGTGAGAATGAAAAACATTTGGATCACCATTCACTTGTTTACTTTTCTCACTATTGAGACCACTTCATATATTACTTTTTCATACACAGAAATTTAATCTTTGTATAGGAAAAAGTATTTTGTAAAATATGAAGGACAGTGGCTGTCCAGTCAGTATAACCGCTGTACAAGATCTACTCAGCCACTGTAATTACCTTTTTGTTTTGAGTGCCCTGTTGTCTGGGTCTTGGTTCAGGTGTGTATCCAACTTTGATGTGCTTATGGAAGGGGTGTGCAAGTAGTGCCCCCCCAAGTGTGGAGGCTTGGACAAACATTGTGTTATGGAAAACCAAAGTCTGTGTGAAAGTACATATTTGGGAATGCCATCAATGTAATCCTAAACACACTTAATAAATAATATCGAACTTGCACGTCACAAAATATATTACGGTCATGACCATAAGCACCAGGAGGGTAGTCGCCCAGGGGGTCTTAGTCCCTCTGCTTTTTTGGCAGCAGGGTTCCTATGTCTCCAAGTATCCTACAGTCAGCATGAAAAGGGAGTGTGTTAGTCACTGAGAAGAGTCTTCTAATATGCTTCCTTGCCTTTCCTGCTGATTGGAGCCAATCAGAGTGAAAGGAGGCAAGTCAGCCATGGAGAAGACTCTTCTCAGTTGCTAATGCTCTCCACTTACATGCTGATTTGCTCCTACAGATGTTTGTTGTGAGAGAATGCATTAACAAAGATCTCATTCTTAATCCAGGAGCAAAAAAGGGTGTATGTGGCTGCAACTATAATGAAGGGACTCTGCACTTCTGAATTTTCTACTAAACAACTGATAAATACCTGTGTAACTTTGTGTCTGGAGACTTATTATTAAGAATCACTTTTAATAATTGTAAGGAGGTATGTCCACACGCAAGCATCCCAGACACCTAAATGAGGGGTGAGAGCAGCATAGGGACATAAGCAGTTGCCTTATACCAGGGGTTCCCAAACTTTTCTTCTACATAGACCACTTAAAAATTGCTGAGGGTCTGAAAGTATCTGAAAATTTACTATGGGCATATGCAAGATAATTATCTCCCATTAGTGATAACAGCAAGAATTTATAATTGTTACTTTAATTAAAACAAGAGGCTTATCAGTACTTTGAAGAGGTTGTTCTTGTTATGTGCCTCCATGTCAACTATGACTTATGGCGACCCTATGAATCAGCGACCTCCAAGAGCATCTGTCATGTACCACCCTGTTCAGTTCTTGTAAGTTCAGGTCTGTGGCTTCCTTTATGGAATCAATCCATCTCTTGTTTGGTCTTCCTCTTTTTCTACTCTCTTCTGTTTTTCCCAGCATTATTGTCTTTTCTAGTGAATCATGTCTTCTCATGATGTGTCCAAAGTATGACAACCTCAGTTTCATCATTCTAGCTTCTAGTGACAGTTCTGGTTTAATTTGTTCTAACACCCAATTATTTGTCTTTTCTGCAGTCCATGATAAAGCACTCCACGAACACCACATTTCAAAGGAGTTGATTTTTCTTCTATTCGCTTTTTTCACTGTCCAACTTTCACATCCACACATAGAGATTGGCAATACCATGGTCTGAATGATCCTGACTTTAGTGTTCAGTGATACATCTTTGCACTTGAGGACCTTTTCTAGTTCTCTCATAACTGCCCTCCCCAGTCCTAGCCTTCTTCTGATTTCTTGACTATTGTCTCCATTTTGGTTAATGACTGTGCCGAGGTATTGATAATCCTTGACAAGTTCAATGTCCTCATTATCAACTTTGAAGTTACATAAATCTTCTGTTATCATTACTTTAGTCTTCTTAACGTTCAGCTGTAGTCCTGCTTTTCTGCTTTCCTCTTTAACTTTCATCAGCATTCATTTCAGATCATTACTGGTTTCTGCTAAGAGTATGGTATCATCTGCATATCTTAAATTACTGATATTTCTCCCTCAGTTTTCACACCTCCTCATCTTGGGCTAATCTCGCTTTCCATATGACGTGTTCTGCATATAGATTAAACAAATAGGATGATAAAATACAACCCTGTCTCACACCCTTTCCGATGGGGAACCAATTGTTTTCTCCATATTCTGTCCTTACACTAGCCTCTTGTCCAGAGTATAGGTTGTGCATCAGTACTGTGGTACCCCCATTTCTCTTAAAACCGTTCCATAGTTTTTCATGATCTACACAATCAAAGACTTTGCTGTAATCTGTAAAGCACAGGGTGGTTTTCTTCTGAAATACCTTGGTCCATTCCATTATCCAAGCGTATGCTTGCAATATGATCTCTGGTGCCTCTTCCCTTTCTAAATCCAGCTTGGATTTTTTTTTCCGGAGAGCCAGTTGTTAAATATTTACCAGCACACCACTGGGTGAGACCCAGAGGCACCTAGGCACCGGGAAGTGGGGCAGTTGCCCTGGGCCCCGCGCTTTGGAGGGCCCTATGCTTGGCGATACAGAGAAGCTGGGCTGCAGTGGGTTTTCTTCTCTATCTTTAGCCCTGCAACGGCCATCTCACCAGCCACTTCCCTCTTGGGGAATCTCCCACTCTTTGGCTGCAGAGTGGTTTTTCCCCCCATCCTGCCTGGCCTGCCCACTCATCAGCTGTGAATTTTAGGTGGGAGGTTTGAATCCCCTGCCTGCTCTTGGGCTGCATGCCTGAGTGGCTTCCCAGGCAGGATGGGGGGGGAAACCGCTCTGCAGCCAAAGAGCAGGAGATTCAAACCTCCAGCCCAGGCAAGCACTGCCTCTGTAAACCCACTGCATGCAGCGGGTTTACAGAGCAGCACCAGTGGCATACCAAGGGGAGGTCGGGGTGCAGTCAATCAGGGGGTGCAAGATGGAGTAGGGTTACCAGGTGTCCAACCTTTGGCTGGAGTTTCCGGTTTTGGGGGGACCCCTCTGGGTCTCCAGCTAACTTACCTTAATCTCCAGACTCTCAGCTTCAATTTTTTTTTAAAAAAACTAAGTTTCTAGGTCGTCTGGTTCCTGAGATATACACCAAAACATCAGCCCCCACACGACTGTTTAATCTGTTTTGTAACCGATCTGTATAGCAGCTTTTAGCCAGATCTTGGAAAAGTTACTTTTTTTAACTACAGCTCCCATCAGCCCCAGCCAGCATGACCACTGGATTGGGCTGATGGAAGTTATGGTTCAAAAAAATAACTTTTCCAAGCTCTGGCCTCTAATCCCACCCTTTCAGGATTGTAGCCAATAAGGGGAGCCAGGCTTGTGATTTGTTGACCCAGGCAGTGCTTAGGCTTCATTACAACGTCAAAATGGTGGTTTTGAGGTCTTCAGTTTGAGTAAGTAAGATATGGGTTAAAGTTTTTTCTCTCTTGTGTGTAACATGCAGTCAGATCCTGGGCTGTTGGAGAGGGCAGTGCTTTGAAAACCTTTCCAATACAAAAGTTTTAATCCAATACTTGCTTTTCTGGGAGTAAAGGAATGCTGATCCCATGTACCTGGAGTAAACCCCATTGAATTCATTAGGACTTACTTTTGAGTAGACATGGTTAGGATTGTGCTGTAAATTAATGGGACTTCTGAGTAAACATAACAAAGAATTGCATTTGTGTTGTAAATCTTTCCCTTCCTCTACAATCCTATTTTTAAAACAATTAGGCAGTATGTATAAATGTAAATACATTTTGGCTGTGCGTATGATATTGTAATTTAAAGGTGTAATTTTAATTTTGCTAGCTGTTTATGTCACTACTATTGCCATTACATTCAGTGATATTAGGGAATTACAATTTACGAGTAACGTTAGTACAAAAAACTTTACTAAGGATTTTGTATGGTCTGGTACGGGAGGAGGTACATGGGGGTGACACCATGAGTTACCACACTGGGTGACACCAACCCTAGTGATGCCACTGGCGGGATTGGACCAAGATGAAGGAGGTGTGAAATTTGGAGGGAGAAATATCAATAACTTAAGGTATACAGATGATACCATACTACTAGCAGAAACCAATAATGACTTGAAAGGAATGCTGTTGAAAGTTAAAGGGGAAATCACAAAAGCAGAACTACAGCTGAACGTCAAAAAGACTAAAGTAATGACAACAGAAGATTTATGTAACTTTAAAGTTGACAATGAGGACATTGCACTTGTCCTATATAATCAATACCTTGGCGCTGTCATTATCCAAAATGGAGGCAATCATCAAGAATCTGGAAGAAGGCTAGGACTGGGGAGGGCAGCCATGAGAGAACTAGAAAAGGTCCTTAAATGCAAACATGTATCACTGAACACTAAAGTCAAGATCATTCAGACCATGGTGTTCCCGATCTCTATGTGTGGATGTGAAAGTTGGACAGTGAAAAAAGCGTAGAAAAGAAAAATCTACTAATTTGAAATGTGATCTTGCAGAGCTTTGCAGTACAACGGACAGCAAAAAAGACAAATAATTGGATGTTAGAACAAATTAAACCAGAACTACCATTAGAAGCTAAAATGATGAAACTGTGGTTATCATACTTTGGACACATAATGAGAAGATACGATTCACTGGAAAAGACCACAATTGTCGTGTCCAGGACTGGGCACAGTAACCAGACCAGGTTGTGAAAGCAATTCAGTCTTTATTAAGGTAATATCCAAACAGAGACTGCGCCTTCTCATGAAGGAGCACAATACACGTGTCCAGCGACATGCAAGAGAGTTGACAGAACAAAGGAATTCTCGCGCCCCCTTTCCTATTAAGGGGGCTTTCTGGTGCAAATTCTCTCACTCTGCCTTAGGGTGCTTTCTTCCCCGCCCCTCCTCTCTCTTCCCCTGACTCGTTTTTGTTTTCTCTGGGTTCGTGGTGATAGGGGCAGTTCTACCTCATCCCCTTCTGAGGATTCTATCTCGGGTATTGGAGAAAGAGGGGGGTGAATGTCAGGCGGGCTTTTCTCTGGCTGAGGAGGGAGCTCCCCCTCCTTCCTGGTCTAGCGGCTGGGGCTCAATGAGGGGGGTGAGCATGGGAAATTCCTGAGAAGCATCTGTAACTTTATCTGTAGGAGTTTCAAGGCCTCTTCGGCTGCTGGGCAACGCGATCTCTGAGAGTTCTCCCCCCCTCCTTCACCCAGTTCTGAGAAACTGATCTCCTCATCTTCTGAAGTGCTAGGGTCCCAATCCTGCATCCTGACACCATCCCCTCTCTCATGCTGTACCTCCCCCCACCTGTCGGCTTAGGGCGATGGGGAAACTGTTTATGAAATTCTTCCACTAAATCTGGGGCATGCACGTCCCTCTCATTTTCCCACGATCTGTCAGCTGGCCCATAACCCTTCCAGTGAATTAAGTACTGCAATTGATTACGCCTCTTTCTGGAATCAAGAATCTGTTCCACTTCGAACTCTGGTTGTCCCCCTACTGGAATGGGTGCCCCCGGGACTTCTAGGGGTCGTAAATAGCTGGTGGGGCGGCTGCTTTCGTTAGCAAGGAGCGATGAAACACAGGATGTATTTTGAAGGTAGCTGGCAGTTTCAGTATATATGCCACGGGATTGATTTGTGCCTCCACCTCGAAAGGCCCCAGTCTCCGGTCTTGCAGTTTTTTACACTTGCCCGGCATCTGAAGGAAGCGAGTGGACAGCCACACCTGTTCTCCGGTTTGGAGGGAGGCCCCTTCCCTTCTATGTTGATCCGCAATTCGTTTATACTCCAGTTTGGCATCATTCAGTTTAAGTACTTGCTGCACGGCCTGCAACTCCTGCAGAAATTCCCCTGCTGCAGGCACCAGCACACTTTCTGCACTACTAGGGAAGGCCTTGGGATGGTATCCATAATTAGCAAAGAAGGGTGTCTGTCCAGTGCTAGTATGCAAGGAATTATTATAGGCAAACTCTGCGAAATGCAAATAGGAAACCCAGTCATTTTGTTGATACGAAACATAACAACGTAAATACCTCTCCAACACGGCGTTCAGTCTCTCCGTCTGCCCGTCCGTCTGAGGGTGATGAGCAGAAGAAAGTTTTAGCTCCGTCTGTAACTGCTTCCAAACTGCTCTCCAAAATTTAGCTGTGAACTGGGTTCCTCGATCTGAGACTAAACTGTTTGGCAACCCATGTAGCCTGTAAATTTCCTTTATGAATAGCTTGGCCATTTCTTTATCCTCTAAGGCTCCTGGGCAAGGGAGGAAATGCGCCATTTTTGTAAGAGAATCCGCTACAACTAGTATGGCCATCATTCCTTGGGACTTCGGCAAATCAGTTATAAAATCCATGGATAGATCTTTCCAGGGTTCGTTCAGTAGGGAGAGTCTCCAGCAATCCTGCGGGTCTTCCTGTGTCTGTTTTTGCTCACATACAGACGGCACAGGATTTTACATAGTTCTCAATGTCTCTGCGCATTTGAGGCCACCAAAAGTCCTTGGCTACATTCTGGATGGTCTTAAAGATGGCAAAGTGTCCCGCTGTGATGGAGTCATGACAATGACGCAGGATCCTGAGTCTTAGATCACCCTTCGGCACATATCTGGCGATTTTACGCCACAACAGCCCATCTTTCCAATGAAAGTTTACTTCTGGGTCCTGGCTCTGTTCCATCTCCTGGATATACTGTTGCATGCATGGATCCTCCTTTTGTGCCTTTCTGGGCTCCTCTTCCCAAGAAGGTTGACATGATCCCAACACCAGCTTCTCTGGCGGAACTAAGTACTGGGGTTGGTGGTCAATCTCACCTCCTTGGTATTGTGGCTGCCTGGACAGGGCATCTGCTCTCTGATTTTTTTCATGGGCATGGTAAGTAATCTTGAAGTTAAACCAGGTAAAAAACTGCGACCAGCGTATCTGCCTCTGGTTCAACTTCTGGGCCATCTGTAGACTCTGCAGGTTCTTGTGGTCTGAACTTACTTCTATCTGATGTTGGGCCCCTTCTAAGTATTGTCTCCAATTTTGAAAAGAATCCTTAATGGCTAATAACTCTTTTTCCCACACTGTATAATTTCTCTCAGCGTCTCTTAATTTTCGGGAGAAGTACGCGCAAGGGTGTAGCTCCATTCCTTCCCCATTCATCTGTAAGAGAACCCCCCCGATGGCAAAATCTGAAGCATCTGCCTCCACAACAAAAGGGCGGGTAGGGTCAGCAAAACGCAAGATGGGCTTGGAGGAAAACTTTCCTTTCAGCTCCTCGAAGGCCCTTGCAGCGTCCTCTGTCCATTGAAATTTCTTTTTTCCCCTTAAGCAGTCAGTGAGAGGGGCTGTTAACTTGGAAAAGCCTGGAATGAACTTTCTGTAGTAGTTGGCAAAGCCCAAAAAACGTTGTACATCCTTTTTAGTGGCCGGTTGCCCCCAGTCCAATACACAACTCACTTTTTCTGGATCCATTTCTACTCCATCTGCTGAGATGCGATATCCAAGGAAGTCCAAAGACTTTAGATCGAACCCACATTTCTCTAACTTAGCATACAGATTATTTTCTCTCAGTCTTCCCAACACAGTTTTCACATGCTGCTCATGGTCTTCTGGGTTCTTTGAGAACACCAGGATATCATCTAAATAACAGATTATGTACTTATCCAGAAGGTCTCTAAACACGTCATTCATGAACTTTTGAAACACTCCTGGACTTCCACAAAGTCCAAATGGCATGACCAGATATTCAAACTGTCCATAAGAGGTCAAAAATCCTGTTTTCCATTCATCTCCCTCCTTCATCCTGATCAGATTGTATGCCCCTCTTAAGTCCAGTTTCGTGAAGATTTTTGCCGAGCACAGTCGGTCTAACAGCTCTGAGATCAGGGGCAGTGGATAACTGTTAGGGATGGTGGTTTGATTCAATGCACAATAGTCATTACAAGGCCTGAGCTCCCCCCACTTCTTCTTCATGAACAACAGGGGCGCTCCAGCGGGGGACTGTGAGGGACGTATGAATCCTCGCTTCAGTTTTTTTTCCAGAAATTCCTTCAGGGCCCCTCTCTCTTTCTCTGTAAGAGAGTAAATTCTTCCCGATGGGATGCTGGCTCCTGGCACGAGATCAATCACACAGTCATAAGGGCGATGGGGGGGTAACATCTCTGCCTCTTTTTCATCGAACACATCTCTAAATTCTCCATACTTCAAGGGAAGGGTTACTTGCTTGGCTTCCTGCACTGCTCCAGCCAACGTGTCGGGTTTTTCTTCTGCCTGACAGTTTTACTGGCAATACTGAGAAGTGAACCACACCACAGCGTCCTTCCACTTTATCTTTGGGTCGTGCTTGACTAACCAAGGCATTCCTAGGATCACATCAAAGGTCGAAAGGTCTGTTACATACAGCGAAATGAACTCTTCATGCCCCGGGATTTGCAGTTTCAATTTCTCTGTTGCTCACGTAACCCCCCCTCCTTTCAGGGGCCTTCCGTCTATGGTCTCCACCAGCAAGGGGGTGTCCAATTTCCACTGGGAAATTCCGTAATGCTTTGCTAGCTCTGCATCAATGAAATTTGTGGTTGCTCCACTATCAATTAATGCCGAGGAGTTAAACATTACTCCTTTTAAAGTTATAATCCGAATTGGCAGTACCAAGACTCCTCTTGAAGGAGGTGTTGTCACCGGAGGCCCTTTGTCCAACGTAGCCCCCAGTCCACCGGCCTGTACATGGACTGGGTTCTCTAGTTTCCTGCCGGCTCTGTTTTCCCCCCCTTCAGTCCACAATCTCTAGCCACGTGTCCCAGTTTTGAACAATAGAAACATAAATGTTCCTTACGACGCCTCTCCTTTTCTTCTTCTGACAGCTTCGGCCTAGCCCCCCCTGTCCTTCTGTCGCATTGCCTGAAGTTCCTGGGGTTGGAAGGGTCTTGCTGCGAGATGCTGAAACTGAGTATCCCTGGACCTCCTGTTTCTTTTACAGGCACCTCCCTTCCAACCGATGGTCTATCTGTAGGCATAGCCAAATCAGTCCAGGCAAATTATTTGGGGGGGAGGTTCTAGCCAAGTCATCCAGGACTTCAGAACTTAGTCCACTCCTATACATGAACATCAAGGCTGCATCATTATAACCAGTTTCCTGGGACAAAATTTTAAAGGTGTTAGTGTACTCCGACACTGTTCCTCTCCCTTGTTTCAAGGCCCCCAACTGCCTGGCCACCGTCGCTGCCCTTTGAGGGTCCTGGAACATCTCAGTCATGGCTCGCATAAAGTCTCTATACCTTCCCAAAAGGCCGTCCTTTCTGACCAGGTACGGAGTCACCCACTTGGCAGCTTCTCCTTCCAAGAGACTGATCACGAAGGCCACCTTGGCCACATCACTAGGAAACTCTGCATTTCTGATGTCCAAATACAATTCACACTGAGCCATGAAGGTAGAGAGCTGCTCACTCTGTCCCGCATATTTTGGTGGGAGTCCCATAGGAATCTTCACCACAGCAGCCGGAGGGGCTGCTCGCGTCTGATCTACCGTGGCTCTCAAGGACTGATTGTCAGTCTTCAGAGCTCTGACAGCCATTAACAAGGTTTGAACATCTGCCTGTAAGTCCACCACATTAGTTCTCAGCCATCTCACTTCTTCCATCTCAGAAGTGGGATTTGTTCCCCCTGCTCCCTTCTCCATCTTGTCACGTTCAACCGGTGGGAGCGTTGAGGGTGAAATAGGTGGTTCTGTCAATCTGTCACGTCCAGGACTGGGCACAGTAACCAGACCAGGTTGTGAAAGCAATTCAGTCTTTATTAAGGTAATATCCAAACAGAGACTGCGCCTTCTCATGAAGGAGCACAATACACGTGTCCAGCGACATGCAAGAGAGTTGACAGAACAAAGGAATTCTCGCCCCCCCTTTCCTTATTTAGGGGACTTTCTGGCGCGAATTCTCTCACTCCGCCTTAGGGTGCTTTCTTCCCCGCCCCTCCTCTCTCTTCCCCTGACTCGTTTTTGTTTTCTCCGGGTTCGTGGTGATGGGGGCAGTTCTACCTGCTCCCCTTCTGAGGATTCTATCTCGGGTATTGGAGAAAGAGGGGGGTGAATGTCAGGCGGGCTTTTCTCTGGCTGAGGAGGGAGTTGAGCTCCCCCTCCTTCCTGGTCTAGCGGCTGGGGCTCGATGAGGGGGGTGAGCGTGGGAAATTCCTGAGAAGCGTTTGTAACTTTGTCTGTAGGAGTTTCAAGGTCTCTTCGGCTGCTGGGCAATGCTATCTCTGAGAGTTCTCCCCCCCTCCTTCACCCAGTTCTGGGAAACTGATCTCCTCATCTTCTGAAGTGCTAGGGTCCCAATCCTGCATCCTGACAACAATGCTGGGAAAAACAGAAGGGAGTAGAAAACAAGAGATGCATTGGTTCCATAAAGGAAGCCACAGACCTGAACTTACATGATCTGCACAGGGTGGTTTATAAGAGATGCTCTTGGAGGTCACTGATTCATAGGGTCGCCATAAGTTGTAATCGACTTGAAGGCACACAACAACAACAACAACAAGGAGCATGTCTAATTGCTGCAACAACATCTTAGCTTGAGTAGTCATCCCTAGTTATGCTGTGTAGAGATGTGGAGTTCTGTGTGATCAGTATGCTGATCTACAAAATGCTTTAAGCTGAGATTTCACATTAACCACAATGGAGACGAATACACTCGTGAGTCTGAGTCTGAATCCAATGGAGTTGGCCGGGACACCGGGAGGCCATGCAACTGAAATATATGTTGAATAAGGAACTGGGTCATTTCCTTGGTGGTAGGGAGGCCATGGCACCGAACAAAATGGGTGATTTTACTGAAAGCGTCTACAGCAACCAAGATGGGAGTATTCCCTGTGAGGGGGGTAGGTCTGTCATAAAGTCCAGAATCACCATTCTACAAGGTCTCTCAGCCTCAGGTAGAGATTCCAGTCAACCTGCCGGTCGACCAGAGGCAGGTTTAGCTCTCAAACATGTAGAACAAGACCGTATATATTTTTCCATGTTGTGTCATATCTGGGGCCACCAAAATTCTCGTGTAGCCAGCAACAGCTTCTTGAACTTTCCAGTGTGACCTGTGGTAGCATTATCATATGGCACTGCTTCAATACCTTCACCCAGATTTCTCCTGGGGGTACATATAAAGCTTCACAGTTATAGAGTAGCCCTCCCCTTCTCATGAAGCCTTGTTCCGTTTCCTGAGAGGCACCTTGTAGTCCTTGCACTCGGTCTTGAGCAAAGGGCGGCTGACAATTCTTCAGTCCAGCGATGAGTAGAAGCAGCTCCTAGGATCTTGTCTGAGGGTATGATATGACAAAGAGGGGTTTCTTGCCTAGGCACATTGTATTCTGGCTTATGGGAGAGCGCATCAGCTCTGTGGTTTCAGGTACTTGCAATGTACGTAATGCAGAAATGGAAACGGGCAAAGAATTGGGACCAACGGAGTTGTCGCTGATTCGGTTTATGAGCTGTCTGGAGACTTTCAAGGTTCCGGTGATCAGTGCAAACTTCCACCACCTGTTGCGCTCTTCCAGATGGTGGCGCCAAGCCTCAAATGCATCAGGAATGGCTAATAGTTCCTTCTTCCAGACCGTGTAGCTTTGCTCAGGGTCCGTTAATTTGTGGGAGAAATAATCACAGGGGTTCAAATGACCTTTCTTGGACTGCTGTAATAACACTGCTCCAGCAGCCACGTCTGACAAATCCGTTTCAACCACAAAGAGGAGATGAGGGTCAGTATGTTGTAAGATAGGTTCAGAGGCAAACAGAGTTGTAAAGGGTTGAAAACCCTGCTGAGCTGCTTTAGGCCACCGAAAAGGTCCCGAACCTCTGAGATAGTCAATTGAAGAGCAGTCATTTTGGAGAAGGTAGCTATAAATTGTCTAGAACAAATCCCAGAAAGCATTGAAGATTATTTCGTTCTGGGAGGGTGCCAGGAAAGTACATAATGCACCTTCCCAGGGTCCTTGGCAGTGCTTTTTTTGGGGAAAAATGAGGTACCAGTATACATACGTTGATAAAAGCGCTGTGAGTGGCAGCAGAAAATAGTTGCCAATGGCAGCAAAGAAAGAGGTGGCAGTACTCCATACCGGCGAGTACCATCACAAAAAAACAGTGGTCCTTGGTTGCTCACAGTCCCTTGTCTCACCTAAGCATCCACAGTACTGTTTTAAATGGAGGAAGACCAGAAGCCTGTTTGTAAGTAAGTAAGGCCTGGTTTTGGCACAGAAACAGCATTGGTCGCCCTGTATGATGACACCTTTCGGGAGAGAGACAGGGGGAGTGTGACTCTGTTGATTCCCCTTGATCTCTCAGTGGCTTTCAATACCATCGACCATGCTATCCTACTGGGAAGACTGGCTGAGTTGGGAGTGGGAGGTACTGCATGGCAGTGGTTCCGCTCCAACTTGGCGGGTCGGCTCCAGAAGGTGGTGCTTGGGGAACATTGCTCGGCACCCTGCACTCTCCAGGATGGGGTTCCGCAGGTGTCAGTTCTGTCCCACATGCTGTTCAACACCTACATGAAACCGTTGGCTGCGGTCATCCGGAGCTTTGGAGTGTGTTGCCATCAGTACGCTGATGACACGCAGCTCTATTTCTCCTTTTCATCTTCTTCAGGTGAGGCTGTCAATGTGCTGAACCAGTGCCTGGCTGTGACAATGGACTGGATGAGGGCTAATAAACTGAGGCTCAATCCAGACAAGTCTGAGATTCTGCTAGTGGGTGGTCCTTCTGACCAGATGGTGGATGTCCAACCTGTCCTGGATGGGGTTGCACACCCCCTTAAGGAGCAGGTTCATAGCTTGGGGGTTCTTCTAGAACCATCTCTGTCACTTGAAGCTCAGGTAGCCTCAGTGGCACAGAGAGCCTTCTACCAACTTCGGTTGGTGGCCCAGCTATGCCCTATCTGGACAGGATAACCTGGCTTCAGTTGTCCATGCTCTGGTAACCTCCAAGTTAGATTACTGCAATGCACTCTATGTGGGGCTGCCTTTGAATACAGTTTGGAAACTGCAGCTTGTGCAAAATGCAGCCGCCAGATTGGTAACAGGGACCAGATGGTTCGAACATATAAAACTGATTCTGGACTGCTTTCATTGGCTGCCTGTATGTTTGTGAGCTTGATTCAAGGTGCTGGTTTTAACCTATAAAGCCTTACATGGCTTAGGACCACAATACCTGATGGACTGCCTCTTCCGACACGAACCCACCCGTACACTATGCTTAACATCCAAGGCCCTCCTCTGGGTGCCTACTCGGAGGGAAGCCAGGATGCTGGCAACAAGGGTGAGGTCCTTCTCAGTGGTGGCCCCCAAATTATGGAATGATTTTTCTGATGAGGTGCGTCTGGCACCAACACTGTTATCTTTTCGGTGCCAGGTCAAGACTTTCCTCTTCTCCCAGGTATTTTAGCATGTGTTTTTAAATTGTTTTTTAAAAATGTGTTTTTTACATTTGTATATTTGTTTTTAATGTTTTTAATTGTTGTAAACCACCCAGAGAGCTTTGGCTATGGGGCAGTATACAAATGCAATAAATAAATAATAAAATAATAAATAAATACTGAGACATATTTTTAGGACCCATCCTATTTTGTGACTTTATGTTGTTTTTATTGTTTTTAATGCTGTATTTAACGTTGTGGTAATCTGCCCCGGGACTTTTGGGTGAAGGGCAGGTAATAAATGTTGTTGTTGTTGTTAATAATAATAATAATAATACAGTAGGGCCCCACTCATACAGCGGGTTATGTTCCAGACCCCCGCCTAAAAGCAAAGCCCACCTAAAAGCAGAACACCTTCAATAAAATGGCGCCCGATGCCCGAAAAATGCTGTAAAAGCAGAACAAGTGTCGTATGAGTGGGGCCTTACTCTAATTTTAGCTGCCCGCCAACAAGCGGGGCCCTACTGTAATGATGATGATGTTGATGATGATGATGATGCTTGGTCAGGTACTTGGGGTGGGGACAGTGAGACTCAGAGAGTGGAGTTCTTGTCCAGCTCAGAGTACAAACTGAGCCATCGAAAAACCATAAGGGGTTGGCTCCCAGTTCAGAACACAGGTGTGCTTTATGAGTATGCTAGCATTCTGAATCAGATAATTATGAAGGCTGGTAAATATGAAATACTGTCACTGATTTACAATCAGAGAAAACAAGAGTTAGTTTTTCCTTCTGATATGTTGCCCATCAATATGGATCATACAAAACAGATGCATGGACTATTATTTATTTATTTATTACATTTATACCCTGCCTTTCTTTTCATGATTGAAACCCAAGGCGGCTTACATATGGTTCCCTGGCAGTCTCCCATCCAGCCACTGACCAGACCTGACCCTGGACTAGCCTATCAAAATTTATTTAGAAATTATCAGTTCAGAATGCTAAGAGAGATCTTGTCTGCATTAATGGGCTTTTGAGTAACTTTTCAGCAAAGCTGTACTGGAGATTTTGATATTTTTGTAATGTGTCCCTTTTAAATATCTGTAATTTCTGTGTTATATCTTTGCTTTTTGTAACTTGTTAATTATATCATAGATTATCATCATTGTCCTATGTTTTTCTAATTATATTGTGTCAATACACAATGTTTTTGCTGTCACAGTCATTAATATTGTCTTTGCTCCCTAGCATATAATTATTCTGAGAGTGGATTTCCTGCGCCTCCTTTACCTGCCCCCCCACCTATTAATAAAGATCTGAAAGCTTTGGTTATATGGAAGTACACTTCTACAGTCAGTCCTCTTTCTCATAAATCTTGCTAAAGAAGATGTAGTCTCTTCAATATGCTGTTGATTTTTAAACTGTCTTTTAGGCACAGGATAACGAGTTACAAAAATGCTATTGATTTTGTCCTAGCTAGGTAAATCCTGTGTGACCTTGCCTCGGCTCTATGCATTGTCCTTGTGCTTCTGTTTCTAATAAGTCTTAGAGGGAATAACATTTTATGTACCATTCAATTCATATAGTCTAGACAAAATATTTCTTCTTGTAATATGTCCAGTGATTTCTAAAAGTCATTTTGTAAAAATGACCTTCCATCATTCAGAAATCTTTAACATGCCCTACATCACTACAAGCCATGAGTGGGCAAAAGTTAGGACCTGTGCCACTGGTGACAACCTGCTGCAGCCTACAACTACCTATGCTGACCCACTCCAGTCCTCTTGGCTGCCATCTTTATTTCCCTGAAATGCAACGTGCCAGATGTTACAGTTCTAGCACTGTTGGGGGGGGGGGTTAACTCACGTGCACCAGAACTGGAAATTCTGATGTGTTGCATTTTGGAGAACTGAAGAGGGCAGTCATACCTGGGGCTTCCAAGGGGTCTGCCTACATAGATACCAAGGCAGGAGGTGTCGTAGGATGATGCTGTCCCCAGTGCCTCCAAAACCTTGGAGCTGGCCTTGTTCCTCAGCATTTGTGTTTCTATCATGATGATACTGAGAAATAGCTTGGTTTCCACGCTCTGAAGAAATGTCATTGCAATTTTTTCTCAGAAAAAGTCTGGGAAGACCAGAATTTTTACAGAGGGAAAATTCTATAAGAAATAGCTACACCAAAGTAATTGTGAAACATTTTGAGGGCAGCTTACTCATTGCTAGTATTTAGAATTCAAGTGAAAAACACATGGTACTCTCTAAAAAGTGTATTTTGTTCTTCTGGAGAGGCCTGTACAACTTATAGCCCATGAGCCCTAGACTGCAGCTGAATAAACTGCCCAAGCTGTATCTAATGGCGGCTTTGCCTTATCAGAAAGTGCTTTTGTACATGTGAGTCAAGGCACTTGATTTTTGCTGACTCCCCCCTACAACTCAATGCGCTCTGTGTGGGCCTGGTCTCCAGCTGGAAGCTCCAGCTGGTGCAAAACACTGCAGCTAGATGGAGACAGACTATTACCAGAACATAACTCCGGAGCTCAAAAGCATTTACTGGATACCCATATGATACAAAATTCTTGTATTAATTTACAAGGCCCTTAAAAACTTGGGTCCAGGATACCTCAGGGACTGCCTGATCCCTTATCTTCCTGGCCAATCACTGAGATCATTGAGAGAGTCACTGTCAGTGGTGCCCATGGCTCACATATTGGCTCGTATCTACTATGTGTTCAGTATTATTGGCCCAATTTTATGTAACTCCCAGACGAGGTCAAACAAGCCCCCTCTCTATTGAACTTCTGGCATCTACTGAAGACTTTTTATTCCAGAAGGCATTTCAACTGATTTCTGATTCTGTAGTTCTAACTCATTTTAATGGTGATTGCTTTGAGTTTCTTGTACACCGCTTAGAGATGGCTATATAAATTGTCAAAATAAATAAATAAAGCATCCCTTCCAAAAGGCTGCTTCTAAGGGTTGAGGGACCCTCCAACACAGAGGGCTGCCATAGGCAGAGGGGACTGGTGAAAATTAGGTGTCCCAACTTGCATTAGAAGTGTTTTCTGCTAAGGCAGAGGTGGGGAACATCTGGCTCTCCAGATGTTTCTGAACTACAGCGTCCCTCATCCCTGATGAGTGGCCATGCTTGCTGAGGCTGAAGGCAATGGAGTCCAGTAACATCCAGAAAACCACATGTTCACCACCTCTGCGCTAAGGCAAAGCCAAGGTTGGATACACCCCCTGTTTTTTTGCCAGGGCAAGGCAGTTAGCGAAACCAGAACATTTGATTGAACCTCTGGAAGATGGATGGACTGCATTCAGCTTAATAAGTAACAAGTTGTGCAGGCCTGGTTCATAAAGCAAAGTCAGTAGGCAGCTCTGCAGGTGGCCTGCAATGATTTTATTTTGAAAAGATTTCAGTGACATTTCTCTGCCATGTTTGATCTTCACATGGAGAAAGAATGTTAGGTGAGTGTTGAAATGCTCGGGGGTCTCAGAAGGTGGTCTCCACCAGCAACTGGAGTGAGACACCTTCTCCTCTGCATTACTGTGGAAGCTTGCCAGAGGAAGGAGCTGCTGGTCTGCTGCACTGCAAGCTTCACCACTGCAGATAGCAAGAGTATGGTTAGCCCTGCTGTCAGGCAGTTCAGGGAGCCAATTTTGGGTATTGTGAAAGTGCAGCAAATTCAGAGCTTGGAAAAGTTACTTTTTTGAACTACAACTCCCATCAGCCCAATCCAGTGGCCATGCTGGCTAGGGCTGATGGGAGTTGTAGTTCAAAAAAGTAACTTTTCCAAGCTCTGAAATTGTTAGTTACTAAATTTGTTATTTTAATGGCCAGGGAGGAGCAGTGACAGTTTGGGGCTTTTCTGCATTGGGTGTCAAAATGTCTTGGCGAGCCTTGGGTACTATTATGCACCTTGACTTGGGGAGGAGGGAGAGCTGCTTTTTGCTCTAACTCAGGCAGCAAAATGTCTTGGACTGACCCTGAACCAGAGGATAGTATTGCAATTACTAATTCAGCATAAGGCAAGTGATACAAGAGGTCAACAGGGTTCCTCCAGAGCACATAAAGCTGACTGACCTGGCTTCTCTGTCTGAGCAACTCATTGCTTAGGCACAGATTGAACTGTTTTTAGAGTGGCCATCTCCACTTGACTATTTGCTCATTTTATTTTGAAACATTTATATGCCACATTTCCAGGCAAGGCAACTTTCAACAAAAAAAAACTACAAGTATATATTTAAAATCACTATTACTAAAAATAAACAAATAAATAAAAATAAAAGCACTCAGAACTCCTTCCATCCAGTGAATGGGACAAAAATTACTATTTTCCAGAGCACTCTTTAAAATGAGTCTTTAAGGCCTTCTGTAAAGCCTGATAGGTAGCTGCCCGCTGCAGCTCCACTGGGAGCGAATGGACCCAGCAGAGAAAAGACACTCTCTCTTAGTTGCTCACCTCACAGACCTAGGAATAAGGATGGGATCAGTTGGCCAGTGCCAGTTTAAAATCATTCCATTGACCTAACAGGTTGGTATTGATTCGAGTTCGCTCTTTATCCACAAACCACTGCTTTTACCAATCGGTGTTTTTTTTGCTTGATATCAATAAATTGAAGGAAATATCTATAGAAATATTGATATCAATATTTTTGATGTAGATTTTTTTAAAAAAAATCCATTTCCAAAAATTGTTGTTTGTTGTTATGTGCCTTCAAGTTGATTACGACTTATGGCGACCCTATGAATCAGCGACCTCCAACAGCATCTGTCATGAACCACTCTGTTCAGATCTTGTAAATTCAGGCTTCCTTTATGGAATCAATCCATCTCTTGTTTGGCCACCCTCTTTTTCTACTCTCTTCTGTTTTTCCCAACATTATTGTCTTTTCTAGTGAATCATGTCTTCTCATGATGTCTCCAAAGTATGATAGCCTCAGTTTCATCATTTTAGCTTCTAGTAATGGCTCTGGTTTAATTTGTTCTATCACCCAATTATTTGTCTTTTTCACAGTCCATGGTATGGGCAAAGTTCTCCTCCAACACCACATTTCAAATGAGTTGATTTTTCTCTTATCTGCTTTTTTCACTGTCCAACTTTCACATCCATACATATCACATCACATCCATATCAGGAATACCATGGTCTGAATGATCCTGACTGTAGTGTTCAGTGATACATCTTTGCGTTTGAGGACCTTTTCTAGTTCTCTCATAGCTGCCCTCCCCAGCCCTAGCCTTCTTCTGTTTTCTTGACTGTTGTCTCCATTTTGGTTAATGACTGTGCCGAGGTATTGATAATCCTTGACAAGTTCAATGTCCTCGTTGTCAACTGTAAAGTTACATAAATATTCTGTTGTCATTACTTTAGTCTTTTTGATGTTCAGCTGTAGTTCTGCTTTTGTGCTTTCCTCTTTAACTTTCATCAGCATTTGTTTCAAACCATTACTGGTTTCTACTAAAAGTATGGTATCGTCTGCATATCTTAAATTATTGATATTCCTCCAATTTTCACACCTCCTTCATCTTGGTCCAATCCTGCTTTCCATATGATATGTTCTGCGTATAGATTAAACAAATAGGGTGATAAAATACACCCCTGTCTTACACCCTTTCTGATTGGGAACCAATCAGTTTCTCCAAGTAGCCTCTTATCCAGAGTATAGGTTGCACATCAGGACAATCAGATGCTGTGGCACCCCCATTTCTTTTAAAGCATTCCATTGTTTTCACAATCTATTTCCAAAAACAGGCACAGAAAATCATTACTTAAAAACCCAATCTGCAACAGTAGTGAATAGGGGAATTAATGAAAATTTCTGTACCAAATCCGAATTGGGCTAAATTCTAGCACATCCCTACCTCGGAAGTAGACACACTAGTAGGATTTTTGCCCAAGATCTCAGCAGGCCAGCAGGATAGTACAATTGCAGGATGTCCAGTAGGAAGCTCAGACCCAAGCTGTTGGCCTGCTTATTTTAAAATGTATTATCAAGAAAACCTGAGTTCAAAATGGCTTTATAACAAGGAATTGTGGGGTTTTATTTGGTAGTGTGGGATTTTAACTGGTTAACATTTGGCCTCTGCGTCAGAGCCATGAGTTGGAAGTTTTATTTCCCAGCTAAGGATAATCAGGGAGACCCAACCTAACACCCGCTTATCAGTAGAGGCCTGGCTCCATCGAGGTCATACGGTCTGGGAAGCTTCAAGGAGGATATGCCATTTGGCCATTGATCGATGGGAGATCACCTCATGGAGAAGCCCCTGATTGGATAATTGGTTCTGGCCTGTTGCTGGAGATTTTGCCACAAGTATGGGCAATTTCTTTAAGTTTTTGTTGCTCTGGGTCCATCATGCCTACTGGTGTGCCTGGGAGGTTCCAACTTACCATCTACCACCCTGACCATTTCTCTCTCTGAGGAGAGGGGGCTATGCAACTGAATACCTCTGTGTAAGTATCAGACTAGGTTAGATAGCTTTATTTTTTTTCTGTTGTGACTGAACTCTGTATTTTACCTTGCCCCTTTTGGGTGTGGATATCAAGGAATCATTTTGCTGCTGTTAATTGTGCACCTATATTTTCTTTAATAAAGCTACTTCCATTTACCAGTGTCTGTTCATTCTGGGAGAGGGTTGACTCTGAATCTGGTAAGTGAATGGATGGGAGGAAACAGGCTGAAGCTGAACCCCGACAAGACCGAGGTACTGCTTGTGGGAGATAGGAGGAAGTTGGGTGATTTTGACCTGGTGTTGAATGGGGTAAGATTGCCCCTGAAGGACCAGGTTCGCAGCCTCGGTGTTGTTCTTGATTTCCAGCGGTCCATGGAGGCTCAGGTCGTGGCGGTGAGCTGGGCAGCTTGGTATCAATTACATTTGATACAAAGGCTGCGACCCTACCTCCCTGTCCATCTGCTCCCACGGGTGGTACATGCCCTGGTCTCCTCTCGCTTAGACTATGGTAATGCGCTCTACGTGGGGCTACCCTTGAAGACGGTCTGGAAATTACAGCTGGTACAGAACGCGGTGGCATGTCTGATCAAGAACAGCCGCCGCCAAGACCATATCACTCTAGTACTTAAAGATCTGCACTGGCTACCAGTTGTTTACCGGGCCCAATTCAAGCTGTTGGTTTTAACCTTTAAAGCCCTACACGGTTTTGGTCCAGTTTATCTAAAGGAATGCCTTCAGCATCACCAGATAGGCCGCCAAACGAGATCAGCCTCCCAAGACCTTCTCTCGGTCCCACCAGTCAAAACAGCTAAGCTGGTGCGGACCAGAGAGAGGGCATTTTCAATTGTGGCCCCCGCCCTCTGGAACTCTCTGCCTTATGATCTCCGCCATGCCCCCTCCCTGACAGGCTTCCGCCGAGAACTGAAAACATGGTTTTTTAGGCAGGCATTCGAGACCTCTGTCTAATTTAGTTTAAATTTTTGTATGATGGGGGTAGGTTTGGATTGAGTATACTTATTGTTGTTTTGTATTATATGTTATATTTTACTCTATGTTATATTTTAGTCTATGTACACCGCCTAGAGTGGCCGTTAATTCGGCCAGATAGGTGGCCCAGAAATAAAATTTTATTATTATTATTATTATTATTATTATTGTGCCACTGACCACAGACTACAGTGTATTTTTGGATATTTGCCTGGGGCTCCAGAGCAAGGAGTGTCAGTTTTAGTCAGCCTAGAAATCTGTGTCAAATATATCTTTATTAATTTCAAAACCTTTTTATTGGTCAATCCAGCACTTCACCAGTCCTCCACAATTTCACTAAGATAAGCAGTTCTGAGAGTTCTTCAGCCAGTTCCTTCAATACTCTAGGATGCAGTTTATCAGGCCCTGCCGATCTGAACTCGTTCAAAGTGATTAGGTATTCCTTGACCATTTGTCTATCAATCTCAAGCTTCAATCCTGCCCCTTCTACTTCACGTTTCCCAGGAGGGTCACAGATCCTTTTTGGGAGAAGAATGAGCCAAAGTAGGAATTGAGGACTTCTGCCTTTTCTTTGTCATCTGTTATCATTTTGCCATCCTCATTGAGTAGCTGTGCCACCATTTCTTTTCTCTGTCTTTTACTATGCACATACCTGAAGAAAGCTTTTTTGTTGCTTTTAGCATCCCTTGCTAACCTCAGCTCATTCTCAGCTTTAGCCTTCCTGACACCATCCCTGCAATTCGGTGATACCTGCCTGTACTCTTCCTTTGTGGCCTGGCCTTCTTCCAACTTCCTGTGCCATGCCAGCTTGCCAGCCTTGCCCTGGCCTGCATTTAAAATGGCTAACTCCCAAAGCCTTGTGGGGAATTCATCCCCTTGACATCTCCCTTGCTAGCTTGCTAGCAAGCAGTTAAATCTTTGATGTTCTTTCATCACTGTGACTTGGTAACACAGCTGTATCAGCTTATAGTAGTTTTGCACCTTCTTATCAGTGGAAGGGGCCTGGTTCCGTCAAGGCCGTAAAACTCCTTGCTTTGTTATGGGAAACCAAGAGGAGGTGCCAGGTGCTGTGGGAACATCGTTTTTTCATCCCTTTGATGAAAATGTTAATTGGTTAATTGTCTCCGGCTGGGAGGGAATTTTCATCCATAAGAGGAGGCTCAGAACTCTGGGTTTGTGTCCCACTTTGGAGTACCACCTTGCCTTTGGTGATGTTCTGTTGTGGCTCCATTTTCATCCTGACTCGCAATTCCCTGAGGGGAAGAAGGGTATCCATTGAGAGATCCTATGCTCTTGTAAGTATAGCTAAGGCAGACAGCTTTGTTATTTTGATTTGTGCCAAGAAACTTTCTTTTACCTTTGTTACTAAACACCTTACCTGTTTGGGTGTATGGTATTAGGATTCAATTTGCTGCTACAAATTATTTGTGTGTACCTTTTTGCTTTTTGTAACCTTTTTTATGCTTTTCTTATTTTCTTTTTAATAAACTTTAATTACTTTAAGCCAACGTGTGTTTATTCCAGAGAGAGGGGTCAGTTCCTAAATTCAGTCCTTGTCATTTGACCCCAACTACTGTGTAACAGAGAAACGTTTTTACCTAAGACTTCAGAAGCGGCCAGGAGTGTATCCAGACTCTGGTCCTGAGAGGCTCAGGTGTTTAAGTGGGCTCTGGGGTTCCCTTCACCCCAGAGTAGCTAACCAGTTGAAGGGAGATGGCAGTACTACCTTGCAGGGTTGGTGTTGACGTGCACAACCTTGGCAAACCAGGATTTGCTGGGATCAATTGCCCAAGATTGGGGATTGACTCCTGGGATGGTGAGAGTAGACGGGGAAGGGCTCCCTGCTTTCACTACATCCTGTATGTGTCCTTTTTTGTTTTCAGGTCCTCTCTAAACTTTTTGTGAAGCCATATTGACTTCTTCTGTTGTTTCCCCCCTTTTTTCCTTGTTGGAATTGCTTGCCATTGCACTTTTAGAATTTCCTTTTTTAGAAACTCCCACCCATCTTGGACTCCTTTTCTTATTAGGGTGGCTCGCCATGGAACCGTACTTATAATTGTTCTGAGTTTATTAAAATCACCTTTGCTGAACTCCAGGGTGCGCATATGGCTACTCTCAGCTTTTGCTTCTGTTAAAATCAAGAATTCAAGCATGGTGTGGTCACTTTCCTACAGAGTTCCCGTAACTACCAACTTCATCCACCAAATCATCCCTATTGGTTAGAAACAAGTCCAGGATAGCTGATCCTCTTGTTGCTTCCTCCACTTTCTGTAGGAGGAAGTTATCTGCAACACAAGTCAGAAATTTCTTGGAGGGCCATTTGTCTTCCAACAGATATCGGGATAATTGAAATCCCCCATTACTACTACATCATGCCTCCTTGAAACATTGGCAATTTGCTTTTCAAAAGTTACATTCTCGTCTTCTCCTTGATTGGGTGGTCGGTAGTAGACTCCAAGCACCACATTCCTTTTTTTACTTGCCCCATTAATTTTAATCCAGATACTCTCGGTGGAGCTACCAAGCTCATCTTCCTGTATTTCTGTGCAGGGATATATATTTTTAACATATAGCACGATTCCACCTCCCTTTTTATTCCTTCTGTTCTTTTTGAACAAGTTATATCCTTCAATTGCTGTATTCCAGTCTTGGAAGTCATCCCACCAAGTTTCAGTTATACCTATCAAGTCGTAATTGCCTTCCTGTATTAACAGTTCAAGTTCATCCTGCTTGTTTCCCACGCTCTGCGCATTAGGATCGAAGACCATGTGATTTATGGCTTGACTTCCTTACTACATTTTTCTGAGAACTGTCACTGGTCCCTATTACAGCTGATCTTTTTGTTCCCATTACTGTGCACAAGCCTTCATCAGTCATTACCACCAAGTTTACATCTCCCTCCCCCTTAGGATTCAGTTTAAAGCCCTCCTGATGAACTTCTCCATGCTGTGGCCAAACACATTCTTCCCAGTCCTTGTGAGGTGCAACCCATCATAAGAACATAAGAAGAGCCTGCTTGATCAGGCCAGTGGCCCATCTAGTCCAGCATCCTGTTCTCAAAGTGGCCAACCAGGTGCCTGGGGGAAGCCCACAAGCAGGACCTGAGTGCAAGAACACTCTCCCCTCCTGAGGCTTCCGGCAAATGGTTTTCAGAAGCATGATGCCTCTGACTAGGGTGGCACAGCACAGCCATCATAGCTAGTAGCCATTGATAGCCCTGTCCTCCATGAATTTGTCTAATCTTCTTTTAAAGCCATCCAAGCTGGTGGCCATTACTGCATCTTGTGGGAGCAAATTCCATAGTTTAACTATGCGCTGAGTAAAGAAGTACTTCCTTTTGTCTGTCCTGAATCTTCCAACATTCAGCTTCTTTGAATGTCCCCGAGTTCTTGTATTATGAGAGAGGGAGAAGAACTTTTCTCTATCCACTTTCTCAATGGCATGCATAATTTTATACACTTCTATCATGTTTCCTCTGACCTGCCTTTTCTCTAAACTAAAATGCCCCAAATGCTGCAACCTTTCCTCGTAAGGGAGTCGCTCCATCCCCTTGATCATTCTAGTTGTCCTCTTCTGAACCTTTTCCAACTCTATAATATCCTTTTTGAGATGAGGCGACCAGAACTGTACACAGTATTCCAAATGCGGCCGCACCATAGATTTATACAACGGCATTATGATATCGGCTGTTTTGTTTTCATCACTGGTCCATGGTACCAGAAAGCTCTCCTCCAACACTACATTTCAAATGAGTAGATGTTTCTCTTATCCGCTTTTTTTCACTATCTAACTTTCACATCCATACACAGGGATCAGGAATACCATGGTCTGAATGATCCTGACTTTAGTGCTCAGTAGAGAGCCAGTGTGGTGTAGTGGTTAAGGTGTTGGACTACAACCTGGGAGACCAGGGTTCAAATCCCCACATAGCCATGAAGCTCACTGGGTGACCTTGGGCCAGTCACTGCTCTCGGCCTCATGAAAACCCTATTCATAGGGTCGCCATAAGTTGGAATCGACTTGAGGGCAGTACATCTCTTAGTGTTCATTGATACATCTTTGCATTTGAGGACCTTTTCTAGTTCTCTCATAGCTGCCCTCTCCAATCCTACCCTTCTTCTGATTTCTTGACTGTTGTCTCCATTTTGGTTAATGGCTGTGCCAAGGTATTGCTAATCCTTGACAAGTTCAATGTGACTGTCTTGTGTATCGCCTTGAAAATTTAGAGGGTTATTAAGCAACCATTTCTGAGCTCGGGACTATAAGTTTTGTAAGGTTTTGTTTTGAAAATGTGCTTATGGGAAGCAGCAATATGGCTTCGGGGTATTTTCAATTTAACATTGCGGAATGTGAAAAATCCATGCTGGCTATAGTATACAGCCGCTCTTGTGGCTGTATAATAAAATAGCATTGGACGTAGTCAAACCAAATATGTCATCAAACAGCAAGAACAGCAGTTAAAACATCAGGAAGGGAAGAGCTTTAACATGGCACACAGGAGACAAAAGAAACAGCTAAAAGTCTTTTTAATAACCAGATTATTTAATAGGGCACCTAAAAGCACAGTGTCAGGGCTTGATGGATTGCACTTGGAAGGCCATTCCACAAGGTGGGTGCCACCACTGAAAAAGACCTCCTTCAATTATTTGACTGATGGCCTCGAAAGACTCTTAGTTCATGCAGGGGAATGTTGAAGCCTAATTCCCGTGGCTAGCACTCCATGTGATCTGACAAGTGATTAGACCTCTTACTTAAAGCATGAGCCAGAATCTTCCTACAACATACATGTGGTTTTGTGGCAGTTAAGAGGCAACAGATTGTCTAAATACAGAAAACACAACTGTGTTTCATCATCTGTGGCTTTCAAGATGAAAAATTATTTTGCACCAGTGAATTATCTATAAAAGCAAAATATACCCATATTTGCAACTGAGGCAGTTACTTACACCAGTTGTGTGTTGCATTGTGGGTACCCAACTGTTTCACAAATATCTTTATTAAAGCTGGTCCATGTAAAATGGGAAGAAACAAAAGGGTTAAACTTTTATCTCAAATGAAGTGAAAAAGTTTAGAGCTCACTCATCTGTAATTGCAATATGGTATGTGATAAATGTATTGCTGAGTTAATGAAATGTACTGAACCCTCCAGGCTTGCTTATATGTCTATTTAGCTTGCTCAAAAGTGAACTGTTTCTCTCTCTCTCTGGAAAGGAATATGTGCCATTTTAAGTGCAAAAAATTGTACTGTGCCATACTCAGAAAAGTGCATTCTGATATTTTTCTCTCTCAGGTAAAGTAGATTAAATGTTAACATACCTTGGGGCTAAACTTTTAAGGGTCAAACAATACAAGGTATGAGGAGTGGCTGAAAAGTTCTGATTGTAAATCCAAGTGAATACAATTCTGTCTTGTTTAGGCTTTGAGCTCCTCAGCTATTTCAATTATATCTTTAAAATGGATCTTTTATGGTAGCTGAATTGAGTGGAGGAGAAGTTTGTTGGGATCCATTCACATGATCATTGGGTTCACAGGCCATAGGGAAAGTGCACCAATCATCTCAATCCCTGGTAAATTGGTTGTGAACAATAACTGCCATGTTTAAGATGTGGCTTTCAGCATGTGCCAGACAGCGCTGAAGAGAACAATGGCATTTCCTAATGCATGCAAATAGAACTGTGGGTGGTGGTAGGGGACATTCCTTACAGGCTTTTTCTGGAATTGTCATGCTATCCAATGGTCATAGGACTAGGTCCTATGCTCATAGAAAACATAGAAAAAGAATGTGCATTTAACTACTTACTCATTCAACTATGAAAGAGAGAAAATGAAAATATGAAGTCCAGGTTAGTTATACTTTAAACAGAAAAGAAAGTTGTAAGTTAAATGTATTATACTTAACAATTCAGTATTACATTGTTCATTTCAAGTAATCAAAGCATGTCTAAGTAGTGGTCTATTGAGCTCTTTTCCCAAATCCTGTCATATATACCTAGACTACTAAGTGTAACTTGTGAGGCTTTTGGTGGTAAACTAGAATTCAACAAAATAATTGAAGTGGAGTCATCCAACATTTCTTCAAGTATAAAGTGTCTACAGACCTAGAGCAAAAGTGCATTAAGATTTACTTACATGAACTAGCATTTGTTACAGTAAACATTAGGGATGGATTACAGCACCAAGCAAATGCAAAGTGATATTTGGTACTGAAGCTGTATATTTGGAAGCATAGTCATGAGAATGGGAATCACTATTTGTGATCAGTTGCATGAAGGCTGAAAGTTAGGGTTTGTCTTTTAGCTCTCAGTTCAATATTTCCATGGCGCAGAGTGGTAAGCGGCGGTAACGCGGCTGAAGCTCTGCTCACAGCCGGAGTTCGATTCCAACGAAAGGAGGAAGTTGAATCTCCAGTAAAAGGGGTCGAGGTCCACTCAGACTTCCATCCATCTGTGGTCGGTAAAATGAGTACCCGGCATATGCTGGGGGGTAAAGAAAGGCTGGGGAAGGAACTAGTAAACCTCACAAGACATCACCCTAAGAGTTGGAAACGACTCACACTATAAGTGCGGGGACACCTTCACCTTTATTGCAAATGTAAAGGGGTGAGCTGAACTGGCAAAATGGTGCCAAAGTGGAAGGATTTTTCCCACAGGGATGAACTACCTCAAATCATATAAGGGAGAAGCTACTTAAATTATAATACCTTCACACACACCCAGTGTAAAAACCTTCCTCTCTCTCTCTGTACACACAGCAAGTCACCTTTTTGGGGTGACTGGTTATTGGCCACCAGTATTCCCTTCCCAGGAGGCACTGAGATGGAGCTATAAACATGTAGATGTCTCAGCACCATCTAAGAAGAGAATAATGGTGGTGGGCAGTCACATGACCTTAATCT
Organism: Rhineura floridana; assembly: GCF_030035675.1. Classification (NCBI taxonomy): domain Eukaryota; kingdom Metazoa; phylum Chordata; class Lepidosauria; order Squamata; family Rhineuridae; genus Rhineura; species Rhineura floridana. Next base: position 46,396,377 of record NC_084484.1, on the reverse strand, counting down.
TTCTCTCTCTCCATCTCTCCTTTCTCCCTTTCCCTCACTGTGGAGGGAGGGGGGGAAGGGACAGAGATTGCTTTTTAAACTATGTGTGGGAGACATTTATTTATTTATTGTTTTGGTAATGCATTATTCTTTCACACTGCTCTTCTAGCTGTCTTTTCCCTCCTTCTCTGCCCTGGCCACAGTGTCATTTAACCTTTGATAACGTGCATGGTATTTTTGGTCAATGGGATCACAATGCCGTGACTGACTGGATGATGTTTATATAAACAAAATTGTGGGCCACTATTGCTAATGGAATTAAACAGCCTTATGAGGAAATAAAGTCAAGAAGAATGAGGGCAACAAAAAAGGAGAATGGAACCATTAAGGGCAAAAGAGTGCCAAGCAGCACAGGCACTGTTTGAATGCTCAAGTGAGACGGGTATATCATTGATTATCTGGTTGGCTGTATTGAATGCACTAGAGACAAATATTGAAATTACACAATATTTGGTAACTAACCCTACAACTGTAGCCTCTAGGTTTTATATGCTACAGTATTAAATCTGATTTTTTTCATTAGTGTTTGCGTAAATGTTAGCATGGCTAGGATTGCACCTATAACTTGCATATTTGGTGATGATGATGCTCCATGTCAGTACAAACATAACCTTATAAGCATTTAAAGCAAAAAGATTGTATTAATTGGGATATACATGGTGTCAATTTAACGTGAGGACATGAAGGATATTAACAATAATGCCCTGGGCTCTCCTTATTGCCCTGGGCTCCCTTTGGGAGGAAAAGCAGGATACAAATTTAATAAATAAATAAACAATATTAACTAATGCTGTGCCAAAATCTGTCGTTCAGTTTCTCAAAAGTTTTCTTCTGTGTAAGAGGTTTCTATAGTTCTAACACATTTTCAGGGCAATTCAGAATTTCTTCAGAAATTCTGGGGTTGCAGGATCTTGAGCTTCCTTTATAGTTCTGAGGTGATAAGAGTGATGTATTTTTAACATTTTTCCACACTCTCCAGCCTCCCTGGCTGCCCATGCTGCTTGGCCTAAAAAACCCTCATGGGAGGATTTATCTCATGATATATTCTCCTGGGTTTTGACAGAAATACAGGCACCCTGGAAGGCTACAGAGTTCAGACCATTGGTGGGATTATTTGCAGAATGAAAGAAAGTGCACAGACAAACAGCCCTAACCACCTCAAAAGTAAGAAGAGCATAACAAACTATGCCCCCCTCAAAATTCTCTCACCCCTTTAATAATTTTCAAATGCAATTTCTTTTCTAGTGAATTGATGGAGAATGGTCAGGTGGGGGAACCCACGGAAGGAAGGTTTGCCACAGCACTAGCATTAACCTGACCACCCACACACAAAAATCCCCTGAAAGGAGCACAAATTATGTTTTGGGGCCTTGTTATTTTAAACCCCATTATCTGTCTAATAAATCTATCTACTTATGAGGAAGAGGGGTGGGGTGAGAGAAAAGATGATGACCCTTTTAAAGTATTTAGGTGAAGAGCTTTTGTTCCAGAGCTCATGTTGCTTCTTATACCAGTTTAAATAATTCACATTCATGTACTGCAAAGACATTTAGCTCCAGAATCAAGCTTTCAATAGATGGTTAAAAAAAAAAATCTGGGAGGGAAAGTATTATATCCTTGGAAGTTTCCAAATGTATTGTTATGTTTAGGCTATAGACAAATGACAGTTATTTCAAAAGGTTGAAGACAGTGTGAAAGAGGCACCATTGCCTGGAAGATATGCACTCTGTCATCTCTGGTAAATGGTTTTTCATTTTTATAGCACTACAACTTCAAAAACCTGTTTGACCAGAGGTAACAATGGGATAAAATAAGTGATTGTGTACAACATGCATAATGAGGCTTCGGCCACACCATGTGAACTCTTCTAAAAACTGTCCGTTGCTGTCTGTGTTAAATATATTTAAGCTATTCAATCACAGCACTTAAGATGCAGACAGGATGTGTTCTCTCTCTCTCTCTCTCTCTCTCTCTCTGTGTGTGTGTGTGTGTGTGTGCGATTGTGTGATTGTGTCTTTTCTATATAACAGGATATATGGTGTGTGTGTGTGTGTGTCTGTGTCTGTGTCTGTGTCTGTATGCATATTTTCCACATACTTGCCTTGGAAAGCATTTATAAATAGTGCATTGAAGTCAGTTCCCTATTGTTTTTGTCCCTAAAATCATCAAATTATAGAACTTTAGAGAGCTGGAGTTAATCTTCAGAACACAATGCATCCCCTAGGGCAGAAGTGGGGTGCCTCTGGCCCATGTGCCAAACTTGACCTGCCAGGCCTCCCCATTTGGCCCCTGAGGCTGTCATACATGATGTCAGGTGTGGCGTGGATAAGGGCAGGCCTTCAAAGGAAAAATCAGGAGCTTAAAATGGGCTGTTGAATGTTCCTTTGCTGGAGCAAGGCACACTCCCAACCACCCATTTGTTGATCAACGGTAGGAGAGCACCTTTCACAAGGAGGCAGACGTGATTTCAATTCCATGGAAACAGTTTCTCCCTCACAGCACTGCTCTTTGAAGCCACCCTGCACAACTCCTTTCCACCTCCAACATATGAAGTGGAAAGGAGCCACATGGGGAGGCTTTGACAGGCCTTTGAGATTCTTCCCCTTTCTCCTTTGCATCTTTGACATCAGGGAAGCAAAGGAAGGGGGGAGCATCACAGTGGGCTCTCCCATGCTCACATTTTCAACCTCTGATGTTCAGATTTTGACAATCATGTGACATAATGACATCATATTATTGACAGGTGGGTTGCCCTGCCTACCTGTCAAAGTTGGCCAATGGGGTGGGGACAGATAAAGATCTGGCCCCTGGAAACAAAAAGGATCCCCACCACCTGTCCTAGAGGAACCCTCAGAGCTTCAGAGTGACCCTACCGCAGGGAATACCTCGTGGACCTCTGGGCTCTGTTGTGATCAGGGCGTCCATCTTATCGCAGGGACTCCTGTTGGCTCTTTCTGTAACTGTCTTCCCTTACTGGCTCCCTCCTAAGCACAACACCCAGACTTGCTCCCTCAGTGTATGTTAAACTTCTGCTTCTTCTGTCTATTGCCTTCTGGCAACCCATCATGCTCTGATCCTTCTTGGACAGCTGACTAAAGAAAACTGGTGCCTTCTCCTTCAAAGCATTCCCAGCCATTCTGCTTTGTTTCTGGAAATGGCTCCCTTTTAGATAGATACAAATCACTCCCGTGAGCATCTCCAGCTGCTGCCTTCTCTGCCTCTTTCACTTCTTGTTCAGCTGTGTTTCCATGGGGACAAGCAGACTGCTGTGGAGCTCCACAGAATCTCTCTCTGATGCGTCACAATCTATACTGAATGAAAATATATGATTGATACATAAGTTGTAGTACAGTTCTGTGCTAGGGCTGCCAGCTCAGAAGCATCCCAAACCCTGAGATTTTAGGGGCGGGTCCTAGTGATGATACATTAAGCATGATACATTAAGCATCAATCACAGTTGCTTGGAGCATACAGTTCAAGCACAAACATTTCTCTGATTGGAAATTAAGATAGAAATCTTAGCTAAATTAAGGTGTTCTCAGGTCCAGCTGAAGTGACGGAATCATTCCTTTTCACCTGCTTAGAGAGCCTGGTTAGGGAACATTTAATCTAGCCTACTTGCTTCTGGCAAGAAGGGTTTAAGTGCCCTCAGGCCAGGCCAGGCCAGTCACCAGAAAGCCATTATAGGAAAAAGGGAGCCTAGTGTTGTGGAGATGTTAAATGGGAGCACTCAAGAATAAAGATGGATGCCCCCGAAGGCTGCAACTCTAAACACACTTACTAAGGGATTAAGCCCCATAGAACTCAATAGGACTTACTTCTGAGTAGATATGGTTTGGATTGTGCTGTTGGTAAAGCTTGACTAGGGATCCTCTGCAAAGATATCCATATCCAAGCAAGGTTAGCAACCACCTGTGCGGAATGCTCTGTCCCTGTCTTTTAACATGGATGCTCCAAACTTCATTTGACCCTTCATTTCAGAAAGAGGTTTGAGAAATGAGTAATTCTCTGCCCTTTTCTGTCTACCTTGTGGGCTGCTATAAACTCACTTTGATAGGCAACCCAATTCCAATGAGTAATAATAGACAGAGAGAAAATACACATGGTTTGCTCTACTTTCACAGGCAGTAGCTTGGGAACAACAGCAATTGCAGCCACACTTCACAGTATGTGAATTCTCTTTTACCACTAAACAAATAAACAAACCATCATGCAACCAACAAGGCCCATCATCAGTGGGTTTAAGGGGTTTGAAGCACATGGAATCACTATTGTTGCTTCTATGGATGTAAGGAAGTGAAGTTGGCCATTTGCTACCCGGCCAAGTTCAAGGTTCTAGTTTTGGTGTACTAAAGCCCTATACAGCTTGGGACCAGGATACCTGAAAGACCATCTTATCCCTCTTATTCCCAGTCGATCACTGCACTCTGCAGGTGAAGGCCTCCTCCAGATACCATCTTATCAGGAGGTCCATTCTGCACAACATAGGAAACGGGACTTTAGTGTGGCAACACCTACCCTGTGGAACGTTGGAATAAGCAAACTTGCATGTTCCCCCTGTAAAAGGGAGATGTTCCTTCTGACTAGTATTTGAGGAATATATGTATCTGTTTACAGTGATGTAACTTCCTCAAGGGTGGGGTTACCTGGCTTTCACTTCCTCTGTCCTTTCTGAGGGAATTAACATTCCTACATATTCTCCATTAAGCTTGAAGAGAGAGAAGCATCCATATGCTTCTCTTCCAAGGTGACCATTATCATGGACTAAGACTTCTACTTTTCTATCTAAGCTAGAGCCTATGTTTCCTGAATATATGAAAGGTCGTGAGTAAATATTCTTTATTCTTTTTCAAAGAAGATTGTCTCTGTTGTTCATTTTTATTTAACTAGTGTGCATGAGGAAAGGTGGGCTCGTTTATTCTCATTCTGCTGCTTGCGTTTATACCTCTGCTAAGAAATAGGACTATGAAACTGTTCCTATTTCATTTCAAATACCAAACATGGAACTCCCTACCCTTAGATATTGAACAGACACCATCTCTGTTATCTGTTCAGCGCCTATTGAAGACCTTCCTCTTTCAACAAGCCTTTTGAGACCTTATCCCAGTCTGCTTCTGTGAAGGAATTGCTTTTTAATATGTTTTTAAATCTTTTTTAAAAATAATAATTGTTTTTAACCTTTTTTTAAAGATGTCTTCAAAGCTTTTTTAAAAAGTTTTTAAAGATGTTTTGTTTTAATGCATTTTAAAGTCTGTTTTTATGTTTTAAAGTGTTTTTAGTGCTTTTGTTTGCCACCCTGGGCTCCTGCTGGGAGGAAGGGCAGGATATAAATCAAATAATAAATAAATAATAAATAAATAATAAGTAAGTTAAAGGTAAATGAAATGCAAATAGAAAAATAAAGACAGTGATGATTTCCTAAATGCAACAGTAAGACTCCTATGAGTAAGGCAGAAAACTCAGCATCCAACAACCGGTCAGGATTCCTAACCAAAAATCAAAACTAAAAAAATCCTGGCAGCCTGTCAGCCAAGGGCAAAGAAATCCCCATGCAGTACTACCTGACCTGGGGGCTGCAGTTAGTGCAGAATGCTGCAGCATGATTGCTAACATGAGTGAGACCCTATCAGCACATTATGACCTCTGCTCTGAAATCTGCATTGGTTGCTGATTTGCTACCAGGCCAAATCCATGGTGTGCTTTCCATGTTATGGGTGCCACATAGTACTTGTTCTGCTCTTGTAAGAAGCTGATATTTTAGTGTGGCAGCACCTACACTTTGGAACTCCCTGCCTATTGACATTAGCAGGTGCCTTCATTGTACTCTTTTTGGCATCTTCTAAAAATATTTTTGTTTAGGCAAGCCTACCCAGGTATGTAGAAGCTATTATGTTTTATCTGTTTTTAACTCATTGTTGGTTTTATTATTTTGAATGTTTTTAAATACCTGTCTTTAACGGTTTTTCCCAATAATTTTATTGTTTTAATTCCTGCTATAAATGACTGAGATTTTTTACAATAAAGCAGTAAATAAATGTAATTAAAATAAATAAATAAATTTTGGATGACATGCACTAGCATTGGCTCTCCAGCATTCCAGGCAATAGTCTCTTCCAGAGATTGAATTGTGGACCTTTGCATGCAAAACATGTGCCCTGCCACTGAGCTACAGCCCTGTTTAAAAATGTATCTTTTAAATTTGTTCTTTTCAATTCACTAATGAATGCATAGCATACTAGGGCAGATCCACACCATGTATTTAAAGCACATTCAACATACATTTGAAGCACATGAATCCCACTACAGAATCCTGGGACCTGCAGTACGTTAAGGGTGGTGGGAACTATAACTGTGAGGGGGAAACTTCACTTCTCAGGATTCTTTAGGGGAAGTCATGTGCTTTAAGTGCAAGTTGGATGTGCTTTAAATGTATTATGTGGATCTCCATTCCTTCATAAACTTTGCTTATGTATACATCATTTTAATTAAATTTTCAAATAGAAATAAGCTATAAAGTTTTCTGGGTAACAATGGGCTGTTCACCATCTCTCTGCCTAATCTGCCCCTCAGGATAAAAATGACAGAGGGGGACCATGAACTCTACATTTTAAGTGTGCACTTCTTCCTTGGAGGAAAAAAAATGTACAACTATAGTGTGAAATCAGATAGTTATTGCAACATAGTATGAAGAAATATTTATACAAGCATGAATGTAAAAGATGTTTATTATTTACACAACCTGTAAATATATTTATAGTGTAATCCTACGCATGTTTACTCAGAAGCAAGTCCCAATGTACTCAATGGGGCTTACTCAACCAGGGAAGTGTACACAGAACTGCAACCTCAAGTTATAAGGAACTTCATTTCCTCAACCCAAAATTCAGAATCATGCCACTTTGAGCTGTTTTGCAACTGTTTTATACTTGTTTTTATGATTGTTGGATTTTAAAGGGATTTATTTCTTCTTGTGAGCTGCCTTGGTTTCCAATCAGCAGCCCTAACATCCAGGGATGTTGGAAAGATTCCATGTACACATACACTGGAGATGTAAAATACATACACTCCATATAATAGTTTATTGTCAAAACCAGTTGGTGATTGCAGATTTTTTAAAAAAAATAGTATTAGTTTCTTACAAAATAAAAGCAGTGACATGTAAGTAAGCCCTGCCTAATTGCTTTTAAAAAAGGATTTGAGAGGGAGAGAATGAATTACAACACAAACACAATCCTTTGCTATGTTCACTCAAAAGTCCCATCAATTTACAACACAATCCTAACCATGTCTACTCAAAAATAGGTCCTATTAAGGTCAATGAGATTTACTCCCAGTATGTGGGATTAGCATTGCAAATTTACTCCCAGAAAAGCAAGTGTAGGATTAAAGCTTCATACTGGGAAGGTTTTCAAATCATTGCCCTCTTCAACAACCCAGGAAAATGTAAATTTTTTTGACTCCTCATAATTACAAAAGCATAACACATTGTAATGGCATTTAGATCTTCTGCACACAGAAAGAGACTTTTGCTACTGCTGTAAGCTATAAACTTTGTCAGTTTATGAAATTTTCAGAGAAGTGGGGGGAAAACAACAGTTTTCTGGACTTGCGGTGGGTTCTAGCTATTGCTTGGAGGTCAACAAATCCCTTGGCAATCACAACCCTGGCTTATTGGCTACTTACCTGAAAGGGTGGGGTTAGAGCAACCAGCTATGCACTCATTTAAGAGAAGTTGCAGGGGATGGCTGGCTGATGTTTTGGGGTATATTTCTTGAACCAGACCACCAGAAACATACTTTTTTTGTAAATGAAGCTGAGAGTCTGGAAGTTGAGGTGACTCACCTAGAGACCCGGTGAGGACCCCAAAAATACAGAGTCTCCAGGCAAAACCCAGAGAATTGGCAACCTTATTCTGTGCACCTTCACCAATTAACTTATTAAGAGAGAGGAGGCATTTAAAATGTCAACAGATTTTGATTTAATTTTTGTCTGGTAGCCAGATCATGCTCAAAAAGCAAGGTAAGCCACAGCCCCATTTGGGCATTTCTCCTCATGTGAGAGGGAAAAGCAGGGCTGGACCCCATCCCACAAGTCTGAAGCAAGAAGGTTTGCTCTATGTCTGATGGCTCCTTGTGTGATTTAGAACCCCGATTATGCAGGGTTCTAAATCATTGGTAGAGCAGGCTTCAGGCCTTCCACCTTCAATATGTAGAAGATGGTGGGGCTGGGCAATGGGGAGGGACATGACAGAAGGGGAGGGGCCAGCAACTGTGGTTCTTGCTCTCCCCCCTCATGTGATTGCTGTAATTATGTGAGAGTGAACATCTGAACAAGATCATGAAAACATGCTTTCCCTGTTTTCCTCATCAGCTTCACAACTTCATCTCTTTCTATCCTGTCCAACTCCATAGTCTCTTTTTAACTGCCCCTCTCCCTATGCTTTGGCTGCCCTTCTCCCCATCATTCCAGTATCCTTGGCAACAGTTGCCTGGAGCTATTCATGCTCTCCTGACCTCTCTCTCTCTTAGTTGCTTATGTCTATTTCTTTAAATACTTATATACCAGTTTTCTAGAGCAACTAGCTCCCCCAAAGTAGTTTTGCAATATAGTCAAACCAATACATGCTTTTTTAAAAAAACCATCATCATAAAATAGTTGTACGTAGAAAACACATATGAAAACATTAAAACTCAATGGCAGCGGCATTAAAAAAAAATCATCCCAATTCAGATCAGCAAAAGATTAAAAAACAACAACACCTGCTACAAGTACATCAAGAACTGGGCAGGGAACAAGGCATTAGTGTATTCCAGAATTATCATGCCTCTTTGTAATGAGTCACTCCTGTTCAAGGTGCTAAAGGATGATCTAATTGTTGTTTCTCTAAGTCTTGGTTTAGTTCACTTTTCCAGACAAAATTGAGCTTCCCAGTGTCAAGGTGCTGGAGCGTACTTAACATGGCTGTGAAACTAAGTTCCTTGGTAACACACTGTTGAAGCATAGAATAGAGCTGACACTGTAATAGCAGTCTTGAACTTAGCCCTGCTGACAGAAGGTTACTTAGGTAACCCAGTGGTGGAAGCCACCTATAGTTCCTGGAGGACCCATGCCTGTTTCTGATCTTTCTTTCTTTTTTAACCTTTGTGGGAGAGCTGTGGTGGGGTGGCAGCAAGGGGGGTGGGGGGTGAGGGGGTGAATATTTTTGCCTTCCCTTTGTCATTCCTTTCCAGTTTTTTTAAAAAAATTATTCTCCTCTGTCAAGCCGTCAACACAGTACAGGTGGGGTCTGACTAGGTGTTCCTGTGTGTAAATGCTGAGTGCATGTTTTCCCTCCCTTCCCAAGCCCTGAAAATTATGTTGGTGGCCTGCTGACATATTTGCCGTCACATTGGCATACACAGTGTCTTTAGTCTCGAATGCCGGTGGAATGTATTTTGCTCACGTTCCCTCCCATTACAGCCTGCACAGTATTGAGGCTGTAACCTTTTCAGTACAAGACATTTGAAGACATTTTACATTCTAGAAGGCTGGTGGTTTGTTTGGAAAACAGACACTTCACAGGAATATGTATAGAGAAGGACATTTTGTTTTGCTTTTTTTGTGGTTGCTACATACACCGCAGTGGTTCGAGACTGACAGCATGTTTTTCTGTTGTTGGCTCCCTCTAGTTTCCTTTTGTTATAGTGCCTTAATGAAGCTTTGATGTGAGAAACAATGGCCATTATCTTCAGTCATTCACCAATTTGGTCAGAGGCTTTTTCGTGTTCTTAATATTCAGATTCAGTCAAGTGTCTCAGGGCCATCCAACCCTATTTTCTGAAAGAGATGAAACATTGTCTACTCACTATATAAGAGCAAGCTGAGAGCAGAACCAAGGGAATATGTTTGGGATTTCATTCTAATTGACAGTAAATAGCCATGGGACTCAGATGCCACAGCTGTTCCCTATGAGATCTCTGTTCAGATTATCAAGTTAAAATAATCTGCCCTGACTTCTGCACAGTAGTAGGGCAGGAGCAGCAAACAAAGAAAAAAGGGAAAGAACAAACATTAGGCACTTCCTTAAAATGCTTCTGAGGTGACTAAGGTTGATAGCTCACAACTGAAAATGGGACAAAACACAGCCATGTTAAAGTAGCCTGTCAATACACTTAATACTCAATGTTTCTATATTTGAGACACAAGCACAACTGAATACTTGTAACTGACTAGCTGTCAGCTTTAGTTCAGCAGGTCAAGGTACATGGAGAGGGAACCTGACTATCCTCTCTGCCTGGTCTCTAAGAGCTAGTTCTGAGGATTCGTAAACATTAGGGGCAGCCCCATGCAGCTTTAAATTCACATTAGTGTTCATCACGAACACCATTTTACTTTCTTACATTTTAGGTCCCATCTAAAGCTTCCTTGGTTTTTGTAGTTTGTATAATCTGAATGACTTTAGTCTGTTACAGCAGAAGTGAGACCCTTTCAGGAAAGGAGCTTTGTCTTATAAACTTTTTCATTGTGTGACTGGTGCTCTTTACTACGTACTCCCTTCTAGCCCACACATATTTTTGCAAGCCCCCATGCAATACATTGAGGGGGCACGGAGTAAGCCATCTGGAGTTACTAGGCAGAGTACTTGGCCATTCTTTATTACAGCCACAAAAGGGTTAAAACAAAAGCCCTGAACCTAACTCACTACAGTATCATATGAGAAACAAAGGGGGGGGAATTAGGAATGCTGGAGTTTATTAGCTCCTCTTCACCTTCGCTCTCACAGGTCTGGCACTTTTAAGCAGCAAATGGTAGCTCTGTACAGAAATTTGAGAACGTGGTTTCCATCATGGCCAGGTACCCGAATAAGGTAGAATCAAAGGAAGCATGTTCTGGCAACTTCTCTCTAGCTGGCTCTGCAACTCCATCTTTCTATCTTTCTATCTTTCTCCATCTATCTAGCTCTATCTCTTGTTTAAATCTTCACCAGCGTCGGCTGTGGAGACCTTGTCCAAGTGCCTGGAATCCATGAGTGGATGGATGGGAAGGAACAAGCTGAAGCTGAATCCTGATAAGACCGAGGTACTACTTGTGGGGGACAAAGGAAGGTTGGGCGATATTGACCTGAAGTTCAATGGGGTGAGTCTACCCCTGAAGGACCAGGTCCGCAGCCTTGGGGTTGTGCTTGATTCCAGGCTGTCCATGGAGGCTCAGATTTCGGCAGTGAGCCGGGCAGCCTGGTATCAACTACACCTCATACGAAGGCTGCAACCCTACCTTCCTGATCACCAGCTCCCACAAGTGGTACACGCCCTGGTCACCTCTTGTTTGGACTACTGTAATGCGCTCTACGTGGGGTTACCCTTGAAAACGGTCCGGAAATTACAACTTATACAAAATGTGGCGGCTCGATTACTTACGAATAGTCGCTGCCAGGATCACATCACACCAGTGTTGTTCGATCTACACTGGCTTGCAGTTGTTTTCTGAGCCCAATTCAAGGTGTTGGTATTGACCTTTAAATCCCTACACGGTTTCGGCCCAGTTAATCTCACAGAGCGCCTTCAACGCCACCAATTATGCCGCCCGACAAGATCGGCCACACAATCCCGCCAACAAAAACAGCCAGATTGGCGGGTACAAGAGAGAGGGCATTCTCAGTGGCGGCCCCCGCTCTTTGGAACTCCCTCCCACAAGATCTCCAGCACGCCTCTTCCCTAAATGTATTTCGGAAAGCCTTAAAGACCTGGCTCTTTCAACAGGCCTTCGGGGTTTCTGGGGAGGGTTAACTGCTATAACTGTAATGCCTCCTGCCCTCTTTTAATACTGTTGTTGCAGATTTATTGATTTTACACTGTTTTATATTGTATCACTGTATTTTATTAATTGTATTTTAATGATTTTGTACGTCGCCTAGAGTGGCCATTGGCCAGATAGGCGACACAGAAATTAAATTTATTATTATTATTATTATTTATTTATTCCCCCTTCTGGTTGGAGCTCTGAACACTCTGTCTTGCTCTTCAGGATTTTCTGTCCTGATCTGTGTGTGTGTGTGGTGGGGGATGGGACACTTTAAACTTGCTGGACCAGAAGCATTACCCTCCTTGTTCTGCTTTTTGATTGGGGCTGCTGTCAAACCAGGTACAGGAAGGTTACTGTATATTCAAGAGAAAACATTGCTAATGCAAGGAGTAGGAAGGGCCAATGCCAGAGGCTGGCCAGGTTAGGCCCTGGCCGAGAGTCCCTGCTGCCCAGAAGGGCCCCTAAAGGATCCCTCCTTATGATGGGTGGGAAGCGCTTCTACTCCGCGACAGCATCAGCTCCCGACCCTGCTGCAGATTGCAGAGGAAGCTCCCAGGCACCCCCCCATGCAACCATGCAGGCCCACGATGCACACCTGCACACCACACCTACCTCTCCTGTTGCTATGAATGCTGTGCACACATACCTGCCATCAACCAAGATGGCCACTGAGGCTTCGCTAAGGAGCTAATGCCCCGGCTGCCAACTTGGTTGATGGCAGGCATGTGTGTGTGGGTAGTATAGCACAGATGCGTGTCATCAACTAAGATGGCAATGGAGGCATGAGCCCCTTAGGGAAGCCCCCGCTGCCATCCTGGTTGATATCAGGCATATGTGCATAGCACACACAGCATTCACCGCAGCAGGAGAGGTAGGTGGGGCATGTGGGCCTGGGGCACACTGGGGCCCAAGGGCCTAGTCATGCCTGGCGCTGGCCCTGGGATGGAAAGATCTGTACATTTTGATTCTCTCAGTTTCTCATTTTCCAGTCTTAAATTCAGTTCTTCACATTTCTGCAGCAATTTCCTATTTTTAAAAAAAATCATCATGGAAATTCTTCAGTATTTTAGTGTGAATTTCTCCTAACACATACATCTTTGTAGGCAGTTTTGATTAATGTGCACATTTTTGCAAACAATGTCTTGTCATATAATGCATTTTTGAATGTTATTTTCATTCACATTCATTTTTATGCACACTTACTTTCCCCTAACATATGCATTGTTGTAAACATTGTCTGGTTGGCGAACTGCACTATAAAACTCAAATAAGTCCCAATTTTGAAGGATGGCTGTGTTTCGGTTGTCACACAGTTTTGGAAAGTACAAATTTGAAAGATTTGGCTTTAAATGCAAACTGAATCAAATTTCTCACCCATCCCTAGTAAAGGAGTACTATGTTATTCCTTACTTCTGTTCTCTGGTTTACAAGGAAATGTCCTATGAGTTCTGATCAGTGTCAATGACAGATTAAAAAACTTTCTCTTCTGTTTTCAAAGGGACAGTGTCTAATGATTCTTTGACCCAGTATACTTTGTTACAACCTTTGATCTATTGCACCGGGCAAACTAATCTCATTAAGTCTTCAACGAGCTTTCTGAATGACTATCTTTAGACTGTAATATCTCCTAGATGGGGCTTCTTCCACATCATCTGCCACATTTCTCTCTCTCTCCCCCCTTGCTTTTCTTCTTGTTTTTATTTAACATTGAGCCTGAGAAAGAGTTCTGTGAAACTCAAAAGCAACTGCACTACTTTGTGATTTTTAGTTGGTCCAAATAAAGGGATTATGAAACTGTCCCTTATTGAAACTTCCTGGCTTTGAGTGGTCCTCAATGCTAACCCTACTCAGAGTAGACCCATTGAATACATATGAGTAACTTAGGTTCATTAATTTAAATGAGTCTATTCTGAGTAGAACATCATTGAAGACAACCTTTTGCTTATGTAAATTCTGTGTGAGTGGCTCCCTAAATGTAATATATTAGGGCTGACTCAATATGACAAGAAGTAATATGTTGCTGTTTCACCCACCCTGAAATTAAACCTTTTTGGATTCACATTTTTAATTGTTCTAAATTTCCACAAAGGCCAAACATCTGCACTATTCTGATCACTGACACTGACTAAACTATTTGTTAGGCACCAGAAAATGTACTAATTTGGAGGCTTTTCTTCTAATCTGACTGTGCATCGAATGGAAGAGAAGCCTGAGCTGGGGGTTCAAATGGGGTTGTGGAAAGAGGTACCTAATGGTGGAAAGGCGTGTCTGGAATAGAATAAATGTAGTGAGAAACACACTACTAGTAGTAAAGCAACTGGGAAAGTGTCCTATGCAGCAAATGCAGTGCAATCTTTTAGTCGTGGTGTTATTTTGCAGTAGTTTTGAAAATCCTCAGCTGTATAGAGAAACTGACGAAAGAGAGCAAAATATGACATCTCTTATGCTTATTATTTATTCATTTTATTCAGATATTTTACCCCGTCTTTCAACCTGAATAGGCCCCCATTTACATCTGTTTATGAAATAAAATGAAATATAAACAGATCAACAATAAAAACACAGAGTTAAAAACTAGAGCTAGTTAGAAAATATTTATAGCAGTAGGGGCAGAGTAACACAAAGTAACCTAGTCAGCCCAAAAATCATGAGAGAGAGAGCACCAATCAAGCTTCCTGAGAAAGGGAGTTCTGCAAGCTGAGTGAGGTGCCACAAATGAAAAGATTCTGCCACAGTTCTCTCAGCCTCTGATGGCCATGGGTCATGGAGCAAGGCCTCAAATGAAGAGCACAGTGGGTGAACACTGGACAACCCACTGGAGGTGAGCGACAACAGATATAACTGAAGAGATATAATCCAATATAATTTTATAAAAATATAGCTGAAGAACAGAATTTTTTTTGGCATTATCATTTATTTCTAGCCAGCAAGAGGGGATTAGAATCTTTGTTCATCATCATATTTTGTATGACTCAAAGAAAACATAAGATGAATGTGCAAGATTAGGATCAAGTTAAAATATGAAAACATGGAAAATTGTATTATAGAAGCCATCAGTGTTTATTTAGTTAATATCTCTCATTTTGAGAGCTGCAACAGTACAAATAATTAATAAAGATAAGTAGTGAGTTAAACCACAGAAGAGAGAAGAAATTAGGGGTCTATGATCCATGGAAAATATTCTGTCACTTCAAAGCTATTTTAAGTGTCCCTGTAATTCTTGGTTTAACTGTAGCCATTTATTCGAATAATTGGTTGCTGTGAGACACTTTCAGAAAGATGGAAACCTCCATCAGAGGCTGGATAACACATTGTTGAGTATTTTAAACATTAGACAATTAGAACTAGAAATAACAGTGTCACAGTACCAATGACTAATATTGCAGAATGAATACATTAAATTCAGAGGTCAGCAACAGAAAATTAAATGGGGTCACATTAATATTCATGAAATAAACCATTATTGTGAATTAAGTATGGTAATCAGTTATACCATATCATTAAGAATGTCATAGAAGCCTCTTTAATAGGGCTGGGATGATACAGGTTATACATAGTAATAGCAGTACAGTATCTATTTTGGAATAGAATTGAAGCAGAAGATAATGGCTATTTAAGTATGACATGAGTATTAAGTTTTACAGTGGATGTTAAGTTTTGAACTTTAAACCCCTATAGTAACTCAAGTAATATGGATTACTGTTATACCATGTAGTTTAAAAATATCATTAGGCGGCTAGTACTGTAACTGAAAACTGCTGCCTTAAAAGAGAGAGAGAGAAAAGATAGTGATTGAAAAGAATGATAAATTCTGTTTATGGCAATGACAAATTTCATCATATCAGGGGGGGAAATAGATTTTTTTTAACGACTCCATCATTAAAGGTTTGTCCATACTGAATTTCTTAGGAGTCCCATGAAAGTGGTGATTAGTCTTCAGGGGGGAAGCTGTTAAGGAGCTGGATCAATATGGATTTCTGATCTCTAGGACAGAGTTGCATTACCTGTGGCCCTCCAGATGCTGTTGAGCTACAACTCAGACCAATGGCCATGCCAGCTGGGGCTGATGGAGTCATAGTCCAAAAACACAGGATCCTATCCCTAATCTAGTGTGATAA
Source organism: Rhineura floridana (assembly GCF_030035675.1). Classification (NCBI taxonomy): domain Eukaryota; kingdom Metazoa; phylum Chordata; class Lepidosauria; order Squamata; family Rhineuridae; genus Rhineura; species Rhineura floridana. The sequence goes on along the minus strand of NC_084484.1, from coordinate 46,380,439 downwards.
AGGAGTATGGGGGGAAATCATGTGATTAACAGTGCAGTCGTATTCATCTACTTCTATTGAGAGGTTAAGTCTCATTGAATTCAACAAGGCTGAGTCCCAAGTAACTGGGTATAGGGATGCTGCCAAATTGGTTACCAGAAATAGTCTCTAGTCTAGCCCCTCTTCAGTAAGATGGAGGCTGTTTATCAATCCAAAATTGGGGGAGGGGAGCTAGGTGCGATAACTGGGTGGTAAAGAAATTTATATATTCTTAGAACTGTGCTTCATTTAACATAATCTAGGGCTGAGCTCATTCATTGAAAACTGGTTCTACATGCGACTCCTAGTAATTACTGATTCAAATAAAGCTCTGAATGTTTCCTATAGCTGTGTTTGTGGTACTTGTTTGCTAAGTCAGAGTTATTAAATGTAGGGCAAGTAATATTGATAACTATAGCTATTGGCAGTTGCTGCATTTTGTCTTTTAAATTTTAAGTCTGCATCTGTACTGGAATTGTTTTTTAAGACGTTTTGTCTTTAAGATGGTTTTAAAGATGTTTTTAGTGCTTTATCATTTGTTGGGCTCCCTTTGGGACGAAAGATGGGACATAAATTTAATAAATAAATATCTCCAAACAGGTGGGTATAAGATAGACTTTGTTCTACTGGTGTTTCATTGGCCTATTTCCAGTGGGCCATCTGGTGTTTGCTATGAATAGTGTTATGGGTTTGAGGGGTTGAAATAGATGATTTCTATGAGTCCCCTTACAACCTCTGATTTGGAACTCTGCACTTCGATGTGGGCTCTGTAGCTACGAAACCTGCTCCACTGGTCAGATGAATCTCTTTTGTTAATCTAATAGAGTGGCCAGGGGGGCTAATGGGTCTGTCAAGGGCCCATTAACAGGCAAATGGGCCAGGGACATCCTATTGTTATTGAAATTCTTCAGGTGAGTCCCCCCTTCCTGAGGCCAAGGAGAGGCTTGCATTTTGAGTTGAGTCTGAGGAAAGGTTGGGAACTGGAGACAGGCGAGAGGCTGGCTCCCTGCACCACAGCTTTAGGATGTCTCCTGTAAGTCTGCTGGAAAAGCAAGATCTACAAAAGGAGATAGAAACACAGTCAGAACCCTAAATGCAACAATACAGCGACTAGTATGTAGAGACAAAGAGAACTATTACAATAGTTACTGTATAGAAATAGAAGAGGACAACAAAAAGAGTAGAACAAGAGCCCTGTTCCAAAAGATTAGAGAAATTAAAGGCAAATTTAAACCAAGAGTAGGGATGTTGAATAACCAACAGGGAAACACATTGACTACCGAGATGAAATAAAAGGAAGATGGAAGCAATACACTGAAGAACTCTATGAAACAGATGCCAGGATGACAGATTCATTCACAGAGGAACAGTATGATGAAGAACCAGAAATTTTAGAATGTGAGGTGAAAGCTGCTCTTAAAATACTTGGAAGAAACAAATCACTAGGAACAGGGGGCATACCAACAGAGTTGCTACAAGCTGCTGACACTGAATCTGTCCACATTTTGGCAAAAATCTGTCAAAAAATATGGAAAACTAAACAATGGCCCACAGACTGGAAGAGTTCCATATACATCCCAATTCCGAAGAAAGGGCATCCCACAGAATGCAGTAATTATCAAACTATTGCCTTAATATCCCATGCAAGTAAAGTGATGCTCAAGACTCTACAACAAAGATGCTTAACATATATGGAGTGAGAAATGCCAGACGTCCAAACTGAATTTAGAAAGGGAAGAGGCACCAGAGATCATATAACAAACATACGTTGGATAATGGAACAGACCAAGGAATTTCAGAAGAAAATCACCCTGTGCTTTATAGATTATAGCAAAGCCTTTGACTGTGTAGATCATGAAAAACTATGGAATGCTTTAAAAGAAGTGGGGGTGCCACAGCATTTTATTGTCCTGATGTGCAACCTATACTCTGGACAAGAGGCTACTGTAAGGACAGAATATGGAGAAACCGATTGGTTTCCCATCGGAATGGGTGTGAGTCAGGGGTGTATATTATCACCCTATTTGATTAATCTATACGCAGAACACATCATATGGAAAGCAGGATTGGACCAAGATGAAGGAGGTGTGAAAATTGGAGGAATATCAATAATTTAAGATATGCAGACGATACCATACTTTTAGTAGAAACCAGTAATGGTTTGAAATGAATGCTGATGAAAGTTAAAGAGGAAAGCACAAAAGCAGAACTACAGCTGAATGTCAAAAAGACTAAAGTAATGACAACAGAATATTTATGTAACTTTACAGTTGACAACGAGGACATTGAACTTGTCAAGGATTATCAATACCTCGGCACAGTCATTAACCAAAATGGAGAGAACAGTGAAGAAATTAAAGAAGGCTAGGATTGGGAAGAGCAGGTATGAGAAAACTAGAAAAGTCCTCAAATGCAGAGATATATCACTGAACGCTAAAGTCAGGTTCATTCAGACCACAGTATTCCCATTCTCTATGTACGGATGTCAAAATTGAACAGTGAAAAAAGAGGATAAGAGAAAAATCAACTCATTTGAAATGTGGTGTTGGAGGAGAGTTTTGTACATACCATGGATCGCGAAAAAGACAAAGAATTGGGTGTTAGAACAAATTAAACCAGAATTATCATTAGAAGATAAAATGATGAAATTGAGGTTATCATATTTTGGACACATAATGAGAAGACATTTTATTTATTTATTTATTTATTTATTATTATTTTCTTTCTACCCCACCCTTCCTTCTAGCAGGAGCCCAGGGCGGCAAACAGAAACACTAAAAACACTTTAAAACATCATAAAAGGACCTTAAAATACATTAAAACAAAACGTTAAAAACATTTTTTAAAAATGCTTTAAAACATCTTTTTAAAAAGGGTTAAAGATATTAAAAGACATATTAAAAGCAATTCTAACACAGACGCAGACTGGGATAGGTCTCAACTTAAAAGGCTTGTTGGAAGAGGAAAGTATTCAAAAGGCGCCGAAAAGATAGCAGAGATGGTGCCTGCCTAATATTTAAGGGGAGTGAATTCCACAGGGTAGGTGCCGCCACACTAAAGGTCTGTTTCCTATATTGTACAGAACGAACCTCCTGATAAGATGGTATCTGCAGGAGGCCCTCACCTGCAGAGCGCAGTGATCGGCTGGGTATATAAGGGGTAAGACGGTCTTTCAGGTATCCTGGTCCCGAGCTGTATAGGGCTTTGTACACCAAAACTAGAACCTTGAACTTGGCCTGGTAGCAAATGGGCAGCCAGTGCAGTTCTTTCAGCAGCGGGGTGACATGTTGGCGATATCCTGCCCCAGTGAGCAGTCTCGCCGCTGCATTTTGCACTAGCTGCAGCTTCTGGAACAACCTCAAGGGCAGCCCCACATGGAGCGCATTAGAGTAATCCAGCCTAGAAGTTACCAGTGCGTGAACAACAGTGGTCAGACTATCCCGGTCGAGAAACTGCCTCAGCTGTCTTATCAGCCGAAGCTGGTAAAAGGCACTCCTAGCCACAGAGGTCACCTGGGCCTCTAGCAACAAAGATGGATTCAGGAGCACCCCAGACTACAGACCTGCTCTTTCAGAGGGAGTATGACCCCATCCAAAGCAGGCAACTGACCAATTATCCGAACTCAGGAACCACCAACCCACAGTGCCTCCGTCTTGCTAGGATTCAGATTCAGTTTATTGGCCCTCATCCAGCCCACCACGGAGTCCAGGCACCGGTCCAGCGCTTGCATGGCCTGATCCAGATGTTACGGAGAAATAGAGCTGGGTATCATCAGCATACTGCTGACACCTCGCCCCAAATCTCCTGATGACTGCTCAAGGGCTTCATATAGATGTTAAACAGCATGGGGGACATGATGGTACCCTGCGGCACCCCACAGCACAACTGCCAGGGGGCCAAAAGAGAGTCACCCAATGCTATTCTCTGAAAATAACTCTGGAGATAGGATCAGAACCACTGTAAAACAGTGCCTCCTATACACATCTCAGCAAGTCAGCCCAGAAGGATACCACTGTCAATGGTATCAAAAGCCGCTGAGAGATCAAGTAAGAATAACAGGGTCGCACTCTCTCTGTCCTTCTCCCGATAAAGGTCATCCATCAGGGCAACCAAGGCCAATTCAGTTCCGTAACCAGGCCTGAACTCAGACTGGGATGGGTCAAGATAATCTGTTTCATCCAAGAATACTTGCAATTGCTGAACCACAACCCTCTCAATCACCTTCCCTAAAAAAAGGGGGTATTTGCAACCGTCTGTAGTTGTCATAAACCAATGGGTCCAGGGTTGGCTTTTTCAGGAGTGGTCGGATCACCGCCTCCTTCAAGGCGCCTGGAACCACTCCCTCCCGCAATGATGCATTGACCACACTCTGGATCCACTTGGTCTAACCCCCTCGGCAAGCTTTAATAAGCCAAGAAGGGCAAGGATCAAGAGGACATGTTGCTGGTTGCATCATCGCAATCACTTTGTCCATGTCATCAGGCCACATCAATTGAAACCGTTCCCAAGAAGTTGCAGCAGACTTTGTACTGGACACCTCATTGGGGACTACAGTAGATGTGGAGGGGGCATCAAGACTGCTATGGAGGCGAGCAACTTTACCCTCAAAGTCCCTAGTAAACAATTCACAGTGGACCTCTGAAGGGTCTAAAACTCCATTTACTGGAGTTGATGTCAACAGACTCCTGACAATATGGAAAAGCTACACCGGACAGCTACTTGAGGATGTGATGGAGGCAGAGAAGTGGGCATTCTTCGCCACCCTCACCGCCACACAGTAGGCATGGTTATGATGTTTTACTCATGCCTGATCAGCCTCACAGCACATCTTTCGCCTCTTCCGCTCTAGCCGTCATCCATTGCCCTTAGCTCACTGGTGTACCAAGGTCCAGACCAGGCTCCACAATGCCAGAGAGGGCGCTCGGGGGCAACCGTGTCAAGAGCCCGATGCACCTCACTGTTCCACAGTGTGACAAGGGCTTCAACAGGGTCACCTGCTCTATCTCCTGGGAACTCCCCCAGGGCATTCAGGAATCCAGTGGATTCCATTAAGAACATAAGAACATAAGAAGAGCCTGCTGGATCAGGCCAGTGGCCCATCTAGTCCAGCATCCTGTTCTCACAGTGGCCAACCAGGTGCCTGGGGGAAGCCCGCAAGCAGGACCCGAGTGCAAGAACACTCTCCCCTCCTAAGGCTTCTGGCAACTGGTTTTCAGAAGCATGCTGCCTCTGACTAGGGTGGCAGAGCACAGCCATCACGGCTAGTAGCCATTGGTAGCCCTGTCCTCCATGAATTTGTCTAATCTTCTTTTAAAGCCATCCAAGCTGGTGGCCATTACTGCAAATTCCATAGTTTAACTATGCGATGAGTAAAGAAGTACTTCCTTTTGTCTGTCCTGAATCTTCCAACATTCAGCTTCTTTGAATGTCCCCGAGTTCTTGTATTATGAGAGAGGGAGAAGAACTTTTCTCTATCCACTTTCTCAATGCCATGCATAATTTTATACACTTCTATCATGTCTCCTCTGACCCGCCTTTTCTCTAAACTAAAAAGCCCCAAATGCTGCAACCTTTCCTCGTAAGGGAGTCGCTCCGTCCCCTTGATCATTCTGGTTGCCCTCCTCTGAACCTTTTCCAACTCTATAATATCCTTTTTGAGATGAGGTGACCAGAACTGTATACAATATTCCAAATCCGGCCGCACCATAGATTTATACAATGGCATTATGATATCGGCTGTTTTATTTTCAATATCTTTCCTAATTATCGCTAGCATGGAATTTGCCTTTTTCACAGCTGCCGCACACTGGGTCGACATTTTCATCGTGCTGTCCACTACAACCCCGAGGTCTCTCTCCTGGTCGGTCACCGCCAGTTCAGACCCCATGAGCGTATATGTGAAATTAAGATTTTTTGCTCCAATATGCATAATTTTACACTTGTTTATATTGAATGGCATTTGCCATTTTTCCGCCCATTCACTCAGTTTGGTCTTTCTGAAGCTCTTTGCAATCCCTTTTTGTTTTAACAACCCTGAACAATTTAGTGTCGTCAGCAAACTTGGCCACTTCACTGTTCACTCCTAATTCTAGGTCATTAATGAACAAGTTGAAAAGTACAGGTCCCAATACCGATCCTTGAGGGACTCCACTTTCTACAGCCCTCCATTGGGAGAACTGTCCGTTTATTCCTACTCTCTGCTTTCTGCTTCTTAACCAATCCCTTATCCACAAGAGGACCTCTCCTCTTATTCCATGACTGCTAAGCTTCCTCAGAAGCCTTTGGTGAGGTACCTTGTCAAACGCTTTTTGAAAGTCTAAGTACACTATGTCCACTGGATCACCTCTATCTATATGCTTGTTGACACTCTCAAAGAATTCTAGTAGGTTACTGAGACAGGACTTTCCCTTGCAGAAGCCATGCTGGCTCTGCCTCAGCAAGGCTTGTTCTTCTATGTGCTTAGTTAATATGGCTTTAATAATACTTTCTACCAGTTTCCCAGGGACAGAGGTTAAGCTAACTGGCCTGTAATTTCCGGGATCCCCTCTGGATCCCTTTTTGAAGATTGGCGTTACATTTGCCACTTTCCAGTCCTCAGGCACAGAGGAGGACCCGAGGGACAAGTTACATATTTTAGTTAGCAGATCAGCAATTTCACATTTGAACTCTTTGAGAACTCTCGGGTGGATGCCATCCGGGCCCGGTGATTTGTCAGTTTTTACATTGTCCATTAAGCCTAGAACTTCCTCTCTCATTACCGCTATTTGTCTCAGTTCCTCAGAATCCCTTCCGGCAAATGTTAGTTCAGGTTCAGGGATCTGCCCTATATCTTCCACTGTGAAGACAGATGCAAAGAATTCATTTAGCTTCTCTGCAATCTCCTTATCGTTCTTTAGTACGCCTTTGACTCCCTTATCATCCAAGGGTCCAATCGCCTCCCTAGATGGTCTCCTGCTTTGAATGTATTTATAGAATTTTTTGTTGTTGGTTTTTATGTTCTTAGCAATGTGCTCCTCAAATTCTTTTTTAGCATCCCTTATTGTCTTCTTGCATTTCTTTTGCCAGAGTTTGTGTTCTTTTTTATTTTCTTCATTCGGACAAGACTTCCATTTTCTGAAGGAAGACTTTTTGCCTCTAAGAGCTTCCTTGACTTTGCTCGTTAACCATGCTGGCATCTTCTTGGCCCTGGCAGTACCTTTTCTGATCTGCGGTATGCACTCCAGTTGAGCTTCTAATATAGTGTTTTTAAACAACTTCCAAGCATTTTCGAGTGATGTGACCCTCTGGACTTTGTTTTTCAGCTTTCTTTTTACCACTCCCCTCATTTTTGTGAAGTTTCCTCTCTTGAAGTCAAAAGTGACCGTGTTGGATTTTCTTGGCAATTGGCCATTTACATGTATGTTTAATTTAATAGCACTATGGTCACTGCTCCCAATTGGTTCAACAACACTTAGGCTCTGGGCCAGACCATCTTAATCTGTCCACCACCCCTGCAGGGAAGGATCGGAGCCATAAGTCTGAACTTCACCAGGAAGTGATCTGACCATGACAATGGGGTGACATCTACCCCCCATCTCCAGACCACCCCTTCCTCCATCTGGAGCAAAAACCAAGTCGAGGGTGTGTCCTGCCCTATGTGTCAGGCCAGTGAAAACTTGAGACAACCCCATGGTAGTCATGGAGGCCATGAAGTCCCGAGCCGGAACACTAGACATGATTCATTAGAAAAGATAATAATGCTGGGAAAAACAGAAGGGAGTAGAAAAAGAGGAAGGCCAAACAATAGATGGATTGATTCCATAAAGAAAGCCACAGACTGAACTTACAAGATCATGACAGATGCTCTTGGAGGTCGCTGACTCATAGGGTCGCCATAAGTCATAGTCGACTTGGAGGCACATAACAACAAGAAACAACAACATTGGACTGCTGATGCTTTGAACCCTTCCATCTTAAACTCCGGTTGGAATGTGTGTAAATAAATAAATCTTATTTCATAAAGACACTACAGTCTCTGCTGACCTTCTTCCCAAGGAAACCAAGGACTGGATAAGCACAGGGACCCCTGGGGATCTCCCACTGCTCAGAGATTGGGGTGGTGCACAACACTGGTGTGAGCAGTGGGATTGAGTTTCCTGGAAGAAGCATTGGGAGCAAGGTGTGCCTGAATCAAAATGGATGGAGAAACAGCAACCTGTCTAGAACAGATAAAACTGATGCAGTAATGAGAGTGCCAGGAGCACTGGCAACTAATGGGGGAGATATCCTGAAGCACTTTTGGAGACCCCATGTGAAGAGGTGAGAGCTCTGTCTGATCAGCCGCTACAAGGGGTTGAGAGTGACTCAGGAGTCCAGCTGCAGAGCACCTAGACTAGGGTGGCTAACGAGTTCCAGAAAGTGGATAGGCAGTAGGGTTGCCAGGTCAGAAGCATCCCGAAACCTGAGATTTTAGGGGCGGAATGTGTGTAAATAAACAAACCATATTTCATAAAGACACCACAGTCTCTGCTGACCTTCCCAAGGAAACCAATCCCTGGGTAAGTACAGGGACCGCTGGTGATCTCTCTCCACTCAGAGATTGGGGTGGTGTGCAACAATTTTTTTGAACAGGATGCTGGAGTAGCTGATCTTGTTCTGATCCAGCAAGAAGCATCATATATTGTTAAGCAAGAATGCATGGATCACTTAACATAGGATCAATTAACACAGATCAGTTATGCCTTTACTGCTAAGAGATTCTGAGTATCCAGTCTTGCTTTGATAATTTCAGGCCTATTGGAGGACCATGGAGATCGGGCGGGGGGGGGAGATGACACACTGCCCTAAAATGCTTTTCATATTACAGTTGAATTTTCATTTACAATAATCCTCTTTTGTCAACAGAGGAACAGCCACAGCCTATCCTCTTGGGACTACTTCAGATGCAGCACAAAGTAACATAGCAACATGAAATATTCTGTCAAAGAAAAAAAAGTAGCTTTAGGAGAGACAGGATATTGGGAAGATAGCTACTGGGAAAGATATTTGTATACATATTATTGCATATAATCCTTTAATTTTAAGTTTGCATTTGATAGGGATCAGAGTGGAATGGAAAATCGATGGAATAGATGAAAAACTAGAAAAGAATGGATGGATAGCTTCCACTTGAAATGAAATTACCTATTAGGATTGACAAATAACTGAAAAGAAGTAGTAAACAGGGCTGAATGGTCTACAGCAAGCTCTTTAATTCAGATTCAACCAGGGACATTTCAAAGGCCAGCAACTATTGGTGTTAAAAGCCAGGAATATTCACCTAAAAAAGAAAAACTGTGCACACACATAAGACAAAGAGCTGACAAAATGTATACTCCAAAATTGCTTGTTCTTTTGACAAATGTATGGAAATGAAAAGTAGTTAATTACACTACAGTTACATTATCTTCTGAACTCTGCATTTGGAGGTAAGGCAAGAGCAGAGGTGCAATGAAACAATGTATTACATGCAATATGAAATGACACCTTGGAGATTTATGAATAATGCCCTTTTTCAGTGTGCCAGTTTTATTTTACAGTAATACTTGTAGAGTTCATTCATTTATTTAAGCACTGATGCTGCAAACAGTAGTAGAGCCTCCATGCTAGGTATGTGGGAAAGGAGTGAGGCAAAGAAAGATTTGAAAGGTTTGTTTCATCTACATATTTGCAAAGTTGCATGCTGTCTACTTTCTGAGGAACTCAAGGTAGCTAACAAGTAGCAATAGAAAAATATTTTAAAATACAAAATAATCCCTCAATTGAACCAAATCGTACCCCCACAAAAAACCTTCCACACTAATAATTCCAACACAGCCAAGTACCAGACAGAAGAGGATCAACCAAAGGTGTCTTTTTGAACAGCCATGTCTTTACCAGCTGCCTGAAACCATATAGTGATGGGACCTAGTGCACCTCACTTGGCACCACATGCCACAGGGTGGGTACAATCACAGAACATGACATCGTCTTGATTGACATCGGGCATGCCTCATGTGAGATAGAGAGATCTGGAGTAGGGCCTCAGGTGTTAATCAGGGAGGACTGTACAGAAGGAGGCAGTTCTTAAGGTACCCAGGTCCATGATGTTTAGAGCTTTACAGCAGAGATAGGGAACCTTTTTTCATCCTGAGGATGCATTCCTTTCTGGACACCCTTCTGAAGGCTGCATGCCAGAGATGGGTGGAGCCAGAGGCAAAAGTGGGCAGAGTATAAATGTAAATGTTACCTTTGTACAGTAGGCGAGTTTCTACACACACTCACATACCCCTCTGTATCCTCCATCCAGACAAACAGGCATTGTCAGATTTCAAAGACACATTCCAGCCAGGCAAAAATATTTGGGGTGCAAAGCAGGGTCAGTGAGGGCTATGGGCTGGGAAGGGTTCTGGGGGACAGACAAAGAGGCCCAGAGAGCCACATTTGTCCTCGGACCTGAGGTTTTCCACACCAGCTTTAAAGGTTAATAATATCTGCACATTGAATTGAGCCTAAGCACAAAGTGGCAGGGAGTGCAGGTAAACAAAACTGGCATGATGGACTCAAAATACCTGGCTGTGGTATTTTGTACTAATTGCAGTTCCTGAACCCTTTTCAGGGGCATCCTCACATAGAGTATGTTAAAGTAGTCCAGTCTGGAGGTTACATGGGCATGAATTACAGTTGGCAAGGTCTAGGATTATCAGGAAAGGTGGTAGTTTTCACACTGGCTAAACCTGGAGCTTCTCCCTACCATTGTTATCTGCACATCCAATAGGAGCACTGGGTTGAGAAGTACCCTCAAACTATGTACCTGGTTCTTCCAGGGAGTGCAACCCTAAGACAAGCTGTAAACATGAACCCACTTATTTATTTAATATTATTTAATGAAGGCTAGGGAAGGAAAGACAACTGATGGGACAAAAACCAAGTCTTTTAATAAATGTGGCATGGGAAGGTCTGAAGAGAAGAAGAGAGACAAACATGAGGGAGCAGAGGAGCAATGGTTCATCTAGCTCAGTACTGTCCACACTTCAGGATTTCAGTCAAGAGACCTTCCCCAGCCTGGTCACACCAGGAGTTGAAGCTGGGACCTTTTCACATGCAAAACATACTCCACAGAGCTATGGCCCATCCACCCAGCAAAGTGGATTACCAACCCAGTAGGAGTATGACTATATGTGTAGAATAAATTGTAACACAGATTTCAAACTACAGTAGGGCCCCGTTTATATGGCGGGTTTGGTTCCGGACCCCCGCCTTAAAGCAGAAATCACCGTAAAGCGGAACCCCATTGACTTTAATGGGGCGCGTCAAGCGAAAATGATGTGAAAATGCTGCAAAAGTGGCAAAAGCGGCTTTAAAAGAGGGGAGGAAAGCCACCGCATTAGCGGAACGCCGGGAAGCGGAGCGCCGGGAAGCGGGGCCCTACTGTATGCAAATATAAAATGTTCCTACATCATTTTACTAGTTATACAAAATATCAAATAATAACTGCTTCAGGAAGAATCAAACTTGTGGCAGTATTCTGATAGGTCAAGGTCAAAATTTACTCCTTCAGAGCTTATTGTAACGTCTAATCAAACTGAGAATTGTGTCCTCCTTTCACTGTAGATCTTTCTGTAATTTCAGTGGCAGTACCTAACACATCAGTCCAGTCAAAAATGCATAGTGAGAATCAATCTGGCCATATTGATCACAGTGATTTGCTATTATTTGATAGTATCCCTGAAATTTGGGAATAGGTTAGCATTTAAGCTGAAAATCTACTAAATAATAGTTTCTGTGGCTCATCAGTTATGTTACTTTTAGACTTTGTAAAATCTGTGTTATGCTCAGTTTTGCTTGGTGATTAATTTAGTTTGAGTACATGTATTGAGAGCAGATATTTACTTTCTTGGTCACACCTACTGGAAGCTAGAGTTGTGCCTGTTACAGAAAATGCCAGCTCTCATGACATCAAATGAAATTTTCACTATGCAAAACCAATACAGTAAAATCACCTTTGTATAACTCTACCATGTCAAAATAATTACACCTGAATGTAGCTATTCTGATCCAGATTATACAATGTTATTTTTAATTTTTTTTATGAAATATGTATTTTTACCTGCAGTGCATGTTAAACATTTACCATTTTGATTATTTTTGTTTTTAAAAAACATATTAAAATCCAGATCCTAATGATCACAATATTTGAATCACATTAAATCTTCTAATTTGCCACAGTAATGATTTAGGATTTTAATTACAAGCTTGAAAAACACATTTAGAACATAGTTGGAAAACTGTAATGTTAATTTGTCCTTTAACATTCATTGAAAGCAATATGTCCAATGTAATTACAGTGCATGTCAAATAACCCACTACTTTATTTTGCAAAAAATGTATGATCCATTAATTTGCTTAAGAAGACTTGCCATCTGCTACAGATTGTTTTCCCTGCTTTCTTTCTGGAGTGTTATCATTATGTTCGAATAGTAAGAAACGATATAAAGTAATCCTGTTCATTTTCTTTAATCTGTGTTTTCATGATGTTATTCCATTAAGTCTTTTCTGTGGCATTCATAATTTTTTCTATGGCTTTTACATTCAGGGTCATTATCTATTTCACAAAACAGGACAAATGTGATTCAGTCAGTTTTGTATAATTGCAATGGACATGAAATCAATGCTGAGCACTCTAGGTTGTATTTCCTGCAGAGATGGCATCATATAATTTCTCAGATAACTTTTTGAAAAAGTACTCATGCTGCTTATATAATAATGAACTGTCTACTTGCAGCTAAATGCAAGCCTTTTAATGCCCTTATGCCATTCTCTTAATCACCAGGCAACAATGTTTTACAAATATTAGAAATGTAGCACAGAGTAAATTTGAGTCTAATGAGATTACATCCTTATTGGACTTGGTTAGATATTAGAGAGAAAGATTGGATATAATTATGCATTTTCACATCTTAATAATCCATAAATCTCATTACAATTTGAATCTTCCATTTCTGCAAGAATATAAAGACATTTATTTTCTTTGGATGCTTCAGGAAAATGACTCCTAATTAGCCAAACAGAGTGACTTCCTCAGCTGTATGATTTTGGGCAAAATGACAGGGAGGTGGCTTAACTCACTATGAAAATCTGACGTCTGTGGAGGGGTTTCAACATTTCTCCACGGGGCATCCCAGTATGCATCAGTGTAGTTGTAATTCCTCAATTTCCTGCCTTTCAGCTGGATGTATTCATGCAGCAGAATGTGATGGGGATCAGTTTGTTGATCTTGAGATGGAAGGAATACTTTTTTTTAAAAAAAGTTTCACTGTGCTAAAACAAACAAAATTCCCTGCATGTAGAAAACTAGCACAGCAGGTTGAGGGATGTCTTCCTCCCATTCCACATACAAAGCTAACCACACTAACAATTTGATCTTACTTCAAGACCTGCAACAAGATGGCACATGTGATGGCTGCTGGTGGGTTAGAAAAGCTCAGCAAGGGAGTCAAAAGAGGCCAGGATGGTACGGAGCCGGGCCTTATATAAGGCCACTGCTCTGCCCCATCCGCAATATCCTGCGAGGTCTAGAGAGAGCCATGGAGCCCTTGTGAGATCGATCAGAAGCTGGCCCTCCCCTGTCACGGCAGCTGTGCAACCCCACAAATTGGTCCTGGAGTGCATCTGGAAATTCACTTCTAACTGACATGTTGCTGTCACATCTGTTGATGGACATCCTCCATAGCGATGTCACCAAAGTTCATACCTTTAATTCAGAACACAAATCTCAGCAACTAGAGATGCTGGTGAAACTCATACTTCTGGGGTTCAGATATTCATTTGCTAGGTTTGCAATGCTTGCCCCAAAGAAGAGCTATGGATTAGGAGTCTCAAGTTCTTCTCCGGTGCAGACATATTTATTGTTCATGGATACCTAGATTATGATGATTTTCTGTAAGCAGCCAACCTGCATGTGCCAAGGGAGATATCTGACTGAAACTCCTGATACTGTTTTTGTACTTGTAAGCAAATATAGGAGACTCCAAATTGGGATTGGGTAGCAGTGCCAGAAGATGAAGAATTTAACCCTTTCCTCCTAGCCATTTTCCTCATCCACTTCACCCAGATGCCTTCTGGGGAGAGGGTACAGGTGCTTAAATGTACTTAAAATATATGTTGTTATTAAATATAATTATAGCTGACATGGGAAATTATACTTAGTTAAAAGCATTAAATTCCCAAACTAGTCTTTAAAAAATTAACAGGGAATGCCTAAACTGCATTTTATTGCCTTTGAAACATAAGTTGCAGAGACCTGCAAAGCACATCCTCATCCTCATCCTCGCTTCCCATATTGTTATCAAATATCATAGCAACAGCTGTCCTTGTTACCAAGAGTATGCCTTAGGCTAAAGGAGGCATCTGCTTGCTTACAGCCTGAGATCAGATGACAAATAGTAAACAGGGATCCCAGTACTTAGCAAAGTCAAAAGTCTCTCTTATGTGTTACTGTTTGTTATAGACCCAGGAGATCTCCTCTATTGAGACATAGGAAAACAATTGACACTAGAGCACTTAATGTGATTGGGGTTTCCTAAGGTTACATTGATTATAGTTAAATATATATTAAGTGGGGGGAAATAACAAGTGTTCTTAAGTACAGTATTTGTATATACCAATGCAATTTTATTAGTGATATAATAAAATGGGATAAATCTATTAAAACAGACCAAACATTATCATAGATGTTGAAGTAAAGTATTTTGTCAATGAAGTAGTACGAATGAACTAACTGTGCAATGCTAGGAATGTCTACTTGGAAGTATCATCCATGGAGTTCACTGAAACTGATTCCCAGGAAAATGTGTATATAGGACTGCAGTGCTAAAGAGCATGACCTCCCCTTGGTGCGACTGCTTATTATTATTTTTTAAACCACGGGAGATCCTGATTGTGCATGTCCCTTATCATATCTAGTTTAACCCTGGTTAAGATCCATTCACTTCACCTGGAATCATGTATGCATAACTCTGGACTGGAGTGAGGTTACTGTTGTGGCAGTTCCAGTGCATCTCCACCTCTCTTTTCTGAAAACGGGGGCATGTAATGCCAGTCACGCTCCACCCCTTTTTACTCTAAAACCCTGGTCAGATCAGCTTGAGTTTTTTTTTAAATTCAGCTTCAGGCAGATTTCACAACTGATTGGTAGATCAACTCATTTGTCTTCCAGGTGTGGCCAATGGAAACACATTGCTGTAGGATAAGGCAGAAACAGAGATGTTTTGGTTTGGACATGTGCAAGTCCAGCAGCATCTGGCAGGCATCAGCCATTCATTCCGTATGTCCTCCTACTGCCATTGCCTATGTTTGGCTGCTTGAGCTCATCTACCTGCGAGCTGAGCTTATTCACTGCTTCTAGCCTGAGTGCATGTATACGTACGCAAAGTTTATGAAGGAATGGAGATCCACATAATACATCCAACTCGCACTTAAAGCACATGACTTCCCCTAAAGAATCCTGAGAAGTGAAGTTTCCCCCTCACAGTTATAGTTCCCACCACCCTTAACGTACTACAGGCCCCAAGATTCTGTAGTGGGATTCATGTGCTTCAAATGTATGTTGAATGTGCTTTAAATACATGGTGTGAATCTGCCCTAGTATGCTATGCATTCATTAGTGAATTGAAAAGAACAAATTTAAAAGATACATTTTTAAACAGGGCTGTAGCTCAGTGGCAGGGCACATGTTTTGCATGCAAAGGTCCACAATTCAATCTCTGGAAGAGACTATTGCCTGGAATGCTGGAGAGCCAATGCTAGTGCATGTCATCCAAAATTTATTTATTTATTTTAATTACATTTATTTACTGCTTTATTGTAAAAAATCTCAATCGTTTATAGCAGGAATTAAAACAATAAAATTATTGGGAAAAACAGTTAAAGACAGGTATTTAAAAACATTCAAAATAATAAAACCAACAATGAGGTAAAAACAGATAAAACATAATAGCTTCTACATACCTGGGTAGGCTTGCCTAAACAAAAATATTTTTAGAAGATGCCAAAAAGAGTACAATGAAGGCACCTGCTAATGTCAATAGGCAGAGAGTTCCAAAGTGTAGGTGCTGCCACACTAAAAGATCTTACAAGAGCAGAACAAGTACTATGTGGCACCCATAACATGGAAAGCACACCATGGATTTGGCCTGGTAGCAAATCAGCAACCAATGCAGATTTCAGAGCAGAGGTCATAATGTGCTGTTAAGGTCTCACTCATGTCAGCAATGGTGCCACAGCATTCTGTACTAACTGCAGCCCCTGGGTCAGGTTCTGCTGCATGGGGATTTCTGAGACCTTGGCTGACTGGCTGCCAGGATCTTTTAGTTTTGGATTTTGGTTAGGAATCCTGACTGGTTGTGTGATGGTTAGTTTTCTGTCTTACTCATAGGAATCTTCTTGTGGTTGATATGGTATTGCATTTAAGAAAGCATCACTGTATTTTGTTTTTCATTTTCTATTTGCACTCCATTTATCTTTATCCTCACTTCCTTTCATCCATAGAAGCAACAGCAGTGGTTCCATGCACTCTGCTCAACCTTCTTAAACCCACTGATAATAATAAATAAAATAATAAAATTTAATTTATGTGTCGCCTATCTGGCCGATGGCCACTCTAGGCAACATACATGTAAACAGTTAAAACACAATGGGATAAAATGATGATGCACCTTGTTGTTTGATTCTTGTCCAATAGTGGTAAAAGAGAATTCATATACTGGGCAGCATAGCTGCAATTGTTGTTGTTCCCAAGCTGCTGCCTATGAAGCTAGACCAAATCATTTGTGCTTTCTGTCTGTCAATTATATTCACGGGAATTGGGTTTGCTGATAAAGTGAGTTTATAGCAGCCCACAGGGGAGACAAGGGAGAAAAGGGTAGAGAATCTTCTTACTTATTTCTCATTTCCTCTTTCTGAAGTGAAGGGTCTAATCTGTAAAGAAATTTGGATGTTAAAAGGTAGGGCAGGGCATTCAAGGCAGGGGGTTGCCAACCCTACTTGGATATGGGTATCTTTGCAGAGGATCCCTAGTCAAGCTTTACCAACAACACAATCCAAACCATATCTACTGAGAAGTAAGTCCTATTGCGTTCTTTGGGACTTAGTCCCTTAGTAAGTGTGTTTAGAATTGCAGCTTTTGGGGTTATCCATCTTTACTCCTGAATGCTGCCATCTAACATCTCCACAACACTAGGCTCCTTTCTTCCTACAATGGCCTTCTGGTGACTGGCCCGGCCTGAGGTTTTTTTTTGCCAGAAGCTAGATTAAATGTTCCCTACCCAGGCTCCATCTTTTAGCTTTCTATCTTCATTTCCAATCAGAAAGGTTTTTGTATGAATTATATGTGCCAAGCAACTTTGGTTGATGCTTAATATATCATGCTTAATGATGTCACTCAGACCTGCCCCATGATGTCACCTGGACCCACCCCATGACATCACTTGGACCCGCCCTAGGACATCACTCAGGCCCGCCCCCAAAATCTCAGGGTTTGGGATGCTTCTGACCTGGCAACCCTATTTTGTAGGGTTTCCCATGACGTGCACTAGGTTAAGCTGAACTTTGTTGAGCTATTTGTGGTGTGGTCAGATTGGCTGGTGCATTGCATATGGCATGGCTCTGTTCACCCTAACAGAATTAACAGGGCACAGAGATGGCTGAATGTGTTAGTTAGGAAGACGGTCCTGGCCGTGAGGTGAGCCCCATGGTCAAATACCTTGGAATTTTTTGCATCCTTTTGCATATGATGGCAGTTTAGGGTTCTCAATTCTTTTGGAGGACCTGCAGAGAGGTCTGGCCAACCTTTCTTCTCTTTGGTGGAGGTGATCAAGCTTCAGGTAATCACTCTTATGGCGTGGAGCTTGGGCAGATGAGGAAATGGGGGGTTAAGTAAGAGGCATACTGAGGCATTCTTGAGTTAAAGACTCCTTTGGAGACGTGCCACTGTTATTGTTGCTGTTATGTGCCTTCAAGTCGATTACGACTTATGGCAACCTTATGAATCAGCAACCTCCAAGAGCATCTCTTATAAACCACCCTGTGCAGATTGTGTAATTTCGGGTCTGTGGCTTACTTTATGGGACCAATGCATCTCTTGATTGGTCTTCCTTGTTTTCTACTCCCTTCTGTTTTTCTCAGCATTGTGGATTTTTCTAGTGAATCATATCTTCTCATTATGTGTCCAAAGTATGATAACAGCAGTTTCATCATTTTAGCTTCTAGTGATGGCTCTGGTTTAATTTGTTCTTACACCCAGTTATTTGTCTTTTTCACAGTCCATGGTATGCACAAAGCTCTCCTCCAACACCACATTTCAAATGAGTTTATTTTTCTCTTATCTGCTCTTTTCAATGTCCAACTTTCACATCCATACATATCATATCACATCCAGATTGGAAACACTGTGGTCTGAATGATCCTGACTTTAGTGTTCAGTGATACTTCTTTGCATTTGAGGACCTTTTCAAGTTCTCTCATAGCTGCCCTCCCCAGCCCTAGCCTTCTTCTGTTTTCTTGACTGGACAGGAGTGGGTCGGGCTTTTGGCCCAGGGGATGAGCTGTCCTCCCCGCCCCGAGGCGTTTAGTCTTTTAATTACACATGTACAGCCTCTAGGCCAAATGCTCTCATCTCCTGCTCTCCTAAAATAGTTTCAGAGACATCTTTGCTTTGTTTTTGCTCCCCAAACATTTTACACGATTATCCATATCATAGGATTGTATGTTTTATTATTTAGATGTTTTTTGGGGAAACCACCTTTTTTTTTTACATGGTCGAACCTGCTCTGAGAAGTTAGGTGGGATCATGACTGACACACGAGCCAGTCAATCAGAGCTGTGGTCATCCCACTTCCAAGTAGCGGGAGGTGCCTTTGTGACTGACTCAAGACCTGGCCAACCAGCACTGTGGAAATCTAACTTCGGCTGAAAATCAGAACCTTTTTTCCCAGAGCTTGATCCATACCAGAAGACTGAACATGTACTCGCAATATGGTGCGTGCACTTCCTCAGTGGCTCTCCACTAACGTTTTAGATATCTGTATTTCTTTTCAAAGCTCTTGGGGAGTTGAGTTCAAAATATTTGGAATGTGATCATGCTCACCTCCATCTCACCCTCTCCCTCTCCCCGAAAGGCCTTGTTCCCTCCACTGTAGATAGTTCATATAACATGCCCCCTTCTGTCCCACCCGATGATGAAAGTAGCTCATCTCCTTCCCCAACAAACGGTCCCATTTCCCAATCAAGGAATAGAGTAATAGCATTGCAGCCTCACTCACTGTTGTCTGGGGACTATATACGGCGAGAAAACAGGTCTTTAGAAATTCTTCTTTCTGCTCCTCACTCACTAGCTTCTGGAACACCTGAAATCAACAGGTGATCACATTCCAGATAGTCTGCCTATGGGGCTTGGTTAGGATACGAAGAAACTCAAGAAGGGCCTGTTTGCTCCATCCTTTGCAGCGTACTTACCCTTCTGGTGGAGCAGGAGGTGTTGCAGCCATTCGGTCACCTTCCTTGCCTGAAGACGGGTCTCTTAGTTCGGGCTCATTACACTCAGGGCATATTTGGCCAGGTGACGGCCCAAGGCCGGGGATTCACCAGATTTCTGGTGGGAAAGAGGACAAGATGGAGCTCTACCCAGAGGCCTCTCTTAGCTCCTCTCTTTGCTTCAAGTGATAACTATCCAGGGAGGGCTCCCTGGGGCAAGGAGAAGGACCTCTTCTCCTCGTTCTCTCGCACCCCTAATGCAGGGGTGTAAAACAATACCAGCACAGGGGGGATAGTCACATGGAAATCCGGGAGCTGCAGGGCATGCCAAAGAACAGAGGCGCCTAATCTCGTGGTCTTTCTTCCTGCTCACTATTTTGCAACCAGAAACTGATGTGCTGTGGGAGGAAGCAACACCTCAGAATTCTTGCACCATACGCATATGGTGTTCAGAACAAAACACACAAGCCATGCTATTTTGTTCACACAAACTATGTCAAGTTTTGCAAGCATATCTCTTAAAGCTGGGAAGTGAGAGAGCTCCACATCTCATGAAGTATGAGGGAGTGCCGTTTCTGGGCTTGTGCCTACAGAGATGGCATCTAATGCTCAGTAGAATGCTCCTTTCCCTTCCCATCCCTGCCGCCTGGAGAAAAGAAAAGATCAGAACTTCTAGGGAAGATCATACAGATGCTTAGTTGATACCTGAGGTAATAAAGGGCAATCATGGCCCAGGAGAGCACCAGCGATGGGACTGGATCCACAGGCAGCGTCTCCATCACCATCTGGGAAAGATCAACAGGCAAAACACAAAGGATGAGGATTGATGCCACATCAGCTCACACTGTGCCCCAAGAGGGCATCGCACACAAAATGAATAGAACTTCTCCGCACTTTCCTTCTCGGACCACCACCTGGTTGGATTTGCATGGCGTTTCCCCATCCGTCTTCCTTCTCCAGCATTTCTTCTCCCTGCCAACCCCACAAACCCAGGTTTCTCATGCTTGCTCCTCAGTGTTCAAATCTAGCTTTCTCACCCACCCTTGATCTCCCCCTCCTCCTGCACTCCTCTCACTCACCACTACTGCCTTGGCCAGTTCTCTTTTGGTGCATAGGAGTTGCACCGTGCTCCGGCCAGCGATGGAGCTTGCAGCAAAGGCACATAGGAACTGAATCTGCTTTTTCGGATTCAGCAAGATCCTCTGGAAGACGTAAGAATCAGGCTGTTAGGTGGGGAAGGATATTTCTGTGCCACACCTGAAATGTTCCAGGTGCCTCACTAATAATCTCATCATATTAGCCTATATTATTATTATTCACTAACTGGCAAAAAACATTACGGTTTAAGAATGTACCTATAGCCCACAGATACTTCTATCAAACTTTAAAAAGCAGGGAAATTGGGCAGCTACAGTGAATGCACCAGGGGAGCAGGAGACCTGAACTCCTCTCTGAGATATTGTACTGCCCTGAGCATATGGTGAGTGGTGGCAACACCTGCAATCTCCAAAGATAGAGAATTATATTTTTGTGTGTTTGTTGGTGTTCTTCTTACTTTGCTTCTTTTCTGTGTTACTACTATTTCTACAGAGAATCTAAACTAGAACATTTTATATTCCTCATTATTCATCCCAGAAATCTGTGTCAAATTTATTTTTATTAATTCCAAAGCCTTTTTAGTGGTCAGTGTCATATGATGGTGAAGACAGCCTTTTGTGTTTCAAATTGGAGGTTATGTTCTATTTCTATTTTGGGTGCTTTAACAGTTGAATCTGAAACTGTAGTTTGATGTAAAATCAGACTGATTCCAATATGTTGCTCCTTCAGCAGTGACTCTAGCTGTTGGGAAAAAGAGGATGCATGTTTTCAGCCTGCTATGTTTAAACCACTTCATTTAAGGCAAGGTAGGCACGGTCAATTAAAAACATAGAGCACACCTAGCATTTTGTTAGAATATATTTCACCTCCCACTGTTTTATCTTGTGCAAATTGACACGCTCCTGAGGTCCACTGGAGACTATTCCGCAGAAGTCAGTGCCATTATTATGTTTTGAGTTTTTTTAGTGTAAATTTTGCAAAGTGTTGCTGTACTACACATATTCACAGAAATAGAAACAAAAGAAAATGATTTCCTATAGGAAACTTCACTAAAATTGCAAAGGAAATCAGACATATTCAAAGTGACCATCTCAACGATATCAACTGTCTGAATAATGTTGCTTCCTCCCTGCTAAACCAAGATCAGCACAGCACATGTGTTGTTTCTGTTATTTGGGCTGATTGCAGGTGTTGCCACCACTCACCATATGCTCAGAGGCACATGTTACCAAATTCTTCCAAGCTACACAGGAAGTGGATTGGACTGTGAAAGACCAACCCAAATGGTGTTTGCATTTTGACCAATTTGTAGGGCAGTACATTATCTCAGAGAGGAGTTCAGGTCTCCTGCTCCCCTGGTGCATTCACTATAGCTGCCCAATTTCCCTGCTTTTTAAAGTTTGATAGAAATAGCTGTGGGCTATAGGTACATTCTTAAACTGCAAGGTTTTTTGCCAATTAGTGAATTTCCCTGCTTTTTAATCCGGGAGGTAAGAGATGGGATCCTGTGCAAATTAGCACCAGCAGTAACAGAAATAGTTCAGCAGTGTATTTTAAATGTTATATTACCATCAAGAATGCCTTTATCTTTACAAGAGGGTCATGGCTTAGTGGCAGAGAACATGCTTTGCATGCAAAAGTCCCCACATTCAGTACCCAGCATCTTCAATTAGGGCTGGGAGAGATCCTTATCTGAAATCTTGTCAGTCAATACTGAGCTAGGGATGTCTATTGTTATAGGAGAAGGCATTAAAAAGGATCTTATTCTCAATGCAGCAGCAAAAAAAGAAGGAGGGGCATGGCTGTGACTATCATGAAGAGACCCTGCACTTTTTAATTTGCTACTGCACTACTGGTCACAAACAGAAAAACCACTTGGCCACCTCATTAGTGTAATATGGTATTACACTAACTGCAAATATTTGATGCCCCTGCATCATCAATGGGTTTAAGGAGGTTGTCCTGAGCACATGGAACCACTGCTGTTGCTGCTATGGCTGTAACAGAGTGAGGTTAAAGATAAGTGAAATGCAAATAAAAAAACAACAACACAAAAGCCAGTAACACTTTCCTAAATGCAATACCATACCAACCACAACAAGATTCCTATGAATAAGGCAGAAAACTCCACATCCCACAACCAGTCAGGATTCATAACCAAAAACCCAAACTAAAAAAATCCTAGCAGCTAGTCAGCCAAGGTCACAGAAATCCCCATGCAGCACAACCTGACCTAGGGACTGCAGTTAATGCAGAATGCTGCAGCACAATTGCTGACATGAGTGAGATCCTAACAGCACATTACACCTCTGCTCTGAAATCTGCATTGGTTGCTGATTTGCTACCAGGCCAAGTTCAGGCTGTGCTTTCCATGTTATGGGTGCCACATAGTACTTGTTCTGCTCTTGTAAGAATCAGTCCTTTTGTGTGGCAGCATCTATGCTTTGGAACTCCTTGCCTATTGACATTAGGCAGACGCCTCTTTTCAGCACCTGCTAAAATCAGTTTTCTTGAGGCAAGCCTCTCCAGGCATGTAGAAGCTATTGTGTTTTTAAATCTGTTTTTAACTCATTGTTGGTTTTATTATTTTGAACTTTTTAAAATATCTGTCCTTAACGCTTTTGCCAATAATTTTATTGTTTTAAGTCTTTCTGTAAACACCTTTGAGATTTTTTACACTAAAGCGGTATATAAATGTTGTAAATAAAAATACATCAATAAATGTTGGAGTCACTGTGGCCCTTGAGTCTCTTCCAAATTTTAGGAACCAAGGAATCTTCCTTGTACTGACTCAGTCCACTTTGTACCATCTAACTCAGTACTCATGACATGGACTAGTATTGGCTGTCCAGGATTCCAGGCAATAGTCTTTTCCAGGAATTGAATTTTGGACCTTGTATGCAAAGCATATGCCCTAACTATGAGCTACAACCCTCCCCTGTTTAAAAAAGTATCTTTTAAAAAATTTCTTTGCAATTCACTCTTGAATGCACATCATACCTACAACATTTATTTATAGCACATTCAACACCCATTTGAAGAACATGAATCCCACCACAGAATCATGGGAGTTTTCATTTGTTAAGGGTGGTGAGAACTATAACTGAGGGGGAAACTACATTTCCCAGGATTCTTTAGGCAAAGTCATGGCCTTTAAATGTGAGTTGGATGTGCTTTAAATGTGTTGATCTACTTAACCAACTTTGCCTGCATGTAAATTGTTTTAATTAATTTTTCAAAATGGAAATGAGCTATAAAGTATACTGGGTGACCATGTGCTACTCACCATCTCTCAGCCTATCCTCCCCTCAAGATGAAAACAACAGAGTACCATGACCACCCCAAGGAAGAAGGGCACACTTAAAATGTAGAGAAAAAATCATCTACAACCATAGTGTGAAATCAAATACTCATTGGGATGCAGCATGAAGAAATATTTATATAAACATGACTATCAAATATGTTTATTAATTACACAATCTGTAATTGATATTTATAGTGCAATCCAATGTTTGTTTACTCAGAAGCAAGTCCCAATGTATTCAATGGGGCTTACTAAACTGGGAAGTGTGCAGAGAACTACATCCTCAAGTGATAAGGAACTTGTTCTTTCAACAAGCCTTTTAAGCTGAGACCTTATCCCAGTCTGAGTCTGTGTTGGAATTGCTTTTTAATATGTTTTAAGCCTTTTGTTTTTTAAAAAAGAATGTTTTTTAAAGCTTTTAAAAATGTTTTCAAAGATGTTTTAATAGATTTTAAAGTCTGTTTTTTATGATGTTTTAAAGTGCGTTCAGTACTTTTGTTTCCTGTCCTGGGCTCCTACTGGGAGGAAGGGCGGGATATAAATCAAATAATAAATAAACTTCATTCACCCAACCCAAAATTCAGAATCATGTCTCTTTAGGCTGTTTTCCAACTGTTTATTCTTGCTTTATGGTTATTGGATTTT
The DNA here is from genome assembly GCF_030035675.1 of Rhineura floridana. Lineage (NCBI taxonomy): Eukaryota > Metazoa > Chordata > Lepidosauria > Squamata > Rhineuridae > Rhineura > Rhineura floridana. Next base: position 46,355,847 of record NC_084484.1, on the reverse strand, counting down.
AAGGGGATTTATTTCTTGTTGTGAGTTGTCTTGGTTTCCAATCACCAACCTTATCACAGAGTTGTTGGAAAGACTCCATACACACACTGCAAATGTATAAATACATACAGCCCATATAATACTTTATTGTCAAACCACTTGGTCATTGCAAAAAATCAGTATTAATTTTAAACAAATCAGTATTAGTTTCCTACATAATAAAAAACTGTAATACCTAAGTAAGCCCTGCCTAATTGCTTTAAAACAGGACTGGAGAAGAACAGAAAGAAAGTCCCTCCCCAATTTTTTAACTCTGTCCCACTCACCTCCCATCTGCTGCTGCTTTCTCCCTCCATTTTCAGCCATTTTCTCTCTCTCTCTCTCTCTCTCTCTTGGCTCCTCACACAGATTCAAGCTCAGCAGAAGGCCAGTGTGAGTCACATGTCTGTTGCCCACCAATCACAGGAGCAGACTTCCCCTGCTTCTTCCAAGCAACTGGAAGGGGAGGGGGAGAAAGAATGAAATGAAAGAAGTCTTTCTTCTGCGCATGCGGTACGTGATAACCCACTACAAGGCATTTTAATCACTTAATTAAAAATAAACCATGCCCTTTTTAATTTAAACCTAGTACAGATGAAATACTGTGTTTGGGGCAAGCTCAGGCAATTGATTAGGGATATCTTAGAGTCATCTCTGAGTTGTAATCAAGGACAACAGATTATGTCAATTTCAAGAAAAAAAAGTCCAAACGGCTTCTAGTTTTTTTTTCCTCCCATTTTTCACTTTAACCTGTGGATTCTCCGTGGGGGGGTTGTGTATCACCAAGAAAACTTCCAGAGTTGTAGAGCAAGCGATTTTGAATCCACCAGTATAAGCCTTGTAAGTTTTTGTTTTGAACTGGAACTACAGAAAGCACCAGAAAGGGGTGGGGGGGGTATTTTCATTTAACATGGTAGAACGCGAAAAATCCCTACTGACTATAGTATACAGCCACTCTCGTGGCTGTATAATTAGTAGTAGTAGTAGTAGTAGTAGTAGTAGTAGTAGTAGTAGTAGTAGTAGTAGTATACAGTCAGTCAAGTCCAATCCAGATCATCAACTGCACTGAAGAGATGTGAAGTGATTTTAAACTGCAGGAGGGGACTGGGATAGTCACAGAAAGTTGGGCAAAAGTAATATATCAGAGAGATTTAACATTGATTACATGGTGCGCAGTTGTTACCCCTCTGGTATGCGTAGTCTTTCCTAACTTAATCCCTGGCCTCCTGTACCCTTCTTCCATTGATGTTTAAATTGGAAAATTAAATCCCAGCTCAGGAAGAACCACTCTGCCTATTTTTCTGAAACTGAGCAGGATTCATCCCCCCAGATGGGGTGACTATGACTGCAAATTGCACCCAATTCTCACAGAAGATAACACATCACATACATTTCCTTAAAAAAAAGCCCCCAAAGCAACCAAGATTTAAAAAATGCCCTGTCCCAACCCCCCAGAAAATAATTGCTTGTAATTTGACTGGGGGCGGGTGCCAAAACTGAAAATGTCATTCATTTCTGTCAGAAGGAGGGACTGTTATAGCTGTTTATTTGTTTTCAACTTTAGCTTCATTTTTAAGGGGTCTGATTCAGATCCAAAACACCCATCAAATAGGACAGACCACCGATTGAATCAGAAGAGATCAGGCTCCTTCTGAAACATACAGAGCAAACTGAATGTTGTGGCCACAGGACATCCTGAAGAGTTGTACCTTTTCCCCCTCCTGTAGTTTCTTTATGTATCTCAAGATCGCTTTATCGTCCACTGTGAGACGTTTTGCTGACTGGAGCGTTGGTAGAGTTGTCACTTTGCCTGTTGATGAAACAGGGAGAAATGCTAAACTGAAGATGGAAAGCGAAATCAGGATCTCCTGCCGTCTCCAAAAGGATGTAGCTGCTTTCCCCTGGTCAATCCAAGAGTCAGATTCTTCTTCCCTTGCAGTTTGCAGGATTTTCCCCTTGCCCTCCCAACAATTCCCTTCAGCCCGTTTCTCAGCGTGTATTCCTCACCTGAAGCTTGTGCTGCGCTCCGCTGCTGCCTCGCAGTGTTGACCTTCAGGCAAAGGAGTCACATGTCTGGGAGTGGCCAAGGAACTGTCTCATCCACCGGTCAGATTTTGCATTTTGCATCCTGATAGATGAGCCTCCAGAACCTCATTAGCCTAGAAGAGAGGGAGAAGAGGTTGAAAAATGGAGTTGGCCACGCCTTCCTGCTCCGTATGCCTATCCAGAACTTGGGCCACCTCCAGGACTGACATGAATTGGCTGTCATGAGTATATCAGGTGAGACCACCAGTGGCAGCAGCAAAGGTGTTGAGGAAGGGAAGGTTTGGTGAACCCTTTTGTCCCATCACTGGCAGGGCTCCTGCTTTCAGCTTCGGGGTTTGTGTCAGCACCTGGCATGACAGGAGGGAGTCGAAGAAGCTGCTCCCTGCCACGCTGGCACCTTGGGCCCAGAGGGAGAGAGAAAGGGAGGGAGGCGTTGGCCAAAGCAGCAAGGGATTGGATCTGCTAAGGACCTCCTGTCCAAAGAAGACCCTGCAAAAGCTAGAGCTGCTCCAGTTCTGAAGACCCCCTTCGAGGAAAAGGCAAAAGCATTTAAATCGCTCCTTAGACTGGTCTTTTTTGGGGGGAGGAGAAATGACCAGGGCTGAGGAGAAAATACCCCCCTTCAAAAGGCTTGTTTATTCTTTAAATTTATATCATGCCTTCCCTCCTAGGACGAACCCAGGGCGGCATACAAAAATTAAAAACACTCTAAAAGATAATAAAAACAGACTTTAAAATATACAAAAACAAAACATCTTTACAAAACATGCTGAACCAAAGCATATTTTAAAATGACTTTTAAAAAAAAGGTTTTAAAAACATCGTAAAAAGTAATTCCAACACAGACGCAGACTCGGATAAGATCTCTACTTCAAAGGCTTGTTGAAAGAGAAATCTTATATCTTATGCCTATAAGCACACTCAAGAAAATAATCCAGACGTCAGGACAAAACGCTACTCACATCTTTAAAGGTAAAATGCTTCACTCACACTTTGTCACCTTCCTAATCTTAACGCTAATCCTGATGCTAATCCTAACTCTAACCCTAAATCTAACCCTAACGCCCTATCTAAGCCCCCCGATGCCCTAACTTTCTAACCCACTAACTAATTCACTAAGCCTCTCACTCACGCACACATGCTCACACACACTCGCTCAGGCATGCTCACTCACACACTCTTGCTCTCACACACTCACTCTCACTCACTCACCCTCTCACACTGGATCACTCGTTTGCTCGCTCCCTGTCTCTTTTCCTCTCTGAATCACCTGCTCTCTACTTCGCTCCCTCTCTCTCTCCTGACTCCCCACAAAGAGCCACTTCCCCCACAGGCCTCTGGCAAGTCAGCCAGCAGGGGACATGTCACAGTGGAGGACATGTCTCCATTACTTGAGCAACTTTGCTCAACAAAGGGCATTTTCCCTATAAATATCAGCTTAGCTTTTCAACAGCCTTGAATGCAGGCTGACTGTGAAAGATTTGTTGGCGGAAGTTTTTGTGGTAGTGCAAGACACAGGGTGGTAGCAATAATAAACAGCAGTCTAAGTGCAAAGAATACTTTACTGGTGCATTCAGCATACAGCATACAGCATACAGCATACAGCATACAGCATACAGCATACAGCATACAGCATACAGCATACAGCATACAGCATACAGCATACAGCATACAGCATACAGCATACAGCATACAGCATACAGCATACAGCATACAGCATACAGCATACACGGCAGCAACAGTTTCGATAGCCTCCGCTCACAGATAACTCCTTCCAAATTTCCCCCACACTTCAAACATTTTCCCCTGCTGGTTTTATGGACCTTGACGTTAGTGGCTGCAGATGCTTGATTGCAGCAACCTGAGCCGCGTTATGTCCCTTGCTCTGCCTAGGGTTTTCTTAACTCTTTCCTCCCACTTTGTGAGGCCAACTGCTGGCTCCGTGAAAGCCAACATTCCCCACCTGGTATCACAAAGAATCCCATTGTACACATATACAGCAAGGTTTCTATACAGTGTTATGCTTTTACACATGTTCTTTTCATGGGTTACATATCATTGAATCAATTTACATTAGACACAAGTACAATTGATTACATTGTCATGTTTAGTTTGCCTATGAGTGCCCTGAACCTTTCCTCTGGTAAGGGTTTTGTGAAAACATCTGCTATCATACGCTCAGTCTCGCAATAACATAGCTGGATTAAGCCCTGTTTGGCTCAGTTCCGAACATGTTGGTAACGAACACTGATGTGTTTCGTTCGTTTTGAATGTGCCTCCGATAGGGCAAGCTGTATACAGGACTGGTTATCCTCGAAAACAGTATAGGGCTTGCGTATTGGCAGGGATGCGTCCTTGAACAGGTGTTCAAGCCATTCTAGTTCTGAACACGCTAAGGAGAGGCTAATATATTCCGCCTCTGTACTAGACCACTGCTACCATGCTTTGTTTCTTGCTGTGCCACTCTATGGGGGACCCATGATACATAATAACCACGCCTGAGGTGGACTTTCGGGTGGTGGGATCAGAAGCATGGTCTGCGTCTGTGTAACAGACTAGCTCTCCATCCTTTTGGGATGATAGTATCAGCTGTTTCTGCAGTGACCCCTTTAAATACCGTAGTGTCCGTTTTAAACCCATCCAGTCTTGTTGGGTTGGACACTCTACACGTCTACTGAGAATGCTGATAGCATTACATATATCTGGTCGTGTTGTGTTAGTGAGATACAGGAGTTTGCCAATAATGCACCTGTATTGTTGTTGATCAACTGGTACGTTACCATGGTGTTCCATTTGGAACCCCACAGCCATGGTGGTTCTTGCTGGTTTACTCTCTGCCATGCCATGCTCAGACAGTAGTTGTTTAATCTTACGTTCCTGCGTTAACGAGAAACTGCCATCATCAAGTCTGCAAATCTCTATGCCCAAGTATTGTGCTACTGGCCCCATCCGCTTAATGTCGACATGGCATTCCAATTCCTTGCCAAACGCTTCCTCTTGCATTCTATTTTCACATATAAGCAATAGGTCGTCTACAAAGACTAAACAATACATGGTTGTGCTGCCTTCTTTTTTCACGTATAGACATGGATCAGCAATCCCTCTACTGAAACCCATAGCGCAGAGAACATCATTCAGCTTGGTGTTCCAGCACCGAGCGCTCTCTTTTAACCCATACAATGATTTTTGTAGTTTACATACACGACCTGTGTTATCCTGGCACCCCCTTGGTTGCTCCATATAGATATCCTCAGCTAAGTCCCCATATAGGAATGCCGTATTGATATCGTAGTGATTCATGGCTGCAACCTTTAACATGAGCCTTACTGACTCATGTCTCACAACCGGTGCGAAAACAGCGTCATAATCCTCTCCCTGTTGCTGGAGAAACCCTTTCGCCACCAGACGCGCTTTATATCTAACGTCCCCCGTGTTTGCCCTTTTTATTTTATAGACCCATTTACACCCAATGGCTTTTTTATGCACTGGGGGTTCTGTAAGCACCCAAGTGCGATTTTTCTGCATAGCAGCCATTTCTTCTTGCATGGCTGCAAACCATTTCCCTTTTTCTGTGCTGGGTAATGTTTGCATTTCTGCATAGGTTTTGGGCTCTATATTACCCTCACTCTCTTTTATAACAGACACTGTAAATCTTTCTGGTGGTTGCCCGAAATTGGACCTTTGTGACCGGCGTGGTCCTGTTTCTTGCTCTGGGCTTTCTTGCTGTTGCTCTGCTCTACTCTGTTCTGCTCTGGCCTCTGTGCTGCTTGTCGGCTCTCTGTTATCAGCCGAGTCAGCTTCTGCACATTCCTGTTTAATTATGGCAGGTTTGCTTTCTTTTTCTGCTTCACTGAGCGCTTGAGGTTTTACTGCGCTGTCTTGTGAAGCTGTGCTTCCTAGATCTATCATGTCTGAGTGCTCTGTGTCTCCCCATGCTTTGTTTGCATAAACACTCCTACTGACATATGCGTGTTACTGGGAATCCCCCATACTTGACAGGGTTAAACCCATACTTGCTAATGAAACCCAAATTTATGGTCCCCCAAGTATTCTCCCTCCCCTCCCAGGAAGCGCTCCCACACCAACCTGTGGGAAAGGCAGGTGCGTTGCCTTGGGCTATTTGGCTGAGCACAGAAGAACCAGGCCAGGCACCCCCTGGGTGCCTTCCTTGCGGGGCAGCTGGCCGGGAAGTTTGGTCCTTTGATCGCTCATAATTAACGCGTACGCAGCTCCTCCCCTCCCAATAGCCACAGAAGCACAATGGACAACTTTCACGCAGATGCAGATCTTGGCCACTTGAACATTCCGGGGTCCCTCTTGTCTAGAAGGAAAGGTGATCTAATGTCTGCCCCTTCCTTTCTTAACGTACGAAGGGCCTGTTGGATCGGTCAAGGCATCCATCTAATACACAGTGGCCAACCGGGTGCCTATGGGAAGCGGGCAAGCAACACCTGAGCGCAGCGGCACTCTGCCCTCCTGCGGAGTCTAGCAACTGGTATTCTGAAGCCTACTGCCTCCAAGAGTGGAGATAGAACATAGCCATCAGGCGTATTAGCAACTGAGAGCTCTATCCTCCATGAATTTGTCTAGGGCTCTTGGAGAACTATGCAAGTTGATGGACATCAGTATCTCTTGTGAGAGCGAATTCCACAGTTGAATTGTGCCCTGTAACAGAAGGCAGTGAAGAATCCTTTGCTCCCTTCTACGACTCCCAGGCTGAGTAGGCCAGTTGGCATGAACTGGGTGATTAGAGATGTGCGGAGTTGGAACAGCCCTGAGAGTTTGAGGACAAATGCACCCAAGATTCTACGAGCCAAATTTTATGAAGTTTATTAAGAATAAAAAAGGAAGGAAGAGGACAAATGCAAAGGGCAGAATGTGGGTTCAAGAAAACAACATAAAGAAGGCCTTTAGTGCAAGCCTATCTATCCTATTATTGATTGATTGATTACATTTGTATACTGCCCCATAGCCAAAGCTCTCTGGGCAGTTTACAACAATTAAAAACATTAAAAACAAATATACAAATTTAAAAACACATTTTTAAAAAGCAATTAAAAAACACATGCTAAAATGCCTGGGAGAAGAGGAAAGTCTTGACCTGGAGCCGAAAAGATAACTGTGCTGGTGCCAGGCGCACCTCATCAGGAAGATCATTCCATAATTTGGGGGCCACCACTGAGAAGGCCCTCTCCCTTGTTGCCAGCTTCCTTCCAAGTAGGCACCCGAAGGAGGGCCTTGGATGTTCAGCATAGTATACGGGTGGGTTCTTGTCAGGAGAGGCTTTCCATCAGGTATTGTGGTCCTAAGCTGTGTAAGGCTTTATACGTTAAAACCAGCACCTTGAATCGAGCTTGGAAACATACAGGCAGGCAATGCAAGTGGGCCAGAATCGGTTTTATATGTTTGAACCATCTGGTCCCTGTTACCAATCTGGCCGCTGCATTTTGCACAAGCTGCAGTTTCCGAACCATCTTCAAAGGCAGCCCCACATAGAGCACATTGCAATAATCTAACTTGGAGGTTACCAGAGCATGGACAACTGAAGCCAGGTTATCCCTGTCCAGATAAGGGCGAAGCTGGGCCACCAACCAAAGTTGGTAGAAGGCACTCCGTGCCACTGAGGCTACCTGAGCCTCAAGTGACAGAGATGGTTCTAGGAGAACCCCCAAACTACGAACCTACTCCTTCAGGGGGAGTGCAACCCCATCCAGGACAGGTTGGACATCCACCATCCGGTCAGAAGAACCACCCACTAGCAGCATCTCAGACTTGTCTGAATTGAGCCTCAGTTTATTAGCCCTCATCCAGTCCATTGTCGCAGCCAGGCACTGGTTCAGCACATTGACAGCCTCACCTGAAGAAGATGAAAAGGAGAAATAGAGCTGCATGTCATCAGCATACTGATGGCAACGCATGCCAAAGCTCCGGATGACCGAACCCAATGGTTTCATGTAGATGTTGAACAGCATAGGGGACAGAACTGACCCATGTGGAACCCCATCCTGGAGAGTCCAGGATGCCGAGCAATGTTCCCCAAGCACCACCTTCTGGAGCTGACCTGCGAAGTAATGGTCTGTCTTTCCCCCCAGACTTTTTCCTTTCCAGTCCATTGTTCCACTCAAAATCTACACTCACCACAAATGCTTTTCTTCCTATGGAGAAAAAGGTACAGGCACCTGGATGTTTTCTTCTGTAAGAGGAAAACCAGCTGGGGAAGGAGGAATTTGAGTGGAAAGAAGCAGAAGGAGAAATGGTTCCCTCCTCAAACTGAAAGCTGACTTTGTTTTTAAAAAAGGCAAAGATACATTAGCCAGCATGTCAAGCCTAGTTCAGATCAATGAATTGACATGGAACAGACAGAAAAATGCACTTCCTAGCACCTTTAGAGGGGAAAGGATGTGTGTAGCTTTATTCTTACGGTGGCCTGAGACTGCAGCACTGGAGCCTATAAAGGCTAAATTAGGTTAAACAGTAGTCAGCAGTAAGACGTCCAACTAAAATTACTGGTGAGTTGAAATCTAAAGTAGCAGAGTGAGACCACAAGACACAGAAAGTATTTTAGGTATAGAGCTATCAATTATGAGGCTGACACCCTTCTTTCTATCTATTCACCTGGTAATTATAGTAATATTCTAAACCTCACAGAATGTCATAAAGATCTGACTTGTGTTTGTTAAAAGGCTTTTATGTAAGCTTGAGATGCCGGCCACTGCTTAGGTGCAAGTACCATTAAGCATGAACATATCGTCTCTATCATTAAGAGTGAAAGAAAAATATCTTTAATAATGAAGTCAAAATGAATTAGAGATATTGAAAGTGATGTGCTTCTCAGTCTTTGAATATCTGAAGAAGTACAGCTACTGCCTAGAGTATATTATTTGCAAGTGAAGGGGCGAAATAAGACAAGGACACATCAGCTTGGGTTGAACAAGGGCCACTTTATTAAACTATACAAAAACACCTTTTAAAGTGGCCTGCAGAGGGAAACCTAGGTGCGGAACTATCTATAAGCAAGCATCTTGCCATACAGCTCACGGGCGACCAGCCCCTGCTTGGGACAAGGGCAAGCCCCATCTGCTTACCCCTTCCACCAGCCACACCCAGTAGGTGAGTAGGGGGGCCTTCTCAGGTCACCACCCCCCAGGGCCACACAACCCTCGGGTGGATGAGTTAAGTTGGCCCCAAAAGCAGCCCATATTCTGCCCTCAAGCCACAAAGCTCTGACAGACAGGCCTCTGGAACCACCAATCACCTCCAAAGGTGCATAAGGGTGCCACCGCACTGTCCTTACCTATTTCCCTTTCTGTACCTTCCCACACCAGTGCCCCAATTATAAACTGCCCTCCTAGGGCAATTAAACTTCGACCATAACAAATTAGCCAAATTCACCTATTGATCTCAACGCCCCCAAACCCAATTCCATCCCACTCTCACAGTGTGGAGTAGGCAAAAAACCTGCCCGCCAAACAAGGGTGGGCAGGGTAAAAATTCCTACTCGGTCCTGAAGCGACCATTGAACACACTATAAGAGAGGGAGGGCAGGGTGGGCGTCGCTCGTTGAAAGTGGAGGTAGGAGGGGTGGCCTGGCCTTAAATAGGCCCATGGCCCCTCCCCTCCCTGCTGCACGTCACGCACACATAACCCTGCGACACACGATGTTGCCCTTAACGAAGATGGCCGTGGCAGCATCGCTCCCTCCTCGCAACTATGCCCCACTTATCCATGCTGCGCAGGTCAGTGGGGCTTCATTTGCGAGTGAAGGGGTGAAATAAGACAAGGACACATCAGCTTGGGTTGAACAAGGGCCACTTTATTAAACTATACAAAAACACCTTTTAAAGTGGCCTGCAGAGGGAAACCTAGGTGCGGAACTATCTATAAGCAAGCATCTTGCCATACAGCTCACGGGCGACCAGCCCCTACTTGGGACAAGGGCAAGCCCCATCTGCTTACCCCTTCCGCCAGCCACACCCAGTAGGTGAGTAGGGGGGCCTTCTCAGGTCACCACCCCCCGGGGCCGCACAACCCACGGGTGGATGAGTTAAGTTGGCCCCAAAAGCAGCCCATATCCTGCCCTCAAGCCGCAAAGCTCTGACAGACAGGCCTCTGGAACCGCCAATCACATCCAAAGGTGCCTAAGGGGGCCACCGCACTGTCCTTACCTATTTCCCTTTCCGCACCTTCCCGCCACAAAAAGGGGACAAATCTCTATTTAGTCCCCTTTTACCCACTGCCGAGAAGCACCTGTCGCAGACACCTCTGCAGGTCTGCCAAAAAGACGTTACCTGCGTCAGACAGGTGAACGCCATCGGCCCTGTACAGTTTACCCATCCAATGCCGAATGCAGGGTGTGAAATAGCCAACCCCCCCTGCCCCAGAATAGCCACCTGAATTTGCCGGTTGACATTCTTTCGTGCTTGGTCCATCCCTATCGGGCTCCAGACACCACGCCAAACCCTTTGCGGGAGTATGTCTGACCAAAGCAGACGTACCCAAGGCCGACATTGCCTTATTAACTGCATGCCATGCATGCCTGCCAAACTGAGGGCCATGCCCTTTCGTTGCAACTGAGGGCCATGCCCTTAAGTAACCGAGGCCATTGTTGCCTCCTGAACTGCATGTCCACACATGCCTGCCAAACTGAGGGCCATGCCCTTCCGTTGCCTCCTGAACTTCATGTCCGCACATGCCTGCCAAACTGAGGGCCATTCCCTTCCATTGCCTCGCCAACTGCATGTCCGCACATGCCTGCCAAACTGAGCGCCATGCCCTTAGGTAACCGAGGCCATCTTTGCATCCCAAACTGCATGTCCGCACATGCCTGCCACCTGAGGGCCTTGCCTCAAATACTGAGGTCATTCCCAACTCGAGGAATGACCACCACATGCGGAGACGTCCGCACTGAACCAAGCTGGGACAAAGTGGGTAGGAGCCCGTCCCAAAGTATTCCTCGCCAGCCAAGCCACCACACTGCAGCCCATTGACTGAGGTCTAACTGTAAGCCCAGGATAGGGTGCGCAGCTGCTCCATCCCTGTCCAGCAACATTGCCGGTCCATCAATGTTATACAGGTACAACTCCCTTCCATGGAGACATCTGATTGCTGGAGGGCCCGTCGAGACAAATCTCCCTTGGATCCGGCCACCACCTCACCTATCCTAAAAGCTCCAAAAACCAGCATAAGGGCTGCTGCCTGGAATAGTCTGGCTTCATAGCTTGAGGAGCATACTGTTTTTCACTGGCCCACCATACTCAATAAAATGTCCTGTGAGAAAAAGCAACAGGGATCGAGGGTGGCAGGGTGTTCTCTAGCCCACCCAGCTAACATACAGCGGACTCTAAAGTCCCTGGAATAAGTGGGAAAATCATCAGCCTTTACCTCGAAGTGCTCGGACTGAGAGGCCCAGTCTCCAGCCATTCACTAGGCAATCCCAGCAGGTGACTCACCGAATAGGCCACTCTGGCGCATAGCCCTTGCCGGCCCAGAAGTCCTGGGAAAACCACTCCTGCATTCTAATAGCTGTTGAGCATGCTGGGGTGACAGAATGGCTTATGGCCATCTTTGACTCCGCTCCCCAATCTCCCAATGTGCGGTTGCACAGCACAGCTGAACTGCTCCACCTGAGTCCATGACAGCATCTTAATAAAACAGTGTCAATACTCTACCTTACCATGCCCCAAAAGAAAACATTAAAATCTGGGCACTAGAGAACAAAGGAACAGACAAGGGCCATAACCCTACCGTTCCAAAATAGAAGGAAGTCACAGACCTGTCCCATGACTATGTTATCCCATTAAAATGGACAGGAGAGTTCCCAAGCCTCACTGCCTATAAGTCCAAGCCTGCAGCCAGCACAAAAAACCCGATGCATCCACGGACTTCCAGTTCTACACCCCAGCCCTACCTAGAGATGCTATGGACCTTCAGCCTGCAGTTCAGAGGCTCTAGCCCTGAGCTATGTCACATAATTCTACAGGAAGTTAGTTAGTTCTTCCCCAGGAGTGTGGGAAAACTAGACCAAATGATTTGGGCAAGAATATAAAATGTAACCTGCAGTTTGGCTCTGATTTCTTGATCAATATTTGATCACAACAAGCATTAAATTATTATACAGCCACAAACCTGAACCTGTAGTAAGGCTGTGGAAACCCTGCTACGACCTCATAAACCACCGGAAAAGACCTCTAATACCTGGAGGGCAGACAAGAAACACTTTCTTGGCCTAACTGTCATGAAACCCTTACTGACTGACCACATGAGTATGATTGGTGGTGAATTAGGTGGTATGCCCAGGAAAGTTAACACCGGGCAGGATGGTCCATTGACACAGCCATTAAGATGAACCAGTTACATAGCCATTCCATAATCTGTGACATCAGGTGTTAACATGCATCCAAATTTTTTTTTTACCCTCTCATCCCGACAGCCCCTTCAAGGAAGGAGCTGAAGCGCTCCATGCGAGAATAGAGCAGCCTATATGTAATGCTCTACCTCATAGAATTGACTGAAAAGGCAAAAACCCAGCAGCTATAAATCCCCTTGTATCCCCACAGTAGATGAAAAAACAGATTAGATGTCATACTTTCCCATAGGCAGTGCATTAACTAACTGGTAGGAAGCCATTACTGATTGCCATTGCGTCTATGCCCAAGACAAATTTAAGAGTGCAGGCCCTTAAGGCAAGCCCTGAGACTACAATATGGGATCCAGAAACTGAAAGAAAACCCCATAACAAAACAAACCTCCCCAGGAACTGGGCAGTCTGCAAGCAAGGTCCCAGTTCCTCGAGCTTAACAGGGGAGGAACGCTTTCCTTGAGCAGCTACTGCTGGGTGCTTCTCCTCACTGCTGTGAGGGCCACTGGCCTCATATTTCCCTGTTTCACATAAAGAAAGGAAATAATTTATGAGTAAGCACACTTTCCCAGCCACCATTTTAGTGCAGCTAACCCAGTTCCCCAAAGCACAGATACTGGAGATATGGCACTGCCACCCATATTTGGCCCACTGCAGCGGCCTCCCCCTTGTAGGCTTCCAAACACCTATCATAATAGATGTCCAAAATGCAAAATTAACATCCTATATCCCTTTCTAGTAAATGATATCATAAATCCAAGAGCAGCAGGTGCTGAGGATGTGTTGCTGTCACCAGAGCTTGGAAGTAACTCGTTATTTTTAACGAGTTACTTGTAATTCGTTACAATTTTAAATAACGAGTGGGTAATTCCATTACATTTGGCAAGTAACGGAACGACTAGTAATTTCCCTACTTTTCAGCTGCAACTTTAACATTTCCACGTTAGGTTGGACGTTACTTGGGCATGGGAACAAGGGGAAGTCAGCTCCTGGCTGTGATTGGTTAACACAAGACATGTGCCTCACACTGATTGGACCTCTGCACAGACTGTCTCTTCCCTCGTGATCTGTGTTAGGAGGCACAAGGGAAGAGGTGAATAGGCAGAGCCTGCTAGCGTCTGAGAGGAAAAAATGGACGCCGGAGGAAAAAGCCAGGGCAAGGACAATGGAGGAGAAGGCAGCAGCAGAATGGCGAAGAGCTGTGGAGGTGAGTGACGATGATTTGTGTGTGTGTGTGTGTGTGTGTGTGTGTGCGCGCCCCCTGTGGCCCCTTCCGCCCTCCGTGGCATTTTTGCCCCCCACCCCCCAACAGCCCCTTCTGCCCCCCCACTGCCTCTCCTTGCCTCGTTGCCGCCCCCTCCATCAATCACAAGGCACTTCTGAAACTTCGGCCTATCAGAGCTTGGAAAAGTTACTTTTTTGAACTACAACTCCCATCAGCCCTAGGCAACATGGCCACTGGATTAGGCTGATGGGAGATGTAGTTCAAAAAAGTACAATAATACAATACAATTTCTTTATTCGACCTTTTGGTCAGCTTAAAACATGGTATACAAAAATATACATGTAGCAATATGCTATATGACATTTTAGTTAATACACAGTTTTAAATTTGGTCATAGATTAATAAAATTGGATAAAAACATTAAAACTTTGATTTATTATTTAAATTTCTATAGGTTTAAGATTAAGCGTTTATTAATAAAGTTTATATAACCTTTCTAATTTATAAATTGTTATCTTTTATTAATTAAAATTCAATTAAATCTTAAATACCAGTATTTTTATCATATTTATCTATTCAATGTCTATCTATCCAGTATAACCTTTATATTTTCATTATCATCGAGGGGTATTTTTAACAAAATTGGATCGTAAATTTTGTGCAGCTACACTGAACTTTGCTACTTGAGTTGTTATTTTAGATGATGTATCACCAAGGAGATATTCTAACTGATCCAATTCTGATTTGTATGTTATGGATGTTATCAATGGAGTTATTATTTGTTGTCTTAAATTCTCGTAGAGAGGGCAGTGAAGAAGTATATGTATATTATTCTCCACAGCGTCTTCCCCACATATACATATTCTCTCCTTATATGGAATTTTTTGTATTCTGCCATCCATAACAGCTGAGGGCATCACATCTAATCGTATCTTAGAAAAGGCTTTACGATGTTTAGGTAGTTCTAGAGTCAATAAATATGACATTGGTTGAAAGAAGTTTGGGTTATGTCTGTTTTTTTATTAGAAGCAATTGTTGTTGATGGTCTATATCCCTCAGACGCTGTCTCACCTCTGTAATTGCTGTTTCATATCCCATAAGTTTGATAAGATGTTTTGAAAAGCCTATCTGTAACAATTTGTCCGTGACTAATTTAGCCCAGGGAGATTGATAATTATCAATCAAAATATCTGGAGTTATACCTATTGGGTTAAAAATAAGTTTTAACCATAGGTTAATCCTCAATGACCATATCTTAGTTTCAATCAATTGGGTACCTGCCTCTAATCTTATGATATTATTAGAGACACATGTCGGAATTGACATAATAGATCTTAAAAATATTGTTTGTATTGATTCAAATGCGGTAAAATTCAGGTTCTTATTTGTTTGAGATCCAAAAGTTAATTGTGATATTATTTTAGCATTAAATATCTTCATAGCTGGACGAAAGGCTTGTCCCCCTCTTGAATAGAAATAAGCTAGTAAAACTTTTAAGGTTCGTCTTGCATTCTGAATCATACATTGATTATGCATCTGATGGCTGCCAGAAGATTGGAATATATACATCCTAAATATTTTATGGAATTAACCTGTTCTATTTTGTGTCCATGAATTTGCCAATCAAATTTCATTTTTTTATGAGTAAATGCTATTATTTTTGTTTTTTGATAATTTATTGTTAATAATTCACTGGAACAATAGATTGCTAATTTAACTAAAAGTCTTTTTAGATCAATTGGTGTTCGTGCACATAGTGCTACATCATCCGCATATAGCAGAATATTATGCGGTTTCTCAGCCAAAATGGGAGGATGTGTTGAGACTGATGTTATGTTGTGTACAATGTCATTAATATAGATGTTAAATAAGACAGGCGATAATACACAACCTTGTTTCACTCCTCTGGATGTATTAACTGGATTAGATAAATGGCCTTTACTGCTACATCGTATTTGTAGTGAAGAGTTTTTATATAATCCTTGAATCAAGGCTATAAGGCGCTTATCCATCCCTAAATGATTTAATTTCGACCAAAGGCGGGTGCAAGAGATCGAATTAAATGCCGCCTTTAGATCTATAAAAGCCGTATAAAAAGATCCTCCTTTTCTGTTCGCGTATTTGTCTACTAGATGATGTAAAACTAGTATATGGTCGAAAATTGACCTACTCGGGCAAAATTCTGCCTGTTCTATCGCTATTATGTTATTTTGGTCAATCCAATCTAATAACTTTATATTTAAGTGGGCCGCATATAATTTACTAATAGTGTTTATTAAGCTAATTGGTCTATAATTGTTCGGATCATTGACAGGTCTTTTTTTGTAAATAGGGACTATTGTAGCCATACCCCAGTCATTAGGTATTTCGAGTGATCGATCAATATAGGTAAATAGTGAGGCAAGGACCGGAGCCCACCATTGTATATTTTCTTTGAACACTTCAGGGGGGATGTTATCTGGACCAGGGGCTTTGTTTATTTTTAATTTATTAATTAAGAAGATAATTTCTTTATTGTTTACTGGTGTCCACTCCTGCATATTCTCCTTTATCCCATAGGGTGTTAGTCCGCAGTCATCTTCTGCCAAGTATAATTTATGGAAATGGGCTTCCCAAGTGTGGAGTGGGATACTTGCAAAATTTTGGCTCTGAGATTTCGGCCAATGTGCCGTTACAAGGCGCCAAAATGAATTTGGATTATTTAATTTTGCAGCTTCAATTAATTCTTCCCAAGACTTTTTATTTTCTTGTCGTTTTTTAAATTTTATTAACGCTTTATATTTTTTCTTTGTATTACAGTAAGTCTGAAGGTCATTGCGTGATCTCGAGACATTAGCTCTTTGGTAGGTGTCTATCATTTGTTTTTTTACCTGGATGCATTCCGCATCGAACCATGTCTTGGATTTAGGTCGATGGGAAATTTTATGTGGGCATGTACTGTTTAGAATAATCATTCCCAGAGTTGTTATAAGTGTTTGCCAGATTAGTAATGGCTTAGTATCGGCAATTGGAGTTATTAATTCTTTTTTGATTTTATCTATTTCTGGGGAATTCAAGATATTAGTAATCTCAGAACTAATTTTGGGTAACCATTTAACTCTTTTAGATCTTATTTCTATTTCCTTATTTGAGAAAGTTTTACAAGATAAATGTATATCTTCTAAATTCATATCGATTTCTATTGTAACAGGTAGATGATCACTCTCTGGGCGATTGACTATTTGTAAATTATTTACTAAAAAATAAAGTTCTATTGAAACAAAAATAAAATCTATTAGTGATGCTCCCATCGCTGAGTAATAGGTAAAATCTCCCATAGTATCTCCACGTGTTCGGCCATTTAATAAAATTAAGTTTCCTTCCATAGTCAGCTTCATTAATATCAGTCCTGTGTAGTTTGCTCCTTTATCTCTAGAATTGCGTGGAGGTATATTAATAATTTCTGATGGCAATAATGTCAAATGATGGTACTTTTGGTATAAGGCTAAGTCTGAAATACTGTTTCTTGCGTTAAAGTCTCCATGCAAGATTAATTTTTTGTGTGGATTTTCAATCATCAATTTTTCTATGAAGTTTTTGAGCAACTTTATTCTTCCTTCCGTTATTTTGTTACTCCGTGCTGGAGGTAGATATGTATTAATCAGTATTATAGCGATTTGACTAAACTCTAAAGTAAGAGCAATGGCCAAGTCCTTCAGATTGCCTATTAAAGTTGATTTAGCTTTTAAAGAAGTGGAGATAAGAATACACATCCCCCCCTTGGGTCTACCACCTCTTTCACTTGGTGTTGCTTGAAGGTGGAATGAAATATATCCGTCTAAGATGGGATCAATCAGAGACCATGTTTCTTGTAATGAAATAATATCGTATGAAGATAGAAAATCAATGGTATCTGAATTTGTAGATTTATTGGTCCAACCGGAGATGTTCCATGATATCATGCGCAAAACTTTTCCATTTGTGTTCGATTTAAGTCAGACATTACCACTTCAGACTGTGGACAAACCATCATTCATTAATCTGGTTCGCATTGGACTCCCCAAAGATCTCACCATCATATGTGCCAAGACTCTGAGAGACAGAATTGAGAAGAGAGCATGCCACATGAGAGAAACTCTTGCAAACCGAATGGGTGCTGTGGCATATATAGCAACCACTGCAGATTGTTGGACCAATGGCAAGAAGAGTTACTTTGGGGTAACAGCCCACTGGATCAACCCAACTACCCTGAAACGTGAGGTCGGGGCCTTGGCTTGTAAGCGTCTGAAGGGGCACCATACATACGATGTCCTTTCAAAAGCACTGCATGATGTACATGTGCAGTACAGGATCCACAACAAAGTTATGTGCACTACTACAGACAATGGCTCCAACTTTGTGAAAGCGTTCAGAGTTTTTATGGCCAAAGAACCAGTGGAAGCTGCAGGCACCAGTGACTATGATGGTGATAACCAGGAGGAGGAGGAGGCTGAGGTGGAGTTTGTGTCTATCTGTGAGATCCTGGACACAGGACCTGAGGCAGAGGAAGAAGCTGCAGACTCAGGAGAGGATTTTGTTTTACCACCACACCAGAGATGTGCTAGCCATAACCTCAACCTTGTGGCAACACAAGACATAGAGGCCATGCTTTCTGACTCCTCCAAAAGTAGTCTTCTTGGTCCTTTCAAGAAACAGTTTCGTTCCTTGATGGGAAAGTGCAGCAAGTTGTGGTCCAAGCAGAACCAGTCAGCCCAGATTGCTGAATATATCCGTGTGCAATGTGGTGTGTATCTGAAGGTACCGAATAAGACCAGGTGGAATTCCACCTTTGATGCGTTGAAGCAACTACATGAGCTCCTGTCAACTGTGCCACTAAAAATGCATGCCATAATGAACCGCTGCTCCTTGTCCAGGATCACAGCTGCTGAGATTGAAGTGGTACAGGAATACACAGAGATTATGGGGCCACTAGCCCAGTCCCTAGATATCCTGCAACGGGAGAACGGCATGTTCATGGGGTATTTGCTACCAACGCTCTGCGATCTGGACCGCAAGTTAGAAGGACTGGAAAACAAACCTGAGAGGTACACATACTGTTTTCAGCTGCTGAGAGGTGTGCGCGAAGCCCTAAGAAAGCGGTTTGCAGCTATCTGGGAGGACAAGAGGCTTCTTCTGGCAGCCTGCCTACACCCTCGCTTCAAACTAGATTGGCTGGAATCGTGCCAGGTGACCACCCATACCAACAAGTAAGAACATTAGGGAAGCCCTTTGGGTGGATTACTCCAAGGGAAATGTTGTCTCAAGGGAGGCATCAGAGGGCTTAAGGTGGTAGGCAGAGGCTGGGCCTTTTCTTCCTGGGGCTCCTCATCACAACCTTGGGTTACTGCGGGTAATCCTTAAGGGTCTGCTGTGCTGCCCCATGAGTGTGGTGACTTGGTCACCTTCCTACCTTCCATGTCATCATCCACAGGCTCAGGCTGGACCCTGAACCAGGGGACACGACAAGCATCAGGAAATGAAGAGCAGATGATGGTTTCCTAACATATATGTGTTAACATATCCTCTCTCTTTCTTAGATACACAATGGAAGCCTTGTTGAAAGCTGAAATAAAGATGGGTGTACTTAATGAGGACAGTGATCAGTCTTCAGATAAAGACCAGGAAGGAGATGACTTAGAAGATGACTTCTTTAACTTTCTGCCCCAGGGCAAGAAGTCAGCAGTGGACACTGCTGAGGAGGAACTGGTGAGGTACCTGAGGTCTCCCAGCAGGGAAGTGTCATCACTCCATGGCTTTCCACATGTGCTGCGGTGTTTTTTGCAGCACAACACAGGCATGCCTTCAAGCGCCGCAGTAGAACGCCTGTTCAGTACTGGTGGCAACGTAATGACTGTAAAAAGACATTCCTTGTCTGACATGCTCTTTAAGCATCTTGTTCTTTTGAGACATAACAGAAACATATTATAAAAGCATTTCAAGTGTAAAATTTGATTTCAAGAGTAGGGGTATCTTCATTGCTTGGGGGGATGTGAGATTCTGTTATGCCATTATGTTAATCTTATTGATAAATTTTTTTATTCTACTACCCCCTGTGTGTGTGTGTTTATTTTTAATATTGTTTTAGGCTTCTTAGATGTGCAGCAGCCAAAGCCAGCACCTTGTAGGAGTTTTCTTAAAAAAGTAACTGAAATGTAATTGTAGTGATTACTTTTGAGAAAAGTAATCAGTTACTTTCAGAGCAATTGCAATTGTAACGGTAATTACTACTTTTTTGGGCCAAGTAATTGTAACGGTGATTTATTACTTTTTAAAAGTAATCTTCCAAGCTCTGGCTGTCACCAATATGTGGCTGCACTATAGCAGGTTTTCCAACACATATCAAAATAGATGAGCCAATGAAACAGTTGCACGCTATATGTAATTCCAGGTAATGATATCAGAAGTCCTAACTAAAATGTAATTTCAGGTAATGATGTTTCGTTGTTGGTGCCACAATCCTCAGTAAAGGGGGGAAGAGTGTGCCTGGACCTTAAAAGGCAGCCCTATGTCAATAAGCGTCTAAGATCCTGTAATATGAGGGATCTCTATTAGGCAAATCGGGCTTTCCTCTTTATTCCTATTCCCCAATCAATATGATTACCATCTGCTAAACTTTCCATTCCTAACTAAATTCAGGTAAATGCCTCTTCTGTCTCAGAGTGAACAAATAGCCTGAAATTAACACTTGGAATGCAAAAGGACCGCTCACTTAAGATACAGCGATTTAGACATTTTCTAGCAAACTGTTATCTCCGCCCTTATTATCATATAACTATGAAAGGCCCAAAGGCTAAAAAGACTCACTAGGCCCCATCAATATACTAGTATGTAGTATAATAATCATATAATTAAGTACTTCAGACCTCATACATGCCCGGGCCTAGCAAGAAGTTGTACCTATGCCTGGGCCTAGCAAGAAGTCATAAGCCTCATGAAAGGGCTCTGCCATCACATCATGCATCCACCCTGTAATAATATAATAAAGAACCAACCTGTGTATATCATCAGGGGGGGCTAAGCTGAACCTGTTGGGGGGAGAGTGCTCAGAGGGAACTTAAACTAGAAGGATTAGACACAATTTCTTTTGTTCGTCCCTTTTATTCTGATTTATTTTTAATTTCCCTTTATGTGCATGAGTCTGTCTTTAACCAGTGTATTAGCATGACTATATTTAATTTTGTTTGTATATCCAGTATAGTCTCACTTATTTTTAAACTTCCTGTGTCTTTCTTTTAACCAGCAGCAGCACTAACGTGGCGCTGCTCAATAAAAAGCCTCAATCAACCCCTCCACAACTGCTAGGTGGGGGGGGTATCGGACGTGCTGCTGCTAGGCCCCACTACGAGGCCCACTGGTCAGGCTCCTTTACGAGGCCTGCCCCAGTCGCAGCCACGCTGCAACACTACCACCCACAGCTGTTGGGGCTCCCAAAACCCCCTCTGGGGGTAACCAATTAGGCCTAATAGGCCCAACCAACGCCGACTGTCCTGCAGCTTTATCTGCTATGTCCCTCATTGTCCTCTCGTCGCTCGTTGAAAGAGGAGGTAGGAGGAGGCGGCCTGGCCTTAAATAGGCCCATGGCCCCTCCCCTCCCTGCTGCACGTCACGCACACATAACGCTGTGACACACGACGTTGCCCTTAACGAAGATGGCTGCGGCAGCATCGCTCCCTCCTCGCAACTATGCCCCACTTATCCATGCTGCGCAGGTAAGTGGGGCTTCATATAGACCTCTGTCTTGGAGCCATTAAAACCTTGTCGTGCTACATTCCAGGAGGCAATAGAACAATGGTCTGGCACAGATCACAGAAAGTCAGAACTTTCATTCACTGAATCAGGGATGGGGAATCTTTTTCAGCCCAAGGGCCAAATTCCCTACTGGGCAAACTTCTGGGGGCTATGCTAGTTGTGGACGAGGCCAGAGGCAAACATGGGGAGTGAAATGCATGTGAATACTATTTCATACATGAGGTGAGTTTCTACACATACACACAAACACCTTTCTATCCTCTGTCCAGGTAATCAAGAGGCATTTTCAGAGTTCAAGGACACATTCTACCCAGGCTAAAATACTTAGAGTTGTGTGAAACAAGAAATGTAATGAATTGAAGATTGGAAAAATGAAAAACTAAAAGCAAAGTGGACCCAATCTATTTTTCTTGGAACCCTCCAAGGGTCTTGAGATTAATGTTTTCCAGATCAGCAGATCATGGATGTCTAGGGGTTAGTGTCCTATCTCCTGCCGAAATCATAGTGTGGTGTTTGTTTTGTTAACAGAAATTTTAAGTATTAAAATATGACAATGTTGTAAACAACTCTGGGATTATGAGGGATGAAGGATGGTTTAAAAATGAAACGAATAAATGTCTGGGCCAGTAAGATATGGTCCGAATCACTGTGCCATGATCTTCTGTACTACCTTGGACAGTTGCAATAGTGGTCACTCTTGTATTTGTGTGGGTACAGAAAGATTCAGGATGGGCATACCCATTTTTAGGGCTAACTATGGGAACACTGCTTGTGAAAGAACATGCTGTTTGCATCCACTGCAATAGCCACCTTTGGTGCTTGCTACTTATGCTACATGTTCCGCCCTCAGAGTCACAGACAAAAGAGTATACTCTGAACTCTTAAGTGATGGACAGGATTCTCCCAGGATGACCTGGTCCCAACCCCTTGTCTATTGATGTGTGCCTTTGCCATGATGTCTGTGAGAGTTCTTCTGTGCCTTTTTCTTACAAGATTCATATAGTCTCTCCAATAATGCTAGAGGGGGACCCAGAAGTCCAGCCAATTCGTGCTTTCCTTCCCCTCTGTGGAATCTCATGGACCCTGAACCATCACTTGCAAGCATTGTGCTTCCCATCCTGATAGGCTGCCATTGGTCATAATATCTATCCCCTGGGGCTCCCTCAATGGCATACCACCATCTCATTTGAATTTTCTTTCCCTTCATCTACAAAAGACATAATTATGTTTGTCCAGCTGTAATTAAAATACCTGTGTGCTAGAATAGTGGCACTGGGTGCAATTTATTTCTGACACTACAGACAGGTTTCACTCTGATGCATCAGCTCATGAACATTGCCTAAAGGAATGATTGATCTCAAGATCTTCAGCCATTCTTCACCCTGAATGTGACAAATCGTTCAGCGGTGTGTTTGATTCCCTAAGTAAAATGAAGCTGAAACTTGCCTGTACGCAGCCAGGAAAGCAAAGATCAAGTAACAGCAACACCTTCTCAGGAAAATAATCACATAAATGGCAGCCAGTGGCAATAAGAAGAAGAGACAACCTCAAGAAACGGGATAGTATAGATGGGCAACAGGTAGCACGTATGTACATAACAATGGGGAAAACTGACAAACATGTTTAAAAAGCAATAAAAGAAGAGGCAAAATAAAGTAGTGTGAAAGTAATTACATTCTTGATCTGAGAACAGAAAGGGCTGGGAGACATTCTGCCTTCAGTTACAGCTTGGCAACAGTAAATCAATGAGGGGATATTGAGCATTTATAACCAAATGCAGACATTGGCATGCATTTTGAGCTGAAACGATGCTCACTACCTCATCAGCCTGTTGTCAAGATGAAAGCCTTGCCTACTGTGCCTCCCAGTTTCCGCCTAATTTGGTCAGATCATCTGCTTTGAGGAATCATTTAGCATCAGTATCTGATAATGCACACCAAAAATATACTTTTAATTAGTATCAGAAATCCAACAGCGTACCTGCCATCCTTCCTTTGTTTTAGCTCCTAGAAGCATTACTATGACTTCATTGCTGTGCCTAGTGAATTAAGGAGCTAAATCCTCCAGGAGAACTAGGCAGAGGGGCCTGCATGAAGTCTGATGGAAAGAACAGGCGCACATGCAAATAGATCAAGGCAAGGTCCATTCAGCTCAGGGACTTTTGAACTTTTATTGTTTGCTCTACTTAAGTTCTTTACTTAGTTTCCAGGAAAGCCTCATTCTGAAGAGCACACCTGGTACCCAACTCCCTGGAGAAATACATGGGTTATATATATTACTTCCCTCTTGGTTTTGACATTTTAAAAGAAGTTTGATTCATTTCTTTTCTTTGCTGTTAAGATACACACACACACTTCATTGCAGTCCATCACCAACGGGCTCTGAAGGAGGGCAGCCAGTCTCTGCCTCCCTCCCTATCTTCAGCTGTGGCTCTCCAAAGGCTAAGTTGCAGTGGCTATGCTGGAATGGAGGGGAAGCTCCTTCCTGTGCCACTGCTGCCATCCTAGGGAGGTAGCCTGGAACAAGGCAGCTCAGAGTTCACATTCCTTCTATACTGGTGGCTGATTATTTCAAATCAATGTATGAAATCCTTCTCCATTCCAGCCTCTTTGTGCTCCGTGCTTTCCAAGGACTGCAAGAGGCAGACCCTGGGCGCTGTCGATTTTGGTTCTCTTCCTTCCTCATTGTTCCCATCTTAAATTCAGTTCTGCAGCAATATGCAATTTGATCAGTGATAAACAGTGTGTTTTCATTCAGTGTATTAACACTACTATTTAAATAGTTTAGTAATGTAGTAGTACTAGAAATGTTAAGTTCATTTTCATTTGGGTTTGTGAACAGGAATATTTTTTATGTTTTTTCATTTATTTTCAATCTTTCTCACCCTAAGTTAAACCTAAGTCACTTAAAAACTTGTTTAAAGAAAGTAGTAGCATTTAGTGTTAGCAGGGATGGGGGAGAAATTTGATTCAATTTGCATTTAAAGCTGAATTTATCAAATTCACAATTTGCGAAACACAGCCATCCTTCAAATTCACACTTATCCAAATCTTATGATGCAGTTCTCCAAACAAGCAGTGTCTACAAAAATGCATATATTAGGGGAAAGTGTGCACAAATGAATGCACTGGTGAAAACAGAATACACAATGCATTATATTAGGACAAACTGCTTGCAAAAAATGTGTACATCAGTCAAACCTGCATACAAAAATGTATTTATTAGGGAAAATGCACTTAAATGCTGAAGAGTTTTCAGGAGGATTTTTTTTAAAAAAAAACCCACAAATTGTTGCAGAAATATGGAGAACTGAATTTAAGATTAGAAAAAATGAGAAACTGAGAGAACCAAAATTGACAGATTGTTCCATTCCTAGTACATAGGAAGATTTACGGAGGGCTGCCCAGTCATGCATCTTGCTCCAAGCCCAGTGCCAGCTCTCAGCAGCCCTGTCCATTGACAGTCTGCTTCCTTCCTCCCATCAATCTGCCTTTTCTTCAATTCCATGCCCTGTACTTACATTTCAGGCCCTGTTGCTTGTGCCTAGCCTCCCTTACTTCATTTTTGCCACCCTGAATCAGCCAGTCTGTCTCCCTGCCTGCCCAGCACTCCCATATCTTCCAGTCAATGGGAGTGGCATACAGCCACTCCTGACCCTCAGCTTAACCCTGTGAGAGTTTTCCATGGTCAGCCCATTTCATTAGTCCATCCTTCCCTCAACTTTCTCTGTCCTCTGGTCTTCTCTTCAGGCTTCTTCCTCTCACTTTCTCTCTCTCTCTCTCTCTCTCTGCTCCAATCTCTCCTTCTCTGCTGAACTGCAGGAACCAGCTATAGTCAAATGTGACTGATATAATTCTTTGTCCAAACTGGATCGGATCAATTTGGATTCGCAGGTGTCCATTTCCTCTTTTTTCAGAGTTCAGCATCACTTTGGTACTCCGGGAAATACTAAAGTTAGCCCCTATGTATATAGGCAAATCTCACAAGCTTGTGCTGTAAAATTCAGCATCTGCAGCTTCGACAGAAGGCAAATGAGTTAACAGTTGCACACACAATACTATACTGCTTCTCTTCCCCCCACCCCCGCTCTGCCAACCTACCATTTCAGCAGGAGTTCTGCTGACTATTCCAAATGTAGTTTTCTTTTTCAAAACTTAATAGAGGAGCTGTTGAAATTTTAAAATATTTTGCCTGCAACCAAAAGTCAGAGTTCCCTAATGAGTTTGTAGCCAAAAGTGCTTCTGAAGAGGCAGTTGAATTTATGGGATGGAGGAATGAGAAGAAAGAAGCCAAACAATCCTGAAAGTGGGACAAGGGTGTTGATAACATTTTCCAGATGCCGCACTCTTGCAGATTATGAAGAGAATCTTGAGGTGAATGTAAACACAACCCCCAGTTTCAAACCCATGCAAGCAGCACTGCAGATTTCTCCAACTGCTTCCCACTTACATATATTTGTTTTTAGAGACCTACCTAGCAAACCCTTAGCCACTCAGTTGATGGCAAAATAGTACATTGCTTAGGAACAAAGGCCATCTGTACACCAAATTCTATGCAAGTGGTAGGGCTTCTGAGACTTCTTTTCTGAAAACAAACCTCCATTTTGTCCACAACACTGGTCTTGAATCTCTGGAAAATCAAAAGGAACTTTAAATGGAATGTGAGAAGCATGTGAGGAAGAAGTACTTGTGAGCAGTGGTTCTAAACAGAAAAGTTGGGGTGAAATAAAACAGAAACAGGAGTGTGTGTGTGTGTGTGTGTGTGTGTGTGTGTGTGTGTGTGTGTGTGTGTGAGAGAGAGAGAGAGAGAGAGAGAGGTGGTGGTTTGGAAGGCAATCCTGAGAGAAAGTTTTGGGATGGGTGATCTTGAGAGGATGTGTGTGTGTAGTGATATGTTAAAAGAAAGGTCGTGCATGTATGCATGCATGATAATCCTAAGAGAGAAAGGGGTTGAGTGTGCACAGGCTTATGTGTGATGGTTGGGAGGATGGAGAGAGAGAAGCAGGGTGAGTTGGCTGGCAGAGTGGAAATGAAAGGATTGAGAGTTGGGAAGTGATTTGGAATAATGAACCTGAGGAAATTGGGGAGGTGATTAGCTTCCCCCCCATGGAAGCCATTTTGTGACTAACCAGAACCAACCTTGGCAGCCATTTTGTAGTGGTGCCAATGACAGTTTCTCAAAATTCCAGGTGTATCCATTGTCCAAGAAGGATGACAACCCTTGTTGTAGTGCAACAGTTAATATTGCCTTATGTAATGCAAGTGCCTCATAAATAGCATTTCAATAAATAACTCTTTGCTGGTGCAATGGTGATTTCTCAGACCTGTTCATTTGGATTTTACAGAGTTCCTTTCAAAATTTACTTCAGCCTTCTTGAAGTCAGTGATATTATCAAGAATATGCGTAGAGGAAGTTGAAGGAAGTGAAAGAGATTGTCAGGGGGACAATTCTAACAGAAGCATCTGTGTATCTCTTCAGAGCTCTTTCACACTAATGCTCCAGTCCTAAACATATTTATGCAGAAGTAAATTACAGTGATTTAATAAAATCTACATCCAAGTATGCATGCTTAGGATTTTAATCTTAATTAAAATTCTCATTTAATATTCTGTTTAGTTGTAGAAAGTGTCTAGAAACAAGTGTTTTTGTCTGAATAGACAATAATAGGACAGCATTCTGATCGGTCTTACAGACATAGCTCTTGTGGAGCAGAGAAATTTGCCTTGAACAATTTCAATTTTCAATTTTCAAAGCATATTCCAAGTATGAGTGTAAGAAAGCTTCACCTGTTGAAGTCCACACCTATTATGAAGCTGTTGAAATACAGAATCTATGGCAGATAAAGCATGGGAGCCATTGATGTTAACTTGTATCAGAGATAAGAGGAAACAATGTTGAGAGGAAAAGGGAGGAAAAGTAGCAGAGACTGGATATATATCAAAAGTATGGGAAGGAATCCACCCAGCAACAAGATAGGCAGGTAGAAGTTGGGAAACAGTCAGGGCTGGTCCAAGATATTTTGCTACCTGAGTGAAGCAGCATATGTTCTCCTCCCAAGTCTAGGCACAGTATCTAAGCCCAGCCAAGGTATGCTGGCATCAAAGTCAGAAAATCTCACAAACACTTCTTCCTGGCTGTAAAAACACAGTAATGTTAAATTAAATAAACAATTTGTTGCCCTTTAATGACATGCAAAATCAGCCTGAATAAACCCTAAATGCCTCAGGCCCCAAATATCTGAGAGACTGCCTTCTAGGGATGCAATCTGCATTTCAGTGCCAGTTCAATTTTTGCTATGTCAAACTTCCAGTACCGCTTTGTCAGAGATCAATGTTTGCTATTTGCCATAAATACCGAATAGATATCTATTTTTCACTGATTTTTAAAAATATCAATATTTCCCTCAATATATCAATATTAATATCAATATTTTGAGGGGAATATTGATATTGATACTTTGAGGGACCTATCAATATTAATATAAATATTTTGAGTCATTTTTTTTTAAAAAAAATGCACTTCAGCCACAGAATACCACCAGGAAAAAACCCAATCCATGAGGACAAAAAAAAAGCGAATAAATAGGAAATCCGGGGTTCACTTTTGAATTTGGTAAAATTTGAGCACATCCCTACCACTTCCTTTCCTACAGTCCCTCTTGGATGTTAAGATCAGCAAAGGAGGCCTTCTTGGTAGTTGAACTGCCCTCAGAATTTGGGGGAGTCTCCAGGGAGAGGGCTTGCTCCGTGGCAGCCCCTAAGTTGTGGAATCCCCCACCCAGAGGTGTGCCTGGCACCTTCGCTGTATAATTTTCGGTAAATGCCAAAGATGTACTTCTTTATCTCTGCTTGCCTTTGGCACTTGAGATGTATATTTTCAGGACCCACCTTATTCTTGTGAATGTTATTTGTTTTATTGCTTTTAATTCTGCATTTTAGACTGCTGTAACCCACCCTGAGACCTGCTGGTGAAGGATGGGCAATAATAATGGTAATAATACCACCATAACAACATCTGGGGGGCACAGGTTCCCCACACCCTTGTATATCAAAGGAGGCCACTTGAATTCAATAAACACAGGATACTATCATAGCACACACACCCCAAAACATTCTTAGACCTGGTACACATGGACCTATGGAAAATATTTATTTGTTTGTTGAACAAAATGTGTATACCACCTATCTGTCAATAAAACCTCTAAGCAGTTTACACAAAACATGAAACTTACATTAAAAATATCAATTACAGTCAAAAGTTAGAAATAAGTTTGAAAAGTTTCTTCTTCCCCAAACACGCAGAGGATTCCAACAACTATTTGCTCTCTCCTTGGGTCTGCTTTTTCTCACCAATTCTGAAAGACAACAGATCACAGACTGGTGTGTGAGCAAGGGGAGGGGGGAGAACCAGGAGGGGAAAGAGAATATAAAATGTTCTTGCTTCAATGTCAAGGAGGATGACAGCCTATCACCCTTCCCACCATTACTACACTTTGCATCAATCTAATCGTGATTCGGCCTCTCTCTAGTCAGCTGCAGTGGGGGCATCCTTCAGATTGCACCGGGTGGATGTGCTTCAGTAGTTTTAAAAGGCTTACTTTCATCTGTTGCCACTTCACATGGCCAGTCCTCAATGGGAGATTATTTTATCCTCCATTACCTTCACAATGACCTTTGACAGAAGCATTGCTATTATGAAACCCCTAGTCAAAGCCAGAAATTTTCCTATCATTTTTTAAAGTACTGAACAATCTTCTCCACTCACAGCTCTGTCCTCTGGTCATGCTAGTTTATGTGACCTGTCGACTTTCTCAATCCATAATGACATTGCAGTCGAAATGAAAAAGTGCCTTTTCACTCTTGCTCCAAAAGGCCCCCTGAATTCAATTGAAATCACTCTGGTAAAGATAAAAAGACTGTGACCTAGCCACTTTAGCCTGATTTTAGAGTTATTTTATGAAGAAAATTTGTCTGATTAAAATTGTTCTGAACCATTACAACTGAGGCTGATAACCTGTCAGTTTAACAAATCATAAAAATGTTCTGTGTTCTTCAGGGACATTCAGAGGGCTGATACAAACTCTTTTCAAAAGCATGCTTTCTGTTATGCGAGCAAAGTAAAATAATGTGCAGTTTACAGTCAACCCATGTTTAGAATAACAGATTATTTAAAAATAAAAATAAAAACTAAATCATGCCATTGCTTTTTGTGATACAAATACAGTATCGAATGTTTCATGGCTACAGTATTCTGTATTACACCTGGATGGGACCAAGTTCCATTCCCACCAAAATTGAGGCTATTATCACTTTCATTGGAGACAAAAGCATTTCCACAGAATTCCAGAACCCACTCCTTTTTGGAGAACATTGGAACATGGGAAACTGTCTTATATAGTCCTACAATTGATCTATCTGGCTCAGCATTGTCTACACTGACTGGCTGTGGCTCTCCCAGATTTCATGGGGTCTCTCCCAGCCTTACCTGGAGATGCCAGGGATTGAAACTGGGACCTTCTGCAGGCAAAGCAGATGGTCTACCACTAAGCCATGGCCATTCTCCTGATGGGTTCTTGGCTTGTTCTAGAAAAGTTTTGGCTCCCTTTCCCTGCCAAAGGCAAGTGATGCTGGGGTTACCACCATCTGGGGACAACTCTGGGCTGCAGCATATCACATTGGATGCCTGTGGCCATCTTAGGGAAGTGCTAGGATTCTACATCCCAATATAAAAGGACACTCAAAGCAGAAGAACATTGCTCCCTTCACTGTAGTCTAAGGGCCACAACTGAACTGAAGAGTCTTTCTACTTCTTTGTGAAAACCCCATGGAACAGAACTGGGTTATTCCACTCAACCCTACTTATACCCCACTTTTCCTTGGAAAGTTCACTGTAGATTTTGTTGGGCTTTCATTGGTCTCACATTCAGACGCTGATTTAGGATCATATTGGCTTTGTTCCCAGCAAGGGTGGTCCAAGCTATTCCTCAAGCCTTTTTAATATGCAACATCCACAGGGCTCTGAGGGCTGTTTCACAAGTGCGCGAACATGCAAACTGATGGTTGACAGATGAGCATGTGAACTGCTTTCTTTGTGTTTACCATGCAGTCATGTGATATGATAGTTCCCTTTGCTGTGCCTTTTCTCTTCCACCATGCAAATTAAGAGCTGGCCCTTGGGAAAATGGGGCCTGGGTAAATGGGGTGAAATCAGGATAAGAAAGCAGTCTCATGAAGGCAGATATCATCAAGACAGGATGAAGATTCCAGCCAGAGAGTAAAAACGGAAACCCCTTAAGTCAATATGTTAGAAAATTAGCCTGGGGAAATATTGGTAAGTCTTAAATAAGGATGCCTACTGCCAGTGCTAGGAGGCTGATTGACTGCTTGGTGTGAAAGGTTGTTCATCTCATCTTTAAATCGAACAATTCTTTTCTTGTATATTCTGTATCTGTACAAATGCTCCAGTGGTGATGACAAGAGACTTTTAAGAAAAAAAGGAAGGAATATTAATACTTCATATATTTGACACAGACTTCAATATTTCCTGCATTTTGTATGCAGGTCAACTTTAACAGATATTTATTTCCACCATGGGCAACTGTTGATGGAGAAATAGTTTTCTAACAGTTCTAAAGATGGAACCACTTTTG
This sequence comes from Rhineura floridana, assembly GCF_030035675.1. Classification (NCBI taxonomy): domain Eukaryota; kingdom Metazoa; phylum Chordata; class Lepidosauria; order Squamata; family Rhineuridae; genus Rhineura; species Rhineura floridana. Next base: position 46,324,785 of record NC_084484.1, on the reverse strand, counting down.
GTTTTATCACCTGGTGTCAGTATCCCAAGAAGACTTAATTTCATGTATGTGGCAGGTAAAGAGGCGCCACACAGTAATTTTTACTACATCAAAAATGGTTATGAAAATCAGACTGGTGTGCGCTAGGAATGCTAGGAGATTGACTATCTTGGAACCAGATGGGGGACTGGAGCCCAAAAGTATATTTTGCTTCCCAGTGTCTCTCATTAGGCTCTAAAAATAAAGTTGATGACATCTAGCATCAAGCAGTTCACAGCTATGCAGCATAGGCACTCAGGCATGCCAGAGCCCCTGCATCAGTGAAACTTGTGACACTGGTGTGTAGAATCGCTCTCTCTCTCTCTCTCTCTCTCTCTCTCTCTCTCTCTCTCACACACACACACACACACACACACACACACACACACGTGCACACTTCATCCCACCTGGCTCAAGTCATGTGGTGCAGCAGTTCGCAGGGTGGGGATGGACCAGGGAGACCTGATTTTAAATCCCTACTCAGGCATAAAACCCACTCAGTGCCTTGGCTAGTTGTTATCTACCTCAGTGGTTCCCAACCTTTATGAGCATGGGACCCTCTTTGTAAGCTCAAAAAAATATGTGATCCCCCCATACTAATTGTAATTTTAGCCTGTGTTAATTGAAAAAATGGTGCGTGGCAAAATCACATCTCCAAATATCCCTTTCCATAAAAAGCTCCCTGCAGACAGGGAGGTGTTGCTTTCTTTCTTAATGCATAGGTCTAATCAAATTGGGATCTCCTCCCGCACACACACATAGTCTGAAGATGTACAGCCCTGTCTCCCAACACCAGTGAGTTGCAGTGTTGGACTAAGACCTGGGTTCAAATCCCCACCCAGCCATGAAGCCCACTGGGTGACCTTGATCCAGACATAGTCTCTCAGCCTGACCTATCTCACAGGGTCGGTGTAAGGATAGAATGGAAAGTGGGGGGGGACTATGTGCACCACCATGAGCAACTTGGAGGAAAGGTGGGATATAAATGCAATAATAATTAAATAAATAAATACATTTCAGCTGCAGTATGTGGACCCCATCCTCAGCCAACCTGTTGAGCTTTTATAAATAAATAAATAAATTGTTGTGCCCCGGGTGCAAGGGGACTTAGATCAGGGAGAGGAGTCAGATGAGGACAAGGTGTCTGGGGAAGTTGAAGGAATAGGGAGCACTGCCAGCCTGCAGACTTCTTCAACCAGCCCTCCCGTCGAGGCAGATTCCACTCAGCCTGCGAGCTCCCCGCCTGAGCCGTTGGGAAGAGACCCCTCACATGTGCCACCCCCACCCCCATAGGAATCCCTTTCTGGCACTTCAAACACTTCCCTGCCCACCACCTTCCCGCTTCCTGAAGAAGAGCCATCACCTAGCGAAGCCCCGCTGTCGGATGGGCCATTGGAGGCTCACCCTCCCTCACCCCGCACAAGAAGATGCAAGAAGAGGGAATTTCAGAGGGTGGAACTTTGGAGGAGCCATCGTTTATGGGCAAAGACCTTCCCTACTTAAGCAGGTGCCCACCCAGACTCTAGTGCCGAGTGAACTCTCCCCACACACTGCAGAGACTGTTTAGGTAGCTTAGCTAGGGAAAGTAGTGAGCCAGAGTAGACAGGTTCATGAAGCACACTGTTTTGGATATAACCATCACCCTAATAAAATGAGAATTAAACCAAGCCTCTCCTTCATCTCATGTCTTGGACTCTGGGGAAGACATAAATAAATAAAAGAAGTAGCAATGTGGTAGTGGTGAGGATGCTAGATTGTGAAGACAAAAGAGTGGGTAGATTGAGTAGGGGGGGTAGTGCTTTTAGGCCTTGAGATGATCATCAGAACTGATGACTTGGTTAGCATGCACTTGGGGAATGAGGGTGGAGCAGAAGACAGATCAGTGCATGCACACACACAAACACACCTGTCCCTCCCACAAGCATCTGCAGGCGTGCATGCACTTGGGCACATGGGAAGGGGGAATCCCTCAACTGCAGCAGCATCTTGGAGAGAGAGTTTGGGGGGTGGAGTGTAGGTGGAAGAAAGGGGGACGGTGGCACACGGACTTAGCTTCAGAGATAGGGTCCAAGAAATTCCTGAGCTTCCTCTCTTTGGCTCCATCTGGGCATAAGGTGAGATCTGGGCAGCCTGCAAATAATAACTTTTAAAAGGAGGTGGCAGCGAAGCAGGAGCCAAGAAAGGCAGGCAGACCAGCTGCCACAAAGGAAGGGGGAAAACAGCCTTTTCTTGCGGCCTTGCTTCTTTTTGTTTCATGAAAAGCCCTCTCCTCTTGTTCTCATTAAGTGCGTCATCAACAGCTGCAGTACGAGGAGATGGGAGTCGGCAACAGTAATCCCCTCTTCTCCCTGGTAGCTCCACTCTCAGTCTCCTTTGGTGTCTGCCATGTTTTATAGGCAGATGCCTGCCTTCAGCACACCTGAAAGATGCTGTGGTGCTTCAGCAAATGTCCTCCCTTCTCATTTGTAGCATGGGGGAGGTGTCATGTGCAGCGGCAGTGAGTAACAGACAGCATCCAGGGAGTGAAGACTTTTTAAAAAAATAATAATAATTCATTTCTTTACTGATAGTGGCCCGCTCTGGATTACTTCATGACCCCCAGGTTGGGAACCACTGTCCTACCTCATAGGACTAATGTGTAGATAATGTATGTTATCCCAAGCTCCTTGCAGGATGAGCAGGATACAAACAAGATAGAGAAAGGAATAAAATAGAATTCCTTTTGTTCTTTGCGATTGCTTGGTGATGTACCTTTCATGCTGGAAAGCAACAGACTGCAGCGAAAGTGCACATTTTGACAGTTTGCATGAACTTACAAGCAAGCCTCTATTTATATAAGCCCCTACTATCAAATCATATTTGCTAAGACTGTTGCTCCGGCCTGTCAGTAGCTCTGCCAGATGCTTTGATATCGAAGCTACCTACCTGCACTTAATCAGCTTATTCTCTATACAAGGATAACCTGTACACCTCTTCAACAGCATTCATCTGATAACATCCAACAGATCCTATTTGGCTTTGCATCCTCTTTTACACTAAAGTACTAAGTAAATATGCTGGCTGTATCTGATGTGCCAGAATATTGCCACAGCATCTCTCAAACACAGCATACGAAAGTCCCCACAAGTCCTATAACCACAAGGCTCCACCTGTTTCAACAGAGGCAGAAAAATCTACATACTCATTCATTTGCATGTGCAGTACCATTTTCTCCATTGAAATAAGTGGAAGCAGTACACAGACAGTGTACACAGGAGTTTTGTGCGTGCATTGAAGCAGGACATTAGAGTGCTTGGGTTTAAATAGAAGAGTAACCCAATTGCTCATTCCCACCTACAGAAGTTCACTGCAATCATAATATTGTCCTCTTTAATTAGGATAGTTAAATAAAAGCAAAATGAGAAAGATGAAGCCACAGACCGTTTTCATTTAAGATTAATCAAGTGATAACTGATGGCTTGTTTCATTTAAAAGGCAAATAAGAAGCACAGATATTTTCTTCCTTTGTTACCTACCCTTTGATGCTGTTGCACATCTCTATATGAGGTGAGAAGAATGTAAAAGGTAATGTAAAAATTAAGAGTTTGTAGAGGGCTCATTTGTAAGATTGTATGATAGCAGCTCTGGGCTTTCAGCTGACACTCAATTTATTTAATAGATTTGTTGTTCAGGAAGACTGAATAATTTAAGAGATTAACAGGCCATTTGTAACCATGGAAATTGTGTTTCCTCCATGCCTAATAAACTAATTTTCACATGAAGCAAAGCAACAGTTGTTTGTTTACTTGCTTGTTAAATGTTATTTTCGATGGCTTTCATTTCATCAGCTAAATTGGCATACAAATGCTGGAGAGAAAAAAAGACATCATGCCATGGCATCACATTTCTTAGTCATCCAAGGTGCTGAAGCAGTTGTTCATTTGTTTCCTGCAAAAGTCTCCAAGCCTTCATCTAAGTGGAGATATTTTGTGTGGATGGTCAGTTTATGGTCCACTGTTCAGTCGTCAAGGCACTCTTCAGCGCAGTGTCTATGGGCCATAAAAAAATGTGTCATAGAAGATTTATCATTGGATCTTTCATTTTTAAACTATTTCCTTAAAAGCAGTCATGGACTGGGGCTCCAATTTACATTGGAAGATCAGTGTGTGTGTGTGTGTGTGTGTGTGTGTGTGTGTGTGTGTGTGTGTGTGTGTGTGTCCAATTAAAATGCTCCCACCACCAATCTGCTTTTAACCCTTGAATAAAAACAGAAAGGTTCCTTTATCACACCTGTATTTTCCCTACAGTGAGACGAAAAATAGCATCAGGGAAGGTTCCAACTGGGAAAATGGAGCAGGGAAAGTGTTAAAAACTTTCTCCCAGTATTGCTCCTCTAGAACTGTGTTCCTTATCACTGCTGTGTTAAGTTAAAAAAAAAACAGTCAGGAGATTTGATCATAGAGCTTTTGTGTCAAGGGTAGGGCCATAGCTCAGTGCTGACAGCAGATGCTTCGATTCTGGACATCTCAAGACCATTTTCAAACTAAAAACATAAAAACATACAACAGTAAAATATATATAAAAAGCAGTTAACAAGGGGAAGGGCAGTAGCTCAGTGGTAGATTATCTGCTTTGCATGCCAAAGGCCCCAGGTTCAATTTTTGGCATCTCCAGATATGACTGGGAATATCCCCGATCTGAACCCCTGGAGAGTGTCTGTCAATCAATGTAGACAATACTGAGCTAGATGGGATGTTAGTCTGTTTCAGTCAAAGGCAGCTTCCTATGTTCCTAAATACAAGGATAGCCAACCTGATGTACTCCATTGGTTGCTGGACTGCAACTCCTGCTATGATTGGCCATCAGCCATGCTGATTGGGAGGTGTAGTCCAACAATTTCTAAAGGCACCACGTTGGCTATCCCTGAACCAAAACAACAGCATTAAAAGAACAAATCCACATACAAACAATCAGCAACAATTAAAACCATAACTGTAAAATGTGACATACAAAGCCAGTATCAGTTAAAAGCAGTCTGAAACAGTACACACTTCTTTGTTTTGCATACATTTCTGCCCGTCCCCACCCATCCCTGCTATCTCTTCCAGAGAGTGAAAAATTCAGAGCTGGGTTTCTATAAAATAGAGATTACTGGAGTGGAGTCTTACATTGTTTTTATTTATCTAGGAAGTCTGGAGGAAAATATAATTGAGAAGCGACAGTCAGCACAAGCAATTCCCAGAGAGAATGTTATTCCAAAGGCGTAAGCAAGGCCATTTCTCACATTACCAGAAGCAGTAAAGTGGAAACCTATAAGCGTACTCATGGCTCTGCTTTTTGTGGCTTCATGTAATGTGTGAAAAGAGAATGTATACAGCTCCCCTGGAGGTGCATTCGCGCCCTTGAGGTGTATGTGCAGAAATTCATTTGAATAGCACTTATACCCATGGGGCCAACTCCCTTCCCAACTCTTTTGTTCAGCACAAATAGTCTGATTTACTACATTTGCTTGCTGTCTGACGTTCCCCGGGGGCGGGGGGGAGGGAGAGAAAACACAGAGTATTTTCTAAACCCGATATTAAAATTCTCTGTTCAGCTGCCCACATTCCATTCACATCTATTCTAAGTAATCTACACCTCTTACATATATAGAAATTTATAATTCTTCGCCTCTTCCTATATGCTCAAGGCTCCTTGTCAACACTAAGCCAACACCAGCTGATAGCACTTTGGTCTCATTGAAAGCAGCTAGCAGCCTGAACCTTGAAAAAGAAATTATACCAGAGAAATACTTATTAAAATGTGGCACTCAAACATGAAAGGAAATGAATTAAGAGGGGTTGGATTTACTTCAGTCGGGAACTTCATAGGGGCAATGTTCAAGATGGGAAAACAGCCATACATTGGTTCAAAGCCGAAGCTACAGAAACTTAATCCTCACAAAGTCACTGACACTGAAATCCCATCCATGTCTACCCAGAAGAAAGTCTAACTGATTTCAGCAGAACTTACTCTTAACTAAGTATCCATAGGATTGCAGCCTCAGGCTCCAATCCTATACCTGTAACCACGTACCTTGCTGTACTCAGTGGGTACAGATGTACTTACATCTGAGTAGTTATGCCTAGCATTCTGCTTTAAAATACATTTCTGGCACTTTGTCTGCATGATAAATAATACAACCATAGCCTTCTTCAGACTTTCTACTCGTGTACAGGGATGAGCAAATCTGTTCATTTCATTTTCTCATTTTTCCATTCTTAAATTAAGTTCTCCACATTTCTGCAGCACTTTGACTTTTAAAAAAAATGAATCCTCATAAAAAATTTGCCAGCATTTTTGTTTCCATTTCTCCTAACAAACACATTTTGTATGGTTTCACTCATATGCACATTTTTCAAGCATTCACTAGTATAATTATTTTTGTATGTACTTTTTCACTAGTATATGTAATGCACACTTTTACCTAGGGGGTATGCATTTTTGTACACATTGGTTGATTGGAGAACTGCATCAGAAAATGCAGAGAAGTGTGAATTTTAAAGCATAGCTGTGATTTTGTTTGTGTATTGGTTCAAGTAGTGTACATTTACCTAATTTACCTAATGTGTTTCTCATTAAAACACCAACAAAATTGAATTTCTTCCCCATCCTTACTCATGTGTAAAAGCAGCATGACAGCAGGGACAAGATCAGGGTTCTGTATTATGCAGATGGCTGCCTAGCCCTGTAGCCAAGGTGGGGCAAATGAGCTGTTCTTTCCTCCCCCCCCCACTTTTTTTGGAAATTGACTTTTTAATTGTGACATGACAGACAATGACAGCCTCCATTTAAAGAACAACATATTGTTTTAAGAACAGGAGCAAATTAAGAATAGAACCCCCTGAAAAATTCAGTGAATAAGGCAGGGTGAATGCACAACAAAAGCCTCATCTGGAAGAGTCCCCAAAACACTGCTCAAGATTTTCCTTCATTGAGGGTGGATTTTTCATTTTCACAATCACCCTATAATTACTTAAGAGATCCTGAAAACAACAGCCTGTAAATTAACATGACCCTTGAAGGGTAACACTTTGTTTATTCTGCAGATATTATGATGAGTAGAGCAGGATTGGGTGCTTATTGCTAAAGGGTGAAATAAAGAGAAAAGTTAAAGTGATCTGAAAAAATGGCTACTCTAATTTACCCTTTACTCTTTTAAAGCACTCATTGTACTCACAATCATAGGAGCTATTTTTTCTCTTTTTCTTGCATACTTGATGACAAATGATGAAAACAGCCCTAGAAGAATAGAAACACTGCTGTGCACACTGCAGTTAGCTGGGGCAGGGGAGGGAGAGATTGAGAAGAGATCCTGGCCTTCTTCTGTGTGATAATCTTTCAAGTACTTGAAGAGTGCTATCATATCTCCCCTCAGTCTTCTCTTCTCAAGGCTAAACATGCCCAGTTCTTTCAGTCTCTCCTCATAGGGCTTTGTTTCCAGTCTCCTGATCAACCTTGTTGCCCTCCTCTGAACCCATTCCAGTTTGTTTGTATCCTTCTTAAAGTGTGGTGTCCTGGTCAGTCACCATCAGTTCAGACCCCATGAGTGTAGATGTAAAATTAAGATTTTTTTTTGCTCCAATAGGCATAACTTTACACTTGTTTACACTGAATTGTATTTGCCACGTTACTGCCCATTCACCTGGAGAGGTCCTTTCGGAGTTCTTCGCAATCCCTTTTTGTTTTAACAACCCTAAACAATTTATTATCAGCAGCAAACTTGGCCTTACTGCTCACCCTAGCTCTAGATTGTTTATGGACAAGTTAAAAAGCACAGGTCCCAATACCAATCATTGCAGGACTCTACTTTCTACATTGGGAAAACAGCCCATTTATTCTTACTCTCTGGTTTCTGTTTCCTACCTAGTTTCTGATCCACCAGAGGTCCTCCCCTCTTATTCCATGACTGCTAAGCTTACACAGTAGTCTTTGGTGAAGTACTTTTTGGAAGACCAAGCTTTTTGAAAGACCAAGTATACTATGCCATTAAATTATTAAATTAAATTAGATTAAATTTAAATTGAATTCAATTAACCTCCCCAAAATGTTTTTTGACAAAGTGGTCATCACATTTTCACTACCTGAGCATAGGATAGTGAATGAGGGAGAGGAGGGGACTTCATTGCAGCCTGAGAGATTATGCTAATCATATGCTAATCATATTCTGATCTCTGAATCTCCTTCACTGGCTGCTTCCAGTGAAGAGTTCATGTGCAATGACTCATGAGCCACCATGGAAAATGAAGTCTTCCCTACTACAAGAATTGGGAATCTGGGGCCCTCCTCCAGATGTTACTGGACTACAACTCCCATCATCCTTAGACCCTGACCATTCACCATTTTGGCTGGGAGTGGGTCAAATAACATACGGAGGGCTACAGGTTCTACATCCCTGCTACATCATCAGTTTTTTTTTAAAGTTTGCATTGATGTCTGAAGAAATTCTTGATCCCCATATCAAGCAACTGCACACAAGGGGCTCACCCCATGGAAGCATCTGTGGTTGGAAGCCATTTGAAGCTGCCTCCACAGGAAGATGGATTCATGAGCAACTAGATCAGCATCTATCAGGACTGATTTTGGTCTAAGCTTTCCATCTTCAGTACAAGGGCTGGATTAGATGAGTCCTGTGGCTTCTTCTGCCTCAATGAGTAGAAGCCACGGAGATGAAAGGCCATTTGTTTAGTAACTGCAGATGACGTCCTATGCTATACTTGTTAACTTTCCTGCTTACTATATAAAACAGAACATGATCATACAACTTTGCACACCTGGAAGCAGAACTGCTAGGGTACACCAATATCTTTGCTGCATGTTATTTCAGATTCTTAAGCTGTTTTGTTGATTGACATCAGGGCTGATAATAGCAACAGTAGGAGACACAGAACACATCTTCTACAGCTTTAGTGTGATCTTGTTATGGCAGCTGCTGTTGGAGTCATATATCATCAAAGAAAATTCATTGAAAAACAATGTGATTAATGTTCCCCTGTCTCCTGGGTTCTTCTTTCAAGGGCAGTGGGCATGAATCTCATGAAAAAGCTGATTTCCAACCCTCTTGATAAAGTTATCACTAACCCCTAATGAACTTGGGCACAAAATAATCCTCTTTGCCATGCATAGCTGAGCTGCAGCTTCCAATTCCCAAATGTGGCACACAAACTCTTTCTCAAGGGATTCTGATTCACCAGTTAATCTTTTCCTTTCATCCAATGTTGTACAGTGGCCAAGGCTACTAGGCTCAAAACCTAAGTCACTTCCAGACACCTGTTTATTGAACATTCATCCTGATTTGCTGGCATACAGTTTGTGAGGTGGTTATATAACAACGGATGCTCATTGAGCATTCATTTTGGTTTGTTTGTGGGCAAGTTATATGACATTGCATCAAGTATTTTTCATCCCATACTTTCCAGTACATTTTCCTGGCACTTTCCTTACCACAAAAGTCAGATTGTTTTTGCAGGTAGATTTGTTGCACAAGAGTGCTAAATCCACTTTAATTGCACATCCCTTTGCCACTATATGATTGAATCCCACCTACAAAATACCAGCAGCCTGAAAGTGCTCCTAGGTTCAAATTCCTGCTCAGCTATGAACAGCAAGGGGGTGGGGAAGAGGAAGTTTACCTTATCTGATAGGGTGGCAGACATCACTGTATACAATTCTGGTCAGGGTTCATACCAGCTCCTGGCTTACTGGGCAGCTATCGGGGGCCCAGCACCCTATCAGGACAGATTCATGATAACTGCCCTGGGCCTTCCATGAAAAAAAAAACATTCCAGTGTTATAAGCAGTTCTGTGCTCCTATGTTTATCTGCCATATTAGTTTCCCACAATACCTTTGATATAGTATCAGTCTAGGACATTAAAAATGTGGCAAGACTTCCACACAGTGCTTATACTGAGCTAGACCATTGGTCCATCTAGCTCAGTATTAACTGCACTGACTGGCAAAAACTGTCTAGGATTTCAGGCAAGGGCTGTTGGCTGCCACCACCCAATGGCGGCCAGCAGCAGAGGAGGCAGCTCACCAGAAACCATTTTGCCCAGGGCCCTGGAGCCAGTCTCGATTCTGACCTTCTTTGGGTCTGCCACCCATAATATCAAAGTACAGTTATTTGCTACATAAATGATATCCCTCATCCTCCATCATACACTTATCAGTTATTTACTTCCTGATTTGCAGCAAATCATAAGCCCTGCTCAAGTATTCTGGTCAGGGGTGTAGTTATCTAGGGCCTTGGTGTGTGTGTGTGTGTGTGTGTGTGTGTCCAGAGCTTGGAAGTAACTAGTTACAAGTAACGAATTACTTGTAATTCATTACTTTTTTGAGGAACGAGTGGGTAATTCCTTTACGTTTTGATTGTAATAGAGCTAGAGTAATTTTACTACTTTTGTGGAGTAATTGTAACGTTTCCAGCATTACTTTTGGGCATTACTTGGGGGGGGAGCAGGGGAAGTCTTCTGCTCCTCTGATTTGTGGATGAAAATCATGTGCCTCAAACTGGGCTTCTGTGCAGCATTGCTCTTTCCTCATGCTCTGTGGATGGGTAGGAGGCGACGAGGGAGGAGGCGTAGAGTGAGACGGGGTGGAGTGGAGAAAACAATTAATTGAAAAAACAGATTGTGATAGTGAAGAATGGAGTGGAGGGAAAAAGGAGCCAGAGGTCAAGAACATGGATAAAGGAGGAGAAGGAGGCAGCAGCAGAATGGACATAAAGAACTGTGGAAGTGAAAGATGACTCTCTCTCTCTCTCTCTCTCTCTCTCTGTGTGTGTGTGTGTGTTTGCACTTGGCACACAAAGTGGCCTTCATCACCCTCTCTGGCTACTGTGCTGCATTTGCAGCATTTTAACTTTTTTGCATCTCAGGTGAAAATGTTTGCTTGAGTGAGTGTCCTTTAGTTGGTGGTGGGTCAGGGTCTGGGAGGTGGTTAAGTGAGAGAGATTATGCTTGCTGGCTGAGTGGAGGGTGGGGTTGCACTTGGTTTGACATCCAAAGATCTGAGTAGTGGCATCAGCCTCCCTCTCCACCACCCTTACCAGCGGAGAGACCACCATTGCTATCTTATGAATAAAAATAATTATTCTACTACCTCTGTATGTGTTTGCTTATTTTTTAATGTTGTTTTAGGCTACCTAGATGTGCAGCAACCAAGGCCAGCACCTTGTAGGGGTGTTTTTTTTAAGTAACTGAAATGTAATTGTAGTGATTACTTTGGAGGAAAAGTAAAGTAATCAGTTACTTTCAGAGCAATTGTAATTGTAACGGTAATTACTACTTTTGGGACCATGTAATGGTAACTGTAATTTATTACTTTTTAAAAGTAATCTTCCAAGCTCTGTGTGTGTCTTAGACCCCTCCTTTTTTGGAAGCCACGTCCTAGCAGAGTCCCGATGTCTCCAGTGTCCTATGACCAATCAGCATGAAAGGGGAGTGTGTTAGCCACTGAGAAGAATAATCTAAAGCAGTATTCAGTCTTAGCCAGATTATTCTATAATCTCCGAAGTTTGTACTGTATAATTTTAGAAGAGGTGCAGCTGTGACTATTACAACAGGACCCTGCACTTCTGAATTTGCCACTACGCTACTGGTGCTGGTTGCATGGAAAAGCTACGCAAGAGCAGTTATGAGCATGCTAAACTATGCACACACACACACATTGCTAAAATCAATATTCTCCATGAGCTGGAGGGTGAACTATGAAGCAAGGAGCCTCTTTTATTGATGGAGGCTCCCCGCATGATTTACAACCCCAGTTTTGCAGGGTTCTAAATTACATGGGGAGGCTTCTCTACATGTGGAGGCTCCCTGTTTCATACCTCACTCTCCAACTCACATGGAGAGATGGCCATAGTGGCACAGGAGGTGATGAACCTTAGAATGCTCATTCCTACTCACGTGTAGCCCTTACACTGGAGCAGCATGCCCAAATAGGACTATTGTTTGACATTCTGTAGCCCTCGCCATGTGTTACTTGCATGTAGAAGGGCCAAGTGTGGTGAAAGGGGATCTGTTTATTCTCACCCCCAACATTTGGCTCCCTTCTGCCCCCTACCATTGCTGTTGCTGGGCTGAGCACAACTTCTGCTGCAGGAAGTCTTCTCTGTGCATGATGGAGACTCCTTACATGGGTTACAACCCAGGGCAATCAGGGTTCTAGATTGCACAGGGAGCCACCATGCTCAAAGAAAGCTCCCTGCAACAGGTGTTCCCCAGGCCTTTCATAACACTCGCCCCCTACATGTGAGTAACACATGAAGAGGACTTTTCACAATGGTAAACCAAGGCTTGATTGTGGTTTGTATATGATGACTATAAACTATACTTTGCCATTCCAGATGAAATGTCATACTAATTTGTCACACCCTGGGAATCAGCTAATCCAGAGGATCATGTATGAAGAAGAGAGAAATGGAGAGGAGAAGAGAGACAGCCTAGGCACAAGGCTCGTTTCCATTGCACCAAAGTAAGGTTTGGTATTATAAGGGAGCCAACCCATGGTCTTCCATGAAATTACATGTGTAAGAAATTAATATTTTGTTTTTCCTGGAAGATTTCAGCAGCGTATAATTAGGAAGAGCAAGTGTAGTAAATACAAACCTACCAAAACCTGCAGGCAGCTGAAGCAAACACTGGTTGTTTTGCTTTTCATTTCTTTTCTCCTCCCCTCCCCCGTTTTGCAAAAAGCTAAGAAGATACTCTGTGGTTGCTGTTCCTACCCAAAATAGTTGAGTAACACAGCTGGCTGCTGGACAGAAAGGAGCATTTTTTTCCTAGAGTTTGTGGTCTCATTATAGGATAACGTACATTGTAAATATGAGGCTTAAACAGTAGGGACAAAATTTAATAGAGCAATAAACAGTTTGCTGGATGGTATAGGACTGAAATAAAAATGCCAACTGAGGATCTAAGCAGTGGTCAGCTGAAGGATCAATTATATCCCAGATTGCTGCAAGAACCAAGCTACCTTGATCTCCTTCCCAGCATAACAACAACAACAATAATACCCACATAGCCCAGAGTTCTTATGTAGGGAACTCATTCAAATCATTGCAGTAACAATTTAGTACATTAACAACCTCCTTCCTTTTCTGTCCAAGGATGCAAGCAATTCCCATAATTTGTTTCCTTCTACACGGAATTACCTCAGGTAATGTTTCGACCAGTGGTATAACAATTGCTTTTTCAGGATGTGAAATCATCATTTTCTTAATAGACAAGATTTGTTTTCCATATCCTGACCTCATCATCTGAGTTAGCCAATGATGAAAAGTAGATCTAAGATCATGTGAAAAATCATGTGAATAGGCTAATTTCAATCCATATAGTATCAAGTCAATAACCTTACCCTATGCACATTTACCGTGAAAGTCAAACCCACTGAACTCAAAGGATTGCAGTTTAATAATCTCATCCTATGAAAGTGAGGTAAGGACTACTTTAGTGGGGTCAGACTTTAGACACATCTAAGGGTCAGGGCTGGCACCAGAGGGCAGCCAGGTTGGGCCTTGGCCGAGGGCCCCTGCACCCTCCCCAATACAGACAGCACAGGCTTCAATAAGGCTGCATGCATGCCCCATCTACCTCTCCCATCCCTGTGAATGCCATGCACAGTGCGTGTGCATGCCTGCCATCAACCAAGATGGCAGTGGGGGCTTCCCTAAGGAGCTGACACCCCCACCAACATCTTGGTTGATAGCAGGCATGTGCACTACGCATGCACATCTTTCACATGAGATGACATGAGAAGTAGGTGGGACACGTGGGCAGGCTCTACAGGCCTGGGGCAGGCTGGTGCCCAAGGGCCCAGTCATGCCTGGCACCAGTCCCGCTAAGGGTGCTCTATTTTTGGATGGGATTCAAATATATACTAGCAAATTCAGGCTGCACAATTAAAGTTGATGTGGAGCTCTTTGGAAACAAATCCTCTTCCCTAAAAGATTCCATTTTTTGCAATAAGGAAGGTGATAGGAAAATGCTCTGGAAAGTGTGGGATCACACTTCCTCAATTTAATGTTTCTAACCTCCTTGCAAACAAATCAGAATATATGCTCAATCAGCAAGTCGTCTGGAAGCAACCCAACCCTCCATTGGACTAGTCTGTAAATATGGATTGATGGACTGAGAAGTTTCCTGTTGAAATCTCAACTCAGCTAACTCATCACTATGTAGCCTAAGATAAACCACTAGTCCAGTGATGCTCTCCAGATACTTTGGACTAGAGTTCCTACCATCCACAGCCAGCATAGCTGACCTGACTAAAGGGAGTAGTAGTACTTACCATCTGGAGTAGGGATGGAAGGATCCATCAGTTTCATTTGTCTTGGTTTGTCATTTTTCCAGTCCTAAATTCATTTCTCCACATTTCTGCAGTTGTTTGGGATTTTTTTTAGTTCTCGTGAAAATCATTTATTTATTTATTTATTACATTTGTATACCGCCCCATAGCTGAAGCTCTCTGGGCGGTTTACAACAATTTAAAATATTAAAAACAAATATACAAATATACAAATTTAAAAACACTTAAAAAAAACAATTAGCATTTTAGTGTGAATTTCTCCTAATAAACACATTTTGTAGGCAGTGTTGACTGATGTACACATTTTTGCAAGCAATTTCTCGCCATATATTGCATTCTGTGTGTTGTTTTTACTAATATATATTTTATACACACTTTCCTTTCATATATGCATTTTTGTTTGGTTGGCGAACTGCATTGCAAAATGCAGATAAGTGTAAATTTCAAAGGATGGCTGTGTTTCAGTACTCATATTATTGCAGAGATTGTGCAAATTTGATAAATTCGGCTTGAATCAAAAGTCTTGCCCATCCCTAATCTGGAGGGACCAGATTGGGGAAGGAAGCATTATTATTTCAGACTCAGCTACACCCCACTGCATAGAGCAATACAGAAAGAATAAGAATAATAAGGGACCATATAAGATTGTTGTAAGAGTTACAGAAATAATGTAGGAGGATTGCATACTTGAAAAGCACTGCTATGTATGTCTGCTTAAAAGTAAGTGGCTATATATAGGATTGCAATCACATTATCATTATTTATCATTGTTAATTATTATCTAAATTCCAAGATGCCAAACATACAATGAGATTCAAGAAACTCGGCAGATTTAAGAACAGGAACCCAGCGTGTGTTTTTCAGTTCAGTGTGCATATTTTGTAATGGTCTTTATTTCATGTGGTGGCAAAGTACTGAAATGGCAAGCATATTTTATTTTCCCCCAGAGCACATGAAGAACAGTTTTAAAAAATTGCATGTACACAGAGCAAACAATAAAAATCAAGCCAACATCTTGGCTCTTCCTACCTTACAAGGATTAATAACACTGTGAGATAGAATCTCAGCAAGTTTATCTTTTGCAGCAATGGTGGAGCATTTTATAAAAGTGTCATGTCATGGAGCATATTTTTATGTACTGAAAGGATATTAGAAGTATGTGCAGGGTAGTTTACAAAAGTGAGCTGAAATTCACATGCACACACACACACACACACACACACAGGGCCAGGGCCAGAGAGCGGCCAGGTTGGGCTCTGACTGAGAGCATAGGGGCCCCTGAAGGGTACCTCCTTTCGGTGGGAGGGTGGCACTCCCATTCCATGATTTGCAGCAGTGTCAGGTCCTACAACCCGACCCTGCCATGGATTGCAGAGAGGAAGCTCCCAGGCACCCCCAATACAGACAGCACAGGCTTCAACAAGCCTGCACGCATGCCCCACCTACCTCTTCAATCAGTGTGAATTCCTTGTGTGCTGTGCATGCATACATGCCTGATTATCATCCAAGATGGTGGCAGG
The DNA here is from genome assembly GCF_030035675.1 of Rhineura floridana. Taxonomy (NCBI): domain Eukaryota; kingdom Metazoa; phylum Chordata; class Lepidosauria; order Squamata; family Rhineuridae; genus Rhineura; species Rhineura floridana. The sequence continues at coordinate 46,308,921 of NC_084484.1, read as the reverse complement.
GGCTTCTCTAAGGAGCTCATGCCGCTGCCATATTGGTTAATGCAGGCATGTGCTCTATGTGCACATCATTCACACAACATGAGAGATAGGTGAGGTGCATGGGTGGGCTTATTAGCCCCATGCCATAAGGTGTTGGGCTACAGCACCATGGGCCCAGAGCAGGCTGGTACCCAAGGGCCCAGTTATGCCTAGTGCTGGTGCTGGCCCAGCACACACACACACACACACACACACATATACACATACATCTCTTGCGTCCTTGGACAGAAAGGACAGTTTTTTCCACATCTCAGTCGCGGCCCATAACAATGAATGCTAGTTAATTAATTTTTCATCTAGAAATGCAATGTAAATTTTCTCTTCTAGCCATATGCTTGCAAACTGAGAATGCAAACTATGTCTTATTTTAAAAGGCTGAGTAAAAAATTCTCCATGAAGCTCAAATTAGGGGGGGAGGGCTAAAAGTGCCATTCAACTGCTCCCCTCTGCCCCAGTTCACCTTTTTTTCATCACCACCTGTTTTGTGGCAATTTTGTGTCCTCCTGACAGCTGCTGTTGCATCATTCTAGAGGACTTGGGGGGAAGTGCACTGTGTGTGTAGATAGATAGATAGATAGATAGATAGATAGATAGATAGATAGATAGATAGATAGATAGATAGATAGATAGATAGATAGATAGATAGATAGATAGATAGATAGATAGGGCATCCATCAGCAGGAGCATCACTATCACTGGTAATTTTTTGCTGGCTGTTATCCCCCACCTCACCTGTAAAGTCAGTGAAATATCCATGGAATTTCTATGCCTGTGAATGGGGCAAAGAAATAGAGGGAGGCATTTTGGATCAGCAATAACAACAGTGCCCCACCCTTGCATGCCTTGGGTGACACTGTTCACCTTTTTAGGGGAAGAGAAGTGACTCAGTGGTAGAGCATCTGATGTGAATCATGCAGAAGGTCCTAGGTTCAATTCCCAGCATTGCCAGGTAAAGACCCCTGCCTGAAACCCTGAAGAGCCACCTCCAGTCAGAGTAGACACTGAGCTAGATGGACCAATGGTGTGACGCATTATAAGGCAGTTTCCTATGTTCCTATGTTCCTGTGCTCTGAACTCTTTTCCAAGTGCAGGCAGGAGAGGTAACACCAGGTCAAGAGATGGGAAGCTAATATAGTTTATTTGGGCCACTTGCAACTTTTCACCTGAGAGAGAGAGACCCCTGCTGCTTCTAGGTATATAGACAGTTGGGTTGCCAGGTTCAATCCCTGAGACTGATCTTGTATCTTTAGAAAGTCAGCCAAGTGCAGGTGTTCTTGCAACTCTGTAATGGGAAAAACCACAAGGTGCAATTCTCCCTTCCCCCTGAACAATGTTTTAAGATACAGAAGACCTCTTGGTTGCCAGGCCCGGCCTCCAAGAAGTCTTTTGTATCTTTAAAAGTTGTGCAGGGAGAAGGGAGAATTCCACCTTGTGGTTTTTTCCATTACAGGGTTGCAAGAACACCTACACTTGGCTGACTTTCTTTTCTCCTAATGATACAGGATCAGTCTCAGGGACTGACCCTGGCAACCCTAGTGCACAGACTTGCAGCCTTTGACTGACAATGAGCTTTGCACTGAAGAACTGAAATAAATATAGTCTGTTATTGACAGAAGCTGTACCAGTATAACCAAGTGACTGTATCAACCTGCCATCAAAATTAGGGATGAGGGAGAATTCCACAGAAGTCAGACTTTGTGGAGGGATCATGTTTGATGCGCGCTTCAGTGGCTTTCCCCGAAACAGGATTATTTTTTAAAATCTCTTCATTAATTTTACTCACAGCACAACAGTCATTTATACAGGTTTCCTTGTCTCTTTCTGCCACCCTCCACTCAAATAATCCAAACATTCTAAACACCAATCAGGCAGGGAGGGAGGGAGGGAGCCAAGCCTAGCCTAACCTCTTGCTAGGAAAAAAATCCCACCCTATCAATACAGCATTTAAAGGGTTACAACTGCAGAGACTAAAAATATCTCCTTAACATGGGCATTCAGTCAGTGTCCAAGTTGAGGAGACTCTCTAGGCTTGCTTTTAATCTCTGTAGTAGTAACCCTTTAAATATTCTTTCACCCTCCCAGCAACCCCAGGATACCCAAACCACAAGATCATCCTTTAAAGGTTCTCTTTCTTTTCCCCTCCCCACTCATTTTATTTCTGATGTCTCTCTCTCTCTCTCTCTCTCTCTCTCTCTCTCTCTCTCTCTCTCTCTCTCTCTCACACACACACACACACACACACACACACACACACACACACACACACACACACACACACACACACACACACACACACACACACACACACACACACACACACACACACACTTGCCCCACTTTTTTTTCAGCTGCTCTGCCCATTCCTGTGGGGACATTAAAAATAACATTAGCAATAATATTTTCACAGGAAAAAAAACCTGAATCAAGTAAAAGCAGGAGATAGTGGAAAACAAACAAACATGGAATGGAAAGGATCCTACCCCTCATCAAAATACAAATAATAAAAATTCAACACTTGCACTGATAGGGAGAGGGATGGTAGATAGGGTTGTGAGGTAAAAATAAGGATGGGGCTCCTGCACATTTAATAGTTGTACAGAAGAGGGAATTTCAGCAGGTATAGCTTGTCATGCATACGGAAACTATCTTGTCTACACAACTATTAAAGGTGCAGGAGCCCTCTTCTCATTTTTTCCTGGCCACCCTAATGAGAGGTCTAAAGTATGCAGAGCAGAACATATGCAAAACATGCATCTGCAAAAGGTACAATTTATACCTATTTTTCTGGTAGGGTTACCAGCTTTTTTTACCAGCCTTGCTCCTGTGCCTTTAACAACAGCATGGCACACAGAAATGTAGCAAGTGAAGCTTTTCCCTTATCATAGGGTTGACATATTGCCCGGTTAGCTGGGTTTTACCCGGATTCTTTGCATGCCACCCAGTGCCCGGCTAGCCCCTTAGGTGGCCCGGATTCTCAGCTTTAATTTTTAAAAAGTTAAGTTTCTGAGTGGTCCGGTTCTCGAGATATACATAAAAACGTCAGCCCCCCCGACTGTTAAATCTTTCTTTAAACAGTACTGTATACAGTACTATAGCACTTCGTAGCTTTAACTCCGCCCGTTCAGGATTGCAGCCAATCAGTGAAGCCAGGATTGTGTTTCAGTTTCATTGACCTGAGGCAGTGTCTAGAAAACAAAATGGTGGTCCCCCCCCTCCCCCGTTTATCTGAAAATCTCATGAATTGGGTAAGTATATACATTTCAGTTTCTTTTCCTCTTGTGTGCAGGAGTCAGATCTTGGGCAGTGTTTTGAAAACCTTCCCAATACTTGCTTTTTGTAAAAGCAATGCTAACCCCATATCCCCAGAGTAAATCCCATTGAATTCAATAGGACTTACTTTTGAGTAGACATGGTTGTCAATGTGCTGAAAATCAGTGGGACTTTGGAGTGAATATAAAAAAGAATCTCTTTCTGTCCCTCCCCCCTCTCCAGTCCTATTTTAAAGCAAGTAGGCAGGGCTTACTTAGGTATTACAGTTTTTATTCTGTAGGAAACTAATACTGATTTTTTTAAAAACTAATACTGATTTTTCTGCAATGACCAACTGCTTTGACAATAAACTATTATATGGGCTGTATGTATTTATACATCTGCAGTGTGTGAGTGTATTGAGTCTATCCAACAACCCTGTGAGGTAGGGTTGGAAACCAAGGCAGCTCACAACAAGAAATAAAGCCATTTAAAATCCAATAACCATAAAAACAAGTATAAACAGTTGCAAAACAGCGTAAAGTGGCATGATTCGGAATTTTGGGTTGTGTGAATGAAGTTGCTTATCACTTGAGGTTGCATGTCTGTCCCTGTTTGAGTAAGCCCCACTGAATACACTGGGACTTGCTTCTGAATATATAAACTTAAGATTGCACTATAAATATCTTTACAGTTTGTGTAAATAATAAATATATTTGATAGTCATGCTTATATAAATATTTCTTCATTTATCATGTTTTTGGTTTTTGGTTAGGAATCCTGAATGGTTGTGAGATGCTTAGTTTTCTGCCTTACTCATAGAAATCTTGTTGTGGTTGGTATGGTATTGCATTTAAGAAATCATGGTACAAAATAGCCTGAATCAGCCTAAGGCAGATTCCTTGGTTCCTAAAAGTGGGAAGAGACTCAAGGGCCACAGTGACTCCAACATTTATTTATTTTTATTTACAACATTTATATACCGCTTTATTGTAAAAAATCTCAAAGCGGTTTACAGAAAGAATTAAAACAATAAAATTATTGGCAAAAGCGTTAAAGACAGATGCTAAAAAACATTCAAAATAATAAAACGAGCAATGAGTTAAAAACAGATTTAAAAACACAATAGCTTCCACATGCCTGGAGAGGCTTGCCTCAAGAAAACTGATTTTAGCAGGTGCTGAAAAGAGGCATCTGCCTAATGTCAATAGGCAAGGAGTTCCAAAGTGTAGGTGCTGCCACTTAACAGGACTGATTTCTTACAAGAGCAGAACAAGTACTATGTGGCACCCATAACATGGAAAGCACAGCTTGAACTTGGCCTGGTAGCAAATCAGCAACCAATGCAGATTTCAGAGCAGAGGTATTATGTGCTGATAGGATCTCACTCATGTCAGCAATTGTGCTGCAGCATTCTGCATTAACTGCAGTCCCCAGGTCAGGTTGTGCTGCATGGGGATTTCTGTGACCTTAGCTGACTGGCTGCTAGGATTTTTTTAGTTTGGGTTTTTGCTTATGAATCCTGACTGGTTGTGGGATGCTGAGTTTTCTGTTTCACTCATAGGAATCTTGTTGTGGTTCGTATGGTATTACATTTAGGAAAGTGTTACTGGCTTTTGTGTTGTTGTTTTCCTATTTGCATTTCACTTATCTTTAACCTCACTCCGTTACAGCCATAGAAGCAACAGCAGCATATGCAAGATAATTAACTCCCATTAGTGATAAGAGCAAGAATTTATAATTATTATTTTAATTAAAACAAGAGGCTTATCAATACTTTGAAGAGGACCAGATATTAATTTTCTTTCTGAGCCCAGAACTGGGTCTTTCATGATGCCCGGGGAGGGGGGAGCAGGAGAGTAGTCGATAAGACAGATATCCTGGCATTGGTAATCTAATTGGCAAGGTATGTGTAGGGTTGTTGCACACTTCCAGGCCCAGTTTCATTTTGAGTATGGAGGTGGAAACTGTGTAGATGTGGTTGATGAAAGGAAGAAGAAATTTTGAGTTAAGCAAAGCTCTGCTTTTATAAAATCTAAGAAACATACAGATACTTCGAATGTCTGAGTTCCTGCACCAGTGGAATACTGGAGGAACTTGTAAAACTTGCTGCAACAGTATTTAGAACTGAGCATGTGGCGTGAAAGACTCCTTTTCCTAACATTTTGGCTTCTTGTTTTTCTCCACCCACCACATCTCTGAAATATATCGTATATGGTTAACTGTACTGCTGCCCTGACTTACTTTATGTTTGTTGCTATTTTGTGTTGTATTATGTTTTTATATTGATTGTGTATTTTTATTGTTTTTATTATATTTGTAAGCTGTGCTGAGCTCTGTTTTTAACAGCAGAAGGGCAGGATATAAATCCTCTTAATCAATCAATAAATATTCCATAGTGTTTGAAACTAGTCTAGGCATTTAAGGCTGAAAATGTTGCTTTTAAAAAAAAGATTTCTCACATCTTTCCCCAGTTTTTGGTGGTAATTCCTAGACACAAAAACAACTGGACAATCCAAATATTAATATGCAAATATTTGCATAATATGCAAATTAGCCTGCCCGGATTTGTGGAACTGGAATATGGCAACCCTGCCTTATCATGCTTGGAAATTTTTGTTTGGGGTTTCTGTTAAAGATATAGAAGGAAAGTAAGTTGCTTTTTAAGGTGTCACAGTTAAGGTTGCCAGTTTTTCAACTGGCTAGTGTATATGTGCCTTTATAGCAGACATTTGTAGATGATCTTGTCTGTCTCCATGTTGTACAAAACTTCACCTTCTGACTTCTGGCCATTACGATGCTGTTAAGGGCAGAAAGGCAGGCCAAGGCATCCTTTTTTCCCCTGGAAAACTGGCAAGTTTCATCAATATAATTCTTCTCATTTTTGCCTTGCCATAATATGTTTCCTCACAGCCTTTCCCAACCTTTGGTCCCCAGATACTGTTGGATTACAATTCCTATCAGCCCCAGCCAGCATGGCCAATGGTCAGGAATGATGGGAATTATAGTCCAACAACATCTGGGGACCCAAAGGCTGGGAAAGGCTGCAAGCAGGCAAAACAGATAAAGCAGGTAAAGCAGATGGTTAGATACCACTTACATGTCAGAATGGCTTCTAAGTAGTTTACAAGCCTAATATCAATGATAAAATCAAGCATAAAATAATGTTAGACTTAGATCAATATCTCAAACTGCACATATGTAACAATAAATGAAGCAGAAGATCTGGTGATATATTTATTTGGCTCATGTAAGGATGGTACTACTTTGGAATAAAGCAGATATAATAGGCAAAAAACCTTGCGGTTTAAGAATGTACCTATAGCCCACAGATATTTCTATCAAACTTTAAAAAGCAGGGAAATTTGGCAGCTATAGTGAATGCACCAGGGGAGCAGGAGACCTGAACTCCTCTCTGAGATATTGGACTGCGCTACACATTTGTCAAAATGCAAACACAATTTGGGTTGGTCTTTCACAGTCCAATCCACTTCCTGTGAAGCTTGGAAGAATTTGGTAACATGTGCCTCTGAGCATATGGAGAGTGGTGGCAATACATGCCATCTCCAAAGATAGAGAATTAAATTTTTTTATGTTTGCTGGTGTTCTTCTTACTTTCCTTCATTCCTGTATTACTATTGTTTCTACAGAGAATCTAAACTAGAAAATTTTATTTCCCTCCTTATTCATCCAAGATATCTGTGTCAAATTCATTTTTATTAATCTTAAAGCCTTTTTATTGGTCAGTGTCATATGATGGTGAAGACAGCCTTTTGTGTTTCAAATTGGAGGTTATGTTCTATTTCTATTTTGGGTGCATTAACAGTTGAATCTGAAACTGCAGTCTGATGTAAAATCAGACTGATTACAATATGTTGCTACTTCAGCAATGACTCTAGCTGTTGGAAAAAAGAGGATGCATGTTTTCAGCCTGCTATGTTTAAACCACTTCATTTAAGGCAAGGTGGGCACAGTCAATTAAAAACATAGAGCACACCTAGAATTTTGCTAGAATATATTTCATCTCCCACTGCTTTATCTTGTAGAAACTGAGACACTCCTGATGTCCACTGGAGACTATTCTGCAGAATAGTCAGTGCCATTATTCCACAATTATTTTTGGAGGTTTTTTTAGTGTAAATTTTGCAAAGTGTTGCTGTACTTCACATATTCACAGAAATAGAAACAAATGAAAATGATTTCCTATAGGAAATGTCACTAAAATTGCAAAAGAAATCAGACATATTTAAAGTGACTATCTGAACTATATCAATTGTCTTAATAATGTTGCTTTCTCCATGCTAAAACAAGATCAGCACAGCACATGTCTTGTTTCTATTATTTGGGCTGATCGCAGGTGTTGCCACCACTCACCATATGAACAGAGGCACATGTTACCAAATTCTTCCAAGCTTCACAGGAAGTAGATTGGATTGTGATAGACCAACCCAAATTGTGTTTGCATTTTGACAAATGTGTAGGGCAGTCCAATATCTCAGAGAGGAGGTTAGGTCTCCTGCTCTCCTGGTGCATTCACTATAGCTGCCCAATTTCCTTGCTTTTTAAAGTTTGATAGAAATATCTGTGGGCCATAGGTACATTCTTAAACCGCAAAGTTTTTTGCCTATTAGTGAATTTCTCTGCTTTGTAATCTAGGAGGTAAGAAATGGGATCCTGTGCAAACTTGCCGAGACTGGACTGATCATTTGTATGCTTATTGAGTTCAGTGGGATTTACTCCCCTGCAATCATGCTTACGATACGTGAAACTGATCACAGGGGATGGGGTGGGGTGGGGTGGGGGAGGGAGGAGAGGAAGGGCAGAGGTAAGGAGGGGGATGAGAGCAGGAAGGAGGGGAGGGGAGGAGAAGGACAGGGTTGATCATTTGCATGTTTATTGAGTTCAGTGGGATTTATTCTCATGCAATCATGCTTAGGATAAATAAAACTGACCAGGGGGGAGGGATGGTTGTAGGCAGGGAAGGAGGAAGAAGGAAGAGGGGAGGGGAAGGGAGGAGGAAGGGAGAGGAGCGGGGACAATGGGGAAAGGCAGGTCTGATCATTTGCATGCTTATTGATTTCAATGGGATTTGCTGCTATGTAATCATGGTTAGGATTGGTAAAACTGACCATGGGGGTGGAGGAGGAGGAGGAGAGAGGAGAGGGAAGGAGAAAGGGAGGGGAGAGGGGACAGGGGGAAGGGGGAAGGAGGGAGTTTGAGGGAGAGGGGCAAAGGAAGGGACAGGGAAGGGCAGTGTCGGAAGGCAGAGCTGGGGTCCCAATCCTGGGGAGCTGGATCCCGGAGAGTTGGGAGAAGAGTATTCGGATGGATGGCAGAGGGAAGGGGGAGGAACTTCCCCCCTTTGGAGCAAAGACGAAACAGAGGAACTGCCAGTGATAAGGTCGTTTAGCAACGGGGAGCCTGAGCCCTCCCTGGACATTCTCACGCCTCCCCCTCTTTCAGGCTCAGAGCAAGAGGGGAAAGAGGGAGGGCTGCTCACAGCCGAAAAGCGGGGAGGCAGTTTACCATCAGCCCCTCCCTTATCCCCCATCCTGGAATCGGAAACTTCAGAAGAGGAGGGGGTGATGCTTCCCCCCTCACCGCGCACACGCAGACAGCTGAAAAGACAGGAGAGAAGGGGGGGAAGGCGGGCAGTACCTGAGGGGCAGTTAAGGAGGAGCGAAAGATTGCGCGCCTGTTTGGCCCCTTCTTAAAGAACAGGCGGGAAGAAGTCCCTTGCTCTGTCAACTTTCTCCCAATGCCGCAGGACCTGTATCCCTGTATTGCTTCATGAGAAAATGCAGTCTTTGTTTGGACATTACCCTAATAAAACACGAATTAACTACAATCGTTGGTCTGGTTCCTGAGTCACATCCTGGGCCTGACAGCTTGACAGAGCCACCTAAATCACCCTCAACGCTCTCTTCACTTGACTGGGACAAGATGTCAAAGGGAGCAGCGGGGGGGACGAACCCCACTTCTGAGACGGAAGAAGTGGAACTCCTGAGGACTAAGGTAGCTGATTTGCAGACGGATGTTCAAGCCCTGCTAGCAGCACTCAAGGCGCTGAAGACGGATAATCAAACCTTGAAGGCCACGATAGACCAGATGCGAACAGCCCCTCCAGCTGCCATAGTAAAGGTTCCCATTGGATTGCCCCCAAAATACGCGGGACAAAGTGATCAGTTGGCAACCTTCATGGCTCAATGTGAGTTATATCTGGATGTCAGGCACACGGAATTTCCAGACGATGGGGCTAAAGTAGCTTTTGTGATTAGCCTCCTGGAGGGAGAAGCTGCAAAATGGGTGATTCCGTATCTCGTGAGAAAGGATACTGTCTTAGGAAGGTACAGAGGATTTATACAGGAGATGACCGAGATGTTTCAAGACCCGCAAAGGGCTGAAACAGTAGCGCGGCAACTAGGCGCTCTGAAGCAAGCTAAAGGGACTGTTTCCGAGTACACTAACGCTTTTAAAATTCTGTCCCAGGAAACTGGTTACAATGACGCTGCCCTGATGTTTATGTACCGGAGTGGATTAAATGCTGAAATCCTGGATGAGTTGGCCAGGACCTCCCCCACTGCTGACCTACCAGGGCTCATCCGGCTATGCCTACAGATAGATCACCGGATGGAAGGAAGGCACCTGGAAAGGAAGCAGGAGGTCCCAAGATACTCAGCCTCGTCATCCCGCAACAAGACCCTTCCCACTGCAGGGATGGCAGGTAATTCAACTGAGGGACAGGGAGGGGCTAGGCCAAGACTGTCGGAAGAAGAAAAGGAAAGACGACGCCGGGAACGTTTATGCTTTTATTGTTCAAAGCTGGGCCATGTGGCCAGAGACTGTGGACTGAAAGGGGGGAAAGCCGAGCCGTCGGGAAACTAGAACACCCAGTCCACGTGCAGGCCGGTGGACTGGGGGCAGCATTGTATAAAGGCCCCCCAACGATCCAACCTCCCTCAAAGGGGGTGTTGGTCTTGCCTATTCGGATTACAACTTCCAGAGGAGTGGTGTTTAATTCCACTGCCTTAGTGGAGCCTCCACAAATTTTATTGATGCAAAGTTAGTCAAGCGTCATGGAATTTCCCGGTGGAAACTGGACGCTCCCCTAGCTGTGGAGACTATCGATGGGAGACCCCTGAAGTCAGGAGGGGTGACACAAGCCACGGAGGAAGTGAAACTTCAAATCCCTGGGCACGAAGAGTTCATTTCGCTATACGTGTCAGATCTCTCGAATTTTGAGGTGATTCTGGGAATGCCCTGGCTAGCAAAGCATGAACCCAAAATAAGTTGGAAGGAGGCGGTGGTGTGGTTCACCTCACAGTATTGCCAGGAGAACTGTCAACCTGAAGGAATCAAGAACACCCTAGCAGGGGCAGTGCAAGAGATCGAGCAAGTGACCCTGCCGCCAAAGTATGAAGAATTCAAAGACGTGTTTGATGAAAAAGAGGCAGAGACTTTACCCCCCCACCGCCCTTACGACTGTGCGATTGACCTAGTGCCAGGAGCCAGCATCCCATCAGGGAGAATCTACTCTCTCACAGAGAATGAGAGGGAGGCCCTGAAGGAATTCCTGGATAAAAACCTGAGGCGAGGATTCATACGCCCCTCACAATCCCCTGCTGGAGCGCCACTATTGTTTGTGAAAAAGAAGGGGGGGAACTCAGACCCTGTAACAACTATCGCGCATTGAACCAGATCACCATCCCCAACAGCTACCCGCTGCCCCTGATCTCAGAGTTGCTGGACCGACTGCGCTCTGCAAAAATCTTCACGAAGTTGGATTTGAGAGGAGCGTACAATCTGATCAGAATGAAGGAGGGAGATGAATGGAAAACAGGATTCTTGACCGCTTACGGACAGTATGAATACCTGGTCATGCCGTTCGGGCTTTGTGGAAGGCCAGGAATTTTTCAAAAATTCATGAACGACGTGTTTAGAGACTTGCTGGACACGTATGTAATCTGTTACTTAGATGATATCCTGGTGTTCTCAAAGAACCAGGAAGACCACGACCAGCATGTGAAGACGGTGTTGAAGAGACTGAGAGAAAATCATCTGTATGCTAAATTAGAGAAATGTGGATTTGACCTCAAGTCTCTAGACTTCCTTGGATATCGAATCTCAGCGGAAGGCGTGGAGATGGACCCAGGGAAAGTAAGCTGCATATTGGACTGGGCCCAACCTGTCACCAAAAAGGATGTACAACGGTTTTTGGGGTTTGCCAATTATTACAGAAAGTTCATTCCAGGGTTTTGCAAATTAACAGCTCCTCTGACTGACTGTTTAAGGGGGAAGAAGAAGTTTCAATGGACAGAGAATGCCACCGAGGCCTTTGAGGAGCTGAAGAGAAGGTTTGCTACTGAGCCCATTCTGCGCTTTGCTGATCCGAACTGCCCTTTCGTAGTGGAAGCAGATGCTTCAGATTTTGCCATCAGGGGGTCCTGCTACAATTAGACCAAGAAGGGAAGGAGCTGCACCCCTGTGCGTACTTCTCTTGGAAGTTAAAGCCTGCAGAGAAGAACTACACAGTTTGGGAGAAGGAGCTGCTGGCCATCAAGGACTCTTTTGAAAACTGGAGACAATACCTAGAGGGGACCTCTCATCGAATTGAAGTGCGCTCCGACCACAAGAATCTTGAAAGACTCCAAACCACCAGAAAGCTGAACCAGAGACAGATAAGATGGTCCCAGTTCTTCACTAGGTTTAACTTCCAGATTACTTACCATGCCCAAGCCAAAAACCAGAGAGCGGATGCCTTATCCAGACAGCCACAATACAAAGAAAGTGAATCCGAGGACCAGCCTCAGTACGTAATCCCGCCAGAGAAATTAACGTTGGGGTTATGCCAGCCTTCATGGGAAGAGGAACTCAAAAAGGCACAACAAGAAGATGCAGACATGCTAAAATATCAGCAGGAGACGGGACAAGGTCAAGACTCAGAAGTAACCTTTCACTGGAGAAATGGACTGTTATGGTTCAAAACCGCCAGATATGTGCCAGAAGGGGAATTAAGGCTCAGAATCCTACGCCAGTGTCATGATTCCATCACAGCGGGACACTTTGGGATTTACAAGACCATTCAGAACATGGCCAAGGACTTCTGGTGGCCTAAAATGCGTTGGGATATTGAGAGTTATGTAAAGTCCTGCTCTGTCTGTCTGCGGACAAAAACACAAACAGGGACACCAGCAGGACTGTTACAACCGTTGCCTGTCCCACACGAACCCTGGAAGGACCTCTCCATGGATTTTATAACTGATCTACCCAAGTCCCAAGGAATGACAGCCATCTTAGTAGTGGTGGATCTACTTACCAAAATGGCACACTTTCTTCCTTGTGCAGGGGCCTTAGAGGCTAAAGAAACGGCCAAGTTATTCATCAAAGAAGTCTACCGGCTGCATGGATTGCCAAACAGCGTAGTCTCAGACCGAGGAACTCAGTTCACAGCCAAATTTTGGAGAGCAATGTGGAAACAGTTGCAGACGGAATTAAAACTCTCCTCCGCCCATCACCCCCAGACAGATGGGCAGACGGAACACTTGAACGCCGTTTTGGAAAGATATTTACGAAGTTATGTGTCCTATCAACAGACTGACTGGGTATCATATTTGCATTTTGCAGAGTTCGCCTACAACAATTCTCTGCACTCCAGCACTCAACAAACCCCGTTCTTCGCTAATTATGGATTCCATCCTAAAGTCTTTCCAAGCAGCTCAGAAGGAATGCTGGTACCGGCAGCTGAGAACTTCCTTAAGGAATTGCAAGTGGCACGACAGACACTGAAACAGCAGTTAAACGAAGCCAAAATGGAGTACAAGCGAGTTGCTGACCTGCACAGGAAGGAGGGCCCCCCCCTTCAACCGGGAGACCAGGTATGGCTGTCCACCCGCTTCCTCCAGATGCCGGGCAAATGTAGAAAACTACAAGACAAGAGGGTGCGTCCTTTCGAAATAGAAACTCAAATCAATCCCGTGGCGTACCGACTGAAGCTGCCTGACACGTTTAAAATACATCCTGTGTTCCATCGATCCCTCTTAACGAAAGCCACCCCTCCCAGTGAGTTACGGCCGGAGGAACCTCCCGGAGCTCCACTCCTGGTAAATGAGCAGCTTGAGTTTGAAGTTGAGGAGATCTTAGATTCCAGGATCAGATGCCACAAGCTGCAGTACTTGATTCACTGGAAAGGCTATGGGGTGGCTGACAGATCATGGGAAGATGCAGCTGATGTGCATGCTCTAGAATTGGTAAAACTTTTCCATCAACGTTTTCCCCACCGTCCCAAGCCAGACAAGGGGAGGGGGGCACAGCCTGGGAGGGGGGATGGTGTCGGAAGGCAGAGCTGGGGTCCCAATCCTGGGGAGCTGGATCCCGGAGAGTTGGGAGAAGAGTATTCGGATGGATGGCAGAGGGAAGGGGGAGGAACTTCCCCCCTTTGGAGCGAAGACAAAACAGAGGAACTGCCAGTGATAAGGTCGTTTAGCAACGGGGAGCCTGAGCCCTCCCTGGACATTCTCATGCCTCCCCCTCTTTCAGGCTCAGAGCAAGAGGGGAAAGAGGGAGGGCTGCTCACAGCCGAAAAGCGGGGAGGCAGTTTACCATCAGCCCCTCCCCTATCCCCCATCCTGGAATCGGAAACTTCAGAAGAGGAGGGGGTGATGCTTCCCCCCTCACCGCGCACACGCAGACAGCTGAAAAGACAGGAGAGAAGGGGGGAAGGCGGGCAGTACCTGAGGGGCAGTTAAGGAGGAGCGAAAGATTGCGCGCCCATTTGGCCCCTTCTTAAAGAACAGGCAGGAAGAAGTCCCTTGCTCTGTCAACTTTCTCCCAATGCCGCAGGACCTGTATCCCTGTATTGCTTCATGAGAAAACGCAGTCTTTGTTTGGACATTACCCTAATAAAACACGAATTAACTACAGCCGTTGGTCTGGTTCCTGAGTCACATCCTGGGCCTGACTGGCAGGTTTGATCATATGCATGCTTATGGAGTTCAATGGTATTTACTCCCATACAATCATGCTTAAGATAGGTAAATGACCATGGGGAGGGGGAGGGGCAAGAGGGAGGGGATAGGAGGGAGGAGAATGGTGGTAAGTTTGATCAGTTGGATACTTTTTGAGTTCTATGGTATTTATTTCTGTGCAATCCTGTTTGAAAATGGAAATGGACTACCTTCAAGTCAATCCCAACTTATGGCGACCCTGTGAATAGGGTTTTCATGGTAAACGGTATTCAGAGGTGGTTTTACCATTGCCTTCATCTGAGGCTGAGAGGCAGTGACTGGCCCTAGGTCACCCTGCGAGCTTCATGGCTGTGTGGGGATTCGAACCCTGATCTCCCAGGTCATAGTCCAACACTGACCTAGGGGAGGGGCAGGGAGGGGAGGAGGAGGAGGAGGGGGAGGGGAGGAGATTGGGTGTGTGTGCATTGGGCTGAGGGGAAGTCCCTTTCCTTTCCAAAAGGAAAACATTGTGAACAGTATCATTGCTTTTCAGCATTTTCCCCACCTTTTTATTCTACAGCAGGCACATGTAGCCTCCCACTCAAATTTAAACCAAAGTTGTCCCTGGCCACATCCACACCAGACCTTTATTTCACTTTAGACAGTCATGGTTTCTCCCAAAGAATCCTGAGAAGTGTAGTTAATGAAAGGTACTGAGAGTTGCTTGAAGATGCCCTGTTCCCCTGACAGAGCTTCAATGAGAGTGGCTGACTGTTAAACCAGTCTGGCCACTGGACCTCTGTCAGGAGAATAGGGGTCTCCTCTCAGCACCCCTCACAAACTATACTATGACTGTCTCACATGAAATCATAGTCTGGTGTGGGTGTGGCCCCCTGATTAGGCAATCCAAGCAGCTGTGAGTCTGGCTTTTAGAACACTGACAGTTGGATCTTACTGAGTATGCCCGACATTATCATTCAGTTCAATGCTAAATTTCTTAATTTAATTAAAAATCAGCTAGGCATTTTTGTAACTATTAAACTGCAGAAGGTGAAGGTCAGAGTATGGGGCAAGGTCAGTAACAGCATTCCAGGTCCTCTGTGAACATGGCTGATTTTTAATGAATTTCAACAGATTATGAGAACTCTGACAGAAAAAAGTACAAAAGGGCTCTGAGTTTTCTCTCTCTCACTCTTTAGACTTTGAATTCTCTATTCTCTCTGTTTTGTGTATCACCATGAAAATTGAGAGAGTTGTTAAGCAAACGTTTCTGAGTTCAGTATTATAAGTTTTGTAAGGTTTTGTTTTGAAATGAGCTTATGGGAAGCATCAGAATGGCATGGGGGTATTTTCAATTTAACATTGCAGAATGTGAAAAATCCATGCTGGCTATAGTATACAGCCACTCTTGTGGCTGTATAATGAGAATTATGGGATAGTTATAGTGCTCACTTTCTAAGCGGGATGTTTTGAGACAAGCATATCCTTTCTCTCGTGCTCGCCCACGCCACTAGGTCCTACCTTTAATCACTTCCCATAAGGTTTAAAATAAAAGAATAAAAATATTGATTGCTTCTATGTAGACAACAGTAGTTATGGTCCTCAGACATTCAAAACCACATAATCTGAGCAATTTATATTCACAGTAGTGTCATTATTTACACTCTTTGAAAGTCAAGGATTTTTACCTTATTTTATTTTTATTTGGCAAAAGGAGAAGGGGGAGAAAAATGAGTTTATCTGGTACAGATTTCAATTGGGAATGAGAGAACTATTTCAAGGTGATATACTGTGGCATTGTGTTAATACATCTGTCAACACTGTGATATTGTAAAAGTGGGACATAGAGAAAAATAATGATTTCCAGAGTCTGACCTGCCTAAGATTCCCTGTGCCTGAAGTCTAGTCTACATTCAAAGCAGAATGAGGTGGTGGTAGATCACATGTGAAAAAATGTTTTGCTAGTACAAAAGTAATAGAAAATGGGCTGAGATCAAAGATGTCTGTCCTGATGTGCTAGTTTTTGAATGACAGGGAGAGATGTGTCTTTATGTGATTAACATGGAGGGTTGTAGGAAGTTGGCCTTACAGCATATAAGAATAGTTGTCCATTTGGCCCAGAGTGAGGAACTTGTAATGCAACAACATCTGGAGAGTTACAACTCCCATCATCCCTGATTATTGGCCGTGATGGCTGGGGCTGATCTACTCTGACTGGCAGTGGCTCTCTAGGGCAGCCTGCCCCAGCCTGGGTGCCTTCCCATCAACCCAGCATGGTCAGGGATAACAGGAGGGTGCAGAATGCTGCTCTAGAGTCTCAGACAGAAGGCTTTACCAAAAGTTGCTGCCTGATTCTTTTAACTGGATTTGCCAGGGATTGAACCTGAGCCCATCTCCATGCACAACAGGTGCTCTTCTCCTGTATTACAGTCCATTCTCAAGGATGTGGTTCCTCTTTCCTGGGTCTATGGGCTTCTCTGGGAGCTGAACCCAGGACCTCTTGCCCCCAAAGTAAGGATCATACCCCCCCCAGACCAACAAGCCTAAGGTGTGTTCAAAAGTGGCATTTCCCATCTGTGGTCAGTTCACTCTACGGCTTCAGCATTCTATCACCTTACTGCTATATGGATGAACAGCAAGTTCAAACAGGTTACCATCTTCCATGTAGAATGGGTTCATGGAAAGATGGGGTGGAAGCTTGGCAAAATATTGAGGAAACCTGTCCTAAATGTCCTATTTCTAGATGATCCCTATTTGCACTGTGAATAGCTTAAGCATGGGACTGGGAATTACCAGCCTAGGATGAAGAAGGTCCTCTTCTCTAGGTCATTCATTTCTAAATTAATAAATGCATTCATTTCTAATGAAAACTTGGTTCACGTATAATACCTTTGTCATGAAATTGTAGCATGGTTCAGAATGGTTTAATGTAATGTGGCTCTGATGCAGGGAATTGTGGGGATTTCATCTTGTGTAGAGATGGGCCTCTGAGTGAGTGGAAAACTTTAAGTTTTCTCAGCCGCAGCTAATTAGGAGGCTTGAGAAGCAGCACCTGTTTATCTCTACTATCTGATAAGAGCCGGTACCAAGGTCAAGCAGGCCTGAGAACAGCTGAGATCAGGGGGAAGGAGGGGACCTGTTAGCTGCGAAAACTGGAGAAGCTTCTGGAAACATTGCCTCATTAGAAAGCCCCCTGATTGGCTAAAATAATATGGACTGTTGCTGGGGATTTTTCCTTAAGTATAGGGGGTGAAACCTATAGCCTTTATTCCCCTGGGTTCCATATTGATGGGTGGTTACCTTCACTACCCAACTTACGCCTCTCTGTGGGGAGGTGAGACTTGCACAACTACCTCTTCAAGGTAAGTAGAATAGGCTAGTTAGATTTGTTATTTTGTTTGTGTCTGAACTCTCTTATATATTTTACCTAAGCCCTTGTTTGGGTATGGGTTTTAATGAATTGTTTTGCTGTTATTAATTGTGCACTTATATTTTATTCAATAAAGCTATTTCTTATTTACCCATGTGCGTTCTTTGCAGGAGGGGAAATTTGGCTCTGAACCTGGTACCTTGGCCACTGACTATCATGTTTGGGGGTTGCTTGGGGCTTCAGGACAAGGAGTGTCCATTTGGCTCTTGTCTTTGGAAATCCGTGGCAGAACTATTTCTGGGCTCTGGGTTTCCCCTGACTCAGAGTGGTTATTCAGACTAACAGGTGGTGGCAGCCTATCTCCTATCATGCAGGGTTGGCGTTGGTTTGTACAGCCTTGGCAAGGGGGAACGGTTTGTCAGGATCAATTACCTGGCACCTGTAGGGTGGGCCAGAGCATAACAACCTTTCTATGAGAAACATATGAAAATCCTTTTGTTTGGTCCTGACTGCATGGAATCCTAGACAAAAGCAGCTGCTCTCAGGTAGGTTTTTTGGGGGCAGACATCCATGTCAATGCATGGATTTGCAAGGGCAGGGCCAGCAGTGTGAATAACACTAGAAATGATGCTAGCATTACAGCTCCGTTACCCAATAATTGTATTATGCACCATTCATACGATATGAGAGCCAGTCTGGTGAAGCAGTCAGAGTGTTAGGATATGACATGGGAGATGAGGGTTCAAACCCCCACTCAGCCATGAAGCTCACTGGGTGACCTTGGACCATTTGCTGCCTCTCAGCCTAACCTCCCTCAGAGGGTTGTTGTGAGGAAAAAATGGGGAGGGGGAGAACCATCTACGCCACCTTGAGCTCGTTGGAGGAAAGGCGAGATATAAATGCAAAAACAAATACATAATAAAGATTGACATGAGAAGCCTGAAGAATAAAGTAATGACAAGCTTAAAGGATGTTGGTCCTTTTCAGTTGTTTATAAAAAGGGGAGGCCATTGTCCAATTTGTCTGAAAGTTGATTGTTGCCTTATGTGAGTTTCATATAATCTATTTGGAAAACGCTGACATTATAGGCATGAGAAGACAGTCTGGGTCTCAACTCTAAACAATGCTGAAATGAAACAAAATGAGAAATGAAAACTGAATGAAATAGTAATGAAAGAGAAATTAAATGAGCGAGAGTGCTTCCAGACTGTCACTATTTTGCAGGAGATTTAAGTGCATACCAGAACATTGTACAACTAA